>NC_060960.1:3941838-4566838 GCF_910589235.1 Vespa crabro | reverse complement strand
AAACGTTACCCTTTAATTTTCAACCCCACTGTAAGAATTCATCTAACCCAGTTTTCAGTGAGTTCACTGAAACGTTACCGCTACTGCTTTCATCAGAAGAACGAACGTGTCCTTTCTTTCAATCAAGCAAGATACTTTAACATGTACTTTATGCCTCTATGCAATATCGCACTTATATTTTCTTTGATGTAAGAATTTTTCGAATTGCATAAATTATTAGCGATTCCCAAAATATACATACAGTTTATCGAACGAAGTCACTTTATAATCGTAAAATATAAATTTTCGTCTACCTATATTAAGGGATGAAATCAAGTATAGAAGATAAATGAAGTATAGAAGAAAGACGAGAAAATGAAAAAAAAACATTAATTTCGAGCAAAGCAAAGAGTAGAAAAAAAAATCAATTTGCGAGCATCAAAAATTAATTACAACGTTGTTGACTGGTCGGAAATTTACATTTGAGAGGACATTAAAAGAAAGAAATACGGGAAAACGACGATCCTAAAATATTTTGGGCGAGCATTGAAACTCATAAGTTTCTTTTCAATTGAAATGTTAGTTATTCGATATTCAATAAGTTCCTTTTAAGACTGCAATTCTCCTTTTTTTTTTTGGTAAAAATTCTGACGAACGAATATCTTTGAAATGAATTAAGTTGTTAAAATGATTTGTTGTGTGAAGTTCGTCATTTATGTGAATATCAACGAAATGTAAAGTGATTGCATCTACCTTCCTTTCAGACGATGATAGAAGAATTTAGTTTGCGAAGAAAAGAGACGATTGAGAAGCTACCGTGAGGAAACTTTCTTCTTTGCTTTGCTTTCCAGTTTTCAGCATCGAAGGAAAATAACGATGTCATCTTAAAAATATTTCTTTAAACGTATCAATCGAAAGCCTTCGGCAAACTCCTTTAATGAGTAAAATTCAAGTTTATTTTATCCACAAAACACTTTATCTTTCCCTCATTATCAGTTTGAACAAAATTAAACGTTTACGTAAATAGATGAAAATGATTGTAACCTTGATATTTCTTTAATCTTTTTATTTTTTATTTTTTTTTACAATTTAATGAATTAAATATCGTCATAATATATAACGAAGTACTATGAATGGAAGACGGATGCAAGGAAAAAAGTGCATGTAAAATTTCAAGCGTGCTACCGTGTCACTAATGCGAGAAGAGCAAATTTCGATTTATGACGATTTGCTCGACGATGTACGACAGAAACGAAGAAAGAGGAATAGGGAGAGATGGCAGGAGATGAGAGGAATCGTGGTTTCGAGCAAGCGGAAGGACGACGTTTTAGTTGGACTCGTGGTTACGAAGAGAAACGGAAACGGCCGCTTCTGTCATTGTGTCCTCACTTCGCACCACGAATTCGAGACGCTCGACCAACGTTCTCTGACGTTTCGTGTTCGATCGTTTAACGCCCGATTAAATGCTGCTGGCGTATTACGTATTGTTGTCCATTCCTCCTCCTACGTTCTCTGACACTTTGAACTACGTCCTCACGTTACCAATAGATTTTCCTCCGATTCCTCCGAAATTCTGTTTCATGCTCAATCGCTTGTTCGATTTCCTGATGTATTTCATGGACTACTCTATTTCTCGGATATATTTAAATAGCTATTTCGAATAATATGCATGTGTTTTCCTTTATTACATTTTGTCGCGCATTAATATGAAAATCTTTTTTTACAATGCAAATTTTGAATTTCGAAATAAAACGAGTGAAACAACTGGAAATATTGTGAAAGCGTGAATATTAAATTTCATCGTCGGAAAAACGCTGACTACTTCAAATAATTCAAATATCGTTAAACTTTCTAGCTTGGTATTAAACGTTCTTTGACTTTACATGCACTGTTCATCATATACAAAGTCGAATAACCTCCGAAGAAAAAAGTCTGAGAGATAGAAGGGGTGAGTGGTATGGTATGAGGTAATGGGGTTGCGAGAGGTAGACAGTAAATAGAGCAAAATGAGTAAACATAGAAAAAGAAGGAACTGAAAAGGGGGTGAACTCTCTCAAAGAAAGATTAAAGAGAAAAGATTTTCTAAAGAGATGCGAGAATTTGCTCTGACTTCTCGAACGGCGGAGCTTCTTTGTGAGAATGAAAATTCTTGCAGCTTCGTTGCAATTACCTTTGCTACCAATGCTAACGATGCTTTATAAGTCAAACTTGTATAGAAGACAGCACCGATTCGGCATTATTCGAACAATAGACACGACTCACCGACGAAGTCCGATGTCGTTCTTCTCTCTTTCTCTCTATCTCTCTGTTTCTATATCTTCTAAATCTCATTTTCGCTGAGATTCCATTGATATCACTTTAATTCTTTTCTAAAGACTTCTCTCATAAGACATAAGTAAAAGAAAATCTATTTTACTTGTTATTGAAAGTTAATTAATTATTGATCGTAACACAATTATTAAAAGAAATATTAAAAGTATAACAAATCCATATTACCATAACCGAAAAAACGCATTTTTGTACGTTTGATATTGCCTATTTCAAAATCTATGTGAACAATCAATTTTATCTTATTCGAAAGATAATTTAATTATTTATTACTTTTGTTTGAATACTTTTTTTTTTAAATGCATACTTTTGTTGATATTTGTAAACATGTATAAAATAATTGTGATTTCAAAGGTTTCTGTGGATTAACTTTTTAAGGAAGCATTTCTCGACCTATATTTAATAGAAATTTTTTGTTCATAATTAAATTTTCTATAAAATTTCTAATCGAAACGTTTAGAGTTAGCCTATATAGTACAGTGGCGAGATATGAACGGGTAAAATTAAAATACAATATTTAATTTCAATTATATACATATATGAAAAATATACTTTCAAATGATATTTTACATGAATATCATTTTATACATTTTAATAAAATTCCAATTATTGTTTTTTACTGACACATATTTGATGTGACTTCTACTGTGAAATTATTCATATATTATATTACTTATAATAAAATCAAAATATGCTCAAATATGTGCGATCCTTTCTAAATCGTCAATGAGTAAAAGGAAGGGACGACTTTCAAAAAAACACTATATCAATCCAATGTACCGTGATTTCCAGAAATCATCTCTTTCTTCCTGACCTGGCATTTATAGCAGTATACAAGGTAGAAACGATTGTGAGATATTATTTCATTTATATGAGATTTCTGATTTCCGATTTCCGTTGAGTATTTATATTTACTCCATAATTTATTAGTAATTTTTTTACACAAAATTTTTTAATTATAAAATGTTTAATATTAACATTTGGATAATTTTATTATTCTAAATTAGGTATTAAATTTCGAAATTCAGTACATTTTAAAAGAAACTAAAGACGTTGTTATAAAACATAAAAAATTATTTTTAAATTGTTTTTGAGTAGGTATAGTTATTTTTAACTTTTTCAGTTTTATCTTTAACAGTTTTAACTATATATTAATTTGACAATTCTTAGATAATTTCAACTTTTTCGAAAATTGATATCTTTTCAAATTTTCGATTTCAATCGTCATAAATTTGTTTTAAATGAAATCTAAAATTCGGTAGAACTGATAACTGGCCTTTAATTTCTACATTATTCATGCAGATTTTGCACGTTGCTGTTATAGTACCCGTCAAGATAGACTTGTTAAGTATAATTTAAAAAAAAATGTACTCCAATAGAATTTTTGATGCAGCTTTTTTCATTATTTCGTCAATAACTACATCGTTGAAAGTACCATCACTACTAATAAATAATTCATATATAGATAGAACTAGTAACTGCGTCATTATTCTACCGTTTATTCATTATCTTTCAAATATTTATTAATATTACTTCTCAATCTTTCAAATACTTTTCATTAATGAGAATAATTAGATTCACAAGTGAAAGTAGATTCGATACTAAGCAGCTTTCAACATCAAATAGAAACCATAATAACGAATTGAAATAAGAAGTGTAATAAGAAAAATATTAATAAATGTAATAAAAAGTATAGCTATAATAATAGTATATAATATTTCTAGTAAACGTGTAATAAAAAATAATGATAATATAATTTTTATTTTTATTATTTAATTAAAAATGTTTTAGACGATTTACTGTCTATTTCTCGCAATTCCATTTATTATTTAAATAAGAATTTTGACGTTACATATTGGAAAGACAATTATTTCCATCCAAATCAACTAACAAGTAAATAACAATATAATACTAGTAAATAATAAATAATTTATTTCATGAAAACATAAATTATTTAATTGCAAATAAATAAATTTAATTTTCATATGAAATATTTCAATAAATATAATGTTTTCTTTTAAAAATGGATTATTTCTCAAATAATTTTAAAAAATAATTTTAAAATAATTTTATTTGAAAATTTCTCAGAATCTCCAAGTCTGTCAAGAATTAAAGAAGATATATTTGTTGTTATATAAATAATATTCATTGTCATTACTCCGACGACATATTTGCTTCATTGAGATTCCTGTTTTGTAATAATATTTTACATACGTGGAGGTTCAATTAATCCGAAGACATTCTTGCAATCCTCTTGATTCCGTAATGTTCTGTCCTCAATTCGAACTATTCGACTATAATAATCGTAGTACGTAAGGAACGTTGCGTAACCGTATCGATGATTCGGCATTAAACAACAAAATAATTTCACGAAACTAATTTTATTAAAACAATTAAAAAATATAAATTTTAAATAAAATTTTGTTTATTCATAATGAAAAATTTATTTTAATATAAAACAATTTTACCTTTTAAAAGAGGAATATAATTAAAACATAAGTTGTTCTTTAAACACCTCTATTACTTATCTTTGTATACAGTTATCCTACAGTTAGCCTATCTTATTCAGGAAAAAATAAGAAACACTTTGCAGCAGTGGATGAAAAGACATAATCTTGTTCGAAGGTAAACTCGAAGGTGGCATTGAAATTACACGATGATATTGATGAATATTTGTGATCGAAGACACGTTGAGATGGCTTACTGTACAAGAACAGGTTGCGCCAGTACCCAAAGTGGTTACGTCAGCGAGAAGGAGAGTTGCTAAACCGGTTCGATCGGGGATGCAATTCAGTGGCCACAAAGCAGCGTTTATCGGGTCTGCTACCGTCGACGATAACCTACCATACTGGAGCTGTGAACGGCAACAATGTGTAAAAGCAAGAGGGGTTCGATGGGAGGTGCTTTAGGGTACAGGAGTTAGAATTGTAGGGGGTGGTGACCGTCGTCTATACGATGCCTCGTTTCCTCTGTCACAAATGGCCAGCTTTGTTGCGAGGAAAATGTAGTTTGTTTTGCTTTCCGATGCACGACAAAAAATAATCGAAAAACACGGATTTATCTTTGACGTTTTAAATTTCATCCAACCCGCTCGTCACATATCAAGGGATAAAGCGACTTTTATTTCACTAAAAATTGTACTCGTATGATACTCGCAAACGATGTATCGTTTTTGACTAGTCATCAGAAACGATCATCAATAATCCTCTTTTTGTCAATTACGAAATACGCCTAAGTTTTATTCAGGCCACGAATAACAGAAAATCGGTTAACCATTAACTGTTAAGCATCGTAAATTAATAAAATTCCATGAAATATAAAGAAAAAGGAATGGAGATAGCAAAAATAATTATATAATAGTAGGAATGATAATTTTTTTCTTCCTACAAGAAAAGAAAGAATTATTTCCCAGGAATGATATATATTATATAGTGCGTCTATATATAGAGAGATTTTATAAAAGTTCCAAGTTGAATATACAATGATATAAAACGGAAAGGGCTAAACAGCTTTTCTCTCTCTCTCTCTCTCTCTCTCTCTCTCTCTCTCTCTCTTTCTGTCACTCTCTCACTCTCTTGTGACAAAAGTTTCGAAGTACTCTAGGGTATATTTTTGAAAGAACAACTTCGAGAGAGAGAGAAAGAGAGAGAGAGAGAGAGAGAGAGAGAGAGAGAGAGAAAGAGAGAAGAGAATAAAATCAACGGTAGGTTTTGACGAAAGAAAGGGGCCGTGCTTTCACAATTTGCAATGTAAAGTGACCATCAAAAAGCGTACGTCGAGAACACCGAGAATTGGAAAATAAGTCGGAAGATACTGCCTTCTCGTTGTCCTCTTCTTGCCAGAAGGTAGAAAATCAAACAGTCTAGTTCCTTCTTTCCTACGTAAGAACATAACGAAAGATCCTTTCGTTGTCAAACAAATCGTCCATCCTGGAAAATAATATCTTTTTCGTCGAAAGTGCAGTCAATTTCGTAATGGTGCATCAAAGAAAGTCTAACGAGCTTTATTCACCAAGATCAAAGAGTATCTCTGTACTCTCACTGAACGATACCATTATATACCATACGCGATTTCAACCAGAATAATTTACGAATGCTACTTCCATGCGCGTAAAGTGTTCAATAGGTGTTGCTATGAAAGAACTTTGACATTATTTTTTAGACAAAAAGTATCTTTAATCGAGGTATTTGCTTTTTAAAATGAAAAACCATATCATCGATGAATGATTACATTTTCTAAAACAATTTTAACAATTTTTATGTGTTTGATATTAACTGTTCCACGGTATAAATAATATTTCATTTTAATTTTCAATATTTGTTCATATCAGATCGCTCGAATTATATATATAGAAATATGTACTTATTAATTAGTCATGACTAAAATATATTTGGATACATACGAATGAAATAAAATGTATTAATTAAACATATAACATAACGTATAATCGAATGCTGAATATGATCAAGAAAATTGTGTTATTCCTTTATTATTTTCCGAGTAATATTCATATATTATTTTATATTCGACTTCGAACGTTATTGTATTCTTCCAAAAAATTTTAAATTTTATGTTTCAGGTCGCCTGGCTGAGAGTCGATACACAGACTATTCTGACGATAGCTAATCACGTAATAACGAAAAATGATAGAATCAAAGTGACGCACAGCGAGCACAAGATGTGGTATTTACATATACGAGATGTCAACCCAAGCGACCAGGGATATTACATGTGTCAAATAAACACCGAACCTATGAAAAGTCAAACTGGTTTTTTGGAAGTAGTAGGTTGGTTCACTGTATTCCTCTAATTAATAAAAACTTTTTCCTGTATTCTCGTGAATCGTAGAATACTTAAATGAAGTTGATCGCTAAATAAAAATATGAAACATCGATGAAACCTATAAATAATTTATTAAAAGATTATTTAAGAATCAAAAAAAACATGCAATTAACTTATAACGTAAAGTTGTAATCTCAGTGACACGACACTAGATATCCAATATCGAGCCGTCTCTCGGGGAATAAAAAGATTGGAAGAGCGTGTTACGTGAGTATGACGTTTCGTCGATGTAACATTTGTGACAATACATGTACAGGAATAGCTTGCATGTCAGATTTTTTGTTTCTTTGTTTTTTTTTCTTTCTTTGTTTTTTTTTTCTTTCTTTTTACATACGAAGTCGACGGTATGTGCATAAAGCTATATGTTCGTAGAGAAAACGTTCGAGACCACAAAGGACTCATTAAAACTTTCTTCTTCAGTAAAAATGCGTCCAGTGTTCTTTAATAATTTCGTATTAGAAAGTTTCTGAAATTACGAGTATGTAACTTCGTTCTAACTACTTTCAATAAGGTTTTTCAACTAAATTCCTTTTACAGTTCCTCCAGATATTCTCGACAATTCGACTAGTACAGACATGGTTGTTAAAGAAGGCAGTAACGTGACATTGCGCTGCGCAGCAAGAGGATCACCACAACCGAACATCACTTGGAAGCGTGAGGATGGCGAACTTATACTTCTTGGAGATGGCCAAGGAGGTAAGATAAGGAGCTTTTCGTAATGTCACAATTTATATTCTCCGAAAGAAAGGATGAAAGAGAAAGGAGAAGGGAGGAGAGAGGCAAAGAGGAAGAAAAAGGGATATTTTTACAGTTATCGTAATAATATCATGAATCTCACATACGACTCGTAATTTGGTAAATATGATAATTTCGTTCCAAATCCAATTTTAATTACGATATCCGATGGTTACATAAATTTCTTTCCAAATTCGATTCCAATGTTATAATATTCTATGATAATGATAACAATTAAAATACTTGTATTGAGTACTAATCAGCGATAAATAGAAATCAGAACAATAAAAAAAAACAAAGAAGAAAGTATATCTAAATGTTATGAAAATGATTAAATAAAATGATCGATAGATGAAACCGTTAGATTATCCTCAGTATTAAATTACCTTCAGCAAAATAATTCTGCTATGCAATGGTTCGCATAGCGTTTGAAAAATGTAAAATATGTGACTCCAACGGGAAAATATTCTAATTATCACATTTTTTTCAAGATTATTTCATTCAATATTTCAAAAAGTTATAGCTTATAAAAAAACAAATCTAAGGATATAAATTGGTTGACTTTCTGATAATTTTGAACTAATAAGAATGACTTTCGGAAAAAAGTACAAAATTTAACCATATCGGTGCAGAAAATTTACTTTGAATGTACGAAATTATTCGCATTTTCAGATATACCTTTTTTATTTTCAAATACTTTTGGAGCAATAGCAATACACAAAGAATCCTTTTAACGGGTCTTATTTTGTGAAGCAAATTTTATGTATTTTTACTTCGTGAACTTGAATGAATACTTTTCAACCATTCAATATATAGAATATTCGTTAATGAATCATATGCTTTATGCAAATATTTTATTTTTATACAAGAATTATACAGTAATATTCCAGAAGAGAAAAAATTAAAATTTTTTTACTTCCTTAATATTATACACAATTGTTACTTTGTTAAATATTTCGCAGACTAAACAAGATATAGCAAATCGTGTGCGTCTTAAAATAAAATAAATTATGAATGATTTCTGGGAAGAAAAATGAATTCGAACGATTGGATTTAGACTTGCGATGAGCTGTCTATATCGTATAATTGTTTGTAACAACTATTCCTTGGTTTGAGTCATTCACGGAATTAGTAAACTGTGAACAGTTTGCTATGATAGACATTATCCTGTTTAGTCAACAATTATCGTGAAGTTCTTCGCTTAGTTTGAATTCGTGTTCAAAAGTATATGATTTGATTGCCATTTCGGAGCAGAGTGTCGAGACCATGATCTGAGTTTAGTTGCTTCGACCCGTCGACAGATCATGTGACACATTAATTAGACAAGTGGAAAGATATATCTGCGCGTCTCTACAAATACTTATAGCTAAATGATCGGTGATACAGGTTTCTCTGTAACTCAACGATTACATCCTTTTTTCTCTGATGTTAATTAAATAACAGAAAAATTGTTACATATTTTTTTATATTAATTCGTTCGAATGTTATTTTTTCGTCGTTTCTTTTCGTTCAAGAAAGACGATTCGTTAGAACCTAATCGTCCGTTCCATTTATCACTAGAATCCCTGTCTGTGGTGGTCCTTTGGTCTTACTCATTTAGAATTTTACCCGGGCTTATCCGCTTACAGCAAATACACTCAAATACAGACATTTTCCGGAAGAAGACACGATGGCAATTCATCATCCGTTCGTCTTCCGAGGAATTCACTTGCAGCAAGTCGTTATTGCTGGTCGTCTATGTTATTAAATTTATTCCAGACATAGGTAATGCATAAATTTCTTCCTTTAACTACGGCCTTATAATATACTGAGAAAAATTATACGCTTTGGTTTAAATCTATTTGCTTGGCCATCCCACGAGATCGTCCACCTCCTGATAAATAAACGTTTACCTTGCTCCGTTTTTCTCTTACTCGAGATGTCTCATTGTTCGTTTCGCGTTCGAGCTATCGACGATAACTTTTTACGATAATGTCCGACCTATATTATTAGAGCTGCATTCTAACGTTCGGTCACTTTATCTAGAAAGTATACTTACATATGTACGTATTTACATATGTATATACATTGTGTAAAGCATATAGCTATGTAGGAACATATAAGAATAGATATCGTGAATTGAATGCTTTCTTGAATTTTCTTTCTTCTTCGATCACGATCACTTCTTCCGAGCATTTATTTTAAATAAGAAACTTCTTGACTTTACTTTGACAACGATAGATTGAGAAGTATTTCCAAGTTTTGTCTCTAGGAGTTATTTAGTATAATGTATCTTATTTTTATTTTTATTTTTTTTTTCTTTATAATTTATCGCAATAAAAATTTTGATAAAAAAATATTAAATAACATATGGTAACAATAAAAGATCTACATGAGAAATCTCCTTTTAGATATTTAATAAAAATATTTATTTAAGCTAATAAAAATAGTATGGAATAAAATTTTTTTTCTTTTCTTTTATTGACTTAAAGTATTTACATTCAATTTCCTCCAGGTAATTATGAGTAAATTTATTGACCTATATCGTCAAATGTGAAATAACTTAACTTGTTTATGTTCAATAGTTGAATTTATATATATATATATATTTTTTTTTTTTTTGAGTCAATTTCGGAGGGATCATTAAAAGAGAGAAAAATTATCGTATCATTTCCAAATTTAATTGTAATTATTTTCATAGAAATTAATACATCTACAGTATAAATAAGGTACAAGACAGGTTCAAGCATGTTTTGTTGTGAAACTTCAGAGTTGATTGGATAGGTTGAGGAAATTACTTTTTGAAGTTGGGCTTTGAATTTCTTATTATATTAAATGTGATCGTAGTATGATAAAGAGTGAGTGTAGGAGTAGCTTTCTTAGCTTATAGAAGATATCGATGTGTCAGACTTTGTCAAATGTTTATTTAATATCTGAAAAGGTAGTAGAACAATATTTTTACTTTTCAAATATTGTCTCATATGATCAATCAATTTATGAACTTGTTGGAGGATCCAGTATTGTTTTCTTAGTATTACATATAATTTAGTTAATGCATATTCTATACGTCTTAGCAATACTTTTTCAAATAGCTCTAAAAGAATCATTAAGATATGATATAATGATATTTCATGTGCAGATTAAACAGGTTTAATTTATTATTACAAAATGTGAAATTTTCGACTATTTAGGAAAGAGATCAATGCGTATTATAGCATTGAATATCGAAATTAATGCAATATTTTCTTTAGAAAATTCTTTGACTATTTTACCATTGTTTAAATCTTTTAGTCTTTACTTCAAGAATCTTTTTCAGGTTTATTCTTTTATTTATTATTAATTTAACTTATTCATTTAAAAATGATTTGATAGATGAACATAATTGATAAGAAATTTATAAATATTTAAAAAATTTTAAATCTATCACTAGAAAATTTGAGAGGATAAATTAAAAATTAAATTAAATATTTCAGGAAAATATGTATCAAATGCATCTGCCTTTTCTTGAGAAGTTCTATCCCAGTATTCTTACAAGTTCCGAATAGAAGTGATCTTTTTTTTGGTCTAGTAATCATTTCAGTTTCTCTTTTCAGTTCTCTTCTCATAGTCAGTAGCTTGGAATAGAACACAACGAACATAACGATTCTCGACTTATTGTGGAAATATTTAAATTTATAAAAGTATCATTTATTTAGTTTTTTATTTTGTTTTGTCTTTACCTATTTTTAAGACCAATGTTAAGAATTTTATATACATTGAAACATTTCAGTATAATTACCTTAGAAGCATCTTATATTTTGAAGAAAATTCATGTAATTACATGCAACTATAGTATTTAAAATTTAAGCAGGATATGTATTTCATTGTATACTTTTAGAATTATTTATACTTCATATGAAGATCTTGAATATTTCATTTAATGTGTAGTCACGTATATTGGTAAATGATTATATTCTTGGTAAAAGACAAATTACGTTTATGAAAAAATAAGCGGTATATCTACAATAAAGTTCGTCCATATTAGGTTTAGTATTAAACAAAATAGACTTTGAATATTCACTGAATATCTGGATTTATTCATGTATCGATTTAACGAATCTCACATGCTGTATGCAGATCAATGTTGTATTCGTATTTATGTTAACATATTTATTAATTAAGATACATGTTTATCTCTCACAACTTTTAATATTATATGAATTTTCGGAAATATTCCCCATTATGCACAAATTTCAATTGAATGCGCAATTATCCTTTTTGTAATAACTTCCTATGCTTTGTAATATATTTTGATGTTCAATGTATCAAATGTTAATATTTTAATTATAATTTTCTTCTTTTAATTTTCAATTATTTACGTATTATAATAGATAATAGCCAATTAAACCAATACATAAATTATTGCATAAACGAACATTCAGAATAGATTTATTCTATAACAATGAAGTACTTTTTTGTTTTTTCTTCAGAGTCAAATTCGTATTTAATAAAGAAATAGAAAAGAAAAGATAGAATTGCATGAACGATATGCATGATCGGGGAAGGGGACGCAATTTCTCTGCTTGCCTTAAATATGTGACTACTCTTCAAACCGTTATTCTGTGATATTCTTAAATTACTTTCGGAAACTCTATAGACACAATTAAAACCAAACATAACAAATAATTGAATAACTCCATATAAATAGCACTTTAGTACGACATACTAAGAAGAAACAAAACTTGTCAATAAAAATTGAACCTTAGACAAATCTATTCAGCGTACGTCAAAAGAACTACATCTCGTTTTACATAAAAATAAATTTTCGGATTAGAAACATTTTACTTAATAACTTTTCACTTGTTTCTTCATATGAAATCACCGTATTGATTGTGTCATCAGTTGCAGAATGTCTTGCATATTCTCAATCTGAGGATCGGTCAAGACATTTTACAGGCTTAAAAAAACAGGTTCAAAGTATTACTAACAATTATCAATTTTTTAGGTTTTTGTTGTAACATTTTTAGAATGAAAACCACACAATGGGTGCCACCGAGGACCAGAAGAATAAAATGATTAAAATATTTGTAAAAATTACAGAATTTGTACAGTACGATTTTTTTTTCTTTCGAGAACGAGTTCAGAAGTAAATTGCTTTGACCATTCAGCTCCTCCGCGAGCAATGCCGCTGGCACAGCCATCGTATCTCCTCTCTCTCTTTCTCTCTCTATTTCGTTACTACTGTTTCATCTCTTTTACCTTCACGCCTCCTCTCTTTTCATTCCACCTCACACACCCTGTCACCGACATACTCGATCTTGCTAACGTGTGTGTGAATAAAATCCCGGGCAAACCACCGAACCTATTTGCTAGAAACTGTCCACAAATACGAATGGGAAATAAAGTTCCATCGCCGTGTGTGAGCACGCAAAGTTTTAAAACCTTTGTGCTTCGATTGGAAGAGTACAGGGCATATCTACATACATGGCGATACTTTTCCAGTTGCAGTATGAAATTTCACGATTTTACAAAAAGGTGTTGTCACGTACGAATGTATTTAAGATGTTTTTATACTCATAATTGTATTTTCAGTTTCTATTGTTAGTTCAAATAAGCCGTGTGAAATGATTATGATTAAATATCTAACGCAATGAATTTCTAATTATTTTTGTTTGAGATTCCTTTTACAATCTATTAATTTCAATTAAATATATCTATAAAATTATTTGGCATCGCTGTAAGTCAATATCGTCCACAACTAAATGATCCAATATTTCAGTAACATATTCAATTGAATTAAATTGACAAATTTTACAAAACGAATGAAAAAGTAATATACAATGCGATAAAAAGTCTCACAACGAAATTTGAAAAATGCCCGAGAAGATTAATATAAAATATACATTGTGCCAAAAAAAGAGAATCAGCGTAACTATGTTTCTCTTTTTTTTTTTCAATTCTCTACAGCAGTATGTTACAACTTATGGGCCGTGAAATGATAGCTGCTATTTTACGTTAAAGCAGGGAGGAATGTGATTAATTTACAAGAGATAGTTCCAAATAGTTCTCGTAAAATGTTTTTATGAAATCACGAGAATCACACAATAACAGTAGTATCTTTAAAATGATATACAGTATCTCCAGTCTACCTGGTTCTTAAAAATTTTTAATTATAAACATTTATGCCAAGGTACCATTACGAACAAATGTGTTAAATCGCATGCAAAAAAAATTTAGAAACTTTGCTCTGAAGCACAGCGACAGGGAATATTCGATAATATTAATATAACCATTCGAAATAAAATTTAACATTTGAATTTGATGAGAAATCTGTATTTTTAATTAAAATACGACGAAAAAGTCTGGGAGATAAGCTGAATGATTATTACTCTTTGATTTTAATAAAATTCCTGTGTAATTTTTCGATTTTACATCATTTTACATAGACAGAATGCATGGCTACTTTTTTGCAACACAAATGCAATTTCTACTTTTCAATATCTTTCCATTTCCAACAAAAATATCAGAATCAAATGTGTAGCGTTTCGATGAATCGTTCTGGCAAGGCTTGGCCCTGTGTTTCGTGTTAAATGGAAATCCATACTCTTAATTAAAATAAAACGAGCGAGAAGTAAAAGCGGATGATAAAACGGAAAGTCGATTCGGATAAAATCGTCGATAAAATCTGATCCGGAAGGAGAGGACAGATTGGAGATGAAAGAGAACGTATAGTATATCGTGCGAAGCTTTTACACGGTACGCGTTTATGAAGCTCGGGATTTGCAATTAAACAAAGAGCTTGAAAACCGTAACGTCGTCAAGAGCAGTTTTGGCACGTTGATATCTCTTTATCTCTCTCTCTCTCTCTCTCTCTCTCTCTCTCTCTCTCTCTCTCTCTCTCTCTCTTTCTCTCTTTATGTTTCATTTTATATATCTCTATCTTTCTTTCTCTTTCTAGCAGGTGATTACATAGAGTTGAGTCCGCGGCACTACCATTTCAATAACATAAATTGCCTCGTGCAGAGATTAAACATCTCGTAGTAGTGGCCGAACTTCGTACTCGGACGAAAATTCAAACCGGTGAACTACCGCGGCAACCGCCTTTTAGTTTCACTTGCGTCCCGAAATTTACGTGCAACGCATGGCTCGCGTTCTCTGTCTGCGGTTACCGATTCGCAGACGTGCCGAGAACCAAGTTCTCTTCTTCCTCTGATAACACACGCACCCCTCTTTGCCTTTATACCACCACCACTACTTAATCTCCTCCTCTTCTTCTTTCTCGTTCTCCTCCTTCTACTCTTCCTTCTTCTCCTCCTTCTTGTCCTCCTCCTTCTTCTTCTTCTCATTCCTTGTCGTCGTCGTTATCGTCGTTAAGTATTTTAAGAATTTCTCGTTTTCTACTAGTACCTGTGGTGAACATTGAAACGAAATGCTCTTTTCGTTGAGACCGACGTTCTTTCGCAATCTTTTTATGAGCTTATCAAAATCCTGTTCTTTACTCGATCGTCATTTAGAAATTAAAAAGAATCAAGCAAAAAGGAACGATTAGTCTCGAACTTTCCCATTTGATCTACTTTTTATTTGATGCAGTTGATTAGCTTGGTTTTTAAGAGAAATTGGAATAGTTCCGCTACCCTGAAATAAAAACTCCATATTTAACGAAAAATCGCCGATCGATCGGACGTTGATTGAAGTAAAGACTGATTAGTTGATAGAGAAAGAGCGATCGTTAATTGAGACGCGTTCGAGCGTAAACGTACTACAGGGATAGATAATTCGTGGTGGTGCTTTTGCTTCGTTCTCACGAAGGAAGATAGCGGAATTCGATGAAAACGTAGAGATAAAAGAAAAAATAAAACAACAGAGAGAGAGAGAGAGAGAGAGAGAGAGAGAGATACAGGGAGGGAGAGAGTGAAGATAAAAGAAGCGAAAAGAGAGAAAGATAAAAAAGCGAAAGGGAGAGAGAGAGAGAGACAGCGAGGTAAAAGAAGCGAAAGGAAGAGAGAGGAAAATAAATAGAAACACGGTGAGAAAGAAGAAAGAGTCCTTTTCGTGCCTAAAAATGATTATATTAGGAACGTAAGCGTGTTAATATATATATGTACATATAGTACCGACGTATATGGTGGTCTACTGGTAACTGGAATTACTTCAATATCTCTCTAAATATTATCTACAAGGAAAAAGGTCTAAAATATATGAACTATTAACAAAAAGAGAACTATATAACGTAGGAACTGTTTAAGTTTTTTATTACTTATTATTCTTGTCAAGATTTAAAGATATTTTTTAATTTTTTTAATCTCAATCTCAATTTATTTAAGAAAAAATATAAATAATATAAAGAATTCAGTCATATTGAATATTGTCTTTATACTTTCATATTGTCTTTATCGAATTCATTTCAATTATACTGTTCAATTTTATAAATCATAAAACTTAGGCTAATATAACAATATATGTTTCAAACTTTTACATTATTGTTAATATTTACAGAGATATTGAAATGGTTCCAGTTATGAGTATCACCCTGTATATTGTGCTTTGTAAAAGCCTCCATTAATTTTCGTGGTGTCTCGAGGGCAAATGCTTGTGCCACGTCGTACTGGCCGCGGCAACCCTACAGAAGAGGCGAATGTAAACCGTTTATAAGGAAGGGAGAGAGAGAGAGAGAGAAAGAGAGAGAGAGAGAGAGAGAGAGAGAAGGAGAGAAAGAGAGGGATAGAAAGAAAAAGAAGAAAAAGAGAGAGAGAAAGAGGAGAATGTTATTCGATGAAGACTAGCGTTCTTCTATAACAGGAAACTTTGTCGGTCTGAGTTTATTACAGAGTTTCATGCAAGATAGAATATTAAAAAAGGCAGGTATACATTGAACCTTGAACGAAAGCTGTTGCTGATGAAATTACTTGATAGATCTTATCTTCTGTCGAAAAACTCTTAACGTGCTATTTACAATGTAAATGAAGAACATATTAAAATATGTTAGATATAATTTATAAATTATGATTTAATTTGCAAAAATATTTTATTATATTCGTTTACTCAAAAAACTATTGATTTTTTATTTCTAATATTATATATTATATTATATTATATAAGCAAAACATTTGTAATCATTATTTTTATATTCAGAGAAAAAGGAATTTGTGTAAGAAGTTGCCTCAATTGATTTACATCCGTGTGGACGTATGTTGTGCCAGATTCAACGATACGTTCGTTTCGAGTTCGCATTAACGTTTCAGGATCTATCTTTGTAAAACGAAGAAGAAGAATGAAACACGTTTATTTTCACTTCCTTCAGCGCGAAAGTAGAAGAATATTTCTTCGGGTGGCGAGAACTACAGAGAAAGGAAACGAACGTGTCGGAGATCCGTTGCATCGCTTTCGAGCATCGCCGTTAATTCACGCTCTCTCCTGCAATAAATATTTTTAACGCTTACTATACAACTCGCCATTTAATTACCCAAAGCATTTTATTCCGTTACATCCGTGAGCGAAAGAGACTTTCCCATTTCTTTATTAATTTATATATATATTTTTTTTTTGATATTTTTCCCATTTTGATTTTTTCTTTATCGAATTATACATTATGTATTTATATTACCTACCTATTACTTCAAGTGCAAATAAATGAAAAATTAAAATATCGCTACTTTTCCATTTATTACTAAAGTTCCAAATTACTAATGTTCGACAAAACAATAATACAACAATTTCGATAATTTAACTAACTTTCCAATTATATTACAAACCAAAGTTATCAATAAATTTATATCGTTCTCGTTATCGACATATCTTTGTAAATTTCAGAATGGAGAGCTTTGCATGTTCATGAATTGTAGCCGATAATTAACACGATCTATTAATAACGTTCTTTGTTAATGTACCTATCATTAATAAGTACTACTCATCGTTTGTTCCAAATGTATTTCATGAAATAAACATAATTGATTCAGTAGTAATAGAATAACATATAGTCAGACTTCGCCGCAAGACATTCGTTTTGGCAAGAAGTAGACGACAAGTGTTTAGTGCGCAATGGAAACGGTTTTGTTGCGAGAAAGTGCGAGCTTCCGATGTTTACGGAGATTGGAGCAATCGACAAAACCGTCGGGTCGTTGTTCTTAGTGATTAGTATCGGTGTTTCAGAAGTACAAAGCATCTCGGTTTGGCCGGTATTAATTTTGGATCTACCATTACATTGTTTTTACTTAAGCTACCAAGTTTCTTGTTCGAAGATAACGCTCAATTGTTGATGATCTATTATATTGCTCGATGGAAAAATTCAAAAAGGAAGAAAGAACACAGAAAAATAAAAGTTAGATCTAGATCATTCAATTAATATAATAATTTTATATATTATTTTCGCTTTGTAAGTGTTTCAAAACCAGTTATATGGAAATAAAAATATTCAATACGATACACTTTGTTGCAGTTAGTAGCGTCGAAGGATCGATCTTCAACATCATGAGAGTGAACCGGTTACAGATGGGAGCGTACCTTTGTATCGCTTCAAACAGCGTTCCACCTACCGTCAGCAAGAGAATTATGCTTATAGTACACTGTGAGTATATTTAATGAGGAAACTTTAGCCTCGACGAAGGAAGCTTAATCCTTAATCTTATAGATCATTAACTATTCTAAAATAGTAATCATAAACGTATGTTTCGTAACCCGATAACATAACTCTGCTATTAATTCGTTATTTAATGATCAAGAATTAAATATCATATATATATATATATATATATATATATAATATATAACTTAATGATATAGAGCAGGATATAATGTGATATAAATACATTTTACGTGGGTGGAAACGTAAAGGAGATTTCGAAAACATTTCTTTTTTTTCCAAAGGGAACCTACTTTTTGATTCTGATAATACATTATACGCAACAACGTAAACATTATGGCAAGATACGACATTACTTGAAATATCAGACAAATAACAGCGTGATCAATATGAACCTCACTCAATGAACTTTATCCAAATTGATGAATAGAAACGTGGAGGATCAGTTTCGTGATCAACTCGTTTTTAAGACATAACCCCATTAGATTTCTTTCGCTGAGAAGCACTCAAAAATATTTTTTATCAAGAAATACTTATTACATCTGAAAATATGAGACAACGAATTACCAGAGCATGTACTGGAATAAATTCAGAGATGATAAGACATGCTCATGATTCAATAATAAAACGATTGGAGCTTTGTATTGATACGAATGATTGAATATCTTCTATAATGTAAGAAAATTTATTTTACCATCACATTTAATCTTGAATTATCATTAATTCTAAAATCGCAATATCAATGGTTCCCATTTAAAAGAAAAAGGATGATCTTAAAGTCTTCACCACATCTTTATCCATATAAAAAGTATTAATATTACATTATGTCTCCCTCCATATCATTCAAGTTTTGTATATAATATGTTTCCATATTATTATAAATAATGAAAATATTTTAAATAAAGTTTTTGTTCCACCCTATATATACACACACATATATATTTTACAATGATAATAATTTATAGAACTCGTTTTTGTGCATTTAACATTTTTGTACTGGGACGACAATGAATTTTTTAAATACAGTTCTTGTGTCATCGATATTTTTGTTCTTTTTATTTTTGCTAACAATTAATGGATTCGTTAACGAGTAAACGAACGTAACGAATACTTCAAAAATAGTCTTTTTACTCAGTGTGTAGGGAAATAAAATACCTTACAAACATATACAAGAGTTATTTTTCAAAGCTGGCTTAAATTTGATCGAAATACGAACATTTGAAAAAAAAAAGTAAATCCTCTGAACGTGCATACTACTATTTAACCAACATCGAAAGATTTACGAAATCACATTCTTTGAAAGGACATCGTTCGCATGTAATCTCCAACGATGGAACGAACTAGTTATACGTTTGTCAATTGAGCACTTAAGCATATATCTAGCACGAGTAAAATGTTTGAAAATTCATTCGTACTCTTTTTGAAAATTCTCTTTTCAAACGAAACGATTTGTTCAAAAATGTTTGAAATACTGTCAAAATTTGTTAAAAAATCCTTCAACAATAATTATTTTGTTGATAATTTTTACAATTTCTGTTGAAAAAAAAAGAAATTATTCCAACAAAAAATTTGGAAAAAGAAGACCAATTTCGATCTATCAAAAAACGTTGATATACAACTCGATTAGTTGACTTCTTGAAATTCAAATTAAATTTCAAAACTATCAGATGGAAGGTTATTTGAATACAAAAAGCACAAGTATATATTATCGTCAGTAACTAGATACGTCGACAATGCGAGTCAAACGACTCGGTACGATGCTTCGATCGATGTCATCGTGAGAATTCGTCGATGCTTTGACATCGAATCCGCAACAGGCATACCTTTTCGTCCAAATAACGTGTCTACTCGCTCTCAATCGCGAGCATTCGAAAATACAATTCAACGGAGTTGGTACCTTTTGCTTGGTACAAATAGCAACCTACGATAGATCTTTTTCTCTCTCTTTCTCGTTCAAATTGCCGAAGGTAATTCAAACTTGTTTTGCTTGTTTGACTTTTGACCTCGACTTCTGGAAACTACACCGGAGGAAAGTATGTTTCGCACGATGGAGAGCACGACGGAAGCGAAATTTTTCAAAACCGCTCTAATGAACTCCGAACGATACGTGAGATTGTAGAAAATTTTTTAAAAGTAGCAAAAATAAAGAAAATAAATATAAGAGATATGACGATATAGATAATACAACATCTCTTACGCGAAGAATCAATTTCCTTTCTACGTTTGCATGTTGTGTGTCATCCTATAAAATCAAACCGTCATCCATTTTTTTCGTGTCAACACTCGCATGCACTTTTCATTGATACCTTTCATCCTTTCGACAGTTCCTCCTATGATATGGATCCAGAATCAATTGGTGGGAGTGCAAGAGGGACAGCAAATGACGTTGGAATGTAATTCGGAGGCTTTCCCGAAATCGATCAACTATTGGACAAGAGGAAATAATCAGATTGTACCAAATGGTAATATATCATAATTAAATAATTGTTAATATTAGAAAGTTTATAGTGATTTTTGATACATGTCGTTCTCTTTTGAAAGTACTCTTTCGATTTCAGTCTTTCAACTTTTGCCTTTAGACTTTTGATTTTTGATTTTCGACAGATATCTCTCGACTGTCATTTATTAATTACTAATTATTGTCTTTGTATTGTATTGAGTATGATCTGTCATTAATACTATGCGATACAGAAAGAAGTAAATAGGCAATATTTGAGAACATCCATGATTTAATTACAGTAACATACTACAATACACACTCATTGTTAGTTCGACAAAATTCAAAAATTCAATACTCAAGAATCCAATATTTATAGAAAATTGTTATGAATTTTTGGAACAATATCATCTCTTATTATATATTACAGAATATGATACATACGATGGTATCTGATAGAAGCATTAATAAATAAATTGAATAATAGGTACCATCAATAATACATATAATATATCTCATTAAATATCGATCTTTTCGGAACAATTGGAAAAGCATAGACATACGTACATATATACATAATTATATGGAATAATTAGACGAGATGTGTTCCGTGGAGGAGAATTCATGCAGTAACTAGTCAGAATAATGTATCTTCGAAGCCATTAATGCAGCCGACTGCTTTCGACCGCAAATGCAGATGCAATAAGAACGTGAGATGCACGTTTCGGCTTACTAATCGTGCAGCTAATTAGTTTAATTTCAAGCCGTTCGCATTTGGATAATGTTTTTCTTACAAGAGATCGATAACTCAAAGGATATACCTAAATTGTCGTTAACTCACAAGTTTTCTCATAAATTGTAGGTCGTAACTTAAGTTCAAATATACATTTATGCCAATTTTATGATTACGTAATTATAACGATCTTCTTATTTTTTTCCTCTTTACTAAGTTAAGAAAATAATTCAACATTTTATATACAAGAGCTAACTTACATATTAGCTTAATGAAATAAAATACGAATTTCGTTTTGTATTTGTTAAAATCATTCTTTAAAATTTACGAACATCATGATCTACTTTGCTGTCATATGATAGTAATTGCATCTACTTACTTGAAATCTACGACATTCTCGTTCTATAACACGATACGAGATATAGCTTAAATTTTTTCGTTTATCTAAACATCCGTGATATATTTTCCTTTTTACTTGATATCGATATGTAGGATTTAAAAATTGATCGAAGAAATAAATATATTCGAAAATAAGAAATTCTTAAAAGAAATTGAATTTAATATAATTATAATATGGAATGTCAGACGACACAAATGAAAAATTAAAACATTGAATGCTGAATTAATTTTGTATAATTTGTTTAGAACGTCGGAATGAAATTTATTATACATGTAAGAAAGAAGAGAAAGGGAAGTTAATATAAAAACTTCCTAAATTCGGTTGACTTTATTAAATGAAACTGAATGGCGAAATGTTTCCCGTGATGAATGCGAACATAATGCATCAGTCTCGCTTTCGTTCTTTTAGCTTCCAGATTCACTCATACAAATACATATATGTATGTAATATATATATATATATATATATATATATATATATATATATATATATCCACATGTAGCGTTTTTTCTTATTTCAACTAATTGTAAGATCACATGCATATTCGATATCTTCTTTTCGTTGATACGACATAGTAGTGATCACATATTAATATAAGAAAATATCAATACAATATACCTAACATTTTTTTTAACGATTTCATATTAAACAAATGGTAATATTCTGTGAAGGGTTTCGATGCACTTTATCTCTTTTTGCTATGTTGCAATACGATACATCACAATATGTGTTTGTAACGTTTATTTAAAAATAAAACAGTTTAAATGGTGTATAATGAATTAATTAATTCACACTATTAATATAACATTAATAATATTAAAAATTTTTATACATATTACCATTTAATATGATTAAAGTGCTTTTACTAATATTCGTATCGTTGGTCACTACTGACATTTAAACATGATAACACAATTACTTAATAAATAATTTCCGCGAAATCTTACATTTGACTGTATCATTTAACTTTACTGGTTTGTCAATTGTTTTTAAGGCTATTTGCTACGCACATATCGCACGCAACAATTAGCAGTGTATGCCTTTGTTCGCGGCAATAATCGCGAAAACCGTCCCTTCATACATTCCTACGTCGAGCGACGAATTATCCGGAGAAGCATTCGCGCGTCAACCGCATCGTGTTTCTCCGCCATTGCAATATTACCATCCCCGACATGTTTTACGATCTAAATGTTCTACGGATGCCTGCTCGTATTTCTGTAATGCGCATTCAGTACATGTGAAACCGCACGAGACGATATCAAAACTCGAAGGTGCAACTTACAAATGCGTTTACCTCTACGTAATAAACGAATTTACGTTCGACTTATCGCTACACGCTCGATGAGACATGATTACGCGAACAATAGTACATGTACACACACATATATACATATATATACACACAAATACACATAGAGACACACACACATATATATACCTTTTCTTTTAAATATAAATATATATATATATATATATATATATATATATATATATATATATTGTGAATAAAGCACAGTGGTGTTTCCTACGAGATTTTAAAAATTTCTTTTTATCCGAACGAAATCAACCAAATAATTCGAATCGAAATTATAGATGAAAAGTTGGTCAATTTTTGAATGTTTTTTTTTTCCGTAGTAATCGATGTATCGTATATTTACTATATTACAAAAAATATTGATGAGAAGGTTTGTTTTAATATTTTTCTATATGTTTTAAAATTAGTTTTTGTTGGAAGAAAGTGGACAATTTAAAAAAAATCAAACAATATACCTAAATATACTTTATGTGAAAAATTTAAATAAAATTTATTTATCATTTCGTTCTATTATGCAAATAATATGATTAACGAATATAAAAGCAAAAACAATTTCATCGGTACAATTTCAATATCTACGTTTTCGGTTGACTAGGAGAAATATGAAAAAAAATTATTGGTTGAGAACACAGGATTAAATGTTTATATCGATCGGAGGTATTCATTGAACAGTGTAATTTAATTAGTCCCCCTTTTTTTTTGCGTACGAGCACAAAAGATATTCATAGCCACGAATTTCGTTATAAAACGATGAATATTTCGGAACAATTATGCAGAAGAACGACGCTAATAATAATTCTAGTCCACTGAACATGAAAAAAAAATTTTACGGGCAATTGGTTATAATTAATTTTCGTTAAAAATCTTTACGAAATAAGAAAATAATTTTTATAGAGAAGTTAGTTTATATTTAACATTTTACCAAATATAATTTCTGAGTAAATATAATGTAAATGTAAATTCGTCCATAATTATAACCTGTTTTATTCTATCATTTCTTCTTTAAATTAAAATAATATATTAAAAAGGATTGATTTTATCTCTCCAAATGTTATAGCTAGAGGGAATGTCTAATTATAGCTAGAGGAAATTAACAAGTTGATTTGTTATCTAAAAAATACAAATTAAAAAATTACTCATCGATCATACAGTGCCTTTAAGAAAATAATAAAAAGATTGGAATTGGTGATAATCCATTTACAATTTACGAAGCAACGTATATCAGCTTACTTTCATTTATGTTAAAGCCAATAAAAATGTATTGCTTTTGATATATGAAAACCTAAAAGAATTTTATTTTCATTCCTCGGAAAATTAAATCCGAAAAAATTGTTTTACCGGAAAACAAGGAATCTCTGATCCCGATCGTAGTGCTATTAAACGATACGCGATAGGATGCGAGAAAACGTTGTCACGGGATAGAAATTTAAACGAGCTACATCTTCCTGGATCCGTCGGTACATAAAGATGGCGTGCTCAGAAGCACTTACCGTTACCGATGTTTCAAGCAACCCTCAGCATACTTATCCTCACCTTCTTTCACTTTTCTATTACGTTGAAAACACTCATATTCGTTATCGTGCTCCTAGAGAAAACTCCGTTATCTTCTCGTTGTGTCGCTCAAATAGAATGCTCAATGTTCTTTTCTCAAAAACGAATAATCTCAAATTTAAAAATTATTCTTTATGCATTGAACAATAAGAAATCTTGAAAAAATTTACGTGGACTTCTTTTGAAAACGTTATAAGAATTATTTTTTCCATTAGGAAGAGCGAAAATTAATGAATGAAAATGAATAAAAACGATCATCAGCCTATCGTAGCATTAACGTGATACTTTGATGATCGTTAATAAAAGAAAAGAAAAAAAAGGACGTAAAAAGAAAGTAATAATAAGATCGAAGAACGAAGAGTTATTTCCTTTTTACGCGTTCAGTCTGAAGATAAAATCTTAAGACGGCTTGATTCATGCGCACATATGTCATTAGACGACAACGAAGCGACGCGCAAAGATAGGAGTAACATGAGAACATCTTTGTTCTCGTTCTCGTCCTCGTCGGTCCCGGGGACTTTTGGTTAAAAGCAGTTTTATCCCTGAAAACCCATTCGACATCTCTCGGTGGTAATGCCTGGGACCGTAGTTCAACGTCGTTAAACTTTTTCATCTACTTTTCAAACTCAAAGCCAAGGAAAGTTTTTCTTACGCTTGTGAGAGTCGACCGAACCACTACATAAATGCATTCTCTTTCTCTCTTTCTCTATTTTCTTCTCTGTCTTTCTACCTCCTCGCCTCTTTTCTCATTTTCCTTCGATTCTACTATTTCTTTCTCTCTCTTCTCTCTCTTTTGCACAAACACATACATGTACATGTATACGTACACGTACCTTATCTCTCTACCTCTCTTTCTCTCTCTCTCTCTCTCTCTCTCTTTCCTTCTGCTTCTCTTTTCTTCTCTTTCGTGAGCAAAGTTTTCTTCCAACTGCGAAAATACTTCCTCTCCACTTTAGTGCGCATCATTACACCTATAGATTTCATTCTGTTTCCAATTCTCCTAGCAGTCCGCCTTCCACGAATTGTTAATCAAAACTTATTTTACTCCTACTCCTCTTTTTCCTCTTATCCTTCGAGAAACCGCACCATACCACTTCTCACTAGTACTGTGAAGAAAGAAAAAACTTTCAAGCTTTACATCACAAACATCACGATTCGTAAACTATTTTCCGCTATTTTTTATTTTTTTTTATTAGGAAGAACAACTTAAGATCATAATTGATAAAATACATTATTATATTCGATCTTTATTAGTTTTATGAACGAATATATATATATATATATATATATATATATATATATATATATATATATATAATACATGTGTGAAAGATTCAGAAAATAAATGAGATGTAGATACTATAAATTATAGCGTCTAAAAAATCATAAACATTAAGCATGTTGGAAGACCACTTCAACGCTATTCCCTACTTGCTATTGCATCTGCAAACTTAAATTTAATGATTATAAGTTTAATGTTAGTCATCAGATTAAATCGAATTTTATGCTAGTATTTTAAAATTCGCCGGTACAATAACGAGTGAATAGCATGTCCGGTGATCATGACTGGTTACACGAATACGTTTCTTTTTGTTTTTTTTTCAAGAAGATTGAGGGCGCATAATGTCTCTACCAAAGAAAATACGATTCTCCGTAGGGTGATACTTCTTCGTTTGAAGAAAGCATTCGTTTTTTCGACGGAAAAAGTTACGCGACAGCCGGCGAAGTCGGCTATAGTTTAAATGATATAGTTTCTCGTATTTGGAGTATCGCACTTGAAAAAAAAAATTATATTAATGCATTACGATTTATTTATATATAAACAATTTTATTTTATTACGAGCAATTGCAATTAATCTTGAGTAAGGCGGCCTTAAATTCGAACACTTACGAGAACCTAAAAAATATTTTATATTTGTCTTGTTCAATTTGGATTATCAAACAAAGATTTATCGTAATAAATAATTTATTTATAATTATTTAATATACGTATAAAGTTTTTCGAGACACTATATGTAGAATGATAATAACATCCTTTTTACATGGACTTCGGAAAATAATTTTTTACGCATACTGGTACTATTTAAAAAAAAATGATAGCCGAAGAAAAGTTGCAGCGCGTAAGTATCGTCGATTCCTTCAACATAGATATCGATGACAAAAGACGTGCTCTCGATTGTCCATCGAAGTATAATGTCAAATTTTACGTTCGATCGAGCGCAGGACACACGAAAATAATGCCAGGGCGTTCGAACGTGGCGGAAGGGCGCGAGAAACGATATCGACGAATCCATTTCCCGTTGGCGTTTTTATATTTTATACGATTTTCATGATTTATAGGTAACCCATCGTAAACTTGAAAAGTTCCGTTATCGTGCGAACAAGCAGAAACGACAGCATACCGGTACATTGTTATATATCTTTATTCTCTTTTTATTCTTTTTCTAGGGGAGAAGTATGAGCCGACCCTCTCGGACGATACGTATAAAGTGCAGATGAAGCTTACCATACGTTCCGTTACCATGTCAGACTACGGCATTTACAAATGCATATCGAAAAATTCACTGGGTGAAACGGATGGCAGTATATCGCTTTACCGTAAGTAACGATATTTAATGGTAGAGTATTTTCAAATTCATTTATCGTACTTCATTCGCCGTGACGTAACTCTTATCTTGATATCTTTGACGGGAAATCATTTATTACGTATATAAATTCTATAATAATGAAAATCATCAAGTCAAAAAAAAAATATCTCGTACATGTTTTACGTTTTAACTTAATTAATACTACCTATTTGTTTGTTGGATGCAGTTATATAACGTAGATGGAAAATACTAATCGAAAATATTTCATTCGGTGCTATACCAAAATTAAAACTAATATATGTATACAACGATAACTTCACAATTTAAAAAAAATAATATTTTTTTAATAAAGCCCACATAAAAAATTTTGAAAATTATTGCTGTATAATAATATTGGAACATATTCAAATATTTTTGAATAAATATTTACGATTATTATTTATATATATTTTCTGATTAATTTAATATTTTATTTGTACGATTATTCGATCGATCAATATAAAATATTGTCGAATAGCATTTCTCGTTTGCGATATAAATTTTTCTTACATTCGTCACGAATTTTTAATCATTTTTCAAAGAGTGTTCGTTATCGCGAGTAGACTGTTTTTATTCGTATCCTTTCCTTCACGATGGGCCTTTAATTTACGCGTGTTATCAGGAATCGTTAGTTGTACAAAAAAGAATGTAACCGTGGGATGAGAAATTAAGCGTTCGATCGTACAGCCCTTCTCTTTCCATTCTCTAAAGCTGTAAGATAAAGGGCGTCGGGCTCTTTCGAAGACAGCGAGTAAGATATATCGATGGGCTAAAGTCACGGTGAAATGTAGCAATCCCACTGGAAAAGCAACGCGAATGCAACGGATCTTCGATAATCGAAATTCTCACAATCTCGGAATCTAACGATTTAAAATGTCTCGATTAGATATATAAATCTAATCTCGTCTAACACATCGAAAATCTCGCCATTGTCCAGGAAAAAATAAACATTTATCTTCATATTTCTTTTTTTTTCTAATTAAATGGAAATTTTTTTCCATCAAATATATTTGTTACATACAAGTATCTCACTTAAGTTTCTATCCAAATCAATTAAACTGTTTTCATCTAATACGGATATTTTCTTAATTCTAATCGAATAGAATTGTTTAAAAGAAATCATAGGAAAAAGTTAATTAGTTTTTTAATTTTTATCGATAAGGTTAAATTATAATTACGGTTCACTGCATCAATAAATACACGATAGGAATCAAAAGAAGAGAAGAATTTATTGCTTGGTCTTAACAAGCAAAAAAGAAAGATTCGAAAGTACATTATTTGATTTTAATTATCAAACGCATTGATAAATAATTCGCCAATCGATCAATACGATTCTCGTAGAGTCTATATACACAAGCACGTAATTACTTCCGAATTTGTTTCGAGTCTTGCACGATCGGAAATCAAAGGGAAATTGCCATGGGTATCAATAAATTGTAGCTTTGCTTAGGACAAAATAAAGTACTTAGTTCCGTGGAAAGAAACGCGAATTATCGATAATTACAAACTATCGATGCCGTTTATCAGAGAAAAAATCGATCAGATCCGCAGAGATCTATAATCATGGATTTTCTCTGCTTCGCTCTCTGGATTAAGAACTTCTTAGCTTTGTGACGTCGATCCAATACAAAGAGTAAACAGCTTGAATGTTACGGTCGCCCGCAAAGAGCATCGAAAGAAATCCGATTGAGCTATATGGATCACTTAACCCGAATTATCATTTTAAATTGTATTGCGAGACAGAAAATATAGTAATTGCAATTAAACTCAATGATATAATTAAATATATATATATATATATATATATATATATATATATTTAACTATATTTTTAACTTACTATTTGTTTCAAGTCAATATGTTCGTCTAAAATCAAAGAAGATTCGTTAAATAAAAATTGACATTTGTCTGACGGGAAATATCTTATTTTTTTCATATGTAGTTCTTAATTCTTCCTTGATCATGTTAACTAAATCCATTAGAAAGGAATAATTCTTGCTTCACTTCGAGCATCGATAAAATAGATATCAGATACTACCGAATAATTAAAAAAAAAAAAAAAAAAAAAAAATACTACTTATAAAAACTAAAATGAAATTTTTTCGAGAAAAAATAGAATGAAAACATGTTTTTTATTTTTTTTTTTTTTGATAAATGATCTTAATAAAATGAATATAAACAAATATATTAATCCACAATAAATTAGCTGAAAGTGTTATTCTATTGATAGAAATTTTTTATGATGATAAAAATATTTCTATGTAGGTGATTGACAATAGACCGTAGGAACAATTGTAAGGTACTTTTATTGATGATGTTTATTTGTAAACACGAGAATATTGATAACAGCTATCTGTTTTTTTACACTAAATTGAAATAACATTGAGTGTATACCTTTACGATCCAAGCCTTAATTACGATTTTCTCATATGTGTGAAATGAAAGCAATCAATAGGATTAATTTTTAAATATGAAATTAATGTTTATAGTGGTTTTACATTTACAGATATTCCAACCACCACGACGCAAGTCAAGACCACGACGACGACACCAATGCCCACGATAGCTAAAGGTATTTTAATAATATCTTAAACAGTAATAATTACAAATAAATAATATAATTGAATTATTAATATAATAATATTAATTTCAGTCGAAACTATGCAAAGAACCCGACAGAAGATGTTGCCGAGCATCGAACCGAACTCAAATGAAATAACAGATGCGTCTTTGTCTACTGTAATTAGAAACGAAAGTAGGTATTTAAATCTCTTATTGATATCCGTATAGATATAGTATCTTCTATAAAATTCTTCTATAAAATAACAAAAAACGAAGTTTCTCAATAAAGCCAATAAAATAATAAACAAATAATCTACCTTTTGTCAAATTGTTTTAAACTTTTTCAATCGATAAAATAGCATTTTGAATTCGATAAAAAAAATTTATTCTTCGCTAGAACTTCCATACTATCAAAAACGAAATTGCATTTCTGGTAACTTGAACGATGCTGATGACAATGACGACGATGACGATAAAAGGTTTGCAGAAAGTTCGAAAACTGCGCGTGGGATTTTAGTCAAAATCCCGTTGAGAATTCTATTGCTTATTGCCTCAAAAGGAAGATTTACCATTGGTATCTCTTTGCGTTCTTATCATTCTCGTCGTCGTCGTCGTCGTTGAAAGTTTGTGAATATACTGCGAGCAGCTCTCGATGTTCCAAAGAGAAACTTTCCATCTCGAGTACGGTTTTCGTTCATAAGTTTTCGTTTATATCAAGCCAATCACTCAAATCTAAGATTTTATCGAATTTTCGAAAACTAAAACCCTAAAATAACTACAAAAGTGAAATTTAGTCAAGTGCCAATTTAATGCTAAATGAAAAAATAACGAATAATGATACCTTCGATTGATATCAATTTCTATGAATTTTTATTCGATTTTTATTTGTTCTATTAATACATGCGTTGAATTACCTATACATATATAAAAATTTACTGCTGGTACGCTTGTATTTATTATTTGCACGAATAAACTTAAGAAAGCAATTAAAATTGTTCGATTGGCATCCTAGGACGTACGAGAATGTTTTTTGCTATTCAAAAAATCAAAAAAGCAATCTACGAACTTTCTAGTATTTGTGTAGGTAGATTCCAATTACAAGCGGAGTCATAGAGTAAAAATCGTACTTCAAGCTACTTAAGTTATACATACATTTACGAGAAAATATCAAAGTTCATTTCTCCATTTCGCTTATTAATTATCAACTTTCTCTGGAAATTAAAAAATTCTATTTCTTTTATAAAATTGAACTTTTTATCACTTTTATAAAATATAAAGAACCGTAATTAGTTTCGTTTTTTAAAATGATTCTAGTTTTCTACAAATCGATTAATACAAATTTTAATAAAAATGAATCTTTCCAGATACACGAATTGATGGACGATATAACAACAATGACTACATCAATGCTGAGAATAAAATCGATAAGGATGTTCAACGAAAACAACCTTCAAACAAAGATGTGAATCATCGCAGAATTGATAACACATCACGATCATTATCCTCGAGAGGAGATAGGCTATATGCTTTTTTACAACACAGTATAATAATCTATACAATTCTATTATCTATCCTTTCGTAGTCAGTCTTTAGATACTTTATGTCCACAAAATACGAAGACGTTTCGATTAATTGGACTCTTTTAATTGGACCTCGTCTTCACGCACTATCATTCCTTTTCCATTAGCAAACGGGATCAATTTATCTTAAGTATGGATACGATCATCGATGTCCATGCTTTCTTTCTATTGTTTATAAAAAAAGAAAAGAACCATACATAATAAGAAAACTTTCGTGAAATTAAAGTGAAAAATTATGTATGTCATGGTTCAAAATTATATTCTTTCCAAATGTACGTTATAGTAATTTCTATCAACATCCTATAATCTTTAGCATTGAAATATCTAATCTCGTTTATTTAGAGAAAATGTATTGATTATATTTTGAATCATTTTTCTATTAATGTTTAATAATGCACTTGGTTCAACATTGTTCCTATTACGACGAAAACATTATTGTTAATTAGATATCCAGGAGTAATTTATAAAAAAAATTAGAGGATGATATTTGTATAAAAAGTTATATGACAATCCAGAAAAGTGAAATTTTAGTAACAACGAATCTATAACATACGTTACTACTCGAAATGATATCGAAAAAATAATATTATTTTGTTTCATTTTATATTTTAAATAATAGGAAAAGATAAATTTGTTAAGTCTTATTATTAACTAATCTTATCTGTATTCATAATTTATTTTCATTAATCGATATTTTCTTAGATCATGTTTTCAATTAATCTCGGCCTAATCTTTCCTAAAGACAGAGAATCTTATATTCGAAATGAAATAATCACAATATCAAAAAGCCTAATCAGTCCACAACTACGATATTTCACTATAATTGTGATGCAATTATAAGAAATATACACAAACATAATAAGTGAACGTGAAGTTAGAGATAATAATTCTATATGTCGTTTTTCACGATTATACTTTTTTTTAAATGTATGATGTAGTAATTTCTATTATAATATTATAATTATTAACGTCGAAATGTAATATCACATTTTCTTTTAATTACATCACATAGTGAGAATTATGAGGATGAACTTTGGAAACAATGAAAAAAAAAAAAAAAATTCCGAACGAATTCAATCCTCTTTCTAATTATCAGCAGCCTCTATCTTGCCATGCAATGGACGGATAAAATTGTATGTAAATGTAAATCTTGTTGGAAATAGTGTACCTTTAAAGATGTACACATACATATCTCATTTACTTGAGATAATCGATTTGTCGAATGTTTCTGCGGGGAAAAAAATGGAAACTTGTATATTTGACAATGATTGTAACGATTTAAATACCACTGTAAATAACGATTATATATATATATATATATATATATATATATATATATATATTAGAAATCTACGTCGACGCCGACCACGGTGTTAATTGAATGAATATTAATAATTTTGTACATAAATTACTAATTCGCGCGTGTGTGGATAGGATAAAATTATCGATAAGGGAAGGAACATTAGCATGACGTAATTTTTAGAGTTCCATTTTTTAAAGAGTATCTTCGACTTTTCACGAAGACTATTGACGTTGATAGTTTTATCCTACGATGTATGTTCATTTCGTAGATAGGTTCAACTGTAAATATAAGTACCAAAAAAAAAAAGAAATAAAGCAAATAATGTCTTGTAATATCGAAATTTTATGTAATCCGAAATACATTTAACGAGTAAATATTTGTAAATAGACCAAAGCATCGTAGTATGTGATCCTTTTAAGATTAATTATTTTGCTTTTACGTCGCGCCATTATCCGTCGTAGCCGACCATCAACATAACCGAAAGAAAAAGTACCAGTGAGCTTTATTATCGCTTTATAATTGTATATGGAAATTTGCATACCGTCAGATTTTTAAGTAGATCGATTATGAACGCTAACGAGAAGGGACAAAACTTACGGAGTAATTTAAAATATATACATTATTCATTGTACTGTAACTGGAAATTTTGGGCGAATGTTGAAGTATGAATAAAGATCGAATGTTAAAGTTTGAATGGGTATTTTTTACGATTTTATCATTTCCCTGATATATCGTAATTATATTTCTAAGTAGAATTCAAAAATTTCGAAGAAAAACCGAAACCATTTTTTATTTGTCCTTTTTAAATTGTCACATCATCTCTGATGTAAATATTTTTCTAAGAAGAAAGGTTTATCAATGAAATAATGTAATAAGATTGCATTCATCTCAAGTATCCATATATAGAACAATGTTCTTTCAAATGTACTCGTTTTATTCTTCTTAACTCTCATGTACTTATTTGTATTTTATTTTTAAGCACTTGTATCAATTCAGCTTTATTACAAATTTTACATTTACTCATCACAATATATTACGCACACTATTCTTGCACGATACGATGTTATCTACAATGCTGATGATACAAAAGTAGGTAGTGTTCTGTATAGAATTTTTGTTTCAGTTACATCGTTCGATAGTTCCACTCGTCATAAGTAGTGCTATCGATCAACAAATATTGAGGAATCATTCGCATGTTCGTCATAAAGATATTATATGAAAATCTGTCGAATTGATTCATTAATTGTTAAATAGATACTCGCAACATTAGCTTTTTTTACATTATGATTTTACGACAATCTAAAGATATCATTACATATACATTTGATTAGATGATAAGAAGCAAATAAACGTGGCATTTGGTTAGTGCTAAAATGATGAAGAATCGACGCTAAAAGTAATCTTCTCAAGTAAGATTTCTTGCCTATATAAAAATAACACTTATCACTGGCTTCATTTTTATACAAGTCAGTTTTAATGAGGAACACAGATAATTGATATGTATTTTATCTGTTAATTAGTAAGAAATTTCTGATCTAACACGTTACATCATGAATACACGGACAAAAAAAACGAATAATTGTATTGCTCCGGAAAATGCTTTTGGCTTTATGATTCGTATAATTGAAACTTATATTGTATAATTGAATTAAACAAATTACATCCAGAGATTTGATAATTGTAACTTATGATTTTCGCCTTACACATTATCTTTGTTTTTTTTTTTTGTTTTCCATCTACTATTGTCCGATAATATAAAGACTTACGAGGTAAAATCCATCAAATATTATTCGCGCAATACTATAAAATTATACGAATATTTATAACTTATAATAACTTCTTGAGAGTACGCATATATGGGACCAATTTATTGGTTTCATTTCCATCGTGCGTTTAGTATCAAATGTTTCGTAACGAACACTGATAGTTTTGTATTTCAATAAGTTATCTTGATTTTCTTTAAAGCACACCGTTTTAAAGTTTCTATTATGTGACAAAAACATATTATTTGATAATTAAATTAATTTATAAGATTATAATGATATCGATACGAAATTCAGACATAATCTGTTTCACCTACTACTTTCTTTCTCACGCAAGCACATATACACGCATTTCGTGCTACTTTATCTATATACAAAATGTTTAAAAATTTCACGTCATCGAGCAATTCGATAGGAATGAGCCGTTTTGCTTTGAATACATCATACATGGTTATTGTGATATAATTCCTGATATAGATCGAATTTAATTATTCAACAATTTTCATACATATAGATATGAAAAGGAATCAATTAATAAAGAAAATAAAAGCAAATAGCAAAGTTAAAGTTCATTGTAAAGAACGGCTCATTGTAAAGAACCTCTCATTTTCCTAAAATTATTCGCACATTTTCGCATTGATTATGACAATATTTACTTATTCTAATATGTACAATACTTGCGTCGGTGTTTGTGTGTGTATGTGTCCGTACGCGTACAAACGATAAAACCTAAATTAATGACTTATCGTTCGAACAAAGCGTCGGTCATCAATCACCGAAATGATTAAAAGGGCACATTTGTTTTAAAAAATCATCCCCTCATACAGTCTTCCAATATTTCTTTAATATCTATTAATGAACAGCCTCATTCTTTCGATGAACTAAAAATTACGTATCTGGGAATTCGTAGGAGGTTTTCATAGTGCGATTTGAAGCGTTGACTGTTATAATCCGAGTTTTGTGTACATTGGCTAATTAGTATATTAGTAGATAAATCTATACACAGTATTTTCCACGCTTATCGTTTTTTGCTATCAATTATTACGTGTACATGTGTAAAACAACACGGCAAGTCGATAGAGTATCGTCGTCCTCGATCAGTACCATAGTTCTCTCTTTACAATATATCTTTTTCAAAGTCATGCGACGATCTTTCTTTTCGTTGAAGTTCTATCGCTATTTTTTTTTTCATATATCAAATAAATTATCTTAGTTGACCGTTCTTTTATTTCACGATGATGTCACCATGTATACATTAGCCTTTCGACTAATGTGAGACTAATTAATTGGATTAATTAGACATCATAGATTACTTCTAAGGTGTTTCACTTAGGAAAGCCGATTACTTTCCTTGGTTCCTTTAATCGTTTATAGAAATTTCATTTTAAATTATTAATTTGATCATTCATAATATTTTTCGTATGTCACATTGTTAGAGACTCATACGACTTAATAAAAATTCTTTTATTTAAGGAACCTGCAGTGTGTAGCCGAAAATAAACTTTAAAATAATCAATTTGCATTTTTTTTCCGAAAGACAATAACATTCTTCCTTAATCAAACATTCTTCCGTTCTTAAACTATCGATTAACTCACGTCCTTCGATATATTGTATTTTTTTTGGAGAAGCGTCTCTTGAAATTTCGAAAGAAAAAAAAGAAGATTGTTTAAAAAGGACGAGCACGGAAAAACACGGGCTGATGGCAGTCGAGTAGCTATAAGGAAGGATTCTACCTTCGAGAAAAACCTTCGGTCGCTTCGCTAACGAATAAACTTGCGAGATCTCGATAAAGTAAGACAACAAGTTGTTCTCGAAACTCGCCAAGAAAATGGACCACTATTTCATTTTACTTGTCTCCTACACATTCTTATAGATTAATACATTATAATACAAGCGAACGTGTGTTGTCAGCATTAATCTTGAATTAAAGTCCCTGAGCGGTAATTTTGACAAGAGGATTCGCCAAGTTCCGTGACGATTTGCAAGAATTCGCCATGGGAGTACGACGATATGCTGACCGGGAGCGTAATATGACTTTCAAGCAGGATGAAGTGTCCTAAATGGTAGACGATGGTTGAGGCACAAGGTCAGTATAATGGTTACTACTAGTAAAAGTACCGAACTTTTCCTCGTCGTCGAACTCGAATCTTCGTAATCATCAGTCCCATCGCTGTTCTTCTTTCGGCTACGAAGTTTTAAATCTAAAAATATGTAATTATTCTTTAATATCAATCATTATTTTGACATATGTTTTACATCATCTTATCAAGATATAGTAATTTCCTTTTTTATATGATATATATATTTTTTTACGTACCTCGTTCCTTTAACATATCTTGATTTCCTTCGAGAATATTGTTCCCAGAATTTTGTCTCAGTTTTCCTGCAAACGAATCAATTGAATACTCCACTTATTGTTTACTTTGGCAAATTAGTTATTACTACTGTAACTATGAAAAATACTACATGTCGTGCTGGATAGTTGAAATATGTAATTTTCATACGATCGAATAATAGCGATAAAAAAATTAACGATAAATTATCGTTTTATCAATGTCCAGTTCTTCACAAATTTATAGATACTGTGAAATTTTTCCGTCTAAAAGAAATTCCAATAAATAAGAAGTTATTCGAATAAATTTTAACACTGTACATTGGAGGACCAAATGGAATTTTTGCCGGAAGAGCTGTTTCAGTTTATACATAATGTAATTTATAAATTCGTTTATTTATACAAGCTAATTTTCCGAACAAAGTACGACTAAAATTAAATTCCGCGAATAAATTTTAATGAAAACTTTGACGAACGTAATATTGTCCTCCATTTGATTCGTGCAATTATTGGTACTGTTTTCTTCCAACTCTAAGATTCTTCCAACCAAACGAGTACTCTCTCTTTCTCTCTCTTCAAAGCTTAAATTTCACAGCTTCTTGGTTGCGTACTCGTCACTTAATTAAATTCTACTGAACTAATTAAAGTCTTTCTCCTTCGGTATGATAGAACTATAAAATGATGTTATTTTTATTGACACAATACTTGTAGATTCAGCAAATTGTTTTTATATTTCTTTTCTTTCTATCTTCATTTAAGAACACATCTCATTTGTTTTGTATATAAAATATTTATTTTTTATATGTGCAATGAGGTAAGAATATGAATGAGAATATCTTTACTAAACAAAACTATCGTATATTATACATATATAAAACATTCGATTAATAATATTCTCGAATATTGCTAATTTAAATTTCACTCTCATTCATGCAACTTCGAAGATTATTTGTTACTTGATAAATATATTTTAAATTTATTTTTCATTTATTACAAATGAAGTCATTTATAAATTATTAAAAATATTTCTGATGATCTTTCAGAGTTCTTTCCGCACTTTCAGAAATTACAATAAATTTGTTGTGAATTCCTCATGCGTATATTTTCAACGAACTACTCTCTCCGAGGGATAGGGTCGAATAAAATTGACCCGTAACAACAAACCGGGTCTATAAATCTTCCATCGTACACAACGTCGCTTCCCAATCTGTTAGCATCAAAATATTTTGCATATATCGATTTCCGGTCGATTCGAGTACATACACGGAAAGTAGGATAGTGCGAGAACCTATCCACTGTAATAAATCTTGGATTTTTCATCGGATCTTCGTAGGAAGAGATCGACGAAGAACTGAAGCGTATAATGCGGTGAAAGAATATTCACAAATATTTTGTCATATTATAAGATTTTCACGATCAGTTGAAAAAGATAAAGAGACAGAGAGAGAGAGAGAGAGAGAGAGAGAGAGAGAGAGAGAGAGAGAGAAAGAGAGAAAGAGAGAAAGAGAGAGAGAGAGAGAAAGAGAGAGAGAAAGAGAAAGAGAGAGTGAGAGAGAGAGAGAAGTAGAGAGAAGTAGAGAGAGAAAGAAACATTTTCTCTTCATTCTTGAATATTTCTCGGACCATTATCAGAAACATATATTTATATGTATGTACAAAGTACATACATACATATGCAGATACATACACACATACATACATACATACATACATGCGTATATACCTACATAAATTAAATAAAACACAGATATTTCTAAGAATCACAAACCGTTCGTGACAAAGTTGATCAACGATGAGGAAAGATAAAAATGAAATAAACGAAAATACTCTAACTGGTTTATATATCATCATTGTACTCTGAACATGTCATTTCATTGGAAATCGTGTACTATGGATAGGAATATATTTCCTTGTGTCAACGTCATAATAAATTTAGGCAATCATTGCGTTCGTGGCCCCGAACGCAGACATATTTAGCATATAAATGGCACCCGCTAGGACAGACAACAGCAGAAAAATATCGTAGAAATAATCGAATTCAAATACAAATAAACGTTACCACCTTTCTAGCCCTCTGTCTCTTTCTATTTCCTTCTCTTTCTCTCTCTTTTGGTAATTCATTACACAGTTTATACATAATGTAATTTAATTAAATTAATCAATTCTTACGATCACATTTTGAAAAGACTTAATTTTAGTCAATTTAAACATGTAATGCTCTGTCTATAATAGCTATTATATTTTTGGATCATATGTTCTTGTCGTGGTTTAAATTGTTAATAAGTTAATATTAACCTAATATGAAGTGAACTTACTCTATAATATATTTATTGGTTCATATCCGGTAAGGAATGTAATTATACATTTATTGATCTATTTCTTTCTCTCAGTTTCTAAGCGTGTATATACGGAAGCAGAGATAAAGGTTAAAAAAAAAAAAAGAGAAAAAAAGTAGAGCTCGTTGTAACGATGACAACGAACCTCAAAGAACGTAACAGATTAAATGTCAGTTTGCTACCAGTGTATTTTTCGTGCCTTACGCTATTCATAAGTTGTACGTGTATTACTCTTATTCTTTTTAACGAAATTTTAAAGAACGAACGTTTTCTGTCTTTCGAAATGTATTTTGGGCTTGAGAAATATGAAAACACTTATACGCGAATATGTAGAAAATCAAAAAATGGAAAAAAGTACAAACGAACTATGTAAAATACATAATGAAAAACTATAGAAATAACTTGAATTTTTACATCACTCGTGATGGTAGAAAGAAAGAGAGAGAGGGGTGGAAAGAGAGACGATAATAACATTTAAAAGTGATCTCCATCGTGCAATATAACTTTCTAACGAGAAGATACAAAAATAAACATTGGAAGTCCAAATTTCACTAGCAAAGGAAGTTCTAACTAAACTAAGCTTTCGCTTTGCAATTCAGCATAAATAGGAACTCACGATACGAGGTTCCGAAATCGAAGGAAAGTCAAAGCTAAAACTAAAGGGAAAATTTTCGTTTTCGTAAGAAATGCGATCACGATTTAATGATATAATCAGAGATTTAGCAATGTAATTAAAATGTTACGATCGATATATGTTATTAACTATATATGAAAATTAGTTGATTATTATTAATTTCGTTTTCAAATATAATCTAGTGATTATTTGTAACAAATTTAATTACAAAATAGTTCTACGAGTCGATTAAAACGTATCACTGAATATTTCAATTTAAAAAAAAAAATTATATTAAGAATGTTTATTCAACTTATTACGTTATTCATCGATAACATTACATATTCTATAGCTATAAAGATAGAAAATGTAGTATGAATTATTTAACAAAAGTAATTTAAATCGACAAATAAATATTTCTGTAAATGTATAATCAGAAACATCTGAATATTACATTTTCAATAACAACCTTTAATCTTTCATTTCACAACTGTCTGATATTTCCTCGACGACAAATACTAATTGTATTGACATTTTAACGATACATATAATTAATACATAAAATTTTATTCCGGAATTAAACTATCATAAAAAAGAAATAATACGATATAATCAGTACGCCGATATTAAACTAGCTCGAAAACATATCATGAATTATTTTTATTTACATGTCATTAATTATTATTAATCGATAAATTATAATAGAGAAGAAAGAATCAAAATCAAAATAAATGAAAATATAATGCGTTTTACGTATTTGATGAATTATATTCGTAAAAAAAAGGACCATAAAATAAAAGGCACAAAATACAAATCTAGAAACTTTCTCGAAAATTTACAATACGTATCTTTACGACCAAGTTCTGAATTGTACGAAAGAAAGAATTTCGTTTGTTTTCGGATGTCGTTAATGGGAAATACCTACATAGCTACATACGCGACGATGCATTGAAAATGTAGGATTGGAGGCCAAAATCTGTTTCATTCGTAGCGTACAGCTTTTCTCGACTGTCGTTTCTCTAAACGTCTATCTCGCGATATCTCGGCTCTACTACGATTGCTACAACTATACAGTCTACAACTCTATAGACTTACTCTCTCTTTCTCTCTTTTTCTCTCACACACACATGCTTTCTACCTTACATACATACATATATATATACATACACAGTCTCTCTTTTTCTCTGTTTCTATTTTTCTATTTCTTCCACTTTCTAGGACGCGTGTCTGCGAAGCATCGACTTTTGTGCCGCCTTCGGTCGAATGCCCATCGAGCAAACGAGAGAAGGTCGACTTACGAACCTCCGACATGACTCGACTTCACTATTCATTCATCTTTTAACTCAGAAAGCGAGAAAGCGAGAAAGAAAGAAAGAAATAGAGAGAAAAAACGATATGCTTTGAAGCACCAGAGTCAGAGTTTAAAAGACCTCGAGCTTAGACGACGATCAAAAATTCCTAAATAAAACAAAATTTCAATGAAAAGTATTTTATTCAAAATATTATTATGAAATTTTATATAGGAAACGAAAATTTTCGAAATATGTGGAAATTATAGCGTATTCTTCTTAAAACGCACTCAGCTTATTAATGATTCGCATCGTAAAATATTTTATTTTTTCTTTTCACATAGGTACTCTATTTACTATGAAATAAAAGAAAAATATAGATGGAAGAAGTAAAAAATCAGGAAATAGGAAAAAAGAGAGAAAGAGAAAGTATATCAGGGAGTCACAAACTACGTGCTTGATCTAATTAAGCAGCGACCCGTCGATTCAACGCAAACACATGTTACGTGGCATCATTCGTGGGAAGTACCACTCGGCACAGCGTTAGCAATAAAGGACAAGAGATAAAACACCTACGCAAAAGATAAAGAGAGAGAGAGAGAGAGAGAGAAAGAGAGGGAGAGAGAGAGAGAGTGAAAGGGAGATAGAAATCCGCGCTGATCGATGTTCGATTCGCATATTGAACATTAATAAAGTACCTATCTATTGATATCACTTTGCAGTACTTCTAGAAAATAGTAGAATCGACGGTCGATGTGTATGAATGTGCGTGTATTTGTGTATTTGGTGATTCTCTACATTGATAGATAAAAAGAGAGAAAGAGAGAAAGAGAGAGAGAGAGAGAGAGAGAGAGAGAGAGAGAGAGAAAGATAGAGAGAAATAGATAGATAGATAGATAGAGAGAGAGAGAGAGAGAGAAATAGATAGATAGATAGATAGAGAGAGAGAGAGAGAGAGAGAGAGAGAGAGAGGGAAAGTGGGAGAAAGAGAGAGAAAGAACGGAAAGAAGACAGAAAAAGAGATAACAAAGTACGACGAGTGTAAGAGAAGAAAAAGAAGTTGTGTGAGAGCGGACGGGTGAATAAAACGGGCCAAGGTAAAACCAAGTTAAAGCCAAAAAAGAAAAAGAAAAAATAGAGAATAGAACAAAGAATAAGAAGGAAGCAGGGTAAAAGAACGTAGAGAACAACGAACTCAAAGATTTACGACCTACGATAAAAAGTACTTTACCTTTGTACTTTGTATCATTGCCTGTGTTGCTATTGGAACCAGAACCGGAAGGTATCGCTGGAAGGCCCAAGAAATGAGATAATTAAAAAAGTGTAAGAATGTATAAAAGTACCTATCTATATAAGAAAAGGTGCGTATGTAAATTTTCAGCTCATATTTAATAATAGGCTTTGTCGATTGTGTGTTCGAATTAAAAATCAATAAGCGGTGAGAAGAAAAAATTCTTCATGCCTTCTACATAGATACGCATACAGGGTAAGATATTTAAACGTGAACACTTGAACTTTCGTTTACTTGCGAATTTACGAAAATATATTTTTTCAGTATAATATAACAACGTTTGAAGCGATAAACGTAGTGATGGGAATAGAATTTTTGTAGGATCATTTTTCCCTTAAGAACTTTTCTCGTTTATCGATAAACAACAAAAGATTTTCATGTGTTCTCACTTAAATGGGCCATCCTGTGTACCGTACGTATGCAGTTACACCTACATATATACATGAAATGTATGATAAAACTATAGAGATTCCCAGTTTACATCTCGAGACACGGTTCAACTCTCGGCCCAGTTTATATGTTCTCTAACTCCTTGTTATCTTTGAGTTTATGAGTGCAAACATTTTCTAAGGTGTACACTTTGACGCCATGTGAGCTTATTTCTTCCCTTCTTTTCGAGACCCGGCTAGTTCCACCTGCCACTTGCGAGAAACTATCTCAAACTACGCGTTGAACTAAGTATACAACAACTTGGAGTTGAGATTTCGAATCCGCGCCTCTTGTAACTGGAACGAAACAATGTCTTTAGAATATATTGATTTGTTTTTTTCTCTTTTTGAAGATCCTCAGTTTGTTGCGACGCGATTTTCAAAGAAATTTCTACGATTTCCAATGAATTTTATTCTTAATAATCTAGTCCAGAGATGGGCAACTATTTCTTCACAGCGGGTCGCATAATCCTCATCATTAATCAGTCCGTTCTCCTACTATTTAAATTTACTAGACAACATTCTATGCTTAAAAACAAAAGTCGTAAAGCTCATAATCGTCTTTTCTCACTTTACCAGAACAGTAGGAGCGCGGATCACATGTGGCCCGCTGACCGCCAGTTGTCTACCTCTAATTTAGACTTTCTAATTAATATTTTTTCTTTTACGTTACGTACTTTTCTTATTTCTCTTTCCTTTATAAAACTTTCACGAATCCATTTCTAATTAATGTAGAATTCTATGAAATTTCCTTTACTTACCATATACATTGATACTTCCATCGGTGTCACCTAATGAATTTCTTGAAACACACTTGTACGAACCGTAATCCGAAGTGTTCACCGAGTGTATAGTTAACTTCATGTGAACCTTATAATTGTTGTCCAGTAAAATGGGCTCGTACTTCCCTCCTGAAATAAAAATATCGAGATCTGAATAAAATTACAACATTATGCATCGTGTTCTTGTCGCTTAATGTCTGCTACCGTTCTATAACATTTTCTTTTAAAACATTTAAAAATTGTTTCCAAAAATAATATTATCATACCTTACGGAAAATATCAATTTACGCGTTTAAAATTATCTTTTATAAGATTATATCTAAAGAATTGAATTTTCTTTTAAATCGATCTATTAGTCTACAAATCAGAATTATTATAATTACGTATTAAACAGACTTATTTCAAAGCGTGATATTAACTAAAATAATTTTTCTTATTACAAACGATTAACTTATTGAGATCGTTTTTTTAAATGTAAGATAACGAGAGAAGAATATATGATGGAAATAAAAAAATTTTTTAAATAACGTTATGTAGATTGGCTTCTTGTAATGATAATATATGAAAAATCTTATGCAAGAGTTTTTTCACTCTTTCTTTTTCTTCCTTTCTTATAAAATTTTAAGTTGCACGACAATAAAACTCGGACTGATATTTGAACAAAGAGTTCTTTCTTTCTACTCTTTCTTCTCTCTCTCTCTCTCTCTCCTTCTTTTTCTCATACTTACACCCATGCATCAACACGCTAGTTTCATTCTTTTTTAACATTTTTGGTCTATTTGAAAATAAAAATGATCTATTTGAAAAAATTTGAACGGACTTTTTGAAATAATATAATGTTAAATCAAAACTATTGTTAAATCTACTACATATACTTCGTGTATTAAAAATAATATTTCTTCTGAATTCGCAAGAAATTTTATTCTCTCGTTGTTATCTCTTAGCTATTGTGCGATTTTGAAAGAGGGAAAAAAGGGATGCATACATAATAGAGAGATTGGAATTGGACGAAAACCATTTGAGAAATTTCAGAAGCCGTTAGAGGAACGTTACAATAGTTCAATCAGTTTAGCAGATGCCTTAGCTTGTTCACAGACCCCGATCAAACTTAGTATTCGGTACACGGCCATCTAAGCTAACGTGATTTCTGTTTAGATCGACACCATTCAGAGACATTTCCGTCGTCCTTCGTAAAGATTGGAAATTTCGTCTCCTTTAGAATTTTCTTGCTATAATAGAAACGTGTCCGTGAGCAGTTGCTATCTAGTTGCGAGATGAGAATGTCGAAAGAAATTTTTCAAAAAAAGTTTTAAACGACGTCAACAATTAAAGGATTTCCTTCGAAGTCCTCAGTCCTCTGAGAAATTATGTACGAAGTTGAATAATATACTTTTAAAGAATGATTTTCTCAAATAAATGAAAATGTGGCAAGAATGAAGAAAAAATGCTAAGCGAAAAATTTTTCATAAATTATAAGTCAAATTAAATGAATTAGGTTAGATTAGATTAAGTCATATTAGTGTGAAGCCTTGGTGAAAGCTTCTTTATTGAAAAAATAAAATAAAATATAGAAAACTTTGCCCATTCTCGTTTTAAACGAAAATATTGTAGTTCATAGGCGATGCTTTCAATTAGAAATAAATGGAAATTGATCGAAGAAACAAAAGCGATATAGGTGAAAGGTAGGATCAACGAGCAATTCGAGTGAAACGAGTTCGCTACCGTCGCGAATGATTCTAGCCGCCACGCTCTGAAGCTCTTGACGTTACAACGAATCTGTGACTCCTGAAAAAACAAATACAAATTTTTCAATTGGTCGCCTAGTTTAAAAGAAAATGGAAAATTCTATACATAGAAAGTTGTGTCGTCCTTTTTTCTCTTTTCTTCTATATATAGCTCGATTCGAATTTTTCAAGTATCGACATTTGTTATATTTAAATGTGCGCTCGAGCGAGCGATTCGATTTCCGAAACAATATAGTGAGGTATGAGAAATGTAACGTTAAAGCTTCCATCATAACTATATCTCTCGATCGTGCAAACACGTGTTTTAGAATAAAATATCAAACCTTGAGACATTTTTCGATAAATTCCAATTTTTTAAGAAAATATAAAACGAGCAATTGTCGGATTGCTATTATCCTAACATAATAAAACAAAAAAAAAACAAAAAATAGGAAGAATTAGATACGATCAATAACTAGATTAATTTAAATAATATTTTATACATATAAATTGCCCTTTGAAGGTAGGTAGAATTTTTTGAAAATAACGCTAACGACATATTTCCATTAGGATATAAAAAGATTAGAAAAGGTATAGTCAGCGAGCTAACACGATTGTCGGATCAAAATCTGGCATTGTACGTGACGTTATTGGTTTCAATACAGATGCAAATATCATCTACAATAGCGTTGTAATAAACGTTATGGAAGGAAAAGCGCGAGGGGAGAGAAAGGATACAACGTTTCTGCTCTCATATATCGACTATACGTACTTGTGTCCTCGGTCTTTCTCATAAATGCCAGATAAAACGACGTTATAACTTTAACGTCCTGTTGGATTCACATGTATTATTCAAAGGTTAATTCTGTTCGAGTAACCTGTTGTGAGAAAGTGAAAGAGAGAAAAAGAAAGAGAAAGAGAAAGAGAGAGAGAGAGAGAGAGAGAGAGAATATTCGGATTCGTTGGAGTTAGTCTATTTAAATGTACTGATGATTCGTATACCTAACATCCTCTTTTTAGATAAAATCTAGAGAAGTTAGCAGATTAAGGAGAACACGTACGAATTAATTATTAGAGTAGAGCATTGGAAATCTTCTAAGATTTCAATATAATTTGAAATTCTGCGATTTTTTTCTTATCGTTGTAAGGTGTATTAAAAACAACAATAAATGTAACTCTGTAACTAATTAATATATCAAAGAATATTCTTGTTTCGTAATTAATTATGAGGTAGCTATGACTGAATAGAACTAAGTAGGCAATGTTCTATACTACGTCGAGATAATTAAGCCACTACAATAGTCAATACATTTATACTACAATTTGTAACGGAATAATATGGAATAATATGTCTTTAAATGTAATATTTAACTTTACTAAAGATGATAACAATCATCCAACTGTGAACTCTCGCTGTATATTAAAGTTAATTACAATCAACCAAACAAAATTCTACTTGAATTAAGAACTCTAGATGAACGTAAAATATCTTGATATCTTCATGACTTCAAACCAACGCTGCTCTTTATTTGGACTTATATTCATTCTATATTAATTAGATATGTCTTAAATAATAAATTAATAATTTGTATAATACAGATAAGGTATTAAACAGTCTTACACTTCAAATATAAATACTCTTTGATATGAATTTTGTAAAATAGAATTTAAAATCATTGTGTAAATTTCACTCGATTAATTTACATTTTGTGGAAAACAGTGAATTGATTATTAAGATGAAGATTTCAATTTAAGATCTCAATTAATCTACTTTGCAAATAATCGATCGACTTTAAGAAATTATCTACTATACGTTATAATAATGTAAGCATACGTAATGTGTACATATGTAAATACATAATATTTTCATTTGAACATACAATAAACTGAAGTGATATGAAAATATAATAAATAAGTTAAAATTCTTTGCGAAAAGAGATCAAAGCATTGAAATATCGTCTATGAAATTTTTTATGATTTTATTAACAAAATTATATATGGTCGATAAACACGTTCAAAAAAAATATATATATATATATGTATAGATTTTCGTAAAACATCATTAATCGAATCAACAAAATCGTTGAATTTAAAAAGAAAATAAAGATTTGACATAGAAAAATATAGTAGCTTTTTATGGACGAAGCATAAAGCAGAATCAGGTTGTTTACTCTTGTCTTATATACGCTAGTGTTTATACGTTCGACATAAAGCATGTTTATTATTTTTTCACAATTTAAAAATGAGTGTTCCTACCAACGGATCTTTGCAACATACAAAAACGGAAACTAAGGACCTTTTATTTCTGTAATTAAACACGAAAAGGATTCATTTACCTTGGGGTACGATCTCATCGTTTTCTCTGGTCCAGTAATTGATAGATTTTGGATAAGCTTCGGAGAGACATTCCAACGTCATTAACTGCCCTTCTTGAGCACCTACTAACTGATTTGGTACCGAAATCATTGGTGGAACTAAAAAGAATCAAAGAAATCCTATGAAACTTATTGAAGTCGATGATATCGTTACAATAAAAGAAGTAATTTAGCTTTAAGATTAATATTTCTTCAGTTATTAATATTTCAAAATAAATTTGTAAAAAAAATAATTACGTACAGTGAACGATCAGCATGATTCTTTTACTGACTGACGGTGGTACGCCATTGGTCGCGATGCAGAGATACGAGCCCATGTGTAGTCGATTTACCTTGGTAATATTGAAGTGCGCTCCTTCCACGTTCATCACTGAAATAAAAATCGAACTGAACGTTATAACTCAGAGACGATTAATCGTTTAGTCTCGCAATTCCTTTTCATTTATCATCGAAGTTCGTTGAAACAGAGGATATTTTGTTGTTCATGTGGTAACTGGTTGAGAAAGGAAAAATGAAAGAAAACTGTTTCTTTTTTCTTTCATAGTACCGACTTCCTGATTCAAACAGCCAATTTAAAGTGACTCGTTAACTTCGATAACACAGTTTTGATGTTACCATACAGATATACAAAGGTAAATTTAGTTTACTTATTCGGACGTTGAGGCTGTCTACGTCCAAGCGTAAACCACAATTAAATCCGATGGAATATTTGCACGTTCCTAACAAGCTAAATATTGTTGAATACACGCTTATGAAAGCTATGCGGAATCTAAGGAAAGACGGTTGAGTTAGCTCCGCACCAGTTCCTATGTATTCGCTTTAACAGATGCTGATTACTTATGGGACAACAACAGGGCTCGCAACAATGCTCTTTCCCACCGACTGTCGATCGATGTTTGATGACAAATAATGGTTGTTACGATAATAAGGACCACACAAATGCCAATATTCGATCTTAAATATTACGAACGATCTATAAATAATTATTTAATCTCAAAAGATGTGAATTTTTTAAGAAATTGAAACGTAATAAAAAAAAAAATAATTTGCGAAATGGATGTATAAGTTATAATATTGTTTAACTAAATACATAATTTGTTATGAATATTTTTAGGACATTGTATGGAAAAATTTCGGACATGTTGATAATTTTATGAATTAATCAAGTACGAAGTACTCAAATTTGATGTCCTTTTTTTTGGATTTTTAAATTAATATATTCTTCTGAATTTGCGTTGATCTTCATTACATTCAAGTGAATAAATATCAGATTTCATTGAATGGCTAATCGCTTTTCAATACTTCCACTTGGTATGCGAAACGTCTCGAAATGATATCAATTCAAAATGCCGACTCTTCGGATTAACGATGTAATGAAGTAAGCGCAGATATGGTTAACCACGGCTTAAGATTGCACTACCGGTTATTCATTGTTGCTTAGACCAGAATCCTGGGCACGTGAGAACCAACTCGCACTCGCACTATTCTTCTCCTCTTCCCCCCTCTCTTTCTCTTCTCGTGTTTGCCAATTTCAATGCAAATATAGAAGATCTTCCTGTCTCTACGAACGTATTACCTTTCTCTAACCCATTGCCCTTACTCTAACGTGGTATATTTACTCTCTTGAGAGAAATTCTACGGGACTGATATAACTGCAATAAGGTTACCGGCCCTTTTCTGTTCTCCTTTCCACTGTTTAACGAACGTATCATCGTCGTCCACGTTCTTTATTAATATAATAGTTTCGCGTGGATGAAAATACCAAATTTGAACGAGATCCTGGAGTTCAACGTTCCCGCTAAATAAATTTCAGGAAATCCGAAATTTAAAATTGTAAATCCGTTTTTCTAATTATAATTCATTGATAAATTAAAATCATAATTGAAAATGTAAAAAAGCGGGGGAAGTGTCGAAGAATATTAAAATCAAATCGATAGAGTGATTATTAGCTAAAACGATTTAACGAGTTTTTGAAAGATTTTTAGAATGAAAGATGAATAACAATATTTCATCCTATGTGTTGCTAAAAGATAAACCTTTCGATTAGAAATCTTGTCTCTGGTTCTGGTGTAAATTTATAATTTTTTTACGAGATAAAATGTTTCATTAATGTTATACAGGTGTGTGTAAATTTAATACAATAATTTAAGGTTAATTGTACATTTGAAGACTGAGATGCAGAGTAAATCAGATTATGTCTTCTTGCAACCGATTATCTTTATTCCATTTAATGAATTATAAAGTTAAGGATCAATAAAATAAATATTTAAATATTAAACGAAACGCTTATATGTAATAAATGAGAGATAATAAATTAAATATTTCATTGAAAATACAAAAATACATTGAACAAAATAATGAATGTATTGGAAATTTCGAAAAGTTTAAAAGATCAATGAGTTGGCAGTATTTAAAAAAGATAAATGATTAATATTTATAGATATCGAAATGTAGCTCCGGTATTATATCACGTGTTTTTTGCCAGGGACATACTAATATAAAGAATTTAATTTTAAAAATATGTGACAAGTCTGTCTACCGACATTTCTCTGAAAGAAAAAGCAACTATATAAAATAAGCTGAAACCTTGTTGACCTGAATCATATTAAATAATCCCGATATTTTTAAATGATTAAGATAACTTAAAAATGGATTATATTGAATGATATTCTATATGATTCTTTGAATGTCAGGACCAATAATATATCTGATATCGTGAAAGTTCAATGTATGTTAGACTTAATAATGGATATCCAGCGAAGTGATTCAACTCACTTGATGAAATAACTGTAGAGATGAATTGACTATTCGATGCAATATCTTAACAATCTCTCTCATAAGACACATGGATTTAACCTTTTATATGACATAAAATCTCGTGTTTATTTATTTTAAACTCAAATATTATTAGAATTCACTTGAATTATATTCATTCGTACATCTATCTTAATTTTTTTGTTCACATTATTACAATTTCTCAGACCTGATTAAATTTGCACATTTTTTATTTCAGGTCTTAATATCAATTATATAAAGTATTTTTGGACTGGCTAAAGTAATATTTAAGAATATCTAAATTTTGTAACTGAAATAAAATCATTATACTTCCGTCTCTCTTGTTTTAATTTTAGTCTTTTAAAATAAACAATATTATTTGCTTTTTGAACAAGTTTAATAGATTCTTGTATTAACGATTGTTCTTGGTGATCTAAATGCTAACATGTTACAAACTTATTTTGAATCTAAATATGTTAATAGGTTTTGTATTTCACGTGCTCTATATTTTGAACAGTGTAGAACTATATTTCGTACAAGTGATACAAGCTCGTGGCATGACTTATGCATAGAAATCGTTAAAGGTGTAGTTAGACCTCTCTCACAGACTGACTCGTCCTTCATTGTAGGGCATAATTTACTTGAAATTGAACTAAATGTAGCAATAAAACAAGAGAATAACTTTCTGATATATTGAAATATCTTTTTTTCTTTTTTGAATTTTAAAGATTTAAAGATGTCTAGATTTAAGCTTTGACCATTTACTAATTAACATTAAATATATATACAGAAACCAATAGCAATTCGTAAACCTATCTGTAAGATTGTGAGAAATCTTTTATCGTATATTCAAACAAATCAGTACTTACTCTTTGCATTTTCCATAATTATAGGACCAGTAAAAATAATATTTTATAGGAGATATCCATCTGAGTGGCAGATGCTTCTACGTCTCTAAGAGAGTAGTTGAAACGATTGTAAGAGAAGTCCTTTTAATACTGATGATAAAGGTCCAATATATTTATTTTGAACCGATACGCGGTTTCTCCTTGAAAACGAATCTGTGTTTTTATGTCTGTCATTTCGAAGAAACTCTTCATTCTTAAATATCGATCCAATCATCAACGTGCTAGCAAGTGATTTATTATATATCATATGTATCATTGACGGAACCAATGTTATGTTATTTTTTCTTGAATAATGAGATCAGCCGATCGAGACATTACCGTTACCGATATTATGCGTATTTATATTTTAACATATTATTGTTATATATAATACCGCTTAAACTTTATTATGGGAATACTACAGCACATAATAATTTTTATTTTATTCGACTCGATGATCTGAGACAAACACGAATGTGGTTTCCACAGTATGGAAAGAATGGAACTGAGCTATCCTACGATTATCCCTTCAAAGAGAAACAGTCAGACAGAGAATGTAAGAGAAAGATGGAGAAAGAGGACGAAAGCGAGAGAGAATTATATTTCTTTTGATATTGCACTTAACAAATTAAACTTTTATCTGCTTTTCGTTTGAATGTCTGCCTGCCATATAGATTTCCATTTGATCTCATCAATACGCTTTTTTTTATGTTGCAATTTAAAATGGTACACTAAATAATATAAAGAGTGCTTTTCCAATTATTTTTATTTGCATGCTACAATAGAATTGTTTAATTAGTTTCTTCATATATCAGTATTTGTTGAGCTTTAGAAGATAATATTGATAGTGCGATTAATGAAAATAAAATCATCAATCTTGATGAATGATTTCAGATTGATAGCAAAATTGTATCTTCTATTAGAAAGTATTTGAGAGAATTGTCTGATCATATTAAAAATAAATATGATTTAAATAGGATAGTACACATTGAATTGGAAATAATGCAATGTTGAATGGAAAAATAAAGAAAACTATTACCGATTGTTTCTATTATACTATAAGATTCTTTGCTTTGATACAGAATGCTTTGTAAAAAGGTACCTTTTTACAAATCACTTTTATTTCGATATCTCCTTAACTCAGGAAGTCAGTCCTAAGAAGAGATCAATAATTAACAAGATTTCTTTTATCTTTCTTATCTTCTTTTCTCTTTTTTTTAATTTTTAAATCCAATACTTGCTTATATATTTGATTAATCTCGTCAGATAAATAGAATAAACTTTAATTATCTATTTATTAATTTACTTATGAAATATTAAGCGATCATTTTTATTATCGTCTCGTGGATGGAAAGATTCATGTCATTTTATTTATTAGTAAATAACATAAGGGTTCAGAAATATTTGTTTCATAAGCGTTCAAAGTTGGTATTACTTTAAATGCGACTTTATAAAGATACAATAATCGTAATTCAAGAAATTCATTATTCTAACATTGTTGAAGCAAATTACGTTTGTTTACGAAGAAATAACTCGATAAATTAACCTTTTTCTCCATTTCCGAGGAGAATTTGCTGACCGTCTTCACGACGCCATGTGATATTCGGTGCAGGAGAACCCGTTGCTGAACATCGTAAGGTTACATCGCTTCCTTCTCGTACGACCATGTCCGTACTTGTTTCGTCGTCCAAGATGTCTGGCGGAACTGTACATAAAAGGATTACATCACAATAAGAATATTTATTCTTCAATAAAATTTTCAATTAAAGAAAAATCTTTACGAATTTATTATTAACACATACAGTATATGCGAAAGTATTCTTAATCATAAATAGAAGCGCGAGATAAAAGGAATTTCTGAAAGCTTCAGTGGGATAATAATTATATAATTCTTTATATGTATAATAAATTATTATATTGTTAAACGATGAATTTAAATCGCCTTTTTGATGTGTTTTAATAGCTGATCTTCAAAATACTATTAAAAAAACGATATATAATATATTTGCAAGTCGTTTACATTATAATTCTATTTTTGACCACAAAGTATCATTCTAGTATTCCTTTCCTTGATACCTTCGATAATACTTAATGTCTTTTCTCTTTGTTTTGTGACTCTTGCAGACTCTTGTTTTACATTGATTAACGACGTTCAAGTTATTTCCAGGATGCTTTGAAGTAAGAGTAATGAAGTTTCTACTTCAAAGTATGTTGCGAAATTTAGGACCCGAATCAATTTAAGCTTTTAGTAATAAATATTCTTTGTTTCTTCTGTTTCATACCTTTATTTAAAATAAACAATCATTTGTACTTTTTGATTAAGTACGAGACTGAATTTATCATATTGCTCTATGAAGTACGAATATTGAACGCTATTATTTATTTTTTAACTCATCTCTTCATTTTACTAACTATTTAATAATGGTGGTTTAATAATCATTCTACTTCGTCCTTTGACTTCTCGTATCGAATGAGAATAGTTTAGAACAACATACTCGCAAACTTAATTGCATCTCCAATCTCAAATAAGAAAAGCGCACAAGTTTCCAAGAGAAACTGATTATAGCATTAGGAAAATGAAAACAAGACGAAGAGAACTTGGTGTCTTAGAAAATGGAACTCACATATTTCCACAGTGACAAGTTCTTAACAATAAGTTCTCTCTTTCCTATTTCTCTCTCTCTCTCTCTCTCTCTCTCTTTCTCTCTATCTTTCTGCAATGTCCACTACCTTCATCCGGTGGTTACAAGAGCAAGTTCCAACCGGTCCTCATAACAGTTAACGCAACAATAACCCTACCAAAGTACACGAGCCGCCAGCGAAGTGGCTAGGGATATATAGCTATGCGTCTATAAATCAGGTTTCCCAGAACCGAACAGTACGTGCACCAGAGGCGGAACGGTCGCAGGGGCGGGATTCATGATTGTGTTCATATAGATGCTCACTTACAGACACACCAATATGACAGAGAAATAGAAAGAGAAGGAAGGAGAGCGAAAGGGAAACAAAGACGGATACAGAGCGAGGGGGAGAGAGAGAGAGAGAGAGAGAGAAAGAGAGAGAGAAAGAGAGAGAAGGAAGGAGGAAAAGGAGGAACCCTGACATGAGGAGAGAGTCTCGTGCACGTAATAAAGTAGAGAATGATAACGCGAAACGACACATCCGCGACGGAATATCCGGCGGAAGCTGAAATCGTAACGTACTTTACTCGGATCTCAACGGACAGAAACTTCCCTTATGGTCGTGAAAGCCGCTTCTCTCTATTCTTCTCTCTGCCTCGTAAATGATAGAGATACGATCGGTAAATTTAGGACGAGCCCAAACCGCTTTCTCTCTCTTTCTCTCTCTCTCTCTCTCTCTCTCTCTCTCTCTCTCTCTCTCTTTCTCTCTTTCTCTCTCTCTTACTCTCTTTCTCTCTTTCTTTTTCTCGTACAAACAATTTTCTCGGTAATAAGGAAAGCGATTGGTCTTAACGATGAACAGAAATTTCGTCTTCCGAAAATCATTTCCTTTAATCTTACAAACGATTAACATCCTTTACTATAAAGCCATTCGAACAACTTTATATCCATTCTCTAAGAATCGATTTTTAAAAATACTTAAGATCGATGTATACACATGTAGTATACCGTTTTACATAATAACGAGCATCTAGATTTGTAATTTAAGAATCGTGGATTCAAAGCAAGACGATATCGTTAGTTTCTTTTTATTGTACCAATGTAAACGAACATAATCGACTAATTTATTCGTTTGGCGTAAATATTATATATTATTTTTACAAAAATTAAAAAATGAATTCTTTTCCATCCTATCTATGAGGTAGAATTCCCAGTGATATTTTTTTTGTGGTTTCCCCTGTGGGAGTCCACTTTATATTATTACTATTACTATTATTATTGCTATTGCTATAAAAGAAGTAATAAAAGAAGTAGGTACATCCTACGTCATATGATGGTGATTTATAATATCAAAAGAAGAAAAAACAACTTATAATATAGCCAATTTAGTCGTTAGTATTTTATGAAGGTCTCAATCTTCTATTTTTAGTATATTCCTTGCATTACCTTACGTTATGATTTTTCACTCGATTTCTCAATAAATTCTGTTTTCGATAATTTGAGCACGTGATCATTCACGGAAAGGTATATCTAAACTGACTTAATATGATAATGTACAGCAGTTCTTTTATTTTCGTCACGTTATCGTTTATCTCTCTTATAATCGTATTGCCATTTTGTAGTATTCACATTTGCTTTTATTTTATTTTTCCTTATATCGATTTTACATTATTTTGGTTCTTATTGATTCTTTTATCGATTTTGCGAAACTGTTAATTCGTATGAAATTAATATTTAAATTAACAATTGTACAAAATAAATAATTAATACTTGCGATCACCTTGCATTTGTTTCAACAATCTATGATAAATACAAAGTATAATAAACTAATATTTTAACAATACTTTAGTTATTTATATATTATGTAGCTCGTAAAAGGCGTTAAAAATAAAATAAATTTAATTTAATATTTCAAAATGTATAAATCGCAAACTCAGCTTAAACAAATAATAATTCCAATCATTTTATATCCATTTGAAAAATCTATGATATACACAAAATATAATTAACTAATATTTCAATAATAATCTAGTTATTTAAATATTACGCAGCTCGTAACACACGTTCAAAATAAAATAATTTTAATTTAATATTTCAAAGTGCGTAAATCGCGAACTCGGTGTCCTTGCCTTCATTAATATCAGCAAAAATGTACGCAGAGTTGAATTCGACTGAAGGTGACCTTAGTACTCTTTCGTAATTCTCTCTTTTTATACAAATAGATTTAAATAATTAATACTTTCGTTTTTTTTTTAATTATATATATATATATATATATATATATATATATATATATATATATATAAATAATATATTATGTACGCAGAATATAATGAACTAATATTTTAAAAAATAATCTATTTATTTAAACATTACGTAGCTCGTAAGATGCTTTAAAAATAAAATGATTTTAATTTAATATTTCAATAGAATTATATTTTGAACTCAGGGTCATTAGCTGTATGTACAATAATATCAACAAAAATAAACGCTAAAGTGACTTTGATCATTATCGATCCAGTTTTCTTCTACATTTCGACGAGTAAGCATCGAAGCTTTTTCTTTCCAATCGAATAAGATTAGAAAATTAATAATTTCGATGATTTTTATAATTATTTAAATAAGATATAATATACCGAAAGTACAATAAACTAATATTTAAATAATGATATAATAGAGTTAGTGTCGGTCGTGATAAGAAACTCTTTTATAGTTTCATATTTTCATTAACGTTCTTCTTCGGGGGAAGATGCTCGTTGTGCAACAACATAAAATAATCGCTAGTAAAGCAATCAAGAAATCGAGTGTTTGTGTCGCTAAAATGGAAAACAAAAAATCGTTAAGTAGAAACAGTGTTTGTTCGTTCGCGTTTTAAATAACAAGTATACTTGCATTGACCACGTGCAATACAATTGTTAGAGTCAATGTTTGTTCACAAAGTTTTTTTCCTTTTTAACAGTTGTACTAATTGTATGTATTTATATAAGACAGTAGAGTTTCACGAAGTAAATTCAATGGCCATCTATTAATAAATAATTAGTGGGTATTAGAGTCAGTGTATCATTGAAGAGGATTCCAACCAATTTCGATGTCAACCTACCTCATTTTCAACTATCTACGAATCAACTACCCTCATTTCTGACCTAAATCGCAGACGAGTATTTTGGAGCCATCGTAGAACTTCTTAAGCAGTAAGTGAATTTGTAAGTCCCTCTGATCACTCAATCATGTTGAGGATGAAAAGTCCGAATCGATATTAACGTTATTAACAAAAGAATCGATATTAACGTGCTTTGATAAAAGATGAATAAGAAAATATTTGTGATATATAGTCTTGGTCCAATGATTTTCCATTATGTTTTTATATAAAAATTAATTAAATATTTAATCAATTTGGTTGATAAAAATATCTCAATTGACTCAGTTAGAGTTCAACTTGGAAGAGAACAATGAAGCAGATGTTAGAATTTTTGGAATTCTATACTAGTACAGATTGCCATGTTTCAAAGAAATAAACATTTAACAGATCAGTTAAACAGATTCTATCTGTTCATTTTAATTTTCAAAATATTATCAGCTCGAATGATTTGTTACGCATAAGCGTAAGAAAAGTGAGGGTGTGGAGTATATGAATAAACATCAGAAGATAAGCGAAACATAATTGATCACTCGTAAATTTCTCTACGGGCTAGATTTAACTAGATACAATTAAATCCATCCATTTCAACAACATCACCCGTAACCGATCATATAGAATTTATGGTATTAAAGAATGAGATGTCATTGTTGGTAGTCGGAAACAAAAAATGTATTATATTCTACAAAGCAAGATATGATATTTGTGGATAGTACTGTTCTATTTGAGCTTCGCTGGTATGTCCATTAAAGTCGAAAGTGCATCCACAGGTACCCTAAAGTCAGAGCAACTCTCCGAGCGTCAAATAAACGTGTCCCTCGCGAGTAATGTCTTACCATGTTCGCCTAAATGTGAATCAGCCCGAAGGTGCACCGTAAACTCTCCTGCCCTCTTTCTCTTTCTAACAAGAAATGTATGTGGATGGAGGTGGATCTGCAGAAGGTCGATTTTATTCCGCCCTACGGCTGGAATTCGATTTGCGATTGAGTAGCCGTATGGCTGATGCTGAATTGGCGGGTCAAACCCAGTACTTTTTCTTTCCTTTTTCTCTTATCACTGTATCTCACTCGTACTCACTCTGACGGTACAGAAACATACATTCCTCCTACCACACACGCTTACACTTACTAACCGTTATATTCCCTTCCTCTCTTTTTTCTTCTCTTGATTCTCCTTCTTCCTTGCTATCTAGTCAGTGTTCTAGAGACTACTATAGCGAGAAATAAACGCTACATGCTGGAAGTATTCATCCCATGACTGGCTGCCATCCTTGCGACTATCATTAATCACCTACTAGCTCGTCCGCTTCTGACCACCACCGCTACCACCACTACCATCACTCCAGTCACCCTTCCGAAAATTTAATGCCACGTGCTACGACGTTTGTGTCATAATGTGCAAAACTCGAGCGGCATTGTGCAGCAAGCCGTACGACACGTGTCTCGATCATCGCGGAAATTAGAACGAAGGGAGACACGCGTACGGTAAATGCATCCACTGCTTCCATGTTCCATTTTATGCTTGACAGAATTCTCCTATCGCTTAGCTTTCTCATTTTCTACGATTCTTTTCCATTGAATTTTACTTTTAGAAGATACTGAGAGTCGAGGGAGAGGATTGTAATTAATGGCGGTATGATTGAGCGAACAGCAACATCTACGGTTGACATGCGTGAGAAATGTCCGTGGAAGAACAGAACGATTTATTTTTCGCTTTATTGTCTTGTTAGAGATACAGCCTGGATCTGAACTGTCTGAACGACATTGTCGAAGATCTACTGGACATTCAACTTTTGCTCGCTTTGGGATTAAATTATATTCTACGGAGTGTTTCGATTATTCGAGTTACTTTAGTTGTCTAACAAATCAGACCGAATGTCAAGAAACAAATTGCTTTTATACAGATATCAGAACTCTCCTTGGTGTTACGAATGTTCGACATATTTTACCTTTCTTTCATGAATTTTATTCGCAAATTTTAAAGTTATATCGAGTCCTTTCTATTAATTCTTTGTTTTTTATTTTTTTTTAATATTATAAATAACACCACTCGTTATCAAGAATCAAAGCAAAATTCGAGATATAATTATAGATATATACTCGATGTTGGTTGAAACTTCCATATAATATGAATTATATATACATTGTACTATAGGTTCGTGCGAGTTTCTCACGTTTCTACATTCGCTATATCTCTTAGTGCTATCAATCTCGAGTTGAGTCGAACTAGTCCAGGGTAGCGAACCGAAGGCAATGTTATGCTGTATAATAGTTTGATATAAAATAGAAAGGTCATGAGTTAGCTTGGAACATATGACGCGTGCTTCTAGACTTTCAGATGCTCGCCTTTGCAAAGAAACTCGCCATTGGTCCACCAATATAACACAAAAATGTCATCCACAAAAAGAAAAAGTACATATTCTGACATTTAGATAAATGCATCGTGATAATAAATGCAATCGTCCGGGAATATTACAAAGGCAATTTATTTCTTATCATTTGCAATGAAATTGTTACGTTATCCTGTGTAGGATATAAAGAAATATTTTATACTTTTCTTTTCGCATTTCTTTTCCTTTTACAATCTGTAATTGTGTCAGAAAACTTTGTTGAAAAGTTATCTGTCTTTTGTTTATATAAACTCATATAATAATATTACGACTTTTTATATGCTTTGAAAAAAATATATTTCAGATTAGTTTCACGTTAAAACGAAGTTTAATCAATGACGTTTTTTTTTATTTGTCTGAAAGTGGAAAAAGAAAGGATTTCCTTCGTAAAGGCAATAAGAATAGGAATTTGCTTCAACTACGGTCGTCACTGTGATCTCTCCATTTACTATCTGCTCTCCATCTCCTGATTGAACGAGAGACAGAAAGGGAGGTCGCATGGCGAATCGTATGTCCTGCACCCACAAGCCATGCGTCTCGCATCAATCTAGGTCTACCTCGTCTATTTTGACTCCCGGTAACCGCAGCGCTATCGGAGACTAGCTCCAGATTTTCCAGGATTTTCACCTCGCCTCGCAGTTCCTAGACGGAGAGAATCTTCGTTTTCACAAAAACGAAAATTCTCTTTGATACTTCCGCAATCAGAATTTATAAGATATCGTTCGTAGATATTAATTATCTTTTGATAAAAAATTGATGATGAAACCTTTAAGATCATTAAAATAACAAGTGAGAAAATATTTTTCCCGATACGTTCAATTACATCGAAATGAAAAACTATAATAATTAAAGCGCACTCTACTATAATTTTGTAAAGTTTTATTAAATTGATGATATAAATATTTCGAAATGTAATGCATGAAAACAAATCCGGAGTAGGAATTTTACGGATACAATTAAAACTTGTTACCAACTATTCAAAAATTATCTCTCTTTCTAACTCTTGTCTCTTGAGACATGGTAAAAATTTAATAAAATTCATATTTTCACGTTCACATATGTTCACTCATAACAACTTCTCAAAAATATCTATTTTCTGAAAAACAATGATCGCATATAACTATCCCAAAACATAATAAAATAGGAACATTTTCTAACGCACTGTCAGTCTATTACTGACAATGAGACAGTTGTAACTTCTCGGAGAAGAGTCGAGTCACACTTGCAACAGTTTTTGTATAGGTCTTTTCTTTAACAATAGACGAATTTAAAGTATTTAAAACAGCGAAGGACGACAACTTAGTCGAACTAGCCGTAAAGCTTTTCTCTTTGTATAATTTACGTAGTTCTTTGTACAAGAACAAAGTTAAGCCTATTTAATACAATATAGAGAATAATTTCATGTCATATTTTCTCTTAAGAAGAAAATTTTATTTAGTGTTTTTTTCCTTTATGCAAACATATGCTATTTTATTTCCCTCAAAATAAAACTGGTCATAATGAATCATTATTTATACTAATAAGCTTGTGTTAGAGCAAATGTAATCGGCACTTGTGGGAGTCCCAATACGATCATTGCAAATACTGTTCTATGTATATTCGCTTTCATAACATGTGTAATCGGCACAAAATATGTTTGTGTGGTTAAATAACGACAATTGAATATAAATCGAAGACTGTAATTTGATGAAATAATTAATTATCGTAATCTATAAAAATTATAAGATCAAAAAATCTTACAAATTGTTTTCATATCTCAAAATCAATATATACATAGATAATGATTCGGTAATTTAGTAGATAAATGATTCCGATACTTTTCTTAGAGATGCTGAAATGCTTTTCTCAACGAGATGAAGTTCTTCCCCCCCTCTCTCTCTCTCCCTCAGACACACACATACACTTTCTCTTTATCTCTCTATTGATCTACGAATCCAATACTACAATTTTTTGAGATTCAGTATTCAGTAAATATATATTAACGAATCAATTATAAAACGATAATGTTATAAGCTGTTCATTTATTGGATAAACGTATGTATTGTACTTTCAATTCGAAATTACCGCCAACTTTCTGTTATAGATATTCTCGAAAATGTTGTTGTAAATTATTGCAAATATAGATTGAATGATGGCTTCTACTGTTTTTTCATTTTGATCGACTTTAATACGTTTATAATGCAATTCAGTGTTGAAACTATTTTTATTCGCGTTGAATATGTTTTGTAATATTCATTATATAAAATAGGAAGTAATTTTTGTATAAAACATTTTTCTTTTTTTCTATTTCTTAAAATCTAGTTATATCGAAAAAAGAATAACTGAAAATCCAAAATTGTGGGGTAATTTTATCTACCCTAAAGTGAATTTCGGTTGAAAAAATCTTTCTTACATAACTCGATGTGGTTTAAATACTAAGTTTTATTAAAATCAGAATTTCTGAGATAAGAACCTTCCCTTATTAGGTAGATGTCTCTCGAGAATCATATCTCGGTCTCTTGATTTTTGGCATATAAAAGAGAACGATAGTTATCACGGATTATATCAAATTTGTCCTATTTGTACTCTTATTTACTTATACTTTATTTTTTTCTTATCTTTACTTAATATATTTCTACACAGATAAATCGTGGGCTATTTAATTCCCTCCAATTATTCTCACGTCGTCACAAAATGGATGCAGTTTTCCAGAAAGAGAGAGAGAGAGAGAGAGAGAGAGAGAGAGAGAGAGAGAGAGAGAGAAAGAGAGAGAAAAAGACTAAAACAAATAAATTTCAGTGAAAACAGTCGGTTCAGTTCTTTCTTTCACGTCACATTCCACTCTCTTTTCTTGTCTTTAACACTGTACGTCCGGTATTAAATATATTTGGTCATTTATTTTTTTTCCTTCCCTCTCTTTCTCTCTTTCTCTTTTTCTCTCGCTCTCAATCTCCTTTACTTGAGTTTGCAAGAGTGCCACGAGCAGCCACGTTTCTTTGTATTTAGATCTTACCGTAGCAGTATCTTAGATTAAGATAAAATATTTCTACAGTCTTTCGTAATTTTTCCCGACTAAAAGGACAGGAAGAGATACAGCGAGACGACAACTGGTAAAAGACACGAACAATTATATTAAACTTTTTCCATTTGGACTGGACACTATGACCTGCAGACTGTGGTAAACAAAGGGTATGAATATTACGTCGTTTAAAAGTTATGGTTTCTATGTTCCTTTTCTACTTTTTACGATATTATTGTCCTACAGTCGCTGTTAAATTTACGTTGTAATATTAATAAGGTTATTGATACAATAGGTAAAATATGTAATTTTCGAAACGACGACTGTTCTACATGTTTGCACGAAATGTGTTATAATGAGTGTTGATACATATTTAATGTACGTTAATGATGCTATACATTCATATATCTGCGTGGATTATTTAATATGAAGTATCGCTCACGTCAATATTGCAATAGAACACTCTTGTTCAAAAATATTGGGTTGATAGATAATTATCCGTGCAAAGTTAACGTTTAAATTTTATATCACTTTTATTTAGCATTTTTTAATAACTATTTCATTACCTGTTTCTACATCATTACAGCTGCTAATGTTCTTTTTTTTAAATAGTAATATGATGCTTTTATAGAAATAAACCTTATTCATTCAAAATTTTGCGTAAATTTATGCATATATAAAATGATTTTATAAAACGTTCACATTAATGTAAAATTAAAATTATAGCAATTATTAAAGTTAATGAAATATTTAAGATTAAACAATATTGTTTAGCGAGGTGACTAATGAAAATAAAGATTGTCAAAATAAAGACCATGAAAATTTAATGCACAACTCAAGAATATTTTTTGATTTACATACGTTACTTGCAACTTTCCTTTGTTTTTCTTTACAAATTTCACTCCTCGCGCGTTTTCTATTTCAACTCTTACGGCTTTGTTTAATCATGCCAACGTGACGTTAAAATAAAGCGGTTCCTTCTCGTCTCTGGCTTTTCTCTCCCTTTTTTCTCTTAAATTTTTTTTTTTTATTTTCGTCCTTTTTTCTTCCCCTATTCTGTTCTCGTAGAGTTGCGTCTACTAAACGAGGAGACTTTGTGACAGTGAAAATAGTGTAGATCATCCGTTTCGATGGTCGTGGAAATGGCTTAAAAAACAAAAATGAAACAAAAAAAGTATTCCGCCATCGCGGTATTGGTGTAAGTCGAGCGTGGCTTAATTTCGATGCGTAAATCGAACAGCTATTCGAGTCATTGCATGCCAGCGTGCCAAATGGGACGTCCTCTATGGATGTGTATGTGTGAGGGAAAGAGAGAAAGAAAACAAGAGAGCAAGTCGAAATTCGGATGGACGTTAAAAGAGGAAAACTTGTGACGAAATGTTCGAAATGAATCCGCAACTCGTTCCGGATTTGATCACGATAATTACTTCTTCCTAGGGATGAAGATTCTAAATTTTAAACACTTTTGAAAACTCGAAAATCTCACAAATTTTCTCACGAAACTTCACGATGATTATTTCTAGAAAAAGTAAAAAATCATGTGCTTTTAGAATATGATGACATGAATATCATTGAGATATATATTATGGATTTGCGAAATCATAAATAGATTTTAAATCGTCCCTTGATTTACCGTTTCCGTCGATTATCGAATAAGCTGGTAAATTATTTTACTGTTGCCCATTAGCGATTGTTATCGAAAAGTATGCGAAGCAATCGATAGCAATACAATTGTATCTATCTGATTAATAAACATCGCCAGCCACTGTGTTCTCTACTTCGAAAATGAAGTATATCGTGCGGTGGCGTATGATTTACGCTGCAATGCATCACTGCAACTGCGTAACAGATTTTAAGCATCGTCGACGAATAGCTTCATGCCCGTCGCTCTGCAACGATACATTGCCTTTCCATTATAGTTATCGATTCGGCCGTAGCTCAACGTATTTCCGATAATGTCTATGAACTTATCAGCAAAGTTACCAAATCCCAATACTTCGTATGACGCCGATAATGCGATAGAATCATTCGAAAGAAAGAAAGAAAGAGATAACTTTGTAATTTCAATGTTTCGCCATTTTCCTTTTTCCAATCGATAAAATCTCGGGCGAATTAATTAAACTTAACTCGGTAAATAGCTTCATTAAATTTACAAACAGGGCTTATAAAATATATCGCATGTTTTTCGACGTAAAAGCATTGCTTAAAATAACTTACAATTTCGAATAAAATTACAATTGAAATCAATGCACGAAAACACGGGTAAACTATATTTCCTAATTTATTTTCGCACACAAAGAGCGTGTAAAGAAAATTGTCGAACGATAATCGTTTGAAAATATATTTTGCACAATAGATCTATTTTTCTCTTTCTCTCTACTTGTTTTCTCCTCGCTTTAACTTCGCATGGAACTATTCGTGATTACAAATAAATCACATTCACTTTTTCCTTGACAAAGAAAAGAAAAAACGACACGATTGTGTGGTAAATTTAAACGAAATGTTCGTAAAAAAAATAATTAAAGCTCAATCAGCGACTCTGAATAGAGTACAAAAATCTAGAATTCAGATTAAAAGAAGTAATCTATTTGTGGAAAATACTCTAACGTTTTCTATTTCATTCTTTTACCTTTCTTTTTATTGTTCTTTATAGTTTTTGAAAAAAAATACATTGAAAGATTTTTTAAAAGTTATATGATTTTCCTTGAAGAAATTAGATAATATAGATATTATTACCAAATAGAAAAATTTAGGCGAAAGAGAATAAAGAAGCTGTGTATTTTTCTTTTAATATTTTCTGTGATCATACTAATAGATTCAACAAAAAATTATAAAAAACAGTTTCAAAACTTTCTATTTTTACCAATAAAAATTACAACATTAAGGAAACATCAAATATTTGTTTTGTACATATTGAATGTGTGACCAGCATGAACTTTATAGACTCTATTGATTATTTTCTTATGGTCCGTTCGTTTCATTATTGATAATAAATTAAACCTCTATTTATGCAATTTACTATATCGTCAACATAATTATTATCGTTATATTAATTACCAGGATTATTGTCGAACAGACATAAAATCGTAATAGATCTAACTCTTGTTCATAGAAATTACGAGTTGTCAAATATGCTTTTAACACTTAAGATGCATATTGTAGAGAATTTCAACAATAAAGTGCACCAAAACGAAGAATCAGTAACTAAAGTTAGAAGTATACTTTATTCCATAAAGTAGGCAAAACTACTCATGCGCCAAAAACGAACTGACATTCAATGTCTACTACTACACGAGTAACTATTTACATATCTTTTATGTAGAAATGTATATATGATATTTAAAAGATAAAGTAATAATTTCACAGAGTAGTAAAGGTTGGATGAAATTTGAACAAATATTTGCAAGATCTGCACTACATGTGATTGTTATTTAACGATATGCCCTTTTAACTTAAAACCTAAATAAACGATTTGGAGACGTACTCAATGCAGACTTATGAACTGAATAATTATCATTTTCAATGAGATATGGATTTTAAAAGAGCCAATTCGCTTAAGTTCAAATGCGAATAGCAAAAAGCTGTTGAATCGAATTCCGTGAGGAAAAGAGAAAGACGTGAAAGCTCTTTCGTCGTCTAATCCGTGAGCTTAAAGAGAAAGCTCACGTGACAACAGGCTGTCGGTTAATTAGCAAGTGCAAGCCTGCTCCAACTTCGTGAATAATTCAAGTGCTTTGCGCCCGCTTTCTGCCGTGGGATATCGTGCACGTATACATACATACATGCGTAAAGGTGAGACCCCTATGAAACGTGGCCAAGTCTTGTAAAGCGTATCATGTATGTTCGAAGCCACTCGTAATGGATACTGGAAGCATACATTACAAAGATGAACGATGAAAAAAAATCAATCAAATGGAGAGAGAATAAATTTAAAATCCTTATTATTTAATGTTCCTTTTCCGATCGATCGAATTAATATCAAAATTGAAGCTGTGAGTTTCATTAAGAAATATACAGGATCTTTAAATAATTTGTAAAAATTCGTAAGAGAAGGTATTATCAACAGAACGTAATTTTAAATATTTTCCATACGAAGTCCATAAGAGGTTATAGATTAAAAGTGTATTACGAGTTTTTGCTAAAATAAAATGGTGTACTTAAGATATCCACGCCTTCGTTATATAAGCCGCAAAAGGTATTATATTTTACGTAGGTTTTATTTACATTACCGCAAGATACAAGAGCAGCGGGACGTTTTAATAACGTGCCAGCTGGTGTGGAACAAACCCTTTCAGTATATATGTACGTACGTATATCGTGATATACTATATATCTACATATAAATGTATATACCTGTATACATAAATATATAAATTGGTATGTATTACACTATGTAGAGGTAATAGATATAAACATGCGAAATGAAGAAATGTAAATTAATACATGTACTGTATGGGTAATAATGGGGTTAACGGTAGTAAAAGTGACTTATAGTAGTAAACAAAGTATAACAAGTGAACAATGTATGAGTAATGATAATATGCACAGATGTACACATGATGAACTATCAGAATGCATAAATGCCCATTATCTAATTATTTAATACTACATAGTGTGCTGTCGAGCGCAAATTGTTATATTTGAGCATGGAAATGTCTAAAGGGCATTTCGTAAATACTACATAAAATTTATGAAAGTTCAGATGGAGAATATTATGTGATTGAATTCAAAAAATGTTAAGAAGATTTAAAAAAACATTTCACAGACATTTTTATCACATTTTATATTTTTATATGTAATATTTATATAACTCTTTTTTTCAATTAGTTATAAATCTTTTTATATAAAATCCTACATATATCAATCTCGTGCAACTCCGAACCCACTTATCGTTTTTCCTACCTTCCAGAGCTATATGCGAACTTATTTATTTAACTCTTCAACATTACCAATACCAATGTACATATAAATATCTAAAAATTATCTTTTACAATACGAAAAAAGAATAAAAATAATGAAAGTTTACCGTATATTTTATATTTCGTATGATAATGAAAATAATCTGGACATGAAAAGATCATAAAAATATTTATTTTCATTATGTTTCTATTAACGCAAGCGTCGAGAAAAACAAAAACGATATTGCAATAATCCTTTTTTAAATAATTTGTAATGATTTTTTAAATAATCCTTTTTTAAACAACTTAATTTACATCTATAATAAGCCTTTTAGCTTATTATAGATTATACGTTGTTTTTATATCAATACTCTTATATTCATCTTTTTTTATTTATTCTTTTCTTTTTTTTCTTTTACTTATATCTTGTCCTTTAGATATCTCTTCACCTTTCTCTAACGAATCATTCGCATAATTCTTGACTTATGCATTATTTCACACTATATAATAATTCGTGACAATATCATACGTCGTATTATCATAGATATGTTAATAGGCACATATGTATAGTTTCTAGACTTGTTTAAAAATCGATTGTTCATATTGCAACTCAATTATGCAAAGGAAATACAAGAGAAAATTTCTAAAATCATGGCAAATAATGTGAAGAAAATAAAAAGCAATATTTGTCAGCGATGTTTCGTTGTTGTTATTGTTGTTGCTGTTGTTGTCGTCAAGAAATGCAGCATCCTCAGTGCGTTATTGTTATTCACAGAAATAAACTGTCCAGCTTTGTGAGTCGATAACGAAACGGGAGTTGTAGTAGCTTCTCTACCGCTTATTTGGGAAAAAGTACTTCTCAGCTTGGTAGAGGATAAAGAGGAAAGGCAAAATCTCTCTTCTCTCAATCTCTCTCTCTCTCTCTCTCTCTCTCTCTCTCTCTCTCTCTCTCTCTCTCTCTCTCTCTCTCTATCCCTTTCTCTCTTTCTCACGTACGCATACACAACACACACAGACACACATACACACGGTCACACATACACACATAGACATTCATTTTCAAGGTTCTTCTTACACGAGGAGAGAAGAAGAAGAAAACGAACGAACAATTTTCTCGTAAAAGATACTTTTCGTCATGGTCTGTTGCTATCTTGTTATCTGTCAGCGTCTAGAGAAAAAGGATGGAAAGGCAGAGAAGGAGCTACGCGAGGACAAGGGAAAAATGAAAATACATGTACTGTCAAGTGCCCGACGGAAGATCCTCATCCAAGGAATTGAGAATAAAGGAATTGAGTACCAAGACAATGGATCACTTTGTCGAAGGACATATGATCCGCCAAAAGGACTTCGTCTGGATTTTCGATCGAAATCTTTTGGCTATCGTTACTAAGGCAAGGAAAACAGAAAGGCAGAGAGAGAGAGAGAGAGAGAGAGAGGAGAAGAGGGGACGGAACGACTCTATTTACCCGATACATAAAAGCGTCGACTCGAATGACGCTCGCGTGTAACGCTATCAAATTGCTGCAGGCACCGAACGAATATTTCTCTTCGCCGTTCTTCTTTCTTTTTTCTTCTCACCCTCGGCCCATATCGACGTAAAAGGAAACAATAATAGCGTTACTGCGTTGGTTATTGCTCAAAAGTACTGTTCATCGTGGTAATGCCCCCAGTCGTTATGGTTTCTACAAGATGGTGGAACAGAGGGATAATGGTGAAAGAAAGACGGACTGAAGCGCGGAAAGCATCTTACAATTTCTTTGGAAGCGTTTTAAGAGAAATTCACGATACATCTTTCTTATACTTTGGCTATCTTTAAACTGATTGGAAAATAAAAATAAATCCAGAGTAAAAATGCTCTATTTGAAAATTTATTTCTTCTATTGATTCTATAATATTCATAAATAATAAGGTAATTGTAATCTTTCTTTGTTAATACCATACCTATTGATATTTCCGTTCGCATAATATATAATGTATATATTTATTACTATAATATTCATATATCTATATTTATATGAATAATCAACATATAATATATGTTCATTATAAATACTATACATAAAGAAAAGGAAGAAAAAAGAAATGAAAATCTGTCTCTACAAATTCGTTATTTCAAGAAAACCAAGGAAAGAAAGAGAAGAATCTTCGGAGATACAATTACGAATGGACCACAACATTTTTCGTTTAGTTCATTATATCGTTGAAAAATAATACACGCTAATTAAGCAACTTAGAGAAAGAAAAAGAACATTCCTCCAATATTTCTTCTCTCTTCGTTTGCCGGCTGGTTCTACAATATAATTGTACTAGCTGAGTTCCTGCCGTGCCATTATACGCTTGTTATTCATTACGCGCCGAGAGGAATGTCGCTTGAGAAAAAAAGGACATGAGGTGGTTCCGGCACTCTCACAATCCAAGATTTCTTTCTCTTCTTTATCTTCTACGAGTGGCTAACTGGCTAACTAACCAGTTGGCTAGCTTGGACGTGTCCACAGCCCCAACTCTACTAGTTTCTCTTCCTCCTCTTCATTCTCCTCTTCTTCTTCGTGGCAATGCCACCCTCCAATCCTCGTAGTTACCAGCTACTAGCTCGCGTTACCACGGCTCGACTTTCAAGCAGCCAACCTCTCACCAGTATACTGTGTGTTACTTCTCTCCTCTAATATTGCGAAATTTGTGCAATCTCGAACGGCTAGTCTACTCGAGCTTTGAAGATAAGCTCGGCGATTCATCTTTTTTCTCCGACTACTTTTCCCTCATAGATTCCTCGTGAATGAGGAAGCTCTAGAAAGATGAGGATGAGTAGTGAAAATCTCGTGTAGCAGGTAGATACTACCGACCTAGGCCGTTTCAAAGGTGTGAAGAACATGGTGCGCGGAAATCAATTGCTTCTGTTCTAAATCTCTCGTAAACTCTATTCAAGGAAATTTTTTTAACCAACAAGAAGGATAAAAACACGGTTTGAATAATGTTTCTATTCTTAATTCATATACTGTATCCTGATTGATATACTCTATCAATGAAGATTACTGCAATTATAAAGTCTGTATATGTCTTAATGTATGAAGGAAAGAGATATCGTATTTATTTGAAAAGCGACCTGACAATCTTCGATTATCTGGCATTAGTTAAAACACTACAACAATGCATACTTTTTTGTTATCGCGATTCAATTTTCGTGATCTCGTTTATTTTACTTCGCCGTTAATGAGATTGGATCCATAATGTAAAAACGAGGAAAATGAAAAAAAAAAATAAGGTGAATGAAAGAGAAAATAAGTGTTTTTAAAATACTTGATATCTGATAAATGAACAAAAATTAAGAAAATAATTTATTCAATATTTATTACTAAATTTTTTAATAAAAACACGTATTAGATAATTTAATTATTCTGTAATATCAATGATATTATCAACAAAAAATTGTATAAAGAGTGTTGTAATAAATCGATTATGTAATAAGAGAATATATCGAATAATTGTAAAACAACTAGTCCATAGTTTTGAATTTAAAACATTTGCGATATCTTAAATTATTATGCTTCCTTGTGCCAGTTCTTTTTTACTGTCCATATCATTATAGACATCGATATCTCTATGCACTTTTCTTCCACTCTAACGCTTTCCGCGTCTTTATCCGAGCGAACGAAAATTCCCAGGTAAAAGAAAATGAACTTTAGAAACCACGAAACGGAAGAGTTGCAAAGTTTCGGTTTGAAGTAGGTTAGGCGAGCAGTAAAGGAGAGTTTAAGTCAATTCTTCTTTGCGTAAAAGTTTCCGATTCGTTCAAGCACTAAGGTAATACTGCTGAATAAAGCGGTTAGTCATTTCTATTATTTGGTTAATTATTTATTCAACTTTGATGTACACGTTTGTAAAGGATATTTTTTGATTAATTTCAGCTTAAATTATGAATCATTTAATTACAAACAATTACATATTTAAAAGAGACATTTGAATGATTTTTGGAAAAGTGAAAATTTATATGTGTATATTATATAATATCGATTTTTATATCTAAAGTAGTATCTATACCGATTTTCAAATTTAGAAGAGTTTCAATCAAATTTATAAAAAGAAGAAATTATAAAAATGAATAGAATAAAAGGAGGTCAGTAATTTTATATCGATGTTATATATTTTTATCTATACGTATCTGTGTTTAATATAGACTGTGAATTTCGATAAAACTAAATTTCTATTCGTTGGAATTATTTACTTTTTCTCTATCCATTTAGTGATTTGTATGCCTAAAATCATCAACTTTAATTCAATCAACGCATTTTAAATGTACTTAAATGGAAAACTTTGCGATCTTTAAAATCCTTATAAAAGAAAAGAACTGATTTACTAGGTTTAAGAATAGGAAGATACTTTTCTGATAAGATATTATAAATTTTCAGAATATTATTTTTTAATAATAATAGAAACTACAGAGAGAAAACCAACTAAAACTTTTAATAATAAAACTCTTTAAAAAAGATCTGGTTAACATTATAAATTCTTTCGATATATTCCCAAATGACCATATTTGGGTTTTATAGGCTACGAGCAGCTTAGTCTGTCGACTGTCGGAAAAGTCACTTTGAAAATTACACCGAGTGCTTCAAAACTAGTTTAATCTCCGGTAGGTAATACATATAGGACAACTTACTAACTTACTTTTTTTCGATAGAGTTGACTTTATGAAAAATTGTATGCACAAAGATCTGTTTACAATTTTCATCATGTACGTACGTATTGGTTGCTGCACGTTTAAAAAAAAAAAATACCGTAAATATGACGTAATTTAAAAATATACAAATGTATATAAATCAGTATCCATTGCCTTGGAATATTATTCACATAATAAACATATAGGTGAGTCTCGAAGAGTATCTGTCACTTCGAAAATTATCATAATGTTACTCTCCTGTTAATCTATTAATTTCTTTTAATCTAGAATCATTTTATAGATGTTATCAACGATGAAATAACGTGAAAAAAAAATACCTTGCTTACCGAGCAAGTATTGTCGTCGACGATTTATTAAAAATATCTCATCGAGGATGAAATCCTAAAAAAATGTCGGAACTACTTGTTTTGGAATCTTCACTCTCTCGCTAAAAAAAAGACTTGCGATTGTCAATTCTTAGGTAGCAAACGATGCCATGAGATTCGTTGTGAACGTTTGTTAGATATATATTTTACGATCTTTCCAGTAACCCCGCTCATGCCGTACGTACCGAAATCAAATTGGTATTCTCGAGATGCGGGGGAGGCTCGTGCATCCCATCTGTAGCAATTTAATCCCGTGAGTTTCGTCCGTAAACCCCTCTTGCTCTTTCTCGTTCATTCTCTCTCTCTCTCTCTCTCCCTCTCTCTCTTTCTCTCTCTCTTTTTCTCTCTTTTTCTCCTTTTCTCTATCATACTCTCTCACTACCACTACTAGTCCCAAACCTCCGCTTCATCCACGTTGGAAACCGTCGGAGTACTTTCACGTACAGCCGAGCGGCTACTTACGGAAGTTCATCTCCCTCGTGAAATCATTTCGCTTCTGTTACTCGGTATACCAATGTATACGTATGTTTCTACCGTATACGATACCGTACGGTTTCCTTCGAAAAGCAGCAAGATGTAAATCGGCACATCGTCTCTCTTTTTCTTATGTCTTTTTCTCTTTCTCTCTCTTTATATTGTGGATCGTGAGTCTTGCAAAAAGAGAAAGCTCTTCGTCGCTTAAGAAATCTTTTGCTGAGTGTGATGCATCGTATAGGACACAAAGTGCGGTCTCGAGACCGATCGAACATTTCTGCAAGTCGAAATGCCAAAAAAAAAAAATACATATATATATATATATATATATATATATATATATATATATATATATATATATATGTACATTTTCTATCCCTAGAAGTAAACGGGATTTTCTTTCTTCTTTTTTTCTCTCTACTTTACATTCTATCTCTTTACTCTTTCTCGTTCGCGTCTTTGTCGAGCGATTTCCTTTTCGCCCTTAATCGCGAATCTCTCGATGGATTTTTCATTACAAATAAGCCTTGGTACGTAAAGCATGTTATTACTCAGCTTAAAATGATCCCTTTTTCCGCCAAACGTAATATCTCTTTCTCTCTCTCTTTCTCTCTCTCTCTCTCTCTTTCTCTCTTTTTCTCTCCTTTCTCTCTCTCTCTCTTTCTCTCTCTTTCTTTCTCTATCTCTATCTCTATCTCTCTTTCTCTTTTTCTCTCTGTGTTTCTCGTAAAATAGAAATAAAAAGCACGGATATGTTAACTCAAAATGATGAACAAATACCGATCAAACGATGAATTAATTTTTATTCATTATTAATTTTTTTGCTCTCGTTCCGAAAAACCTTTCTTAATCTACTAATTACTCCTTACATGAATATTAAATAAATATCCGACAAGCAAAGCTCGTTACAACGTAATTTACAACAACTCGCTTCTCGCATTCTCTCTTCTCTCTCTCTCTCTCTCTCTCTCTCTCTCTCTCTCTCTCTCTTTCACATTATTAGCACGTGTCACGGTGAGAAAAGCGATTTTACAAGTGAACTATAGTTAGCTCGGCACGTTACTAGAAAATGCTTTTCCGAATTTGGCACGTTCACGTAGACTAATTTAGAAAGTATTAATTCATTGGAAAACCAAAGTGGGCATAATAGACGTGATCGCCTTAGGTATAGAAAGTGATGAAGTATCTACTCACACGATTATTTTAGCTAACAGATAGTTTTTCCTTTTTTGATTGTGTTTTTTTTTGTGAATACTACGTTTTATTATAATATTAGTATTCTTATTAATTTTCATGTTCCATGATTATATTTCATCAACTTTTTTACATTACCTAGAAGATTTCATTGATTGAAATCTGATAAGGCGCAAAATAAACAAATGTTAATTTGGCGATGTTTATTTTGGAAACATACTTTATGCATGTAATTACTTTGTAAAATATCCGAAAAATTTCGATACTCCTCTGTTTTCTAATTTTTATAATAAGACTTCACCAATGCAAAATTCAAAAATAACGCATATAAATGTGTTTTTAATGAATAAATAGGCTAAAAGAAATAAATAAAAAGTTAAAAGTATTTCGAAAATCGTTTAAAAAGTGGAAAGAGAAAAAAGATCTTGCGTATCTAACAAAAAATAAGAATCTTTACTGCACTTTTAGAATCCTCTTTTTTTTATTGCCTGTACAGTATCAAAAGCAACTAGAAATAGAGTGGCCTGATGACCCGAAACAGAAAAAGTGAGGGAAAAAAAGATAGAGATAGAATGAAAAAGTGTATCAGATATTCGAGGCTAGAGTGTTTGTACTTGGTTGGCGATACAAACGAAAGACTAAGCTTACTCGCGCATTCGTTTATAAAGAGAAAGAGTGAACGGTAGGGGCTTTTCATTTCCGAGAAGGGTAGTAAAGATCGCTCGCGTGCCGCGAGTACGTGCGCAATGTGCGCCACTGTTCTGAGTCTACCAAAGTCCACCAGCCATAATATTACTTTACCTATAATATAACAAGGTTAATGCCTTGCAAATTAAGTGAATGTAAAGTACCTTCTAGCGCACTTTTACGTCCCTTCAAATGGAAAAAAATGTAATCTTCATCAATAGTAAGCCTGTACTCTTCGTCAGTTAATTTAGTAATTTTCATCTTATATAATATATAAGTGTATTAAAAAGAATCAATAACGCTTATGACAAAAACTAGATAATGCAATCTAGAGAAACGAATAAGTAAAACTTAAACGAAAACAATTGTATTTAATGTTTGATTCAACCATGCTAAAATTGCAGCACGGATTCCAATAACATTGAAAGCCGAAATGATGATTTTCATATATTAACATTATGTTAATAATGTTATTAGTTCTGCAAAATAGCTGCATTTGTTTGACAAATTTTGCTTTTATGTATTAAACATGACTATACCATATTATAAATTAAAATGTTTATTTTAAAATAACGGGACAATTTATTTAACATTTTACACAAAATATCTTCAAGTTTTAAAAAAACTAAATGTAATATTATGATACATAGATCGTGTGGAAAATTTTTTTATATTTTGTATGGGCAATTTTTGTTGTTCTGATCCCAAAAAGCTTTTATATGCTAAAACACACGAACATTTTGAAAATATCATGATTTGTGTAGAACTTCGAATAGAATTGAAAAATTGTATCTTTATTACAAATTATAAAAAGTTAAACGTTTTTCTCTATGATAATTCGATAAGATTTCTGAAGGTGTGCTTAAGAAACAAAGTAGAATAAATATTATCGAGTTTAAGAATGAATTAAAATATAATTAATTTAAATGAGTATTAAATATATTAAATTAAAAAAACTATTATACAGAAAATGATATGATTATAAATCTGTTCTTTCAAACTCTAGGAATTTTTATTATAAAAATAAACGAAAATATATTATCTATGTGAAAGAGAGAGATTTGAATTACCGAGTATATCAAATACCTGCTATTATCCTGGGCATTTACCTTAAAATCGTTGATCATTTTTATAAACAATATTTACCAGATTTATTATTTTTCATGCATTATCATTCTAATAATGTCAACTTTAATTTTATATCTTCAAACATTTAAATTGAATATTAAATTATCGAATAATTTTAATAGCAACATAAATAACTGATAAATTGCCCATGATTAATCATTATTTCATTTTTTTTATCTTTTAAAGTTATAACGTATCGTAGATTACCTTAGCTATAAATTTTAGTGTGCTTATGTAAATGAAGGATAAGTACGTTTGTAATAATAAGTGCGAAAGTATGGGATTAAGTGTAATCTCATCCTTATTATAAACGAAGCCATTATGCCTTCAATTTTATCATATGCATTTACACTTTGAAGAGTTGAAAATTATCATGTTTTTTTTGCAAAAAAAAACAAAAGACTATTCACTTGTACAACCAATTAACTATTTGTAATAGAATTTATATAAACAAAACCCATTCGGAATTGTGCTGGAAACAAGTGATATATCCGCGCATACGTATCGTTTTTTAATAATACCAATTGAAGAGGTTGGAAAATATAAATATTTGCTTGTACATACGCAATCGAAAAATCATCTTTTATATTCTCTTTTTTTCTATCATCGTTTTTCTTGAACAATTTTTCTTTTTTTGAAAATATCATTTTATTGGCCAAAGAGAATAGTCAAGACACGGTTTTACAAGTTTTTTAATCGTGATAGATTGTACGGAGATAGAGGCGAAGTACAGCTGATAGAGGAAAGTGCGAAATCCCATGTAATTTCCGCGTTCTCGCGCGTTCGTCCGAAATACCATGAATTATATCCATGTAGCAGATAGCGTACTATCAACGTGACGCGAACATCCTGACAATAATTATTTCGGACGCGAACCGTTAGCATATACTGGCGTCGCAATCCGTTTCTAGAGAGACGGGCATTTGCTATCTTCGAGCTAACATGACAATTCGAACTATTTTCGAAATAGCAAAATGTAAATATAAAAATATTATCGTTTTCTAGATGACATTCGATTAAAATTACTTTTAATGATTTAATAGTAAATTTATTTTGTTAACGTTTAGAGAAATATATTATTTAAAGAAGATAATAAATTAGATATGTAATAAATTTATCCGTATGTATGTCACTAAGCCTGGATTAATCTGTCTAATATGAAATCAAAGACAAAATTGAATAGTGTAAACTATTAATAGTGTCACACGTGCAAAGTGGCTTTCATTCGATTGTTCTGGACCTATGGTAAAACACGATCGATAAGATGAAGTACATAATGTGTAGAGATGAAAGGATAGACATATAGGAATAATACTCACCGACAACTTCGAGATAACCAATCTGACTCTTCATAGGATCTGTGTTGATCTGACACATATACCATCCTCGGTCAGATTCTCTGACTTCACGTATGTGGAGAAACCATGTACGATGGTCACTATGAGATACCGAGATTCTGTGGTTCTTTGTTATCACGTGATTTGCTATCGTCAGTATGGTTTGCGTATCCACTCGTAACCATGCCACCTGCGAATACAATTAAGGTAGTGAAGCAATGCTATTTGCTAACATTTAAATTCGAATTATCTTTTAGCGTTACTATTACAAATATAATTCTTACTGAATCAGATGACATCAAAGATATCAGATAAAAGCATTTTATGATTCTTAAAGTGGTCAACAAAATGCATATGACGAATATAAATTAAAAAAGATGGTTTAAGATAATTGGTTAATAAGTCAGTATATGGTTAATAATTCATTAAAGAAAGAGAGAATATGATAAGAGATAAAAATGATACATTAAATAACAAAAGAAAAAAAGAAAAAGTTGTTATTAAAATTCTTTTTTCGTTTCATAACTAAATATTCAAAGATCTTAAAGATATATATTACATAGACAAAACATTTTCCTAATCAAAGTAGTACAAAACAAAAAAAAATACAAAAATAATAAAAAAGAAATAATGAAATAAAGAATATTTCGAGGTGTCAATGGTACGAGGAGAAAAGTGCATCAGAAGAGAAAGTTAAAGCGACATGTAGTAGTTATGCAGTCATAATTATCCAGAGTTTATTGTTTACCGAATTATTATGGACTTTGAATTTTGCGTAATAATGTTTAATTTACCGAGTGACGCGTTTCAAGTTCAAGTTTTTTCACTAAGTTTTACGATCTTTCCGGTAGTAGTTCATTATGTAAATGTATATTTCCTGAGATAATTATGTACTGTAATGCCACATGCATAAATAATATAATTATTTCTATCATTACATATCACAATCGATTTATAAACAATGATCGACATTTCCAATTATTAATAATTAACTATTAATTAGCTAAAGTAGAGAGGGGGAGGAAAAGAGAGAGGAAGGATAAGTGAAACTTTTAGAAATGAAGAAAACGATCCTTCTTTTCATTTGTATCTGAGTTTCCACTTTCCCCATGTTATTTCATAAGTCTCTAGTCAGTGCGCTCTGTATTTTTGATTCAACCGTTCCATCTTTTTCTTTCTCTGTATTTCTCTCTCTCTCTCTCTCTCTCTCTTTTCTTTTTTGCACCTTCTAACCAACCCACTTTTTTCACCTAACTTCGAAATGTTTCAACCCCTTATTCTTTCTTCTTCTCTTACGTTAGCACATCTCCCACTATTGCGCTTCCGTTCCATCTATATCAATTATAATTTTTCATTCGTGATTTCTCACCCGACGGTCGGAATAAAAAACTATGAAATCTCTGTGCAGTCGTAACTGGTTATCCCATTATTTTATTATTTCAACGTTTCTCGTATTCTTTTGAGACCAACCATTTTTCCATATCATTTTACGCCTAACAATTTCTTCATATTTTCTTTTTCCTTTCCTTTTTCGCCTTCCTTATCATCCCTTATCATTAATGACTTCGGTTGCAACATACTCATTGCGTTTCATTCCTTTTTTAGAAGGAGTGAACTGAAAATGTGCTCACAAATTTGACATCTTCACGTTGATTCGTTTTATGCATGAATAAATGACATGTCATACACTTATGTTATACAACGAATAGTATGATTATGATCTTTTTTACATTATCTTCGGATTGGTTTATCCAATAAATGAAATCGACAAAATTTAAAACGAAAATGGTATAGTATAAATTAATCTATTTAAGTAATTGATAAATGCTTTCATTTATATAAAATATAAATTTAAATTTAATAACTTTATGTTACGGAATGAATTTTATACTTTATAGAATCAATTATAAATATGTGTATTTTTTTTATATCAGTCTCTATAGAATTAAACTATTAATTAAGAGTCGAAGTTTATTTTTCGTATTTACTGATACTTTTTGTGTTACTGATGCTTTCGGCATGAATTTTAGTTGGGATCGAACATTTTTTCTCATGATAATAATTTACTATAAAAAAAAAAAACATTATTTCATCAAATACTGTTTTATTTGAGTTAATAAAAAATATCTTTTATTTATAATTAAAAATACTTATAATTATTTTATTCATTTCCAATTTTTTTTTGTTAAAAAATAAGAAAACATACAATATTATACAAAACAATATATTTAAAATTTACAAAACAATACATTTAAAACTCTGACGATGCAAAAGAAAAAAATAAAAATAATACAAAATGTAATATCGTGCAATTTTTCTACGTGAAATGGTATACAATAAAATTGCAAATATAGCAGTTTTCGCTCTGCTTCTTACTAGTCACGCATACCGAATTACGTCATCGCAGATTTTTTCTCTTTTCCGTTTCCACAATTTCTTCTGATACATATTTTTTCATATCCATGAATAGTCTACCAAAAAGATCGAATTTTGGTATTCGTTTTGTAGGTTATTGTGTAAATGGTCTCAGTACTTCGATATCCATTTCATTATCTGGAATTTCGTCAGCTGTCCAATGATATGCAACTTAATGAAGAAATTATTTGTATCTCATTTTGGTTTCATGCACTGAGTTGTACATTACAAACGTATTAAATAGAGCACAGTTCAATAAATACATATTTACTCTCTTTATCTATTTTTTAATTTTCTGCAATATGGAATAATGGAAAAAATATTGATCAGCGCCTTTCATATATTTGTTATATTTAATAATGGATATTGACCTTTTTAATTATATTCTAACTTTTCCAGTTTACGTTATTGCTTTCTCTCGTTTCAGTTAAATGAATAGTGGAAATTATTCGAACCCCCATTTTTTGATTGTCAAGTTAGCAGCAATAGATATATCATTCTTTGTTCGAAATCTTTATTCTCCTTTCTTCAGTTTTAACTTTTAAAAAGATTAAGATAAACCTCTATTCTTTCTAATTGTACTACGAATTCTTATTTTATTTTGTCATAAATCTTCAGAATTTCCAATGCTATTATATAACTTGTTTATATAAAGGTGATGTATGTGCCAGTATAAGGAGACATTACACTTCGTATAATTTTTAGTAATTTTAATCTCCGTGCATAATAAATTTTAAAATTATATATGTAACACTTTTATATAATATTCGCACTAATATTTCTCTTTATCGTTTTAGAATAAACAAGAGTCTCAATACTTGCAGGTACAATCCGATCTTCTATCCTTGCAAATTTGTTCCATCAAACAATCAATTCTTAAAACTTTTTCATTTCTATTAGTTATATTCTTCCATTTTCTTATCTTTACGTGATTTGAAATTATATGAATTGTAAATTTAATTTTATTAACATTTATATTTATTAATTATACATTTCATCGTTTCTCTTATTACTTTATGAAAACATTTTTGAGGGATAATTTATATTTATAAATTAATAATAATATAATAACAAATATATTTGAAAGAACTTGAATGGTAAACTTTTTCTAATTTTGAACAATAGCACGAAAAAGTTGTTCGTTATGTGAAACAACCAGAACTAAACTGACTAATTCAAAAATATATTAGATGAGATTTGATAAATCAAAATATTAATAAAATGCCATACTGTTAAAAAAAGTCGACAAGTATAGAAAAAAATATAGACAAAATAGGCTATTCAAAAAATGTGCTGGCACATTAAGCTCGTTTTGTCCGTCAATCCTAAAATTCTCTCTTCTCTCATAGTACACATATTCGAATATATATACCTTCTTTATGTAATATCTTTGTGCAAGCTGTACTCGTACGCACGTGCACTAGAATTCACGTTCAAAGGGCGACGGATAATGGAATTGCTATCATCGTGCGCAGACATATTTATTCCCGAATTCGTTTTACGTTTATAATTTGAAAATCTCTCTTTTTGCATTCTTCTCGTATGTTTCCCTTCGAAATATATAAACCTTTATGAGATACACGTGAATAAGAGTAGCGCTTTTCGAGTCCAAGTCACCGAACTAGAAACATTTCGTTTCTGACCCTTCGAGGTAAATCTTTTTGCCATTATGATGCCCTCTATACTACTACTATTGAGAAAATATATTTTCGTTATCATTTATTTTCGGTATCTCTTTCCCTTTGCGTTGCGTTTCGCTCACGTTGCACGTTCTTGCCGACTGGTGGTTACGCATTCCCGAACGATTATATGGGACGTCGGTGATAAAGAGCATTCAGAGACAAGCGAGCTTGATATAAACCATTCGATGTTACGACATACGACCCTATACAAGAGGATTAGAATGATTTCATAGGCCTCGATATATCACAAAGGTGTGAGTAATGGTGATACTAATGTATCTTGCCTGCGTTTTGATTTCCGCGTCTTCTGTTGTTTACTCTCTATTTCACACTTACATATCTACACGCCTAACCACATCCACACATGCACACATACGACATACATATTACGATGATATGATTATACGAACATAGATTATTCCGAGCTCTCTGCAATCATCGATAAGAGTTCTCTCTCTTCCTCAACGTTTTTACCGCATGGATGCTACTTCATTTTGATGCCGTGCTTATTTCGCATTACCTCGGTTTTCTTTGCAATCTCATTTGCCACAATCGACGCTGATCTTACGCGATTAGCTTTATCTAATAGTGGATTTTTCGATCACAAACTTTCATCGCGTGTTCTTAAAAATCATCTTAAGAAACATCGTACACGATATCGTTTCTATAAAAACAATTTCGTTTGAGTAATGCTTGTTGAAATTACATTTGATATGGCACGAGAATAATATTAAAAATTCACTAATACTTTTAATAATATCGGCCATTATTCAAAAATACGGTAAAGTGATCCTTTTTCCAATTAATTCAATTGATCCGTCTGAAAAGCCTATCGACATTCCCTTAAAAAGTTCGATTTTCCTAAGAGCAGACTAAATAAAAAAAGAAAAAAGAACAAGAAGAGAATAATTCTTTTGAGAGAGTAAGAGAGAGAAAGAGAGAGAGAGAGAGAGAGAGAGAGAGAGAGAGAAGAAATCCTGGAAATAATAAATCTCGCTAATCATCAAGACGATTTTAACGAGCTGGCCAGTCGGACAGCCAACTCAACGAAGAACGATCTCGAGAGGGTTTCACAAAGTTCGCCGACTGACGAGAAGCGAACGGCTCGGAGAGTAGGGTGGAAAGGGTTGAAAAGGGGTGGCAGAGCTAGTCGTGCGGACTCTAGGATGCAGATATCAGACATCGCGGCCCTGTAAATCTGCCAGAAACCGGTGTGAAACGATGGGTAGTTGGATTAGGAGGTAGAGATCGAGGACTAGTCCGAGCAGCACCAACAGCACTCCGAACACCGGTCCGAGCACCTAGTCGGAAGCGTGCCATGAACTATTGCGTTTGATATCCACGACTCGATGAATGGAAACTCCATAGCCATATCCACACGTGCAACTAGGAACAGATTTCATGTGTATATGTACATGTATACATGAATGTAGAATGTTCTGTAATGCATCCAGGACTTATGTATGTAACTTCCGTAATACCGTATAACACTATGTATGATAACCAACTATTTATAACTACCAAACCTAGAAATGACAGTTCATCTTGGGATGATAGGTTAATTTTTTTCAAAAAGAATGTTTCCTTTACATTTTGCTAAACGGTATTCATATATTATAATAATTTTCTTTTTGTTTTCTCTCTTTAATGCTTTCGTGTAGAAGATAATCAAGTGGAGCGATCAGATCATTAGGAAAGTCATAAAGACTTTGAGTATGGATTTTATGCTCGGAAGGATTATTTGAAGAATAACGCGGGAAAAATCGAAAAGCTTAGAGTATGAGATTGTAAAGAAATTTTAAGATTGACTTGATAAGACTCGACCGACTTTTAACCGTCACTTCATAGGATGGTTTCTTCGGAAAAAAAAAGAACGTTATTTTCGAAAGGAAAGAAAAGTAAGGGAGGAGACTTTGCTAACCCATGACATAAATTTTTCTATGCGACACAAACTCATTTTTATATATAAACGAGTATATATCCCTACTCGGTTACGAGCTAAGCCAAGCAACTTTCTTGATCCCACGCGCTCGATATATGCGACTAGTATCGTCTGACACGCTCGTACTTCTCAATTTTCTACAGGCTAAACTTTTTGACAGTTCACTTCTCTCTCTCTCCCTCTCTCTCTCTCTCTCTCTATCTATCTATCTATCTATCTTTCTTGCCAGATGTTTTGAAAAGAAATAGTTTATATCGAAGATAACAACAACGAAGATGAACGTAGGTGGCAATCACATTCATCTGAATCTCTAGATGGAACTGTCTCAGTATTTCTCAAGATTAATTTTTTACCTTTAGAAAGAGAGAAAAGAAGAAAAAATATATTTATTGCATTTAGCTAATACAGAATTAAAAATGTATCAAAAAAAAAAAAGATATAAAATAATGTAAATGTAAGAGTATAGGATGAGAAAGAATTGATATCATATGAACCAATAAAACTATCTTCTAATAAGAAAGAAATGAGGAAGATAGAAATATAGAGCTTATATTTATATTGATATATGCATGTCCGTTTTGATGTCGATATTTAATATATATAGTTTGAAAGGTAAATGGCAGTTTTATGAGGAAACATAGGAAGTCCATCTTCCATTGCGTCTAGGTTTCCACGTTTCGTGCTAGCAAGTGGTTCGAAAGTTGCGCTCTAAATCTAGATTAGGTACACGCTCCTTCAATAGAACCTTCGCTTCCTAATGCTGTTCGATGGCTAAGGAAACGAATTACGATGAATTATGACTGTAATTCTTATGAAAGATAAAGAAGACGTTATAAGCAGAAGATATAAGCCTACTTTACACAATGTAACGGATCAATTTGTTCATCGATTTGTGCAAATTCAGAGTAAGAGTAAGATAATTTTCTACGTTCTAGAATTAAGAATGGTATATAAATTTCTATAAATAATATGCTTCGATGGAAAACGGAAGCTAAAATCGATGGACTCGGACACAGGGAAAAACGTTTTAAGCTGTCCTCGCTGGTTTTAAAACTACCGACACTTTGTTGGGTGAGCACATAAACGTCCATCTTACGAGCAGCAACCATCTCTGCCTTCACTTTCATTAGTCGTTCGACAAGTAGAACGTCCCTTTTACTGAACGAAGAAACTGAGACGACGATTCGAAACGCTCTTGGAAATTGCCACCCTCCTCGCATATTACTTTCTCGATCATAAAAAGAGTTTTGCCATGCGACGTAGACAAAAGATAAAGTTAGGAATAAAAAAAAAACGGGTGACTCGGGGGAATGGGTTGGATGGTGTTGTTGGATGGGTGGTCTATTTAGAAACGACAAGGAGATCGACGATAGTAGAAACGTTAATGCAGTCGTTGGTAGAAACTCTAAAATGCATGGAAGGATCAGGGCAGTACCTAACGAAATATCTACTGTGCAATTAGTAGGAGATGCTAGGGCCCGGCCAAGACATGGTAACTCGCCATAATGACGGGGATATTACGGTAATTAAGGTCTTCAAAGTAGTCTACGAACAGTGGAGCATTAGGTGCGATCCCAAGAGTCTGCCCAAAATGTCACTACGAAATGTCATACAGCTGCGATTCCTACAACCTCCTTTGCTTGCTCCCTTTATCTTCTCCTTCCTCTTTCCTCCCTTTCTACTACTTCCTAACCTCATATCGGTCCTCCTACCCGTAGAGAATAACGTTTGAAATACTGTTTCGAGCAAATAACACAGAATAACGTGCCAAAGTCCGCGTGGCCATCAGGAAGATACTATTCCGTTGTTTCTATCTAATTCACGGCTGGTTATCTTATCATTATTTGAATGATTGAACGACAACGGTTACTCTTGAAATCGCCCTTTCGTTTTTATAATTAATGTTAAAGCAGATATGCCAAATGTGTACGAATTATTAGGATAAGAAAATATGTTATATTTAATGAAAGACAAAAATAATAGATTAATATTGTGAATTTTTTGGAAGTCAAATTGATTGATTAAATATGAAATAAAAAGTAAATAATTAAGTATGAAATAAAAAGTAAAAAAAAAATTGATTAAATTAAGCTAATTCGTCTTACTTATAAATAACTTTTATAAAATGATTTTCTTGATTTTATAATTGATTTTATTTTTTACCGTTTATAATAGTTATTGCCTTTTTACTAGCATGTAATAGAGATTTTGTTAGGAGAATTACTCCGTGGCATCGTTATAACGACGTATCAAACATTTTCAAAGACAAAAACTCATCCTCCATAACTTATACGTCAGTTCAAAGCATTTTTAGTTTCATAATTCAGTGCACTTGAAATTGCTTTGTTCTCGTAGGTCAATTAATGAATAAAATAATTGAGAAAATGTATGATAAACAAACGGCACATCGTAAAAGCGTAATTTGTTTTTACGATGTGGCGTTCATTGAAACATGATATAGAAGACATATCGTTAAAAAAAAAAAAACAAAAGGCAATGTTATTTGAATATAACGCTAAAGGGACAGTTTGAATCTTATATTTCGATTGTCACTGGACAATCATTGGATGTCACTGGATCGATTGTATATCAATTAAATGTTTCAATCTATTTGGACAGTATCATGTCAATAAATATGAATAACTGTTTTAGATAATTTATTGTAGTATACATTAATAATGGGGATATAAACGCAGCAATCATTTTCATATTTTAAGAACATATTCAAAAATCTAAATCTTCTATTTAATACTAGTAAGAAATTAAGATGTTTTATTGTAAGTGTAGACATTAATATAATCTTAAACTTAAATTTTAAAATATTAACTGAAATATTCTTCCATAAGAAATTTAAATAGTCTCCTATAGTCCTTTGACATTGTTTAATAATCCTTCACTCTCTCAAACATATTTATTCTTGCATATTCATATTAACGCTAATATTTTAATAGATGTCAAAACATATTTATATCATAATATTCATTTAAATTCATTTACATGACTTATTTTACTACTCATTTCATATAGAATGAAATCTAAAGTAATATTTAAATATTATTAAGTTTTCAAAATTGTACATATTGTATTTATTTTCGTTATCTTATATTTCTCTAAAATTCTTTTTAAAAAAGTATCATCATATTTCCATATGATAAATTATTCAAGGATAATATCGAAAGTAAGCCATTATCTATGCGAATAATACAAACATTATTATTCATTGTCTCTCTCTCTCTTTCTCTCTCTCTTTCTCTCTCTCTCTCTCTCTCTTTCTCTCTCTCTCTCTCTCTCTTTCTTCCTCTCTCTATTGTTCTGGAAACCATAATTTGGCAAAATAAGGATTATGCAAAGGAGTGCTTGAAAAAAGCAGCGTTACGGCTTAATATCGATAATCCTGTAGAACAGATATGTTTGAAGCTTTCAATTTCCGCTTTTTTCCTTTCTTTTAATGCATTCATTAACTAATTCTTTTAGGCAAGTGATTTTATCATGCGATATAGCGCACCAAAAATAGCGTAGAAACGAAATAGGGTCGAGTTTAATTAGCGCTCAGCTATGTCAATACGTAATAAAAATATTGGATACTGCTATATACATCAATATTCATCTGTAAACCTTTCTTCTATGCAATTACAAGAACCTTTAAAGAATCGATCAAGATGCAAACGTAGATCCCATCAAGAGCCAATTAATAGACTTCAAAGTCTTGGTCAAACACATACTCAATGTACTTTAGCAAGACTTTGAAGCATTGATTTCAACTAATCAAATAGGAAATATTTTTAAATATTTTGAACGATATATTAACCATGTTCTACCAAATTATAAGTAATAGAAAAATACAGATTAATTTGTCATTTAAATCTCTATAGAAAATCGCATCCAACACCTTAAAATCTGTTGAGATAATTTAAATTTTGTTATAGGAAGAAATTCGAAAATTGATTAAACATTTAATAAAAATTCATGCTTCAAAACACCACTTAAAAGGACAGCCCATTAAGTGCATTCTCAATTTAATAAGAGTTAGATATTATTAATTAATATTTAATATAATTAGAATATTCGATTATTCTAATTATAAGAACCATCTTGTTAATTAAATACAATATTATTCATTGGATGTATAGTCGATACCGTTCATCTATCTCGAATTTTGTTGATCAAAATTAATATAGCACGAGACAAGACTATCGCGATGGTCTGTTATTTTCCTAAGATACATTGAAATCATCATTTTTTAATCGTTTCAATTGAAAGAAATAATTCATTTGTTCACATGAGCATATAGATTATCTTACGTAAAAATATTGATCACGGAGAATTTTGTGATTTGAAAATCGCAGGGAGCAACACAGCCATGACGCAATAGGAATCATGCTTCCGTTCCGAGTGAGGTTTTCTTCTTTTTTCATTAGCTGTTTCTTAGATCTACCTAGGTAATTGGCTATGCGTAGTCGCGAACACGAGCTTTTCCTGTGGCTTTTCGCTCCAACCATTATCTTGTGGTACGATCCTTTGACTCGCGGTTAATTATAGAGTCGAAGCTCACAACCAGACAGTGCAATTAAGAAGACGCGCTAAAAGAAAATTTCAATCGAACCTCTCAAACGTTTCTCGTCATTCCTCTTTTGTAACTTTTTATTTTTCTCTTTCTTGAACGATGTATTTTAAGGCGAATAAAAATCTATTTCGTTCGCATTAAATATAAAATAAAAGGTGAAATTTTCAAATGAGAATATTTGAATATCGTTTTTAGTTACTTATTATTAGCAAATGTGTAATTATATTTCTGAAGGAAAAATTATAATGTTTGACGAGATGAGTTAGAACGATAAAGATATTTCCTTCAAAATCAAGTCTTATAAATTTAAATTCTATAAAAAAAAAGTGCTCATTATATACAAATACATATTATAAACAATTGATTTATCAATGATCTATTTATATATAAACTTATTTGTAATGAAATTTCTGCTTATTTTTTTTTTTACCTTCTCTTTTGTTGTACAAAATTTATCGAGTCGAAGTCTGCATAATCTTCATAACTCATACCATTGTAATAATTCCATTTATACTTCCTTGTGAGAAAGTCTGGTATACTTTGCGTAAAAAAGTTTTCCGTAATTTTCCGGCCTCCTTCGGCTCGTTAAACGTTACGCCATATTCAAGGCCTCGGAAACATTATCTTCTGGATAGGAGTAACGTTCGCACACGTGCGCACAATTTCCTTAATTATATTTCTTTGCAAAAATTGTATGAGCAAATATCATATTAATACCGAGCGTGGTCTCTACCCAAAACTTTAATTTTTTGTCTTCGTTTACTTTCATTTAACCCATTTGCATCATTCGAAAAAGTGGAAAATTAGCCCTTATCACCAAATTTGTTTTGATTGTATAAAGAACTAGTGTGCATATTTGCGCTTCGGTGATAATGGCTAAGAAAATTCCGCGCGTATATGAGCTTATGATGTAAATGAATTAATAGCGCAAAAATTAATGAAATGAAAAAAGCTATGGTGACAAGAGTACTCAGGGATGATCAGCAACAACGAACAAGTCAGTGTATCTCGTCTTTGTTAATTTAGCCGTACTAATCTTCCTTTGACTTAAACTTTTAAGTACGTCGAATTTATCGACAAACAAACGCTATTGCCTTTCTTCGATGTTTATTGTTAAACTTTCTCTCACTCAAAATTTCATTATTTGAAATGTCTCGTTTGACGGATAACAGTGAGTTATACGAAGTGAATAGACATTAATATCGATTATTTTATTAAACAAATATTTTTTACCAAATCTATGGAGATTTAAAATGTTTGTTTCAATGTATTCATTGTCCAGTTAAATTTAATGACCTACATTTACATCAATATGATATTAATTCCAAAATTAATTATTTGCTAAAAAGTAATATTTCATTACTGATTTTACATTTATTCTCGATATCTGATATGACCTATTTTCACGTTATTAATTTATTATCTCACTTTAGATATGAACGGCCGAATAAGTAGAATTAATAAATCTCTAATTATTTTGACGATTATTCCTTTAAAAGTTATTGCAACTATTGTAATTCAAGTATACATTCACATTGCGTGATATTTTTTATATTATCCAATAAAAATACAGTACACGAACGAGTTAATCCTTTATTTAAACAATACTAATACATGATTATAAGATTCTATATTAAACCGGTGAATAGGGTAGAAATCATTGATTAATAGAAGTATTGTCAAAATAAATATTTTTCTAAGGATATTTTTCAAAGATCAGTGATAAATGGAATTTGAAAAAAGGATTCATTACTGAGAATAATAATAAGTGGAATTAAACCAAAGAAATCAGTCGTTATTTTATAATGGTACTCGGTTGTGTTCGTTATGAAATGATTGAATCGAGTGGAAGACTTTAAAATTAGCAGATGCATCGATATTTAAGAGGGAAGAATGATTAATGGAATTTCGTGGACCGAAAGTTGATGAGTTGATCTGTCTGAAGATGATGATCAAATGCCCTGATGATATTTTTCGATTCGAATCGATTTCAAACATAGTCGATTGCACGCTCGCTCGTTTTCTTTCGCCATCTCTCTCTCTCTCTCTCTCTCTCTCTCTCTCTCTCTCTCTCTCTCTTTTTCTTTCATTCTTGCTGAATCGTTAGTATCTTCCAATGGATAGTTGAGATGAAACTGCATAACTTGGTTGCTCGCTTACTTCTAGAGAATAATAAATCGAATAAGAGAAGACCGAGATTTTAAGTGCAAACGAATCTAAGAGCTTTCGAAGAACGACGGAAGGAAAGGCCTATTAAAGAAAATCTTCGAATTCTCACAATCAATGAAACAGTTGGAATAGTATAGCAAATTTTATAAAGTATCTATAATAACGAATTTATTTTTCTTTATTTCCTCACTTATTTTATCGACAAAAAATATATAAAAATAAGAAGAAAAATTTCTTGTCAATGCATAGAGCAGTGATCATAACTTTTTAGTTATAAAATGATAAAACAATCAAAACATTACGTTGTTTTTTAATACAAAACTTTTTGAATACGAAAATAGAAGATAAACTCGCTTTCGCTTGAGAATACACACGTAGTTATACCGGTTCTAAAAGTAACTACCTTCGGATGAGAGAAAACTAGGAACCAAAAACAAATACACAAATTATTCTTTCTATGATAATTTAAAAAGAGATCACTAAAATTCATAGTTAATGTCTTTCATAATTTGTTAACAAAATTACAGAGAAAATAAATATACATATTATATTACAATATTTATTATATTTTTAATGAGTATAATATAGAAAAAATATATTCGAGACATTATATATTACATTTCATAATTTACATTACAGTATATTTAGTCATGTAACAAGTATCATCTTTATTAAATATCTTTATTAAAGAGATTGTCATCTTTGTTAAGCCGATTTCTCTCTACAGAGTAATTCTGAAAGAAAGAAAAAGATTTAGATAAATATAAAGAGCCGTCGCTCCAAGATTGTATTTAGTCACTCAACTGTCACAAAAGATGATTCGTGACAATCGTCGTTCACCTTCTTTATTTTATTTATTCGTATAATATCTTACTATAATTTCTTACATATTCTATATATCCCGTTCATGTTATTACACTACTATACATGTCGTTAACTACTATACTTAATTCTTCTCTTGAGCATTTTAAATACAATTAACAAAATTCAACGTAATAATACGATCAGCTTAGATGCACGATTAGATAGTGATTATTATCGGGGATAACGAACTTGTTTCATACGATCGGACCATGCTCCAAATAAGTGAGACTATATTTAATGCTTATGTGAGCTGGCAGGAAGAGCCGAACGCATATTATGGAATTTCACAATTAAAATTCAAACCGCGACGATAGTTCTCGGGGAAAACCATAAACCGAGAGAAAAGCCGCAACCGTTGGCCATTATATCCGTGAGCAATAACAAAGTCCTTGCTTGGTATCCGACCCCCAATCTCCAACAACCCGATACTACTGGTACATATTATGTATAAATTCATCCACTATCATCCTCCCTCTTTTATCCTTTAGCTTCCAGCCTTTCTTCTCGATTCTGATAACCAAGAGCAAAGGAATTACGAATTGTATCACTTATCCTCGCATTTGTATGCTTCTCATTGCTCGATGCTTACTATCAAACTTTACAACAAACCGACGTTTGTTATCGAGGTGAGTGACGCAGGATGACGATTTTGCCTTCATTTATATTTTAATATAACTGCAAAAGTGATGGGTACCTAAATTGTTCGTGAGCTTCGTTGATATGATATATTAGTTTTAATAATAGAGATTGGCGATTGATTAATGATGACAGATGTGTTTAGTAATAAATGATGGAATATTTAGTTTGATCGCCCGATATGAAACATTTACTAATTATTACGATTAAAATGGTTATAACTGTATATATATAGTGTCCTGCAAATAATTTACATCAAATTAGCGTATAAAGAGAATGTCGCAAAGTAACGGTTATAGCATAGTCTAAATAATCTTAACGAAAGAAATAGTAAATAGAAAAATATTATAACTTTTATCGTTCATATCTCTAATTTCACGATATTAACTATTTGACGTTTTTAATCACACGCTTTTTGTTTGGATATAATTTTAAGCACGATCTTTCGCGAGAACCTAGCTGTTCGCATTTATTTAAATAAACAGCATAAGTAGCCTTGTCTAACTTTTTTCCACGTGTAAAAAGTCCCTCGTAAAAGTCCTACGCGTTGAGAAGTTAATACCCTTTTCTAAGGGCGATGGTAATAGAGGATCACCGTTTGCGACCACTAGGAAAGTTAAAAGCGTTCGTGATTATATGCATTTTACAGTGGCACCTGGTATACCTACATACACACACACACACACACACACACACACACACACACACACATATATATATATATTTCTTTTTCTGATTCTAGTGTCCGTCTGCATATTTTTCGACGACATCGGTAAAAGCAGACTGTCATGGATTTTCAACGGTATCTTCATAAATACGTCAATTTAAAATTCATACGAGTCATAGTCGAGGAAGGATGAATACTTTTCAATATCTATCTTTACCGCTACCTCGATGATCCTTCAACGTATTCGTCTGACTCGTTTTTCCAATCCTCTGCTTAAAATCCATCTTCGAAAGTAGGAAAGAAAGTTGGAGTGAGAGAGTAAAAGACTTCGAAGCTGCAAAATCGAGAGTCCCCACTGAGAAATTAATGGTTTTACTTCACTACTTTTTTCTGTCCTTTCTCTCTCTCTCTCTCTCTCTCTCTTTGTTTGTTTATCTCTCTTTCTCTCTTTCTCGAATGTTGGACAAAGTAATTTATAAATTATCAGAATTCATGGAGTTATTTATAAAATATTACCGTATGTCAAAGAAATTAATACATACTAAATCTGTAATATATAATAATTTTAATAAATATCCACAGAAATCCTGATTTAATTTATGTGTCACACTGGTTAATCGTGAATTTTAATTATCTTTGATAATATCATTAAAATCATTTTATCTTATCACACGTAATAAGTGAATAGTCCAAATAGAGGAAAAACAATGAATACTAATTGAAAATATTTTTTAACAGAAATGCTAAGTATAAATAATATAATAAAAGACTCTAGCACATTTTTCATGTAAATTACTGAAAATGAGTACTCTTCACGATACGCGATCGTAGAAAGTAAGATGGAAAAAAGATTGTTACAAAAAAAAACACAAAAAGTAACATAAATGATAATAGAGTAGAATGAATAAGTGAACTAAGAAACTAACGACCACACAATTCAGCACGTTCAAGTTTGATTGTGAAATATGAATGAAAAAGAATCGTTACGATACGTGTTTAAATAAATTGAGATTTCTTTTTTATATTTGAAGAAAACAAACAAATAATATCAAGAGATGTGATGCAAATTATAATCGCACAATCATAATGTATGTATTATCATAATACACTCAAAGGATATAACATAAAAGATTTCCTTTGATTATTTTATTAAACAGATTTCAAGTTTAAATCACGTGTATTATAATAAGCAAAATTCTGCTTCCTTTGTATTGTTTATCGCTAATAGAACTTTTAATTAATATTATTATTTCTCCTTATAGAGGAAAAATTATTTCTCCTGTTTATACGATTCCTTTAATGGAAAATCCAGCTTTAAAGTTGGTAATTCTGAAACAGGAGCCAAACATATAAACGTAAAGCTAACGCTGTACCATATTTCTGTGAAATTTTTTATAAACCTTTGCCTTTTGAAACACAGAAATAAGCGAAGCAGCACGTACCACCGTAATTCTCAGAGGCTCAATTATCTCTCTACTCGTTTCTTTTTCTTTTCGATAGCTACGTATGTACATACATAGGTAACCGTTGGTCGTATTTGAATAATAATCCCTAGATCGACCAACTTGCGAGCTTCTTCGTCGTGGCTGGGTTGATTAAAGCAAACGACCGAGTCACTGAACCAACCCTGGGCACGTTTATACGTGCATACAGGTCTTATCCTTTACGTGCGATCTCTCAGCATAAAGGATAAAATGAAGGTCACAAGAAACTGAAGTATATATATATATATATATACACATTCACATATATATGTATATATAGGTATACTTGTATGGGAGTCAACGCTGACCTTTAATAAGCATCAAAACATCTATCTTGTCTCGAGTATTTGCGTCCAAGGTTGATCTCTTGTTTAACTTACAACATATTTTTTCCGCCTTTTTCATTACCAAAGTGTCGACATTTATTAATTTAATATTTTTTTTTTTCAAGAATCGTGCGAGTTCAACGAAATGAAAAGAATTCGTCACTTCTCCCAATACATAATGAAAATCTTTTTCCTTTATGGCCTCCTTCTCTCGAGTTCTCTTCAGAAGTCGTCGGTGAATTAATTCAATTTGTTAAATGAAATCGTAAAGAGAAAAGAAGATATGATATGTATCCTATACCTGATTAATTATCAGTAAGAACAGAAAGAGAAATAGAAAGAAAAAAAGGCAGACAGTTTTAAGAAGTTCTCTAAAATGGAAGTCTCTTCGACTATACGACGAGTGGACATTCTTAAAGTTATTTAGCCTATTGACCTCGTTTAACCATTTACGTTAAAAGAGAAAAAGAGATAAACTCGAAAAGGGATCCCTATAATCGTAGATTTCAGAATTTTTTTCCCGCTGTCGATGACTATGACGATGAAAGAAAGTGGCTGCGTTCGCTTGATTAATTAACAAAATTATAGGAGCAGAATAAAACTGGATACTCATCTTCTGAGAATCATTCGACGTTTTCGCTTTTTAGCCTTCATTCGTAATTACCGTCTGACGAATCAACTAAAATGTTTAAGGCGAAGAGAGCACTTCATTCTCGGTGGCTCCAATTAGACACGAAAACTCGTGCTGAAAAATGTTAATTCGTTTACAACCACAACCCCTTCCTTTTCTTTTCTTTCTCTCTTTTTTCTTTTTCCACTCATTCCACGTGCAACCTGTTTGTATCTTTAGCCCTTTCACGTTTGAGATCGTCATACGTCAACTTGAATAAAAAATTATTTATATCGATATCAAATTGATCGAATGTCTTTGAACTCTTCATTAATTTTCAAGCATACTTCAGTTTTTACCGTAAAAAAAATTCTACATACTCTAAGTATTTACATTGGTGCTTGGATATTGTGTGTGTGTGTATGTGTGTGTATGTAATATATTATATATACCTATCTACACGATATTTATAACGTTAGTCGCAGTTTATTTTGTAAATGTCAGATACCGTATAAAGCTATTGCCGCATTATCGTTCGTTTTATTGCGATAAATATATTTCGAAACGAGATATACAGCGACCTAATTATTCTAATCATAACGAGCGTCCCACAAATCACAGCCGGATAGAAATACGTAACGCTCGTGCGGACTATGCTTGACAATTAGCAACGATATAAGTTAATTAACGGATCGCAAGTTGGGTGACTCGATGTTCAGAGGATACTCATATTTCAGGATAATCATCAATTTTTCTCTCATTCTATGAAAGCCTTATATGAAGAGTAAAAGCGAAATTTGTATGACGAATTCGCTGAGTTTCCAATAAAAGTAAAAAATGGAGAAACGAAATACATAGAAATCTGTTCTGTTTTTCTTTCCTTCTCTCTCTCTCTCTCTCTCTCTCTCTCTCTCTCTCTCTCTCTCTCTTTCTCTCTTAAATATAACCAATTAAAACTTTACATCATAAATACTCGGTAATGATATAGGTATCAGGATCCTTTAATTAACGAATGAAGGGAAGAAATCTCATATAGTCTGTTGAAAACGTGATATTTTCAAAGTTCGTTGAAGAAACAACAAATTGAAATTACGAGTGTTACGGGCCTTGTGCTTAATAAAATTTCTATGATGGTGAAAACATCATAAAGATTCTATTGCGCCACTTATAATTACATTAATTTAAAAGTTTAAATTACCTTGAATCCCGCCAGATCCTGTACGACACACGACAGAATCGCTTCCCTACCGACGGGGGCAGTTACATTGGCAATTGGTTCCTTAAAGTTTGGGTCTAAAATGAGAAAAAAAATTTATCGATTACTTTTCAATATTTTCCACTTGAACAGAAACACGATCAAATAAATATACAATATTTTATTATTTTTTGATTGTATATCATACGCGAATAGTGTTTTAAAAAATAAACATGATAATAATCTGAATATAAAATTAGCCGAAAAAAAGAAAAACAGATAAAAAAAGCAGAGGTAAAAAGTAATATAAAGTTAATAAAAAGTAATATATAATCACAATAACAGAATAAAGTAAAAGGAATATCTCTATTAAAAATGTATTATATGTTACTAGTCTGTGCGAATTAATCTACTGTCGGTCAGTCAGCTAGTAAAAGCTGGAAACTGAGTACTGTTTGATGAGATATTCACATTAGAGGAAATATGAGGACGTTGTTGTTGGCAACACGAACTGAAGAATACGATATAAAATATCTATATTTATACATATTTTTAAAACTCATATATATATATATATATATATATATATATATATATATATTTAAAACTCAACTCTCTGAACAAAAGAGAAGGTTTTGATAGTTAAGGTATATAGAAATCGGACAAAATGTTATGAAATTAAAGATTGAGATATATATTTGTGAAAATTATTAAGATATAATGAAGAAAAAGTAAATGATAATATAAAATTATATTTAGAATATAAAAGAGGAGAATTTAACACTACACTATACTTTACGAAGTATATATGTTATGATGGGAAATCTCACACAATGACCATATAAAATATTAGAAAGTGATATATCTGAAAAATCATTAAAAGACGATACATATACACGTGAGTATATGTAAAACGACCCCGGTTAAATCTGACATCATTTCTTTAAATGTGACATGTTCATTTATTTTTCACTAATGTTATAAATAGTGTAACGAAGAAGAGAAACAGAGACTATATCAACATCATGTTGAGATGATTTATAATCTTCATTTTTATATTTTTTTATATTTTTATATTTTATATTTTATATTTTCGTTTCTCTCTCTCTCTCTCTTTCTTTCTCTTACAATCAATGTATATATATTTGTGAAAATAAAAAATGCATAAACATATTTCGATTTAAACAGATACGTATATAGAAACGTATATCATGATAAAATATTGGATTGAATTAGAACGAAGATTCCAGAAGATAGGCATCCTTCGAAGCGAAAAGAGTTAAAACTCGATGTAGCGTGTCGAAGCTTCTAACTCGTTGTCCTGCAAAGGTCAACGTATGTCTTTAGAGGTCGAAAGTATTGGACACATGGGTTGGCTATACGGTGATTGTTTGCAGAGAACATAAAATAGTGGGGTGCCGTTAAGGGTAGAGCGGAACGAAATCGAGAGAATGAGAAGGGAAAAAGAGAGAAAGAGGGATAAACATGGTGGAAGAGAGTGCAAGAAGTGGAACGTGTTACGGATGGATTCGTAATGGAAGAAAAAGAGAGAGAAAAAAGGCCAAATCCAGTATGGTACAATGAGAAGCAATAATAGGATCTTCTGTGATATTTCACTTTGAACAGACAAGATCTGATTTCACATAAATATGTATATATATATATATATATATATATATATATATATATATCAATATATATATTATATTATATATAAAATGTGAACAGCGTGATCGCACTGTGTGATAATCAAACAATTAATTATTGTATATATTATGATTAATTATGATTTAATTTACAATATTAGTAGTGTCTGAATATATTATACGTTCGTTTCTATAATATATCCAAACTAATTACTATATCGAAACGATATGAAGATGTACGAAAAAAAATGTAGCAAAAGTAGTTTCATTAGGCTTTACTATTGCTTCTCACTGTATATACATAGAGACTTATCTATCCATCATTGAAGCAGCTAAATCTCGCAGGAAATTCAAATATATTAAGACTCCTTCGGTCCGACTGATTTGATGGATTGACTCTTTCTCATTCTATCTCTTTTTTCATGACGTGCTCACCGAACCAGCCACGCAAAAGAGTGTGTTCATCCTCTGTCAAAAGTGTCGAACGTTCACGAGTGACGTATCGGTGCTACTACCAAACTAAAATCGATGCGTCCGATAAAGAGTTTTGGTTTTAAATGTATCGCGTATGGAGAATTGAACTCACACGAACTATTCGATACAACTAACGGTCCGTTAAATTTGGAATATATCACACAAACTCTTCAGAAAATATAGTTTTTATGAATTTTTTCAAAAATTTATGGAAATGAAATTCATGTTAAAATATTTTTCACTGTTTGGTAATTTATAAAATATGAGTAACATTACAACGTTACGAATATTTATCAAGAGAAGTTACGACATGAATTATCGAGTAAAGTTATTCGTTCGATATATAAATTTATGTATCTGAAATACTACAACAGAAAAGGAAATTTTACTCGTAAAATAGATACGGGCATTTCTAAATTAACAAAACGAACTTCCTTGTATGTTAAAATGTTGTACCTATTTACTCATCATGTTACAGCTTCATCGGAATTCATTTATATCCCCTCAGGTATTTCGAAAGATATCTATTAATTTTTACCAATAAAAATATTTATCTTGAATTATTTGAAAATTATCAATTAATTAATAGATTTCTAAGTAATTAATAAAAACTGCGTTTCAAAGTAAAATGTTTAAGCATTTTGAAAAATGAACAAATCTCAATGAATGAATAGTCCTCGAAATGGTTGAATTAAATCAGATTTAAAAAGAAATACATAAAATCACACTTTGTCCCTTATTATTTATGTATTCAAGAAATGATGGGCGGAGGTGAATAAATTACTCGGAATCGCTTTAGAAAGAGAAAGAAAAAGAAAGAAAAAAGTGACAGTTAAATTTTTAATGAATCTGACCAAATAAGAGATTCTTCAGGACTACTGGCCCGTATGATTAATTAGTAATAATTATTTTGAATGAAAAGAAAATTGCGAAGGAGAAAGAAAATGGAGGAAAACAAATTCTGATTCAGAATAACGATACGTCTAATGTGACTTGTATGCATCAGATCCATAAAATATTGCATGCTAAGTCGATAACTCGCTATTTAATCGGAAAGTTTCAGATCAAAAGTTAAATAATTAATGATTATATAGTAAATGAAGAAAGTAATGTAAATAACAGAGGCCTAAGAAAACTGATATTTACCAACCAACATAAAAATAACCAACATCAAAATATAAAACCTTCCCTATCTCCTCTTCTCTCTATATTTCTTTTTCTAAATACATTTATTTACCTATCTTTTCTTCTCTTTGCCTCTCTCTCTCTCTCTCTCTCTCTCTCTCTCTCTCTTTCTTGGTCTCTTTTTCACGAGCAAGCATGCGCACAAAATCTCAACATTTTTTCAATTAATCCTTTTTCACGAGCTCATCGCTAACAAGATTCATTGTTTTCTCTACGTGCCGTCTAACCATGAATCCGCCATGATGTACGTTCGCGTTGTCTATCCAATTAGCAGTTGCAAGCATCCTTTAATCGAGAAACGAAGCTCTAGTTAAAAAGGAGAAAGGTAGAAAAGTCGTTGAATTGTCATTTTACAAAAATGACTATTGTAAGTGTTTAACGTTTCTTTTAAAATTGATAAATTTCTTTTTTTCTTTTATTTTTATTATTTTAATCGTTGGACATAGCAATCATTTTTGTACAAATGCATATCACGATTTATTACGGATTAAGAAAGAAATTTATATTATTCAAAAATCTATCTTGCTATTCTTATGTCTATCATCGCAAAATATATCAATATATTGTATGTGTAAAATATTAAACCTATCCGCAACCCCAGGCATATAAATGTTCGATCGAATCCATCTCACGACTCGTTTTCGATATTCTCTTCTCCCATCAAAATAGAATTTTTGGACTGTAACTATTATACAAGTAACGTCCAAGTTGTACACATATAAACAGAATATAAAGACAAATTGTTATAACAATTACGAGATCCTACTTCTAAATTTACAATAATAATTAATAAGATCACAATTAATATAATCGTCTTAAAAGTTCATTATTTTTCTCTTTTTACTTTAGTCAATTGTAGACAATAAATTTTATGTTACGGGTACCTATAATTCGTCAATATTTTTTAATATGTAGATTAGCTTCAGTTTAGCTTAAGTTTATGATATTTTCTATTATCAACACAAAATGACAGCCTACATATCAGATGTCTTCACAGACACAAATCACAAGAGAAGGCTGGCTAATATTTTTCTTTTCCCAAAGTTTCTTTTGACTTCCGAACTGTAAAGATAAGCCATATTCCATCAAAGCCCGTAACACAAACAATAACTATACAAGAGAGAGAGAGAGAGAGAGAGAGAGAGAGAGAGGAGAGAGAGAGAGAAATAGATTCTAAAACATTTGGAATGTAACTAACAATTAAATTAACAATGCAAAATCTTTTTCGTAAGATAGCATTGATTCGTGGTTTAGCTATTTTATCGTAATAAAGTTATTTTTGTTTAAACTGAACTTGTCAAAAATTTCGCCATTTCAAACCTCTTCAATGACATTGCATTTTGATAAGACTGAGACATCAATAAATTTTTCCACAAATTTTTTGATACCTATTGTACAAAGCGACTAGAGAATTCCCCACGATAGAAAAGCGAGGTAACTCTAGTACAGAAGATTGAATTCTGTAAGAATTTTCTGTATCAGTATGTTTCTCAAACTGAATATATATATATATAAAAATCAGCGTTGCAATGACGTCGCCTTTGCTATTTCCATCTTTTTTCCTCTTCACCACTTTCTTTCTCTCTTCCTTTTCATAATCTACGAAAATAATAATAATTTTCTTCTGTTGGACTTCACTGCAGGATTTTATACTCCCATTTATGAGAGAACGCTAATTCAAGTCCTTCAAAAGAATTTATTCGTTCTCTTCGTGACTTACATTGCTTTTGTTTCCCTACTTAAAACTTCCGGTTATCAATTTCAGTTTATCTTTTTTGACTAGCAACATATTTTATTTGTTATATTTCATTTTTACTACGTACACCTGCGGCCATTAATTCCTCATAGTGGAGGAATTGCGCTTATATTATACTTTACAGTAAAATATCATTATGTAATATTAATGTTTGAAAATGGGAGCACATCTAACAATAGCAAGCGAGAGATAATATGTGATCAATAGAAAGAAATGAAGAGAAAACTTTTACTATTTGCTATAGTCGCAGGTTTATCTATCACGTACAAAAATTTTAATAAGAAAGATAATCTATGCTATGTCAGAATATAAATATTTTTACTCTCATTAATTTGTAATCGTCTTAAAATTATTCTCAGCAGTAGCATTAATTAATATTGAACTTCAATTTCTTATTAGAAAATCGAAATCATTTAAAGAAAGAAAGATAGTTTCTTCCAACATAAAATTCGCATATTGTTCTTCATATAAGTATATATATATATATTCATAAGTAATATCTTGCACAATCTTTTATTTATAATATTTCCTTGACTTGATATATTTATCTTCCTTTTCAGTTCTTTTCTTTTTAATAAAAATCTCGTTCGTAGATAAACATGAATCTCTTATTTCAAGTGTTATATTATGTGTCAGCAATAATTCATTTGACATTTCTTTTATCCCCAGCGTTGTTTCAAAGGATCGTTGTCATAAAATTATAAGCGCACAAATTTAAAATTATAAACACATTTATTAATGATAGTAAAAGTTTTATTATTATCCTTTTGTTCATCTGCGTTAATTCCAATTCAGAGATTTAACAATATTTATAAAGTATTTTACATCGTCAAACGTGAATTATATATAATATTATAGGATATACTTTACATATAGTAATAGAATGCATTGCAGAAGAATTACCTGCGCAGAAAAATTTTTAAAATATGATTAATATATTAAAGATTCAATGTCAAAAGTCATCATTATATTTAATCATTAAATGATTCGACCCGAATATCGATTGTTGAGCGATGGAAAAGAACAAGATAATCTTTAATTCAAGAAATCAGAACAATTGAATTACCAAAGTCATATGAATTCTCAATGATTATTCAGGCTGATCATATTTGTTTACTAATCTAAAACTATTATCGTAATTTTCCCTAAAATATTATGAGATATCGGTAGAACAATTTGAAAAATCTTTTCTTTGCTAAGAATTTTCCTAAAAATATTTTGAACGTAGAAAGTTTTTGATAATATTAAGGCCGACAGGTTAATAGCTCTCAACGACGAATGACTCTCGCATGAATAAAAACTGCGTGATATCGTTGAACAAGTTCCTAGTTTATTTCCAACAGAAAGTGTCAGCGAAGAAACAACTCGAGATGTAACTGAGAGGGAGAGAGAAAGAGATTGTATTATAGTGCCGTGACACAATCCGTTATATGGGTTTACACTTTCACGCGCCATAAACAGAGCTCACGATTTGTTTTGAACCACTTGGATTCTCAAGACACGTTTAAATTGCTCGTGCGAGAAAACCTTTTTCGTGACAAATCTATTACTACCATATTTATCGTTTCATTCATCTAATTCGTCTATATTATTTCTGCATATTTTGTTACGTCTCATTATCCCTTTTAGTGCACGTGTCCTTTAATTTCTTCCAAAGTAATCTCTGTGAGCTTAAGCTCCAAGCGATCAAGCCATCGAACTTATTATGGTACACTACAAAAACTAAAAGAATAAAATTATAAGAAACATTTTAGTCACTTGTAGTATAATACATAAAGAAATAACTATTATAAACTAACAAAACTGATGCACCTTTTTTAAAAACATAATCTATTTACGTACTTTAAGAGCAATAATATTTATCCACCTACGCATAGTTTTCATAAACACACAAAAATGAACATTCTGTTTTATTATTTATAATGTTAGTAAATTAATTATGAATTATAAGCAATAAGAAAATTAATAAAATATTTATTCTTATCTTTCTGATGAATCATTTAAACGAATAACATTCTGTTTTCTTTAAAAATAAGGATTTTATTCTTTATTCTATAAACATCTAGATGTGAAAGATAAAAATCCACTAAAACTTATACCAACAAACTCTTAGAAAACTAAAAGCATAGAAATAGATTTCGGGGGAAAACTTTGATAATCGGAAAGTCCACCAATGATGTTTTTTAATAGTCAAATTTTAACACCACTCGACCTACTCGCTAAACTTTTAATTTTTTATACGCTCGCTTCTTTCCCTATTAAATTCTATAATGGAAGTAATAATATATTATATAGCATTAAAAAAAAGAAAGAGTATTAAGCAAAATTTTATTTCGACACTTTCATTCTTTTCTATATCGTAAATTTATTAAATTTATTTTTACTTTCCTTTATGAAAAAATTTATTTATATTTTATTATATTTTTCTTTTTTTTATAAAATTTGTAGTAAGATTTCTCTCAAAGCATTTTTCTTTCACACACTTCGCATACGTGATAAGACGTAGAAAATATACTTAAAGATGTTTTTAAATATTTAAATGATCGAAAAACATCAAATATACACGAAAAGGAAAAGAGAGAAGAATTTTGTAATGTACGCATACAGCTTTTTAGAGACACTTCTCTCTTCATCAGTATATATACAAAATTGAAAATACGCGAAGCAATAGAACTGTCATTAAATTATGTAACATTAAAATGTCTCACATTTAATTAAGCACAGAACAAAATCCTTTTTCAGATTTCATACTATAAAATAATTCGAAAATATATAAAATCAATGAAACATTGACAAATCTTCAATAACGATATTCATATCGAACATTTTATTACTTTTGTCAAACTCTCTGTATGTTAATAAAAAATAAAAATCTACTTTTTTGTAATGGAGATTCTCAAATATTTTTCTTAAGCCTTGTCCCCATTGAAGCAACATATATCTTGAAAAAGTCGCCATTTATTATTCATTATTTTTCAAGGTTTCTATTGCCAGTAACAAATGTCACTGCTTATTGGAATTCGTAGCAGTAAGGATCAAAGAAAAATATAAAACATGTGGCCAAACGTGGCAACAAAAACAAATGCTCCTCCAGAGTGTACTTAAGTATGGTCTTGTAACCGAAACAAAACACAAATGTTTGTCAGATTATGTTGCTTTAGTGTGGACACAACCTTCCTATAAATTGCTGTTTGAATAATAAATTGAGACAAATTGTTGTTGAAAATATTTTGGAACATGCAACAATAAGAAACAATAGCAAGTTCCTCGTTGTTACTTTAATGGAGAGAAGGCTTTAAAATGATAACCAAATTCACATATTCAATTTGCAGTGATCGAATCGAACTAAATATCACAGTAGAAACCATCATGAAACATTCGCTTATCCTTTATCAAGTAGTATATTTTTTGTGACAGCAAAAGTAACTGTTCTGTTCAAAGATAAACGCTTAAAATATCGAAAAATCCCAGGTCTTATAGCACATAGGAATTCTAGTGAAATCCAGAGTATCGAAATTAAACGAATCTTTGTGTTTTGAACTTCATGTATCGTGTAAATTGAAGCAAAGAAGCGAGAGAGAGAGAGAGAGAGAAGGGAGATGGAAAGAAAGAGAGGAAAAGAGAGAGAGAGAAAAGTAGTCGCGTGCGAGAATATCGACGTGTAGTTTTCCGCGGGCATACGCGGTGGATATTACGTACAATAAGTTATCCCCTTGCTCGCCTACCGAACGTTCATACAATACGTTATATTTTCCTTTTCCCCTTCTGTGCACACGCTCGAGCGATTTTCATGTCGAGGAAATTCGCTATCTCGCTATCTCTCTCTCTCTCTCTCTCTCTCTCTCTCTCTCCTCCCCTCTCTTTTTCTCTTCAATTCTAACCACACGTTCTACCAACCTTCCCACCATGTTAGTTCTGACAAAGTTATATTACCGACAACGATGCCCAGAGAAGCTTATCTTTTTATGTAAATCATGTTCGATACTCGATAACAAACTGTCTCAAAGCGGACGATACGTTTGTCTCTGTCATGAAACATACGATGCACAGAAAGTCCCTTGGCTCTCCTGATAAAAATCTAAAAGACGTTATCCTGATAGAAGATTTTAACGAACCTCTTGAGTTACCTAGAGAATGAGATGTCAAGTTAAACGAGTAAACCTCAGTGAAGGATAATGTATAAAAGAAAATTAATTCGCTTTTTGACATGAATGTACATAAAATAATGGGAGAAAAAAATGGATCGAACCCATGAGAATAAATGGAATGTACTGGTCCACAGGTTCATTTCGTTTATCAACGTAATTATTATACTGATGTAAACGGATCGTTACACTGTTTTCCTGGAATTAACTGATTAAACATTGAGAAGAGAAGAAATATGTATTGTTTGTATCTTTTATTTAATTCGATAATTATAAAATTATCTTTGTGAACAACTTGTATGAAGTTATTTAAATGTAGAGAAAGATTAATAAATTCTAGAAACATTCTATCTTTGTATCGTGGTTTTCATTCTTTTTCCTGATTTGTATAGATGTGTATGTATGTATATGTATGCATATATATATATATATGTGTGTGTGTGTGTGTGTGTGTGTGTAGGATATATAAGTAACATAAATTTTTTACTGTGCGTCATTAGCATGGCATTAGAATTGCTAAAAACTTACTTTGGAAAGCGGTGGAACGATTTCAGTTCTGATGACGAGTTTTAGCGGAAGAAGCTTTGTTGTCTTTTCTTATGCATAAAAGTTAGCTTCTTCGTGGTTCCTCACAATTTCGTAGCATGTTCCAAGAACACGAGTCTATATGTAGCTACAAATTTTTAAATAAGATTACCAAAAAATATGTAACAAAATGAATGCTGTCATAAATCGTTTCAATGTTAAGAAACATAAACGTTAACATAAATGAATATAAATTAAAAATAGACTTTAATTTTATTCCAAGAGTAAATATAACAGATTAAGACATTTATTTGAGTTTCCGTGAATTTCGAAAGTTTATTGTTCTCTGTTTCTTACTCAAACGACGAAAAAGATCTTTTAAAACAAGAATTGTCACGTAAAAGCTAATAAGGTAAATAGAAACAAAGTGAAATAGAAGACATTATGAAACATTCTGTTTATATTTATCTATCTATTATGTGTCCAAATTAATACGGTGTCTTGTAAATTTCAAATTAAAATTTTTTTACACCGTACAGTGATTTTAAAACGTCAGCCTTAATCTTTAAAAAACGGTATAATAGTCGATAATGCTGCCAACATAACTTCACAAAACAATAGTAATCCAAATATCGTCATAAAAGTTATATCATCGCTTCTCAATTGAAAAAAAATGCTGCTAAAGCTACGAAAATTATTTGCTCAATTCTATGCGTGACATATGCTTGTCTGAAACTTATCCTAGAAATAATTATATTTTGCATGTTCACACATGCTGTCAATTCGTACAAATGAGATCAATATAAATCTATGTATATTATTAGATGAATTATTATACGATAATAATATATTGTACATATGATAATAGATATATATTATTTTTATTTTAGATACTGTAAATATGATCTACTTTTATCAGATTGTACACAAAAAATGATGAAAAATGATCTTTATTTGTTTTTCATTTATTATAATAATTTAATCATTACTTATCTGACACTTACTATCTGACACTTAGAGATACCTTTTATAAATATAATTTGAGAAACGTTAACACGATAGTAAATATTCGGAAACTTCGTCACTGTGTGGGAGAGAATATCAGTAATGAAGTAATGAACTGATCTTTGCTTCTCGTAAAGCGTATGACTTGAGCTCAAGTAACGAGATCGAGTTACCCGAATCTCTTCGGTTCAAGTGCAAGTTAAGAGGGAGAGTAGTGGAAAATCAGATACGTAGATGTATTTGTGTGTGATCAGAGAGAGAGAGAGAGAGAGACATGGAGATGACTTCCATTCCGACACTTTGGCAGTCAGCGATATATGGAACGAGAAGTTCGCCAAAAGCTCTCTCCATCTCCTTTCAATCTTCGGTTTCTCTTGCTATATTCTTCGTTTTCTGTTACTCCCTCACCCTCTCTGCAGATCTTCCATTTAGACACAGCAACTTCTCCTAATTGCATGCGATAATTATTGTTTACGTGGCAAATATATCATTGAATACGACTGACTATCAAATTTTCGTCTTTCCCGAGCAAAACTTAACTTCGAGAATGATATATAAAGAGAAAGAGAGAGGGAAAAAAAGGAATAAGAAAAAAAACAAAAATTAAATGGAACGGATTATCATAATTTCTAAATAAAAGTAAAAAGAAAAATCTGTTAATTAATCGTCAATGATTTTGATATTACTCAATATATCTACTTACATATGTATGCTTCAATAAATACAAGAAAATGAGAAAGAATTAATTGAGAATTATATATCTATTATGTACAATCTACAATATCTATGCAAGTACTTATGTATATCTTTCGATTAATACGTAGTATGTATGTGGGTATTACAAAGTACGTAAGTTTTAGCATATCTATAGTTCAAGGCATGTTAGATATAGACACGTAAGTAGACGTTTGCAGAGATGATGGGTAGATCGATGAACATGAGAAAAAGAGATAAACGTAAAAGTTGAGAAGAGAAGGAGAGAGGGAGGAAAAGAGAAGAAGAGAGAAAGAGAGAAGAGAGAGAGAGAGAGAGAGAATGAGAGGAGAAGGCTAGTGGTAACATCGTTGACAGTGTCGATGAAAGAGGTTATTACATGGTTATACGACACTTTTATCCTTTGCTATTCCGACACCATTCAGTATTAGATAGACGCAACCGTGACGTAGAGAATAGGAAGAAAGTGTTTTCTAAGTTTATCGCTTTCAGAATCCATATCCATAAAACCGTAGAAATGAAGTTCTTATAAACAATTGTTTCTTGCCCAATGAAAGGAGAAACATGAATATATCAAATGCTTCACCAGCTTATTTCTAATTGTCATGAAATCGTAAATAGAAAATCATTTGGTGAAAATGCTCTTCTTATAATCACACCCTCGCAGCGATTAAATTTCAAATCTATTGATCGCCGGTTAAAACCAGTTTGTGTTTGAAAGTGTCTCATGTTTTAAAGTGACGGCATTGAAAGACGATAAAAATAGGGGTTAGTATTTATGATATAAATAAGAATAAATCATTTGTCTAATAACATAAAAATTTATATACTTTGATAAACCGATTGCAAAATATAAAAAAAAAAAACATATTTAATTATATTTCGTCTTATTTTAACAATTAATACGGAAGGATAAAATCACAGATATGGAAAAACTAATCACAAAAAGTATTCTTTATATCAATAAAGAATAATTATATTATATTATATTATATTATATTATATTATATTATATTATATTATATTATATTATATTATATTATATTATATTATATTATATTATATTATATTATAATTGATAATTATTGATTTTTAATATATTCGTATACGAATGATATTCGAATCTAAAGAAAAGACAAGCTTTGAATTACTAGCAAATAGCTGTAAAGTTACTCTATGAGCACTTACCATATTCAATAGGATACTCCATGCTTTCTCTTCGTCCATTTGACAGGTTATTATATTTTCTATGTAAAATATTATCTACTGTTAGTTCCTATTTGTAAGATAGGGTTTACCGTTGTATTAAATTTTGTTATGTGAAATTATCTATAATTATTGTATTTTATTACAAAAGTTTATTGAAGTGAAGATAAATAGAAAAAGGAAGATAGAGAAAGAAATATCGAAACAAACAAAAGTAAACACATTTAATAGTTTCATATCAAGTTAGAAATATTAACATATAATTGTATAATGTATTTTCTATACTAAAAGTGAGAGAAAGAGAGAGAATATGTATGTTTACATAAAAAAAATACCCTAAAAAACTATCTTGACGATCTCTGTATTTCATTTTCGTAATTTTAACTCAAATTTAGATTCTGTTGATTACTTCTCATCAAAGTAGTGAGGACTTGTTTTAATTTCGTTCAACGTGCCATGTTATTATGGTGATTGTACATTGAGATTAGAGTACAATTTCAAAGCGTGAACTTGGATCCTAAGTTTGAAACAAGTTTCGGAACAAGCATCGATTAGTATAGATACTTATATGCACGACATTGTATATGAAGTTAATTAACTCTACAAACGGTGAACGAAAATTAATTGTGGAATATAAAATTAATTATTACCATATATTATTTAAATATAATATTTAAATATAAAAAATATTCTTTTAAAGATACAGAAAATGCTTTCAATTTCATCGATGAATACGCAATAAATATTTGAAAATAAATTTTCTAAATATAATTGTTAATTACAGATTAATTAAGATGTTTACACAAAAATAATATAAAAGATTTATTGCCTTGATTATAGAAAATTCATCGAATTAAAAGTCGTAGGAAAAATAGAGTATACGTATGCATCTAAATTACACGAATACGTATATCTAGACCTGCATTAATACGTGTATTAGTGTTAGTGTATGAAGCGTTTCTTCTGAGAGATACTTAAGGGTGCTTTTAGAAAGTACACTTACTTCTAACGAGTGTCAAAACAGCATAGAACACACGTATTTTCTCGGCACAAAATATCGAATAAAAATCATTTCTAACATTCAACGCATTTTCAAAATTATAAGGACGCATAAGGTTGACTCAAACAATTTGTTGGATATAAAATTCCCTATATAGAGTAGTTCGCCCATTTGAAAAAGGAAATAACCTCTCGAATCATGCGATATTGTTCTAACCCTATCGTATTACCTATTGGCTTTCGATTATCTGTTCAAGATAGCTATAGAATAAAAATTCCATGGCCTCTCCCTTTTATAATACGACCATGACCGTGCATCGATTGTATGATACATACCTACGAAGCAAATGCTTTTGAAGGATGCTTTATCTTTCTCTTTCACTTTTGATCCATCTTTCCATTGAAATAGCTTTAAGACCCTTCAAATAATGCGCTCTATGACTCGTTACGACAGTTAGAAGGCAATGTGTTCGCGTTTTACGATTGAATGCACGTACGTAATGCACAGAATTTTCCATTTACCTCGAACGAATAATAATACAAAATGCAATTACATTGATCGCGAATAATTACATACTGCATGGAGTATGAGTGTACGCTTTGCGTAGTTACTAACGCACTGTAATTATACCAACGATCTGTATTGAGATGACAAAGCAATGATTTTTTTTTCAAAATAGTAAGGAAATAAAATATTATTGAAAACTCGTTTAAATGGATATTGAAATAAAAATAAAAGAAAAATAACTATTATTGCGCATTACAATTGAATCTTTCAAGATCCAGCTTTTCGTTGTTTTATCAATTTTTAAATCGGATCGAACATCAATCTCAGTTCTTCTCATTCATGTATTTTTGTATCTTGCTATGTTTGATAAACTAGCGGAAACACTATTTCCGTTAGTCGTAGGAACGTCATTGAAGTGTTATACTCGAAACAACCGTAAACATATAATGGACGTGCCCTAGGCGATGGTGATGATGGTGGCAAGTTGGTTTACGAGCTAAAGAGATGTAAACGCACAAGTCATATACCGGATTTAATGCGAACCACCTTCAAATGCATAGTTAAGCTTTGCTGGATCATATACGTTCGCATTTACGTTTCTTGTTCATAAAAAAAAAAGTAAAACGTGCCGAAATAAGAGAATAATAATATTATATTTCTATTAAATAAAGTTTCTGGAAAAAAAATTCCAAATATGTAAATAAAAGAAAAAATAAATTTGTTTTTCGTTGTAAAGAGTATTCGATATATTTGAAATCGATGTCCGATAAATAATCAAGAAAGCCGAACATCACTTCGATTTCTTTTTCTGAGATATTCTCAAAAGCCTTTTCCAAATTCTGATTGACGTTCTCGTTATTCTACCAATGCAATATCATATATCCTAATGTACGTTTCATGTCATCCCTATCTTTCTTTAAAATCGAAACCGTTCCTTCGTTATCGATCGCTTTCTCCTAACCTTTGCCCTTTGTTAATATCAAGGCTAGGTTGCAGGACGATACAGCTATACATATCTCCTTCTCTATTATTCGACATAATCGTTAATATATTCTCTGAGTAGTTTTCCATTTTATCATTTTTCCATCGATATATATATATATATATATATATATATATATATATATATATACTTACAAGTTGTAATTGTATGCTTATAGTAAATTACAATTCGTTTTTGTTATTATTATTAATACGACGAGAAAAGTCATTTTGAAAGTAATCAATACTATATCCTACCAACCGATTGTCTGGCAATGGATTGGAGTTTCTTCGAGGGAACATGATTCGCGAGGTCGAACTAGTAGTAAAGAACCGAAAGGTAAGAAACGAAGAAGATTATCTTGCGGTTGCGATTACTTTGGCTTCCTTCCGACGTATCGTGTTCTACGTATCACGAAGAAAACACGAATGTATGTACTTACATATATCGACCAGTAAGGTAAAACGTGCTCCACTTTTCCGAATAGCAGTTATACAGTTTCGTTTTCAGAAACTATTTTATTATTCTGACCTTCGTCTGAAATTTATTTTTTATTTTCACCTTTCCTTAAAACCTGCTTATATTTCTTTATTATATACCAGAAAATATTCTTCTTTTTTCTGTGTTTCTTCTTTCTCTTTCTTCTTCTCTCTTATGTGGAAAACTTTAATAGAAAGACAATAATGGTTTTGTTTTCATAACGACGGATAATGTGAATACAATGTCGAAACTAATTCAGTTTTATGAATTGCACTAAACGAATCATTTACGAAACTTCGTTTATTAAAATCCAGTTAATATCATTGAGTCATATTTTTCTCCCTCGTGATATTGCTTTTATTTTTTTCGCGATGTGTAAATAAAATTATTCATATATATATATATATATATATATATATATATATATATCTGTGTGTATGTGTGTGTGTAGGATATATATAAATATTTTATGTTGATATTTTTAAATCTTGACTCTATTATCTTAAAGATATCATCAAATTGTATTGAATAGATAGCGATCCGATAATTATATAGCTCGCTTGTAAGGAAATAAAGTTTAATTCAATTTAAACCAAATAGTATTTGACGAATACACGTTTTTCTTTTAATATAATATATTTTAACACATTTTCATATTACATCTATGTATACGTATATGCAAGTATATATTTAACCAGATATACATATATTCTTTGTCATTCACCAAAAAGTCAAATACCAATAGAGCTAGTGGTTTCAAAGTTCAGCAAGTGCTTCTTGCGACATAAGTACTTACACGACTTTTTGTTGGTATTAAAAGTTCCTGTTACTATAAAGAAAGCTCTTTATGACAAGGATGTAAATTCGAAACACTCGGATTTCAGAAGAAGCACCCAAAATGGAACAAGAGGTAAAAAAAAATCTGAAGAAGATTATAAAAGACAGTTAAATAACAATGACATACATTTCCTTTAAATAAAAATAATCTTGGTAAGAAAAGAAGAATTTTTTAAATAAAAGAGATGTTCTAATCAATACAATGTTCTTACCAAAACAAAATCTCGCATTATAAATTTGTAAAAAATTTATCTTGATACTTTTCTCAGACGTATAGCTTTCTCGTGTAGATCCATAATTTATAAATCTATACGATAATTCATAATAGTATAGTCTCTAATGAACTTTTTATAGACAGATTTTTAATAATTAAGATGACCTCATTCTTACTTTTGTTATTATTTCAAGAGATAAACTTGATAATAAACTTATTGTAAACGCATAATATATGTTATACGTGTAATCCAACTCTTACTTGCATTCCCTTATTTTATACTATATATATATTGGCACGACACATACATGCGTAGAACATACATGTCTACCTATAAAACTTGTTGCTCCCACAGTACACACTAGCGTATCCCGAAAATTAATGGGACACCTGTTCTCAATTGCATTACCTCTTTCACAATTGTTCCAATCGGTTGAGATGAACCTCAGCTTTGAAAGCAACAAGATATCTAGTCGAAATACGAGAAACCGCATTTTGTTTCGTAAACTATGAACTATCGGATGAGGACTATACATCGGAAAATAGGTACACTACTCGCAAGTAAATCGGTTGGAGCTTCTTCAAAGATTATAATTTTCTGAAAAACTATTGAATCAGAATAAATACAATCGAAAAAGGAATTATGAAACGTTTTCTTCATATAGCAAAAATTAAATTACAATATTTCGTACAAGAGTTTTATACATGCATATAGAAACGAACAATCTTAACACACTTCCGATTAATAAGAAATTATTTCTTTCCTTCTCCTGTACTTTTAAATTAATCCAACCATCTTCCCAAATAATCACTTGAGAGTCTAAAACGAAAAAGAATATTTTATAGAATATCTGAAACATTAGAAATGTTTCAGATAATACAAGATTTAGTCTTAAATAAGTTCGTTATAATTGAATCTGAAAGCATCACGGAAGCATAGTACTGATCATCTCTCAATCGTTGAAATAGGTAATGCGAATATAACATTAAACAAATATCGTGCTATATATACATCGCGTATAACAAGAACTTGAATAACACAATTGTAATGTATCTATCAATAACCAAATACATTGTTACACGAACCATTATATCACGAATCACCCACCCAAGCTCTCCAATATTGAATGTAAATAAATTTCGTTTCCCATTAATTATCAGTAATGAGAAGTGTATCAATCTGTAAATCTGCAGCAAGAAACACAAATTCTTTAAGTTAATAATGCCGTCTAATTATCGTGACAGCACATCAATAGGAATGAAATTTTTCAATTCTATTTTTCAATTCATTACATATATATATATTATACACATAAAAATCATCACAATAATACGGGGGGGGGAGGGAAAGAACGGGAGAATGCAATCTCCCAGGACAGTTCAAATCGAACAAGGAAAAACGAACATAGCGAACTAATCAGAACAATTTCGCTTTTTCATCGGGGATCTAGTAAGAAAAACATCGTTACCAAATCGAAAAGTTATTTTTGAATATATTTACAAATAACTTTCGAAAAGTTTCATTACTGAACATATTTAAAAATATAGATAATCATTGTCGACAATTTATAAATTTATATCTATTTAACAAAAAACCAGCAGCAATATTCGGAAAGATGCTAGAACAATATGGATCGATCTTAAATTTTTATTCTATTCTCGTGGTACATGCTGAATGCATATCGTGGATAATACGAAAGTACTTTCAGTGATATTCTCCTCCTTTTCTTCCATTCAAGAGAAGTGCTCACATTCACGTCTTTATGTTTCCCCTTTTCATAAAATATGCATCTACAACGTCCCCGCCAAAGGAGCATTATCTTCATCGAGCCTTTTCTACGAATCGGACGTTCGTAACATATTACACAGTACTGTTAAAAAGAAAAAGAAGAAACCAAAGAAAGGAAGAATATAAGTTGAGGGATGTAAATTCTAGAGAATCACATTCGGAATACTCATTACTGTTTTATGTGAAACGTAAGACGATATCAAAAAGTAAAAAAGAAGGAAAAAGAGCAAGTGAAATCAACTAAGAAACGACAGGGATAACGTTGACGTGACATAAGGATATACATATAAACGATGAGCAAACTGAAAAACGAGAGAGGAAAAGAAAGATGAGAAAAATGAAAAATGAATATGTAAACACGTACGTATAAAAATAAATAAACTACTGTGTGAACAGGTAAATAGATTAATAAAATCAAACACAAGGTTGAAATAAAGTTAGAAGACCGAATAAGGGTCGGTGAAAATGAGATGAGAAAAAGAAAGTTAAAGAAAAAGAGGCATAGAAAACAAATAGTTGGATAGAGACGTCGGTATCGGTCGAAACAAAAAGAATTAAAAAAAAAAAAACAAAAAAACAAAAAAAAGAATATATGAACAAATACAAAAATAAAAGAGAAATAGGAAAAAAACGAGAGAATAAGCACGCATATAAATGTAAAGAAGAAAAAGAAAAAGAAAAATAAAGGATAAGAAAGAAGAATATGGAGGAAAGTGCGAAAAAAAGGAAAGAAGGACATATCAAGCAAGATGAAAATGAAGAGAAAGAGAGTAGAAGAAGGAGGGGTGAAGAGGAGAAATTTGAGGAGGAAAAGGAGGGTTGGTATGTAGGTAGTTGTTATCACGGTTCCGCGGTAAGTGAGAGCTCTCAGACTGCACCGTGCTCAAACCGAAGTGCCCTGGTGCAACCGTAATGATCAGGCCACTCCTCTCTTCTCCTCGCCGTAACTGCGAAAGCTCACCCTCGTTCTCTCTTTCCCTTCCTCTCCCTTTCTACCTGTCGCCGATACGAGGCATTTTTGTCACCCTCCCCTTCTCGAGTACAGCAACCGAGCAGCCTGCGAATTGTCGACTTACGTTCTACGTTAAAATATGCTGCTTTCTGCTTCTCTCTCTCTCTCTCTCTCTCTCTCTCTCTCTCTCTCTCTTTCTGCCCTTCTCTTTCTTTTCTCTTAATAGTGAATTTTTATCCTCAAAACGGTAGGTAAAAAAAGCACGAATGTTATTGCACGCGCGACTTCTACGTAGATTCATATTAAGCACCGAAGGTTTTAACCATAATTACTCGTAATTTGTTTATGATTTACAATTTGTATTTTTTTCTTTATTTTCTATTTTTATCGTTTAAAAAATTTTTCTGACCTCCTTTTGACGAAATCGCTGAAAAAAAAAACATGAAAAATATCAACTGAAATGATTTCACATTGGGAGTTGAAGTTTAATAAAGTAATCGAATGTTCAAGTTGAGTGTTAAAGTCAAATAGTTCTTGACGTTTTTCGCTTTTGACGTGAAATGTTAAGAACATGGTCGAGCTAACGCTATCTTGTTTTACGAATAAACATTCCCGTTCATTATTTATAACACTTTTATTATTTTTATATACATCTAGATATTTAAATTAACTTAATAATTAACTTAATATTCGTAACGTGTTAAAGTCAAATAGTTCTTGACGTTTTTCGCTTTTGACGTGAAATGTTAAGAACATGGTCGGGCTAACGCTATCTTGTTTTACGAATAAACATTCCCGTTCATTATTTATAACACTTTTATTATTTTTATATATATCTAGATATTTAAATTAACTTAATATTCGTAACATGACGCTTTAACGAAGAGCAACTGCTATTTGTTCTTTTAGTTTCTGATAAGATAGATTCGACAAGATATTATAAGACGTATCTTATAGTCTACAATATTCTATACTGAATGCGTATTGTTTAACTTTACCTCGATGCTATTTCCATGAAAAACAATAGCCTTACTTTGACCAATTCCGATATTAATTGCCTCGGCGAAGACACGTGTGCATTCAAGATCGAAACATAACTTTCTGACAAGAGAAACAAACTTTCTCTTGTATGACTAGTGTAAAGTACTATTTCAAGTTCCATGGAAAATCGAAATACCTTAATCACGAAGTATACTAAACATTTTATTTATTGTGAATAATATAATCATATAGATATTTTATTCAAATAACGACTACTGCAATAATTTACGCTACGACAAATAAATAAATAATCTTATATTTTAGTATACACGTTTATTCATTATCTTGATTCAAACGATCGATATTTCGTATTCTAAAAGCTCAGAAATATTTTCTGATTGTTCCAAATATTGTTAATGAAAGCTCAATATCAAAGAAGAGATATATTTTCTCATGAATGAAATATTATATTTCTATGTGAAGATATATGTGAAGATATATATAGAGATATAGGATCTATTTAAATTGTCGGCATCGATTGATCGTACGAATATTTGATGAACTTCAATCGGGATTCGTTCAACAAATAGATTGCTCTATAGTCGAATATTATTCTAATTTTCAGAATTTGTGTCTATACGAAAGGTGTTACAGATATATGTGTGTGTGCACGCGTGCTATATTCCAGAGAAACTTCGGATTTCACTTTAATGTTTTAGCTTTTAGTCCTGACGCTGTATCACATTTCTGCTATTTACTTGATAAATATGGCTTATGTAATTAATATGACACTTTCGTAATACGGCATCTCATTTTGATAATTTCAACTTCTTCTTCTAATGTATTTTTTCTATCTGTCCTTTTCTATCATTCTGTCTTTCTTCCTTTGGCTCTTCAAACTCTATTTTTCCACTCTCATATCATTCCTTTCTTCATAGAGTTCTTAAGAACACTCTACCTTGCTTTTTATATTTATTCATTACAATCGCTTCTTTAAATGAAACTCAATTGTTTTCTACCCTTAGAAACTTTACCCATAAACTTTTAATAATCGTACCATCGCAAGAATAATATTTCCACAACGTCAAGAGATTAATCAATTGTATATATTTGTATCACACCCATTCAATTATTTATCACCCAATACGCGTTCGTTCAATATTCACAATAAATATTAAAACGAATATTGCGTAGTTGGATAAAATTAACTCATACAAATATCGTTCCGGAGATTTTCAAGTATCGTGGAGCTGACGTATATGCTTGTACGCTAACAATAGTATTTATTTTCACGAATATGGATTTACCTGTCTTTCGAGATTCGTTCTGACAAATTGAAGCTCTTATACATTTTTTCATTGATTTAATCGCGTTAGATTTCACGACACTTCACGCAAAATAAAAAAATTTATGTACAAAATCTATGTTCAATCTACTTTTACAAAAAAAAAAAAAAAGAAAACATTTTTAATTTCTATAATACGTGATCGTATACGTCGTTAAATAAATTAAACTCGCTATAGAAAATTCATTTTAGGAAATAATACCGATTGTTTGATTTAAGTCTTGTTTCGGAATCAAAGGAGAACAGACAGTAAGAGAGGGAGAGAGAGAGAGAGAGAGAGAAAGAGAGAAGGATGAAAAGTATTATTAAAACTTAATTGAAATCGATTTCTCAATGCCGTTCAAAGTTTCGTGATCTAACATCAATTTCGATATCTTCGATTCGCTCATCTAGGTAAATTTTTCGTTCATTTGGCAACGGCTAAGCGGGCCAATGGAAAAGTAGAAAGCTTCGAGTGCACAGATCGAGTAGCTTTTGATCAAGGAGTTAATTAGTAGTTTGATACCGTGAACTGATCGAGAAATGTATATAGATAAACGTATTCCCTCTTATATCTATTATTTATATATATACATTGTCTAGAGAGATTCTCTTTTTTTGTCCTCTGTTTCTCTCTGTAGTAAAATTCGCTTGACTTCTCCTTGCAGACAAAAGTGCACTCTTCTTGCCTTTCTAATTTCACGAAATTAACGAGCAGTATCGACCGGTAGTCGTGCGACTCGAGGTCTCGCTCGATCAACTAATTTCTTTCCTTCTTTTCTTCATAAAAGCCAAGGTGAATGAATCCAAAGACAAAGAGTACAAGAAAGTGAGATAGGAAAAAATTAAAATTGAACTCGAGGTATAGTGACGAGATTGATCGAGAAAAAAACATGAACTCTCATATTTATTTCGTATTTAAAATGTTTAACCACAAATTTTTCGTCCTCCTGTAAAATTACCTTCAAATCGAATCAACGATCTTATTGAGCTTAATTCTTGCATACGTCCAAGCTGATAGGACTTTCAATTTTCGCAAGTTTATGTTATGAACATTAAATTTCAAAGAACTGAAGGAATTATCGGAAATCGAAACGAGACACGTCGAAATAATCGAAGTTTTCCGAAGCGAACGTGAATCTTTTCGATTTGTCTACGAACAAAAATACTGTTAGTTATCACTGAATAATCCACAGAATTTATTATCGCTGGATCGATTAATCCACTGGATGACGAAAACTTTTTTCATCGAGTTGCAATACCAGAATCGATATTGCGTTCTTTCATACCTTCCAACTTTGATTTTCTATTATTTTTCCATAAAAACCTATCTCCATTCAATAGCTTTACATTAGGTTTTAGAGGAAAAATTTGCCTATAATATCATTCAATAAATTACAAAAAGCTTCTTGAAATTATGAAAATATAATTATCGAAAGTATCTATATATTCTAATATTGTAATCGGCACACTTTCAAGTAAATATTAACAGTTTAATCTATTAATATGCTAATATGCTATCTCTTTTATTATCATTACTATCACTATAATAATAAGAATAACATATGTGTTAAAGGTTAAATGGAAACTTCTAAATGTTTCATATTTTTTAAAAATAAATAGTTACTTTTTCAATGTATCAATATATTGAAAAATAATAAATTTTCCTCGACAAGTACTATCGTATACCTGTAAATAACTGAGATATTTAGATATTCATATGTAAAAGTTCCACTCTCTATGAGAAATAGAATAGGTAGAAAATCTCGATTCTCTTCCCTTAAAATCACACTCGTTCGTCATCGAATGTCGAACAATAAACTCCTCGTGACAATTGCAAATTGTCAGTTGGGTTGCTGTCCAATCAAACGGCGACAGTCGTATGCATACCGCTCTACCGCGCGTTTTGCACGCGTTCGAACGCGTGCACGAACCGTTGTTAACTGTTTACAATCAGGTAAAAACGTATGCGCGTAATCCAGATTTGATTCAATGTAGTCCGACTGGTCGACCGGTGTTCGGCTGGACCGACCGACCGACCGTTTCCCGTCCCTTTTTTCTTCCCTCGCTCCCTTCTCATTCTTCTCCGTTACCCTTCCTAAAACAGCCCACGGATTGCTGGAAAAAGGAGATAAACGAATTACCCTGTTCACCAAATAAAAGCACCACTATTTGTGTCGGCGTGACTGAGTTCGTTACGAAAGACTATTTATCCGTCTGATTTTAATCGTGTGAGAAGTTCGACGAGCTCCTTTCGAAGCCGAACAGGCAAGCAGGGACCGATAAAGATAGAGATTACTGTAATAACGGTAAGACGTGAAAGGGATGACTCTCTGATATCGTATCGATAAATCATAGCATTTTGAATTTCGTGAAACGTTACTTAAAATGGTAGAAATGTAGAATAGAAACGATGAGTAGAAAAATCTGAAATAACAGATAGTAGAAAGAGATGAAAAAAAAAGTAACTAAAGGAATAAGCGAAGCGAAATGACAGGTACGTTCACGCGAATCGATACGCCGTAAAGCTTTCAAACGTGAAAGCCGCATCTAATGAAATAATTAGCAACCTTCGGTTTTTTAACGTGATTCTCAATGGAAAGTATTCAACTATCTACACAGTTGATTTTTCTATCTCATTTGTTTCCCCTTCCCTTTTCTTGTTCAAACCTCAAAACTCCACCTATTTCCATCCCCCACCCAGATTGTTCGATCTAACCGAGAACAAAACGTCGCACGCGAGTCTTCTATATGCCCATTGTACCCGATCGCGTTTTATCGATCGATCTTTTTTATTTTATATTGTGGAGTCTATAAAATACAACGAGGAGTATGCATTTGCCCGAGATGAGAGTAAAAATGAATTGAACGTTACTCGATTCTCGTAAAAGTGGTTTACGATTTACAGATTACACGAATTTAAACTGGATTTAAAAAACGATCCCGTGGTATCGATTAGATTCAGGATATTCTTCACATATCAATAGCTTTTTTTTTAGAATTTTCTTTGTTTTCTAAACAATATGCGTATAGAAAATACTTTTTTTTCTTTTTTCTTTCGTCTAAGTGGATGTCATTTCCAATTGAACTTGAAAAGTATAATGTATCAATGATAGAAGACAATATTTAATACCAGTGTGAATATTATGAAATTTAGGAGAGGTTATTAATGCGTGTGTCCAAATTCTATGACTCTTGGTTGGTAATTGCACTAGGGTATCATACTAAATGCAAACGCATTCGACGGAGGAACTTTAAAGTCACAGAATTATTAGGGCTGTTATAAGTAGAAGTAGTGGTAATTAGGAAGAAGGAGTAGCTCGCTGATAATACTGTATGTATGTACTATAATATCCAGTACGGAGGTTACATTGAAACGGGCCAAGTGGAATTTACGAACAGCGGACGGAAACGAACACAGAAATTAGCGTTATAAGTGGATGGACGTAGCTATCTTGAATCGCTTTGGTATACTAGAAAAGGAAGTCGGGCAAAATCGAAAAGACGAGGAGCGTGTGTTTCAACGAAATACACGCATCAAGTATCTTGAGAGGATCGTCTGCTACTAACTATCCGATTTTTTCTTCCCTTTCTCTCTCTCTCTCTCTCTCTCTCTCTCTCTCTCTCTCTCTTCCCCTCTCCCTTTCTCTCTCTTTTTCAATCTCTATTTGGTACGCGCAACTAGCAAGCGGCAAAGAACACTTTGCTTATTAGCGCGTTAGAAGATTCCTCTGTAATTGCATGTTCCGAGTATACGGTACTTGCTTTAGATGGTACTCGACGAAACAAAGAGCAAAGTGCAGATTAAGTGAATATGAATAATTCACATATTTTCTATTCACAGACATTTCATAATACTGAGATTGTAATGATTTCTTTTAGTTAATTAAACATAAAATATGAAATCAAAAAGTTTAAATAAAATCATTTTATTAAAAAGAAAATGGTTAATGAGGAAGGAATAACACAAATCTTATAACGATTGATATTTTTTATTAATAATTCGATCATTTACTTTACAAGAAAATCTAATTGGTAATACCATCTTCTGTGATATCAGTATATAGGTAAATGACTTTACAAAATTGATTTAAATGAATGATCATGGGAAATGCAAATTAAAATGATCATTAACGTTACATGTGTTCGAATATGAAAATCGTAATAGTATTAGAAAAGTGTGTACAAGCAATTAGTATACACATCACGTAATTAACTCAATTTTTTTGTGATATTGTTGCACACAAAGATTTTATTTATTTTATAATAAGTTGAATCCCAGGATGCTGATAATTAATATAACCTCGTTATCGATTCATGGAATAAAGAAAACGTAGAATTCCTTAAAGTGATTCTATTTCAAAGCGTAATGTGTGATTACTTATATCAATCATAATTGGATTGGTCGATAATGTAGAAACGTCATAAATAATTAATAATTTTACAATCTATTTTTATAAAAGATTCAATTTTATTCTTTAAACCTTTTAATTTATTCGAAATATATGAAAAATTCGTCAGATTGTTTCTATTTTACGATATACATAATAATAAGCCATTGAGAAAGAAAGAAAAAGAGCGAGAATGAGTGAAAAAGATAGAGAAGAAAAATAGAGAACTGAATGGAGAACGAAAATGCATTGCAAAAGAGGAGAATAAAGTGATGTTGAAGAGTAAAAGGAGTGAGTGGATACAGAATAGCCAGCACTCATTTGCCGGCTATTGTTCGGTTATTGCTGAACCCTGGCAGTAACTACAACCTTCATCGATCGATTGTAACGCGAAAATGATATTTTTTCATTAGCAATATTGGCACCACCCACAGTCACCACTATCAACATATATAATACATACATACGCATTGTTGACATGTACACCAAGTTTTTAATATTTCTAATATTACAAGAAATTTTTACGAATATATTATATTACAGTATGATATAATTTTTTTGGAAATAATAAAATTTCGAAGATTAACATCAGCAAGTGCTAAGAAAGAAAATATTTCATTAATAATTATATTCTCCGTCGTCGAATAATATAACGATGATAATGATTATTCTATCATCATAACATAAATAATATTGTAATGTACACTTAATTGAATTTGTATATAGCTTACTCGAAAATTTTCCTTTTTACAAAACATGAAAAATAATTAACAAACTAATAAGATAAATTTAATAAGAGAAAAATTGTAACGAACAATTACTACAAGAGGTTATAATAAAGCAAGAAGCACGAATACTTAGTGTTTCCTTTTTTTCTTTTTACAACATTTAACATAATTCTATATAAATAAAAATTAAAAAAATGAAATTATCCATAGATTGGTTCGTTAATCAATTGCATGTGGCTCGAGGTCGAACGCTCTTTTTCCGTAGTTAAATTCCTTTGTAGGATTTACGATTGCCGTCACTCGTCCCGGCATTATCTATACGACTGGTGAGAGCTAGTCAGGCACATTGATTTAAATCTCTCCATTCAAACGTCGACCATACTTCATCCGCGTTAAACGCGCGCTTATGCGACGTGCGCTCGCGTGCATTCGTGCACGCAAGTACTTCTACTCTGCGGATGCGCCCTCAAGCGTGCTAACACATACAAATAGAAGAAAGAGGGTGGTAGAGAGAGAGAGAGAGAAAGATAGAGAGAAAGAGACAGAAATCTACGGATCGTTTGCCGCCTACTTAGCGGTAAAAGATAAAGCTTGGAATGTTGGAACCGTTGCAAATTGTACTTCGCGAAAGGAATTTATCAGTGACGCGAAATACTTATTACGATGCAGTTCACCGAAAATTTCCTCTTCTACGAAAGTTTACAATCTTCTTCGACCAGTTTGATATTTCTTATTGATAGTATCTATACGTTGTCATGTTGTTTATATCATTCTTTTAATCTTTCTCTCTCTTTCTCTCTTTCTCTCTCTCTCTCTCTCTCTCTCTCTCTCTCTCTCTCTCTTCCTATTTCCTTCATTTTACATTCACACATTTTTATTTCACATAATATTTATTAATTATCTTACTTATTACTTATATCATATGTTGAATCAATTTTAAGGAAAAGTTGTATAAAATAAATGTACCAATGACGAAGATAAAAGAAAGATCATCAATTTATCTCTAATTTTCCATTCAACACTGTCCTAGCTTTGACTCATCAATCAGATACATCTACAATACATTGGTGTAATTAACGTCATTTCACCATAACAATACACGTATCAGAGTGATCTATCTTAGCAGCACTCTCGATAGCTTGATCGTAAATTATAGTTTACCAGTATTAAATTTCACTAATTAATTTGATTAGACGCTCATAAGGGCGATTATCGAAAGGTAATGATAGATTTTACGAAAGGAGGCTCGTAGCGTTGAGTTATGCATCGCATTCGTTGACCCAAGACTCTTCCTTCGTTCCATCATTTATGTCTATTCTCTCTATGGAATTTCATCCGTTCCCAAAATCCCTTTTCTACTCTGATAGAAACGGTATCGACAACGTTCTATATAAATCCCTCTGTTCTTCAAATCTTCTACGTAAATACATACGTAGATATATACGATAAGAATTCTCCGGACGATCGATGACACATAATTTTCGTCCTCGGAAAATATTCGATCTTGAATTTCACGAAAATAAAATATATAAATGAAAGAAAAAATTTCTTTCGAGATTATTCATGTACGAATTTATACTTCAGAAAAAAAAACATTAATAAATTAAAAAAAATCTATCTCAAAATTATTTAAAATAATTATAATCAAAAGGAATTACCTCTCATTAAATATCATATACGAAAATATTTTCTGTCAGGTGTAGTTTATTATAATTTTTCAGTAATTTTAATAACTTTATAACCTTCTCAGTTTTCCAATTAAAATCTTTAAAAAACTTAGTATAACTTTTTTATTAATGATGTGCGAGAGATTTAAATTATTAAATACTTATTAAGCGACACTAACAAGATCAATGTTCGAAGATATATGTTTTTCTATGATATGAATTATTACGATTTTATTTTATCCTAGTTAATCTACAATCGATGTGTAAAATGCGGATTCAATAGCTGATAATGAGCATAGTGATAGAAATCAATGATAATGAGTTAGTGATAGAAATGGAAAGATTAAATATCAGAAAGTAAAAAAGAAAGAAATCAAGCAATAGAAAATATAATAATAGAAAATAAAAATTTAATAATAACTCTATAAATAGATATATTGGAAACTTGGAAGTTATTATACCCGAGAAGTAAGTGTTTACATATATATCGAAAGTCTGAAATTAAAAGCTGTCTTCGCGAAATTTACGTGTATGTATACTTGATGCTCTCTAAGAAAACTTCGAACCAATAATTGTGAATCAATCCAAACGTATCTGGCAACCGTTAACTAGCATCGTTTTATATTCATATCTCTCCTTCGTATCTCTACCGGCGAGGAATAGTTTCTTCATCGTTATGACATTTCTTATCAATTCTACAATATTAATAACGAAAAATAAGATAAAAATTCGAAGAATTTTAATTTCATAAAAGATTGAAAATATTTCAAATGCTTTTATATTTTACTTTTAATTATTGTTTAATATATTCAAGAAATTTAGAAGTATTATTATCTTATTATATAGTTTTTAAAAAAGAACTTTTATAACCATTAAACATATAGTTATCGAATAATACAAATTTTTATGTCAAATGTTTGTCCTTAGAAATTCATATTAGGACATTATTGGCGAACGGACTTCGATCGTAAATAAAAATCTAAATCGTTATTTATTTTTAATGGCAGTTATCCTAACTCTAAAAATAAATTTCAAGTTAGATCACTGTAGTGACTGCAGCAAAACTTCTTATCCGACGTGTAACCAGGAGACAACCACTCTTCTTCCTTTAAATATTTCATACAAACTATCTCTAAGTTACGCTTTACGATAGAGTATCATATAGCCAATTATGGCAGGTTTTCTCAATTAAGAAACACCATACCATGTTCTTCAATGTACAGCGAAATAATAAAGCAAGCAGGCATAAGCGCTCTATATAACACACTCTTTTTAATTAAACGATAGTAACTACTATCAGTAATGACTACTTATTATAAAAAAAATTCATTGAGATTAGAGTACTTCTGATAATGGTTCAAATCAATAATGTAAATATCAAAAGGCAATATTTAATTGGTAAAAAAAATTCATTGAGATTAGAGTGCTTCTGATAATGGTTCAAATCAATAATGTAAATATCAAAAGGCAATATTTAATTGCCTTTAATAATGTCGTTATCGTGTAAATAGGACATTTAAATCGCATGTATCGTACATGCGTTAATCAGATGATTAGCGAGATCATTAAAGAGATTAAAAAATAGTCACACTTGGATCATACGAAAGGATTTTCCCACGCTGGTCTTTGCTTTAAGTACCTATCATTTCCGTTAATTTAATGAATATTCTACATCATTGCAAGCTCACATTCCGCATTTATCTTTAATTACTTTCATTTGAATATTACAAAATTCTATTGAACAATTTTCAGATGCATATGTACTTTATGAAAACCGTAAAAATATAATAATAACAAAAATTATTTTTTTAATTTTTAAAATATTACATTAAAATGGTTATTGTAAAAATGTAAATAAAGCAATCGAATCGAGCAATATTTTAATAACTATAAAACATATATATTTGCTTACCTTAAACCGCTTTAACCGGTAAAATAATCGATAGTACTTGAAGAAAATTTATTCATTAAACTTTTTCTGATATTGTCATCGTCGTTTCTCGATTATCGCGTTGAGATAAATTACGTTCATCGAATGAACCAATCGAATGCCTATTACGTGTTAAAGTGTCGGTTAGTGCTATAATAGTCTTGCAATACACATCTTTATGCAACTTGATGACTATAAAGTGCAGTAGAAGATTAACGACGCGGTGTCAGAAGGATTCGATAAATCATCCAGTGACCCTGTCGCTATAACTGATCACTAGAGGTTTAACTTTATTGTGAACCCGTAAACTTATAGCCTTAGTCGAGGTGCAAACCGTTACCGATAGAGGATAAAATCATCAAAAAAGGATTATTTTTTCCTACGAGTTTCCTTTCTTTAAAGTGCCGAACATACTTCGTGTAACTATATAAATAATTGTGATTTCCATTTAAAAGAAAACATCAAAGCTTTAATAGTTCTGGTACACAATAGTTAAAATTAGAAAGAAAACTGAAACGTTATTTAAACTTAATCTATGATACGACGAATTAATATTTCATGATATATTTATCTTTATCTTTATATTCTTTGAAAAATTTTACATTATTTGAAAAATTGCAAATATTTTGTAAATCGAATTTATAGAAACTTTCATTCTAAGTAACTTGTATTTATTTACTCTATTTTGCTGACCAAGTTTAATATATTTCAACAAAATCTCGAAGTACTATTAACCATGTCGAAGAATAATAGTATAAAAGACGAACGAAGAAATTCGTAATTCACGTTGAATTTCTCGTGTTAGATGGCATCGAGTTCCGGGCGCTCCCACCTATCATTCTAGGGCAGCTTTCTACACGAGGGCGCGGACATCCGTTTCAAAGGCAGCTATACTTCCGAGATTTGTTATTTGACTGCAGAAATGGGCTTACAACTCATACTTTCATACCAACGAAAGATACGAAAGTAATATTTTTCTAGTGCCTTCATGTTTCTCGATTTTAGAATGGGACAAAGCGAGTAAGAGAAAGAGAGAGAGAGAGAGAGAGAGAGAGAGAGATTGCTTTAAACATAAACAAATAAACGTACGATAACATAATTATGTTCGTCGAAACAACTACATTTTTTAAACAATATCATAGCGTATCATTATATTTTCTCTATACATAATTTAATCTTTTATTTTTCCAAGAACTTTAAAACTACAAACTTTTTTTCTCAAAATAATACTTTTTGTTATCTTATCATCAAATAAATTTAATTTTATCATTTTTCTTACAACCATCGTCATCACTACACCAACATCTTTTTTCTGTTTTTTCTTCATTTACATCATCAAATTAATGTGGTTCTATCGATTATAGATTTTTTCGATGGACCCGTTAAAACGAAGTGGATTCCAATAAGTCGCTTATCAACGAAGGCTTTTTTCATTTCAACGTTGTCGATTTTTCTATTCTCCGATCCCTGGTGGGATCCACCGAAATTGGATGCCATCACAAATTTGTTAAGTATTAAAGCGCGAAGTAACGTTGAAGGAAACAAATTGATCTGACCGAAATTCTTACGAAGATCTACGATGTTAAGTTTGCTAAGCGTACTTGAATGTTGGTTGATACATCGAGTCCTTCTTGTATTCGTCAGTAGCATAACTTGGTCAAAAATTATACATTATTCTGGAAGTATCGCTTTGATAGATATAAATTAAATTAATTTAATAAAATAGAAATTAATCACGCGAGACCGAATTAGAATAAAGACGATTCGAATTGAATATCGTTATTGTATAAAAAAAAAAAATCTATTCTTAAAATATATACACAAATATTACATGTATTTTAATGATTGAGTTAAACGTTTGTACGAAAAAATTCTTGGCATTTAAATACTACGACTAGTAGTTAAATGTGTTTTATGTTAGATATTTCGACAGCAACATTGTCAACCACGCTTAACCGAGATTTTTGCCTCAATTATTTCGTCTTGCTAAGTATCGTATTACAGTTCTCGAGAGCAACCAATTATCCAGCAAGACGATTAGGAAAATTAGGGAAAAATATAAAAATGAGAAAATGATTGAAAATAAAAAGAATGGGAAAAATATCCATGTATCCGAAATTTAAAAACTATTTATATGATGTATAATGTAAAAAGAAGTTAAAAAAAAAACTAATATGTAAACAACAGAACATAGTCTTAGACATTATATATCTCATAGCATTCATGAAATATAATATAATTTCAATATAATATTTCAATACAGTTAAATTTTGAACTTAGAGACCTTGATTACATTTAATATCAACATACATGAATTTTGGACTGACTTAGACTGAATTATCAATCCAGTTTTCTTTTGCATTCCAACTAGTAAACATCACAGCTATTATTTTCCAACCGGTCAAAAATTAATATTTTCGATGATTTTATAATTATTTAAATAATATATTATATACATGGAGTATAAGAAACTAATATTTAAACAATGATCTAATTATTTAACCATTACATAGCTCGTAATATTTGTGAAAAATAAAATAATATTAATTTAATATTTCAATACAATTACATATTCAACTAGGAGTCGTTGATTATATGTACAATAATATCAACAAAAACAAACGCTAAAGTGACTTTGACCATTATCGATTTAGTTTACTTTTACATTCCAATGAGTAAGCATCGAAGCTTTTTGTTTCCAACCGGCCAAGATAAATTAATACATTCGATGATATTATTATTATTTAAACATTGTATAATGTGCAGGAAATACAATCAACTAATATTTAAATAATAATATATACAATCGCTAAATGTCGGTCGCAATAAGAAATTCTCTTATAGTTTCTTATTTTCGTTGATGTTCTTCATTATTTTGGAACAGGATACTCTCGTTGTACAATAACGAAGATTTAAAATAAATACATTAAGTGATAAAAATATTCGGACACTATGGTATATTTGAATAAATCGATATATATTTCGATTGTTTATGAATAAAAAAAAAAATTTTTTTCCTGTTATGTATCACTTATTTTAATTAACAAAAATATACAATTTAATGTATATATGTTTGGCCATTACAATTTTATACACATTATAAATGAAATATTTTTCGATTTTCATATTACAAAAATATTCGAACGCCAATACCAAATAAGATATTTTAAAAATTACTTGCCGAAATTTCAATATTTGGTGGCATAGCCCTTTTGATTTTGGACATATTTTAATCGTTTAGGCATAATTTTTCTTAAATATTCGAAATTTATTTGTTGCCATTTTTCTTATAATTTCTTCCAATTTAACAATAAAAATTCTTGTACAATTCGAGCTTTATGTTCTGGATCATTGTCATGATAAATTTTTAATGTTTTTCATTTCCCATATGAGCAGCACTTTATATTAAATTTTCTTTTAATAACTTCAGTTATTTATTTTTGTTCATAATATCTTCAATAAAAACTAAATTGCCAACACCAGCGGTTTAGATACAGCCTCGGACAAGTATACTCCCTCCGCCGTTCTTATATGTTGCGCATAAATTTTTTGGATTTAATTCTGCGTTACGTTTACGCTACACTATACATAGCTCGTCCATCAGACCCAAAAATATTAAATTTACTTTCGTCGCAAAAAATTGTTTCTTTTTTGCTACTAAATTCTTTTAAGAACGTCACACGTTTTCGCCTATTCGCCTCGTTAATAAATGTTAATGAAGGTTTTTTCCCAGTTACTCGGCCATTATATCAATTTTCTTTTAATGTCCGACAAATTATTCGGGAATGCACTCTTTTTCCAGTCTATTTAAAAATTACTAATTCAATTAATAATTTTGGAGCACTTAAACGTAGATTTTTGTGTATCTTTCGTATAACTTTTTTACGTTCTCTAATATCTAAGCTCTTTGGCAGGTAAGTTTGGATTCAATACGATCTCATTGAAACTTTCTTATAATATCTGCTACAGTGCTTTTATTTAAATTTAACAAAGCACTAATTTTACAATAGGATTTTTGATGGAAAATTACGTGTTGTCTGACATTGAAAAACGTATTTTTACTTTTGCAACCTATTTTCACTGACATAGTATTAAAGATATTTTATTACGTAATACACGTAATACTAAAGATAAATGAAATTCCAAGTTGCATGTTTAAAGATAAATGGAAAACCAAGTTGTATTGGTTTCCCGCAAGATATTAGTGTCTTAGACGTATTATCTAGAAAATATAATCAGTATAATCGAATATTTTTGTAACATGAAAATCGAACAATATTTCATTTTTAATGTATATAAAATTGTAATGTCTAAACATAGATACATTAAATTATATATTTTCGTTAATCACAATAAGTGATACGTAACAGAAAAAAAAAATTTTTTTATTCATGAACAATCGAAATATATATCGATTTATTCAAATATAGTGTCCGAATATTTTTATCACTCACTGTATATATTAGTATCGATTATTTGTTCAATATTTTCAACGATTTCTCATTATATCAATGACACTAATACAGTAATTTCGATTTTATTTTTATGTTTCAAAATATCATTCCAAATACTCACAAATTTTTGTATCGTTAAAATAAAAAGCAAAAAATTGAGAAATAGAAGCAATGCTTGTTCATTCGTGTTTCGCGATTTAAAAAACAAGTATACTTGCATCAACTGCGTGCAATGCAGTCGTTAGAGTTAGTGTTTGATCACAAAATTTGTTTCTTTGTTAACAGTCGGACAGACTGTATTTATAAAACACAGTAGAGTTTCGCAAAGTAAATTCAGTGACCGTAGGTTAATAAATAACTATCACATATTAGGATCAATGCATAATAGAAGACGATCTCAAGGAACTTCAATCTCGATTTACCTTATTTTCAAGCAGCTAGGAATTAACCTCCTTCAATTTCGACCTAAATCATAGACGTGTGTTTTGGAACCATCGCAGAACTTCTTAAGTAGTAAGCGAATTTTTAAATCCCTTCGATTTCTCAATCATACCGAGGGCAAAAAGTACGAGTGATTGATTGTAATTAATTAATAGAAGAGTACTGAATGATCATGAGTAAATTTCTTTCGAAGATTTACCCATAAATGATTCTTTTTTTTATGATTCATTAAATCAAGATAGAGTCTTCTTGTTTTGCGTTTATAACTTTTTGCACTTTAAACAATATTTATGATTTCTAATAAAGAATGAGCAAGAAGACATTCTTTGGATTACAAGCAAAATTCTGCATGATTTTCTTATAATAATCCGAATAATCGCTTATTAGAATCAACATCCAAAAGTTTTTCATTATATTTGTTCAGGTTCATATTAACCTGAAACGAGTACGCAAGGAATTTTAAACTAAGCATTTGCAAATAATATCTAAAACAAATACAAATTGGCCGTGGATTCTTAAAGTCGATGTACATTTATCGACAATTGACACCTCGCGCGAATCGTATTTATTTAGCGTACTATATCCATTGTATTCGAATTATTCGCACTTCCGTTGACGCCATCGACATACATAGTTTCGAGGAAAAGTTTTCTCAATAACAAACGAAAAAACACGTTATGTGCAGAAATCCGATTGTGAATGCAATGAACAGTGTGTGTTGACTACACGGAATTCTGAGTGACGTAATCAGTACGCGTCGGATGGATTGCAATTTTTGCTTTTCGCTGAATATTTATCGACATTGCCAATGTCCGGATGCATCTCAGGTCATAAGTGAATGAGCAGTCTTATGAAAAACAATATAATGAATACTATAATACGATTCTTTTAAGCCTTTCTTTATATAAATATATAACGAACCCAACATACGTTATTATATATTTCTCTTAATACGAAACATATTTATAAAAAACATTTTTAATTGCATAATTAATTGTATTATTAGCTAGAATTTGTTAATATAAAATTAATTGTGCGAATTATGTTCGTGATGCTAGTTTTTCTAAAGTTTATTTTTATACATTATTTTAAACATTATTTTTTTAACTTATAAAATACAGCAAAACAAAACTTACGAAACATTTCATACAAAAACTTACGTTACTGTACGAAATGTTTTTGTGTTAGTTTAATTGACAAATTTTTTAAATTGCAAAACCAGAAGGTTCAATTTATCAATCATGTATCAAATAAAATCGATCTATTTATCGGCATCTAAAGTAAAACGAAATTCTGCTAAAAGTAACGCCAGTTCCTATCGCAAACTTTTCCTTGCACGTTCTCAGCTCGTTGGAACATCGAGAAAGATATAAGATACGTGATGAGATTCGACATGGGGCAAGGATAAAATTTTCGCCGACGTATCTGCCGTTCAAAATGATCTCGCGAAAGTTTGATGAGTTTGATGTCTATACGTATGCATAGCCGCACCCGGATTACTGTCGGAAACGTGTATGTGAAATTGTAGGCGTGTTAGGTTTGAAGTAAACTGAATTTTCAAGGGAGGAAACCACCTGTTAAAACTCATTAACGCGTACGAGGCTAAATGATAAGAGGTCTTTCTTGTTTGAAGCGGGTTAAAGCATCCTAAAATTAAAGTACATTTGTATTATACGTCTAGATCTTTCTTACAATGCTTACATTCATCGTAGTATCGAATTAATCGCATTTCTTATCCTAAGTTAAATAAGGACTTTGTCCTCTTTTATTTGATCTTATCCTTTTTTGATTGCTATTACTTATCACTACCTCGTGGTTTCCAAACAATATATATTGTACAAATTCTAATTGTTATTAACTAGGAGTGAGCAGAATAACATTTATGAATACTCCTAATCAATTAAATTGAAAACTGTTGATACAACTCACAAGTTTATACGAAAATATTATGTACATATGACATAGATGCTCCGTGAGCGTGCAGATACTCACTCAATCATTTACCATGTTTTTTTTTTATGAAATATTTACACATAAAATGTGTACTAAAAGAAGAAAGTTCAAGGAATATATATGAAATAATATTATATTTTCTATGACACAATTGTTTATACAAAATATAAAAAAAATAATAAATAATCAAATTTTTTACTTATATTTTTTATCAGACAATATCATTTCTCCCGATAGAATTAAAAGAAAAGAAATCATTTTGATTCCGAATCGATCACTTCAAAAATATAATTTTTTGGAGAAAATTGTACATAACAATATTATGGGTTTTTTCGCGTATTCAAAAAAATGTAATTTCAGTAATTTTCAATATTTAAAAAAATTTTTTTTACGTACGTCTATTTTGGACTATAAACTGTAGCATAGCTTTTTTGTATAAAAATAAAAATTGTATTCCAAAAAGTAATAATATTTATACAGAATAATAATATTTATACAGACTCTTAATAACTACCGTAAATTAAAGAATTCGTTCGTGAACGGAAAATAAGTTTAAGTTCGTAGATACGATGGATTACATAAGAGCAGACTGATGGCTTTCGTTAATGTATAAGATTCTTATACCCGGATTAGGACGGAAGGGGAGGAGGAAAATACCGGATACGAATGGAAAAAGATTCTTTTGGAAATACATCAGGAAATGGATACAATTCTTTGCGACAAACCCAAAGGACGGTTTGATCAAGTGAATCAGAGTTGATGATACTTCATGTATCTACTTTCACATATAAATGCTTCATTCTTATATATAGTCAAAGAATAATACTGTCAAAGAAAACCTGGAATAGCGAAATGACTTTAAATCACATATACGTTTAGAAAAACAATACACGAATCAAACTATGATCTTTCAATACATTTTATAATGGACTCTAAATTTATTCGACATAATGTGAAGCATATATGTAGAAGAAATTTATATGAAACTATTTGTTTTACCGATGCGTAAAAATTTAATATTACGGCTACAAGAGCAAGATGCATAGATAAGTGAAAACTGGTTTCGAATTGCTGACTGAATTATATACTTTTCTAAAAAGCTATTTTTTCATAATTTTACTTCATCGAATAAAATTTACACGTTTACTTAACTTTGATTTCGTTGGTAGTATTTTGTGAAAAAATTTTAGCCAATTATTTTAGATCAAATATTATCTGTTCCGTACTTCTTTCTAAAGAGGAACGTTTCCTTTTTTTCCAAACTTGGTTGATCGCGTTCGAAGGCGAGAAAGTTGTATTGGTCGTCGGAGTGGCACCTACCATCACAATATATTGCAATATGATATTATGCAGCACTCGTTCTATGACAGGGTATTATCCTCACGCAGCACCGCAAGATTTCCATATTGCGGGTAACGTGGTATTAAGCGAAATCGGTCGCATAATTACATGTTTGATATTAAACATCGCGGTTACTATGTTGTGAATCTATATTTATGCTGTATCTCAATCTCAGTCTTCCTTTTTTTTCTCTCTGACAAAAATCGATGCTATGCTTTCGAACATCGATCAACAGAATTCGAGAACATTTTGCGTTTCAAACAAGTTCATTAATAAATTCAACTTCCATGATAACATGTAATGTATATAAATTCTATAGCATTTGTATAATCAACTGGTTAATTTAAGCTTCATGAATAAATTTAAATAGACAAATGAAGAAATTCTTAAATTGAGAGAAAATTATATAAATTAAAAAATTATTTCCGGATGCATGGAATTACATTGAAGCAAATAAAAATGAAACATTGCTAAGTATGTATCGAAGAAGTGTAGATTCGTTCGATCCTTGATCTAATTTATCGATTATAATACAGCTGATTAAAACAGACTTTCACTAACAAAACCGAACATTATTAATCAAATCGTCTGACACGTTCTTTGTATTTTATGGATCTAATCGACAATAAAGAAAAATCGCTCATTAAATTTTCCAAATACATGAATAATTAAAGTCATAGGATTTTTATGAAGAGTAAATTATTATTTATTACGATTAATGATAGTTCTTCGAAAGAAATATGTAATTTTATTTTTGTCTGACAAATGTATTAAAAATTAAAAATACTTTTAAAATATATTTTTTGAAATATTTTTTGAAAAATAAAAATATTCTTAAAATATTTATATATACACACACACACAGATTTATATATATATATATATATCATATAAATATTGATCACTTTAGTTCTTTAACTCTTTAGTTTTATATTCTTCGATTCTTTTTTAGATCATTCCTTCAAATATACGTACACAGATACACATATTTTTATCACAATAAGTATATGGTAAAAATGTAATACATTATTCTTTTAATATCTATTCTCAGAAATTATCGTCCATTGTTTATAATATTCTTTTTTCGTTCCATGCATATTACTTTCCCTAAACACTTCTTATCTAAACTATGCCTATAACTTTCGTTCATTTTTATTCCTTTATGCACCTTATAGTATTGTTATGAATAATATTGTTATGAATTTTGCAATCTATAATCACGATGCAGAAACTAAAGAGGCTAATGACTATTACAAAGTTAATCTTCGGTTAAATTAAATTTTGTCAACAAATTGAAATAATTTAAATAATTCATCTATCTTGAAAATGTAGAAGAACGTTCAGAAAAACTTCCAATTTGAAGAGAGAAAAATTTAGTTCGGACCTTCGTAACTTCGTACTAATAAATAAAAATACATGCCTCTTTACAGATTGTAGTTCGATCGGAGACCAACTTTAACGAAACAACCTAAGTTAAGTGTGAGTTGCGTTTTTCTTCCCTTTTCTTTTTTTACTCCTTTCTTTTTTTCTTTCGAAGAAAAAATCGATCGATTGACCGTGGGTTTCGTTAGTGGCGTCTCGCTACGGAAGAAAGTCGAAAATTCGTAACTTCGAAACGGACGTTAATTAGCGAAAGTCGAGTCGTTTCTTAGGCAGAAATTGCCGTTCCGTGCGCAACGAACAAGCGCAACCGACGAACAGAAAGAGAAAAGATGAAAGGCGTACCACGGAACTAAGTATTTCTTCGAAATAGCGACGGCGTTTTATGAGACTTAATATCGGTGTTTTCCCGAGGGTAATTCGCCAGACTGTCGGATATCTCGAAAGTCAAAGATATAGAAAAAGAAAGGGAGAGAAAGGAAGAGAAAGGAAAAGAGAAAGAGAAAAATAGTCGATAAGGCCAATTTCGCTAGAGGGAGTCCACCACTCGGTAACGCGTTGTGTCGTGACTAACTGCGATCTGCGCGTAACGTGCGCGAAATCTCGAATATCGTGATACATTCGAAAATAAATGAAGTGTTAATCTTCCGTTCGTCGAAGAATCAGAGACAAGAAGAACTTAGTCTAAATTTATTGCAAACGTTTTATCGATCATTGATAAGTAACCATTAATAAGTAAACATTAATAAGAAAAAAAATTTTAAAGGTAGATAATTGTAGACTTTGTTCTTTTTTATGGTCGGAATAATTCTTAAACGAATATGTTTTATCGATGAATCTGAGGAAATTGACCAATGATATTATGCATGACCTAGCAAATAATTGTATAAATAGAATGTTCCTTTTTATCTAATCGATTTAAACACGATAACTTTATCGCCCGAAAAAGGTGCTAATTAATTATTCGTTATAGCTTCCTCGTGATTCTATTGTATTAACCATCGATGTGCTTTTACCGAGAATATTTATGAACGAAAGATGAATCCTTTTTGAAAATGCATGAACTCACAAAAGATAGTCGAGAAATAAATTCAGAAATACTTTGGCATAGGCCAATACGATAAAGTAGCATTAAGAATTAGCGTGACTATCGCCAAGGTATCTAGCCACGCAAGAATCGTATGTATTACGTATACATTTACATGTTAAATTCCTAGCAGACGTGACATCGATACGAAATCGAGACGATTCACTGTGCAGCGCGAGAGAAGTCGCACGTTCCCTGGTTCTGTGACGACTAAAGACCTACCTGACATGGTAAAATCCTGCGAAGAGGAAACGTCACGATGTAACGTTAACAAATTCACCGTACGTCTTAGTCTCTACATATAATTAATCTATTATTTTATTACTTCCGAGAACGGAACAATGGACAAACTGAAATCAAAATATATGGAAAAATTTGTATTATTTATTGGTATTAACAAACGCTTTTAACGTCAATTAAACGTGTAATTTATATTTAAAAATCAACAATAATTAATTTAACAGATCATACAAAATTTTTTCCAGTTACAGTACACCATATTCAAATTAAACCTCCACATTTCACATGCATGCTTTTCTATTGAAAAATCATGTTTATTTATTAAAATAGATCACAATATTTACAATACTTATAATGTGCATATTACACACTATAAGTTTTCCTTTTAATATGTTTCTCATTATAGGTTTCTCTATTTTATCTTTAATAATTTTATTCGAAGTTTCTCTTTCAATGGTGCAGTTTTGGATTAAAGTTTTGTGAAATATTGCACCTAGTATATTTAATTAATCTGAAGTTTATTATTACTAGCTGTTCGTTATTTTTCATTATATTTCACGTACTTAATTGTTAAATTTAATCTTTTTCTTTTAATGAATACGTATGCTAAATCATTTTTGAGTTTCATATAATAAATTAATACTATTTATTAAAAACACGCTACTATTTACCAATATTATGATCATATCATTTCGAAGATACTTCGATCGATATAGTCTACCGACATTAAAAATTAGCGTGACTATCGTTAAGATATCGGGCACGCGTGTACGTTAACATGCAAAATTCTAGCCGAGAAAGTAACATCGATAGGATATCGAGACAATTTAATGTACTGCCGGACGACGAACCGTCTTTTGTGATCGCCAAGATCTAAGGACACGCGCGTTAATCACCGGGCATAATAGCACGAAAGGAAAACGTATGACCGACCACTTACGTTCGGATATTTTCTCCTTTCTCGTCGTATTAGAACCGTAATTGCTTCAAGATCAATTAAACGCACTAATTATGCTAAAATATATATTTATCAGATTTTAAAATAAAACATTTTCCATTTATATATTTTTGTTCAATTATGAATTTGTTTTACGATATGCCTAATTACAATCCACATGATTATCTATTATGTAAAATTAAATATTATAATGCAACGCATACGATCTTTTTAAACAAACAATTTAATCAGTGTTGTGCGTATTAACGTATTAAGGCGAATATTATTGATTTTTTTGATTTCTCTCTCTCTCTCTCTCTCTCTCTCTCTCTCTCTCTGTCTGTCTATCTCTCTCTCTTTTTCTTTTTCTTTCTCTTTCTTCCCAAGGGTGTGATATTCATACGAACGACTAGCCAGTCAAAGTGATAAGATATAAGTTGGCAGCCACTAGCCATCCACGACTATTTGCATAATATAGGCTCTCGTTATATACGCCCATTAAGCACCGAGCTTCCCTCTTAGAATTCTCTCTTTCTTCGTTCTCGTATCTCTTTCGTTTTCACGAGCATTCCTCTTCCAATTCAAGCTGACGCTCTCAAGCATGACCCGAACGAAGAAACGAGGAGTTTACACCTTCTTCGCAACCCTAATACAATAGTTTTATTGTCCGTCGGAAAGCAGAAACTCGCCATCACGTACGTACCATTTTTATGTGAGCTCGTTCCAACTCAGATAGACCCGACCAGATCAGGTAATGATACGTGCGTAAATGCGCATGGCTGCCATGACCGGGAGATAAATTCGAGGATCCCAAGAGAATATATGAAGAAAAAAGTGAAGAAAGAAAGATCTAAGATCAACTTGCATTCGGAAAAATTTGATATAAGAAAAAATAATAAATTACTAAGAAATTTCCGAGATTATTCAAATTTAAGATTTTGTGACATCGAAGAGAGTGGAAGAAAAAGAGAAAGACTTTTTTATTTCTTTAATTTTAGAAGTAATGATATCCAGAAAATAATACATGAGCAACCTTCGTGAAAATGATAATTTAAATTTTCAGAAAATAAAAGAGGAAAGATACAAGGAAGCATGCGATAATATAGAATCCTATTTGCGTTTAGCGTATTTAATCTCTTTTACGTGCAGTCGACTATAAATGCACAAAAAGAAATCACCCTCGTTATAACCGTTACACAGTATACGTATGTATATTACTCGCTATTTGACGTATTCATTATCCAGTTGTGCTTTTCTTTTACGTAAAATGGCACGAAGAGCTCTATAACGACTCTCTTTTGAAGCTAATCATCTTTCCTCGTTAAATTTCATTCTATGAAAGAAGCGTTATTGGCGAACGATCGAAATAATCCATCGTTCGTTAGAGTTCATATTACATACGATTAATATCAACAGAGATAATTAATCAAAATAAAAAAACATCAAGAATATTATCAGCGTATCGCGTAGAGATATGATTTCAAAGTTCATAATTAGGTTAATAAAGAAAGAATAGTATTATACGTTGAATTAACTGTAATTTCAACTTAATTATAAGAACATGAATAAGTTCGTTTCAAGTGCTAATCAAAATTTTAATAACAACATAGGAACTAATTGCGAAAGGAAATATTCTTACGATATTCTCACGATATTAATATACCATTAATTTACGAAATGTTTACCATGTTAAACAGAAAATATTTTTGTTTCTGTTAATGAGAAATAAATGTCAAAAGTCATTTTAACGCTGTAAATTTATTCATCTTCATTAATTTTACCGAAGTATTTCGTCTAAGTATATTATATAACATACTGTTTATCACATTCCATAAAATATAATTCACGTAACGGAACGAATAGAACACCTTTATCGGGACTTACAACTATGAAACATCACTGCCAAATGTTATTACGTTCCCCAAGATCTCTAACGGTATATTCCGTACTATATTCCGCACCCTTTTCCAAAGCGTGTCAATCAAAGCGCTAAGATTCGGCATTGTGCTTATATCTCCATTTCTAAGTCGTATATCTATTCACCCTTCGTTGTATTCATCGAGCACGAATAATTTAGGATAAATCACAGTAACGTGGCTGACAACTATATACATATATAAATATATACACACACAACCAATGAAACTGGCAAGGACTAGTAGGACGAACGATAAGAAAGGTGGGGTGAAGGAGAAAGTAGAGAGAGAGAGAGAGAGAGAGAGAGAGAGAAAGAGAGAGAGAGAGAGAGAGAGAGAGAGAGAAAGAGAGAGAGAGAGAGAGAGAAAGAGAGAGAGAGAGAGAGAAAGAGAGAGAGAGAGAAAGAGAGAGAGAGAAGGGGAGTAAAAGGGTTGAAGTCGAGGAGTGAAAATCGGCCAAACACAACAATGTACATACGTGCTTTCTATTATAAGCACAGTGAATCCATAAAGGTCTCGTTCTGCGTGCAATCCTCCCATTCGAAGTATGCTTGTTCGATGTTGTTACAAAGCTTGCGTTTTGTAAGAATAAAATAGCACGGTTGAATTATCCTCTTTGACGGCATAAGTCCTCCGGGCACAATTAATCGGACATGCTTGTCTCGGCGCTTACCACCAACGACCCACCTACTGGACGAGCAACCCTCTCCAATCCAGTCTGACCCTCTTCCAACGTTACCCTTCGACCCTACGGGCTAGAAAAGGACTCTTACACCATCGTTCGTGGTTTGTCTCTGGTTTTCTTTTGCTTCTACATTCAAACATGGATGCTATGACGAGGAAAAGAATAAACGAGAAAGATGGAGAGAAAGAGAGAAAAGCGAGCTCAGAGTCAACGAAGTTTATTATTTATCTACTTTCCAAATCCTTTTTTTATCTTGCCCTTCGTTGTTTCCACCACTCTTACTCACTTCTCTATAACCCTTTTTTCTATTTCTCTTCATCTCCCTTTTCATTCTCTTTTGCTCGAAATCTTTGTTTTTTTTTTCGCTAAAATTAGTTAACGGAAACAATACTCAGTCGACAAAAATGAAGCACTAATTAAAAAAAATAGTGACGATTTACAAGCCGGCTAACTGCGCCATCATCATCGTGTAACTCATTAATTATTCTCGTTAGTATGTTCTCTTCTTCTCTCATATATTCTTTCATGCTTCGCTTTGACCCTTTCCAAATTATCTCTTTCTCATTTTCCATTGTATCGAATGAAGAACCGTATTTCATTCTTACACACAATAACTTAACTCTTTAAGTCTAGCAACAGGCTAACATAGCAAATATTATTTTCAAAGAAAGGTATTATTAGATATTATAATTATTAATATGGATTTAGGAAGTCATTGTATATCGATAAAATTTTTCGAGTAATAAATCTTTTTTCTTTGAGGTTTATTAGACTAAATTAATAGACTAAATTAGAAAAGATGTTTAATAAACGAAAAAAAAAACAATACTATAAATTCCCCCCCCCCTCTCTCTCTCTCTCTCTCTCTCTCTCTCTATCTATCTATCTATCTATCTATCTATCTCTCTTTCTTTCTCTCTGCTGCCTTACGGTCTTTTGTTGAAAATTTTTCACTTATTATTTATATCACTCTCATATTTGATTTCGTTAGATATAATAATCATTTTGAGTAAAAATTCAAATCTTATCGTCAAATGAATATTACATCTTTCGTCACTCATAGAATATCGTTTAGCACATATAGAATAAGTGTCTATAAAATAATAAATAATGCGGATAAATTCTACAAGAGATTGAATTTCATTCAAATTTGCAAGGTTAAAGCACACCACCACGAATTAGGCCACCATTAAATGATATGTGGTTTGTACTGATACGGTAAACACGAGTTTATTCAAGAGAAGTACGCCAAAGTCGTTTCCGATTAAAAACCGCAATCGATCTGAAACGAATAGTCTACTATTCTGACGCCTATAAACTACGATGGTTATATAGGTAAAGAAAAAAGATAGATAGGCAAAGAGAAAAAGAGGAACGATTTGACAAGTTATGACGAGACAATATATCGCGATGGAATCGAATGAATTTTAAATGAGCGTTACGTAAAATAACAAGCTGAAAGGATCGATGAGAAAGACGTGTAAGAAGGAAAACTGGTGATGCGTATACGAACAATCGAGAAGTCGAACGTATACTCAATCCAAAATGTTATCGATAAGAAGTCAAACCTAACACTCGATAACGATGCCCATGAGAATAAGTCAACTGGTAGAGAAGACTGGTGGAAGTCATCTATAAAGGATTAAAGCGGAAGCTATGATCGTAACTATCTTGAACATTGTATGAAGGAGTTTGAAACTTCACAGCAAAATAATAACTTTGGCGATGACAAAATGTTTCTAAAAGATCAAAATAATGGTTAAAGAAATTCATCTTCCAATAGGAACGATTTGATTTAAAACATAATGATAAATAATGAAAATTTCTCAGAAATGTTAAAATAGAAGAACGTTAATTGACACTTCGGCATAATGACCTAAACGTGCCGAATTACACAAATGTATATACAAATGTCCGCGCACACATATATGTGTGTATAAATATATAGACTAAGGCACTTAATTGATACCACTGTGAATAATTTCTATCATGTATCTATTATGTATTGTATCAAAAATGATTATATACAAAAGTTATATAATTTCGAAAAATTTTTTTATAATAGAATTCAAAATAATATCGAGCTTCGGCAATGACTAAGAATGTATTAACCTTTAATGTTACTAAACATAAAGATGTTCCGTTTTCCGTCTAATTGGGCATTGAATGTGTTATTAACAATTTTATTGAGATACCAATGATTTCCTGTTCACAAAAATACTGTTAAAACTTTGATATAAAATGACTATGCATATAACACATAATTTACTAGTTATTCAAAGTTCTCATATTATGTGCCTCACTATACATGTATATATACAAACAGAAATACATATATACTAAATGAGAAAACGATTGTAATTGACTCACGTACGGTTAGTATCGTGGATTTACAGACAGGGCGGCAGCCAGCCGGGCGGCCGTAGATGCTAAATTATTTACCCTCCTGTCTATCCATACGTTAGATGCCGACCGACACGTGTTGCATGCTCGTAGATGTTTGTCTTCACGAGTCGTCCCGTACCGCAAATTCCAAGAGAATTCTAGGATTTCTCGATGCCGGTCTGACATTTCGCGAACTACTTCGAACGATCTTAAATACGATTGTTTCGAGAAATTGTACGGTTTCTAAATGAAATCGATTTTTAATTTTTATCTCTCCCTCTCTCTCTCTCTCTCTCTCTTCCATAGAAACATAATCAAAGTAGGTACTTTCGATTCGCAAGAGTCTCAGAAAACTAACTACTAGCCAACAAACAAATTAGTGCAAAAAAAATGGAAAAAGTTGGTCTCCTGGTATCGAAAAGTTCTAAACATTTGTATAGGAACTTTCCAGAAACTAGAAAGTTCTAGTCATCGTGGTTGACAGAGAGAGAGAGAGAGAGAGAGAGAGAGAGAGAGAGAGAGAGAGAGAGAGAGAGAGAGAAAAGTCGATTCAAGAAGGAGAAGCTGAAGGAAGCTTAATCTATTCGTCCTATAGGAAAATGTTGAAGTAAACGTTTTGGATTTACATGGAGTCCACAATTTATCGTACCTCTTTTTCTCTTTTCTGGAGTTCTTCGAGGTTTCTCGAATATGTTTCTCAAGTGAACCTTAGGTGAATCTCGGTCGTGCTATTAGCTAGCTATATAACATAGAGTCTATAGTCACTTTTCTCAGAATTTCAGCACATAAGCAAGCAAGTTGCTAGCAGACACTGATGCAACATGTAACCCATTGCGAACAATGAAGGTATGCTTTGCTCTATAAAAATCCTGAAAATACTTCAGTTTCGCAGAAATAATCATCGAACGATCACGAGAAATGCAGGGAGGATCTTGAAAGTAGGTCGTACGAGTTTTAATACCTGGTCTACTCTTTCCATCAGACTCTTTGAAAGCTTGACTCTTCTCTTTCAACGGGTTTCATGCTCGCATTGTGCGATTTGTCGTGCGAGACCGAAGGAAATGAACTAACTTTAAATTACATCTAGGAAATAAGTACAGTAAAACTACTCGACAATCATCTTCCTTTAAAATCATCGAAACTTACTTCGATACTTTTTCCACATGACTTTTATCGTTCTTTTAAAAATAAGAACAACTAACGAAGCGAGCTGAAAATGGATAGGAAAAAAAAACATTTTACTCAAGGGTTCTCATATAATGAAAACCCTTATATTCGATTACTTCGTTTTAGACGTTTAGAATGCTGGCCATAAGGGTATATACCGGGTGTACCGAACGGTCGGTGGGCCGATTTATGAAACGTATGGTGGCAATAAATTTTTATTTTATTTCAGGTAAAGCTCTTGAGTACGACGATCTAAGAAAACCAAAAGACGGCAATGCAGGAAGGCTTGCAATAAGATAACCATTCGCACATACACGAACTAGCCATAGCCGTAGCTGAATTACGAGGCATTTGGTAAACGTACGTAGAGAGAAGAAACCGTTTACTTTCAACTACTAACAGATTCCTCGGTGTTAGTAGAATAGATGTAGGAGCAACGTGTAGACACCTTCACTGATCAAAAAGAGAAAGAGAGAGAGAGAGAGCCAGGTTAACAGCTGGTGCCAGTTTCAAGTTACGTATCGTCTTTGTAGTTCCACCAAATACGTATATTTGCCGTCTGGGCCGCTTGGCACGCCATGCGTTATGTTAAGAAGTGCAGTTAATTACGGAGATAATTTCGCGACGTATGTTGGCGTGTTGCACATAACGAGCTTCCAACTATGAGAGTTTCTCTAGCATGTAAGCCATACCATACTATAAATGCTTTAAACTCATCTATACTTCGACTTTTATTCCACCATGAAACCTCTCACATCTAATTTTGATCGATAACATGAATTAAAAATAAATTATGCTACCAAAGTAATTTAAGCTTTCTTCTGTTTTTATTTTTGAAAATTTTATTTTTTCTATCAGCAATAATGATTTATTAGTCGCTTGAATTAACATATTCAAGCTACACGATGATTAACAGAAAGAACATTTTTAAAATCGAGATATAGATTGTTCAAGCAGAACAAGTTTGGAATCTAGAACGTCAGTTGAAAATAAACAAAGAGATAAAATATAGAGAAAAAAGGTTAGAACGTTCTTCTGTCCATTCAGGAACATAAATTCGCGAAAACAATCGACGTAGAAACCGTCGTATAAAATTTACTTTTTCCAAGGAATATCGTCTTTTATTTCCTTCTTTCTAATTCTTTCTCTCTCTCTCTCTCTCTCTCTCTCTCTCTCTTTCTCTTTTTTCTTTTTGTCTTTCTCTTAGCAAGGAGACGACACTCCTTGGTCGTCATCGTAGATCTGATTCTTTCCTTCTCTCTTTTCTCTCTCTCTCTCTCTCTCTCTTTTTTTTCTCTCTTACGAATAACCCCTACACACAATCCCTTCTAAAAAAGACGACCTGGGTCGTACGAATACATTTTTCAAGCTGTCTAATTATCCCGCTCTTGAAAAGGCCGACGCTATTCAATTTCACTGAAATTTATTCGTGAGATCGTGCGCGCTCCAGTAATTTTTAATAATACCGGTGGCATTTTATCAACACCCACGTGTGTGAGTGTAACGGCGTTGGCGATGTTACACGAGTGCGCCGAATTTTTTCGCGAGCCGAACACTACAAGATCGTCTTACTCAATTGATTTTCAACGAAATTGCATGAAAATTAATAAAAAATGAAACTAAACTAGTTAATTAAAGTAATCATTTATTATCGCTCTCACGAAGTCGACTCGATTTCGATTTTTGAAAAGTATAATCTCGGTAAATCACACTTTCTTACTCTTATATCCAAAGTAAGAGAAAATGTTGATTTAATCAAAACGATAAAATGAAACCCGATATACGACGATAACACTTTTGTTAAAAGTCAATAACATCAAATATTTTCGATGATTATAGTGGACAAACTCTGAGTATGCTGTTATTTTTTTCTACATAATTTTATTAGTACGTTGACTGTCACCTGTGTTCGGAGATTGTTTCCTCGATGGAGCCATAGTGCTCATCAATGATCGGAGTGCTTCGAATATTTCGAATAATGAAAATTCTCTTGTGATCCCCTGGCAGTATTATGCAAATCTGGCGTCGCAGTCCATGTATTAACATCGATATTTTTATTGGGAAAAACTTCGATACTCCTAAAATTTATTAACAATTAATGAATTTCATTTTTGAAACGTCATGCAACGCTTAACTTTTTCGTTCTGGATAATAATACAAATATTTAAACGTATGATCTTAAATTTATATGTCTAAATAAATAGATAAATGCATAATTTTTTCTTTTTTTCAAATCTACGATATATCAAATAGATTTTTCGAAAATATAGATCAATCAGAATTAGCAATTCGTTGTAAAAAGATTATCGTGTAAAGAAAGACAAATCACTTATCTAATTTCTGACTGTAGCGACATATGTCATAGCAATTGCTCCTATCGCAAAGGAGGAACTACCTCGTCTCCGGCAGATGCAAGAAACTTCCGACAGTATTGATTACAAATTCAGATAACATAACAGGCTAACGAGCAATAATTATCGCGCTCTTCCGTTCAAATCTAGGCAAGCGATTTAATCAATCGTATAGCTTATGTACATATAGGTAAATATGTATACCTATATACATATATATATATATATATATATATATATATGTATGTAATGTATGTATATATATCATTTGTACGCGTTTCAATCTTGTAAGTACACATGCATGTGTATGAATAAATGTGTGTACACGAGCTCCTTAACCCCACATTAGAAAAGAAGGTTGATTAAGAAACTCGACGATCCATCATCTAATAATTACGCTACAGCCGATGAATGAATCGAAAAATCCGCATTTCGAAGCCTATGAGCAATAAGCTCGTTCCGATATATTGTTCACAATAAAATCCTTTTAATTGCTAGCAACCTGCATATTTTCTCTTTAGTCTTGGCTACGTCGCTAACTTGTCGATACAGGTACACGTATCGTAGTGTACATAATAGCGAATTATTATCGTTTGACAGAAAATCTATATTCCCAACATTGCCGATATTAACAAATTTCCTACACAATTGTTATTTTTATTATTTTCTCATTGAAAATGATGAATCGTTATACTTACGCGTATAATAGATTCTGTAATTAAACAATCTGTCGATTAGCCGATCAATCAAATGTATACAAAAGAGACTCGATTTGAAATAATATTGGTGCTCTTTCAGTTTTTATATATATATGAATAGCAATATTAATGGGTCAGAGGCTTTCAATTCGTTTTAATTTAAAAGGATCCAACGGAATATTGTCAATGATTTGTATCTCTTGACAATTACTTGTAAAAGCGATTAATTTTGAAAAATTTTATATGGATATCCGCTATGAATATGAAATCCGAATAAACAATCGGTAATGTCACATCATATTTTGAATGATTTGGTAAATTGAGATCGATTAAACTTTCTAAAAGATTGTAGCGACTCATGTATCCCTTCACCAAAGTGAATGCCGATCAATGTTTGATATTGATGGTTCGTCAGAAAATCGTTCAAAGAAATTAAATAAAAAGAAAGAGAAAACGAGTGACGTTAAAAGTAATCGATTCTCTTTGTGATCGAGCAGGCGAATACGAAATTAAAAATTGAGTGCCTGAGGGGAATTATAAACCTTTCTGACATTCGATACCAGCTTCATGCCATCTCTATAGAAATAATTATATTTTTTATGCTCGTTATGTCGTTACAAAATTTATGTACGTAAACATCATTGCTTTCCATTTTGATTCCATTTAATATTGTTTCCTTTTTTTAAATCATCATTGATATTGTAAAATAAAACAGAGAAATTTATCATGAATAATGATATTGTAAAGATAAAAATTTTCCGTATGTTTCATTATTTATTAAACTAATACATTCGATACCAAACATATAAATCATATGTTCAATATACGATACAATTCTATTTACAATTAGTACATTAAGTTCCTTTATAGATTCATTTTATTAATTTGATTAATATTAAATGCTTTAAACATTATCAATGTACTTTTTAGGCCAAATATATGCTATCCCAAAAAGATCTTTCGGAACCCCCTAAGTCATTAAAATCACAGAGTCAAAAACATCCAGGTCCGAGGCATTAATAAAACCCTCCATATCTATTCCAACGTGAGCTCTACATTTCCATCGTGATCCCTTAGGAACATAGAATTTAATGCGAAAAGCAAAACGACAGCAGTGGATTATGACCCTGTGTAAACTCACCCTGCTATACTACTTCTAGTCGGTGTTTTTTAACGAACTCTAATGTCAGCCATTCGTGGAAGTAAATGCGAAATAAAAATTCCGTCGTATCGAAGACGACATCGTTGTTGTCATTTCGTTTCCAAATGTATAAGCATCTGTATCATAATAGCATATCAAGATAGCAGAGATAGCTATTTTTTCTTTTAATTATTAGTCATGTCCCAAGAAAAAGTGAATATTATATACTAGTACATAATTTGCGTATTACTAAAGTATAAAATTATTACAAAAATATTATGACAGATTAAGTATATACATAATTAATAATAATTATAATATTAATAACAATAACAACAACAACAAAATAACAATGATAACGACAACAATAATAATAATAATAATTAATAACAAATAAAGATTTTAATCGAAACTAAGTAAAACCAAATTTGTCAAAATACCTACCAGAATTACCGACCTAAAAATAAATAAATTTCTTAATGAAAACGTACGTATTACCTTTATGATACCTCTCTATATGTACATTTAGAAAAAAGACATCCTACAGATTTTTGACGAAATGCATGATCTGATAAATTCGAAATATACGTACACACGTTTGAACCACGGAACTAGCCCTGTTATGTGAATACAGTAGGATTACTACGTCATTGTATTAGCTTATCGAGAAAAAGTGTAGAAGGAGAAAAGGGATCGAAATTCGAAAGATCGTAAGAACGCGGAGCATACTAAAAATAAAACTTAACGCTGTGTACTCCTGGTCCGAGGCATAACGGACGCATAATGAGACTTCGTGGCGACGACGGTGGTTTACAAAGAAATCGTTGGTCAGATCGTGGCATACGGTCGTCGCGACACCTATGATTTGCGACGAAACGACCTTTCTCGGGCTTCACGCTAAGGGTGCAATAGGGAGAGAAAGAGAAGGTTTGCGTGAAGGCAAGCGGCACGGCAATGATGGGAGGACCACTCCTCTTTCTCTTCTCTTAGCAAACTGCAATTCACAGCCATGTACGTTCCTCACACACATGCACAAATACACACAAAAAGCTTAGTACATGCGTATACACGTGTAGAAAGAGAAAGAGAAGGAGAAGGGACTCGCACGAGATTTTTGTGGTCGCGTGTGGCATCGCATGACGCTTGTATTACCCACGGCATGCCACCGTCTTTTCTACCCTGCCAAACACACTAATGCTTCTGCCGATATTACTCGACGATTTCTGACCATTTCTCGGAACGACGCCATTTCAGGGTGCAAGCCACGCTGCTAGCCGCCACTACTAACGTCGTCGTCGCCGCGACCGATGTCGCGAACGATATATTTAATAGTGCACGCAGTCGAGACTTTTCTCATCAACACCGTTCTCGATTGCTTATTGTTACATGTATATGTTTATATGTATACAAAATCTATTGGTCAATATTTCAATTATCAATCTAGGTAATAGATCCATCGAAGTAAGATCGTATTTAAATGAATCTTACTCTTTCTATCGAATTTTTTTATCCCATATCAATCTATATTAATTGCAAATAATTATTAAAATGATAAATTTATATCGAGAGAATATGCGAAAAATAACATTATTATTAAGAACTATAAAACTAAGTACTTCACAAATCATTGTGCCATAATCTCCTGTCGGATTTAACATTTTTCGGATTTAACGTCCTTCTAAGGGAAGAACTTCGAATAAAAATAGAAAAAAAAAAAAGACAAGAAAACGCTTGTCCGGGATTTTCTGCGAAACGTCAACTGCAATATCATCGGCGATATCTCATAAGAGGACAGAGATAATTTCACGACAGGTAAGCCATGGAAGAGGAGCCGAGAAACGTTAAAATAAGTTGTTTCAGCAGCTCGGTAAGAGGCTTAGAGATTTAGCGATTCTCGTGGATGGCAGTTTTACTTCGTTTTTCGTGCTGTAAATAAGGACCATGGTTGCAGTAAATCGCATTTAATTTTCGGCAGGAGCTTTTCACTTAATAATAGAATTCAGGAAATGATTTTCATTACTCTCTCCTTTCGCGACTTTGCAATGGTATATAATTTGATTCTACGAACAGCTTTTCCGTTCCGATTGGAATCATTAATAACATGCTGGTTTACATTCAGATAGTTTATTTCGAATCATAGATCACAGACCCTGATTACAAGAAGAAATCTATAACTAGAAGATCGGATACATTTTAATGGTTGTCTAAAAATAAATTTTTGATAATATAATTAATAAAATAATGGAAATTGACGTGTATCCACTAAAATGTATAACATATTTGCATTTGAAGATAACGTTAGGGTGTAAACTTGGCTCGTTGTGACAGATTTCACACATAATCTAGCACGCGTGTTACTATTGTAACGAGTCACATAATTAATGCAGCCATGTGATTAAAACTTTTCCCGTAATTTCTTGCACATAAAAGTTTACGCAAAGGGGGATGGAATCAGAGAGAGAAAAAGAGAAAGAAAGAAGAGCAAACCTAATAAAAGTGAGACAGTGAGAGAGAGAGAGAGAGAGAGAGAGAAAGAACGAATAGAAATAAATACGTAAAAGTTGTACCGTGAGAAGATCGTGGGTGGTTGGGTGGCCGAGCTCAGGGGACAAGTCCGTTCTAGGTCCACGGAGTTTCAATCTGTTTCACCCTGTCCGTTCTGATTCCCGAAAGGCTTAACCCAGACACGTCGAAGTAGAGAATAACGAGCTTCCTAGTCGTTTCTCTTACTCGTCTTTCCTTCAACGGTTAATTCATCCGGAAATAACTGTCGAGCCGCAATCGACAAAGCCAAGCCCAGCCCTAATCAATATTGAATTGTCTTTATGAGGCATAACGACTCATTCTTGTAAATGAAAGCTTACACAAGCTACACAATCTCGTTCTTGACAATCATTTCAATCTTACGATCTATTACTTTTAGCGCTTCGTGACATTCTTCTTTACATATTCTTTTCTATTTTCTGTTGAATCACAAACATTAATTCTTCGTTAGTATGCAATAATTAATTAAAGCTGATTTGATAGATGTTCCGGTCGAAAATATTTTTCTCGTTAACATCGCATGCATCGTAGTTTTGAATTTTGGGTTATCGCTACGCGGAATCGTGATTGAACTTTAGGAAAAGCCGTAGATATTCCTCGACGTTTCGTATTTCATTGTTAATCCCCCGCGTACATTATTCCCCACGGCGATGTTCCGTTCACCATCGGAATTCATATTATACTTTTATGAAATGATTAAAATATAATTATAAAAAAAAAGAAATTACAATAAAAATTACAATTTGGAGGAAAAAAAGAATCAGGGAAGAGGAAGGATGACATGGGTAAAGTATAATGAGTAATTAAAATTCTACGTAAAATTCGTCTACTGCGATTGTTAATTATATAGTACTTTCGTGTTACTCGTAATAATCGATAATAAGCGGCGAATGGCAGAAAGTGGCCGGACATCTGCCTTTGTGTTTTGGGACCTGTCAAATGGTTCTAGTTAGTGACTCAAAGCAGACATCGAAATCCAGAACATTCGACGCGAGCTGCGCGAAGAGAGTCGCTTCGTTAGGTACTTTCCGCTTCGAATGAAAATAATTACCTTTCTGCTGAACCAAATAGAACGTAAGCGAATTAACGGCGCTTATACAGAGAACCATTTGCATTGATGCATGTGCATGGAAAAACGATGAATCGACGATAACAAACTTTTTCTACGTTCCCGTAGATGGAACGATGCTTTGATATTATATATCTGAAGATAGACTTGCCATGAAAGGAACAAGATGACGAATAAATTGCTTCTGATTTGAGTGAAATATCTCTCGAAGAATCATTCGATACATGAAGCAAATTGATTGTCGAATAAATCTTACCGACGATATATAATTTTATAACAGAGATAGATAAATACGAGATAGAAACATACCTTTAATTTCAATTTTGAACGATAAGCTCGATAAAAGTTTAAAATTAAATGGGAATACGCCGAGAAAAGTGGATTATAGGTATAGAAATAATTAATGAATTCGTATTACTCGCTATTTGCAATTTTTATGTTCATAATTATAACGCATCAAACTTTAATCGTCATTAATAACATTGATAATGAAACAGATATCATTAAGAAAAAAAAGTGAGTAGGGATTTTATCTAAAATAGAAAATAATTAATACAATATATTTAAGGATTTTTACGGTTTTTGATTGAACTGAGATAAATTATTATTAGATACATAGAATGAATCACCGATTATCAACGTTAAAAAAACCAAAATATTCACGTCAATGTTCCTTACTTGCCGAAAAGAGCTTGTCTGGATCAATCCGTAGAATTAATAGGCGGCGGCGGTCTTAAATTAAGTATATTTCTCGTCTAACGACCTACAACTAATTGAGTCAGCGTGGAAATCCTGTAGCAAATGCGATTACAATTAGTAAAAACGCGATTAAACGAAATGGTACGCAGATGTCAAGATAGATAATCCAGTCCAAGTAGTACAATTAATTATAACTCGAAAATTACTGTAATGAAAATTATAATTAATTCAATTGTTTTAATATATTCGATCATCAAATTTATTATATTAAGAATTATTATGATATTTAATTGTGATACCTGATGATCCTTGAATATTATATTGCAATGTATTAAAACTAAGTGATTTATTATTCTAAATAAAATCTTCTTTAATAAACTTGATGAATAGATGTTAACGATTTCGATATTAGAAATATCGGCAGTAGAGTTCGAAATACTACGAATGATAGTTTTGTGATTTGCCTAGAAAGCTATAACTATAGCCAACGTAGACTATTAGTTGGGACATAACCTAATGCATCTGTCCCTAATGCTTTCCAACATTGCTTGTATATAGAACAAAGTTTATGAAGTTCATAACATTCGACTATAAAATTGCTCTATTTCATGTTATCAAACATGCTACGAAATCTCTCGAATAGCGTTAGATTTCTTTTCCTACATACTAAATTTATAAAAGATTATTTTTGAAACTTCGTCAATTATGTTGACAATATTTCTTAATCTAACTTCCCTACGACCTTGTGACCTTTAAAAATAAATATAATTCATTCGAAAAATCCTTAAAATACACGTATGCCGACATAATATGAGAATAAAATAGTAGCTCATCTTTAAAAGATTGAATTCCCAAAAAAATTGACCTGAGAATAATTTGAAGAAAACTTTTTATGTCGGTACAAAATCGAGGAATTTGTAATGCCGAGGTTATGTCGGTTAATCAACGTAAAAATAACGGAAAAATAAAGAAAGAAAACATCAATAGTGGAAAAAATTAAAAAAGAAAAAACCAATTGGAATGAGAGAAAGAGAGAAACGAAGAAAGGAGAAAGAGAGAGAGAGAGAAAGAGAGAGAAAGGAAGGGAGAGAAAAAAGTGAGACGGAAAGAAAAAGAGAGAGAGAGAGAAAAAGAACAAGAGGAAAAAGAAAGTTGTACTTGCCGTTGTTGGAGGGTGAAAACCAAAAGGCGTGCACCGGCAATCGGGTCATAGAATACGCCATTGAGATTTGTGACGCCTGACAGAACAGCCAGACACGTCGAGAGTGCACTGTCGCCTTTTTTCCCTTCGTCCTAACCACCCACAATCCTTCCTCTCACACACATATATACACACTCTTCTCCTCCTGTTGGCGAACCCAACACGTATATATGCGTTGTGTCTCCATAAATATGCATTCCGTTTAATGAGACGCCTGCGGCGCGTACTAGATCGCGTTTTGTAGGCGGATTCAGCCGTACTATGCCGCCTGAGATCTACGTGCGTGATCTGTGCATGTATGATGTTTATGTGTGTATGTAAATCTGTGTGAGAGTACACGACAAGCGTTGCCATAATGGCATTGAATTTGCCCATCGTCCCGTGCACGCGTCATCGCTCCATCTCGACAGAACATTCCGAGAGTATCTCAAGCGTCACCATCAAGGATGCTCTTTCTCTTTTCATCTACTCTTCCCACATTACTTTAATTTTTTTTATCTTTTTCTCGAACATAACGACTCCGATTTTTCGGTTATCACCAACTGATCGATCCTCATTAAACAATTCTTAAGGATTTATAATCCATTGAAAAGTAATATTCATCGATCGAATATTTTCGAATATTTTCAAGTACGAAAATTTTGCTATTATATCCAAATTGCAATCCTTAAAATAATACTATGTAAAGGAATAAAATATTCAAAACGTTGGTGCTAATTTCCATTGTTCACTTGGTTCTCAAAGACAGAGACAAAGAAACGAGACATCTCGCTTTAGTAAATTGCCCGAAGGAACGAGAATCCACCATCTAAACCACGACTCGTGGCTGTCTAGCTTGCAAGATCCAAAGCGTTTCGGAACTCGAAGGAGCCACTCAACACCGACGAGTATAAAATATCAAGGTTAATATCGTATTATGCAAAACCACTTTCGGATGAACTGCAGTTATATACGATCTAACGAAAGTTGGACGCGCTGATAGACGTTGAAATGAAGTTCCATACTTACACCTTGAAAACTGATAAGACGAGTAATCAATTTTCTTATAGAATGCAAAACGAGCCAGAGGAAGAGGAGTGGAGGGATTGGTTGAGGAAGCAACGGGGTTTGATAATGTTGATATAGCGCGTCGAAAGTTTCTGTCATTTCTGTCGCTTCCTCTTTACTTTACTTTTTTCTCTCTTCTTCCCTTCTTTCTCTCCTTTTCTCTTTTCTCCCGTCCTCCTTCTTTATCTTACTATACGCCGTATCTTCTTTTTTTTCCTGTTATCTTTTCTTCGTCAATTTATACCTTGATATCATCGACATTGCAGGCCGATAATTATAGGATGAGTTGCGATCTTAGTTTCTCGGTGACGTGATCGATCGCTCGTCGCTTAAACTTACCTCGAACTCAACGTATCGGATAGGAAAAAGAGATAGAGAAAAAAAAGAGAACAAATTGAATGGAAAGAGTATTTATGAATTTGAAGTTTCATAAACTACATTTCTATGTAGAAAATTGTAAATGAAGTATTTAAATTTTTACAATATGAAAACAAATAAAAATTAAATACAAGTCATTTAAAAACGGAAAAAATTCAGGAAGATGCTTTACGATAGAATCGATTTATAAATAACGAAGTAGTTAATATTGATAATGCTATTAACTTTCTATCATGCTATTAATAGTAGCATGAATATCTTTTCTCCACTTATTTTTACTCTTTTTTTCACTTTCCATTTTGCCTGTGTATTCTCTCCAATGAGTCAAATTAAAAAAAAAAAGGATGTACGATAAAATTGAGGATTCAAAAGTTTCTAATTAATGTACTGATTATTCATTTATATCATAATCAATACATCGTATATTAATTCGAGCTAAGAGAAGAGGATGTTCGGATAATATGAAGCTATTGTGAACTAAGCAATGGCGTTGGTTTGAGCGTATTTTCGATCGACTATCATGTTGAAATCCATAACAAAATCTTTTACGAACACGTGTCGTATATACTTATATATATATATAAGTTTTTTATGCATGCATTCATACATGTACATACACTTTATATTCGATGTAACGATCGTTCACTTTTAATTACGACCAACGTGTCGAACACGTTCGAGAAAAAGTTGACATTTTTGATCGACGGCTAAATAAAGAACCATTTTAATAGAACCGCTCATACTGGATGCATTAAAGCTTGCAAGCATTTATACAGATTAACTTTCTTACAAATTTTTTGCCTGAGATGAAATTTTACATAATTACTATAATCAAGATAAATATACACATTTTATATCGCAAAATATTTATATACAAATCTAATATTTTACAAGGTTGGTAAAAAAAAGTCGAAAATGTATAAAATTAAATCCTGAATTTTAATTAAACTTAGAATTATAATAAAAATAAGAATCAAGAAGAATCTATTTTCAAATTCTGTTCAAATTTATAAACCGTGAATAATAAGGAATGGAAGAAGAGAAACAAGATCAAGTTCGGTACACTCGAATGAAATGTATAATACATACCACTCACAATCAGTGCATCTAACGAGAGAATAGATAAGATAGTATATGCGTGACTTTTATTTCATCCCTTTTGTCAATTTGTACGAAACTCATACGAAACTACCAAGCGTAACGAAAGGGGATGACAAAGAAAGATAGAGATTAAGAATCTGAAAGAAGAAGAATTGGAAGAAAAGAAAATGAAAAGTGGACATAGAGAATGAAAGACAGAGAAAGGGGAGAAAGAAAGAGAGAAGAAAGAGAAAGAAAAAAAAAGAAAAAAAGTCAAGTCAATCAAAAGAACCGACAACAAAGTTTTTCAAAAGCGATCTATCCAACGAGAATTCGGACGTTATTTGAGAGCGATATCGACGTGCAGAAAAACTCATGTGTAGAGAGGAATAGAGTGAAAGAGAGAATCAGAGAGAGAGAGAGAGAGAGAGAGAGAGAGAGAGAGAGAGAGAAGTAGACCATCGTACCGGCTCTCCAAACGTTTCACGGCTCCATAAATTTCAATGCATTATCGATCGAGTTGAGCCGCGTATAGAACGACGCATCTTTACGCGTTTGTATCTTTTTACTCCTTCGCGTACGAATAGTAGTGATCACACATATTCGCGTATATTTGTAACGTTACGTTAGTACAATTCAACAATACCAAGAAAAAAAAGACCAGTAAATGGGGAAAGTAAAAGTATATATATGTGTACAAATTGAGTCAATAATTATAATTATTATTAGCTGAAATATTCTTATAAATTTTAAATCATTTTTGCACGATAAAAAACGTAATAGATCTTTTATTATCAAACACTAAAAGATTCGATAATTTCAACATACTTTTTAATGTATAAACTAAACAATTTTTTCAAAAATCAAGAGACAGTTATTTGAAATGGAAATATTATATTAATAGATTCAGTTAATCTGTATATGAATATATGTACATATATATGAGGTAGCCAGCATTGATTTATCTCGGATAATATCAAATTACGATCGTAGAAGATTGTCGACGTGAGATCGTGCCTGAGAGATTATAGGAGTCGAAGGGAGTTACTGTTGGGAAGAGTGAAAGAGGAGAAGGGTTGAAACGAGGCTTTACGACGAACAACCCTCTCCCACTTTCTCTCTCTCTCTCTCTCTCTCTCTCTCTCTCTCTCTCTCTCCAGAATACTTTGACCGTGTACGCGAGAGACGAGAAGAAGGGAGAGAAGGAGTCATTTGTACCACGAAGCGCGAGCTCCTCCCGCTCCTTTGCTGCTTGCGTGACCCCGTTGTCGTTCACACGCTCGCCAAACCCTTTTCAACTTCCTACTCGCGCATAGATAACTTTTATTTCCTTTCCCACCCACACCGGTTAGTGATCCTTGATTGAATCCTGGTTGTCCTGGACGACGAATCGTTTCAATCCTTACGATCGATTTAACTTTCTGCGTTTGACCTTTTTTTTCTTATTTCATGTCATTTTCTTTATTCTGCTTCGTTTGTCTACTTTTTTCGTTAAATGACTTTAATGAGTTCATTGATAGTAACAATTTCTACAAGTATAACGTTCTTCTTGCCACATACGCTATTATTCAGAATAATCGAAGATAAATTGACTTATTCTGTGTGTATCTCTACTATAATTAACAACTCTATTAACCATGAAGATTATTTTCTCAATTTTAGTTAAGAATTTATTAGGAAATTAAACATGTAAGCTTTGAATTCTAATAATGACTCTACTCGCATGATCAGTTGATTTTGACCTAACCGAATATTTAATTTTAGACAATTAATTTTAATTATCATCTAGGTTAGATTCATTCTCCCTCTCTCTCTCTCTCTCTCTCTCTCTCTCTATCTCTAAACGAATTTAAAAATTTTATTATTTAATATCGTTAGACTATTTCTTTTATTATCATTTTAAAAACTATCAGAAAATAATTTCAACGAAAATTATTTCGATAAGAATATGAAAGAATAATTTCGATGAGAATATGAAAACACATCGATGAATTGGTTTATATAATTACTTGGAAGACAACCGATTCACGGAGTAACCTCGACAAAAAATTAATTTCCTCTTCTATTAACTTTCTATATTTGGCAGGTCTTATTTTTATATTTGAATTGCTAACCTACATAAATTCTTAGGATCGCTGACTTAATCGAGACAGTTGCAAAAAACTGTTTTGCTTAGTAGTGACATACTCCGCATCAAGCCACATGTATCTATAGCCACTGTTGACCTATAATAATTCTCAGAATCGTCGTGACTTCCGATTGGTCAGCATTGTACATAATAAATAGGATCGATTCAGTGATCTATAAATGCGATTGTCTCAGCCACGAAAAGTCACACAGATTAAAAATAAAGATATAAATAATTAATTAATGTAGATATAAATAATGCCTATCGAAGTCTTTTTCGTATAAAATGATCAGAACGTTAGCATATGAAATAGAAACCTTAAAAGTGGGTCTAGAATATATAGTGTCAAAATAAAATGCTCAAGTGATCAAAATAAATTTGATCATTTGAAAAAAATTCTTTGTCAACTTTCCAGAAAGTTATTTCTATTATTATTAATCATATTCAAACGCAGAAAAAAAAAATCGAAACAAGTTCGAAGGCGTTAAAGACAATCAGATGAGACATAATTAGAATTAAGTAATTTTTTAAGTCAGATTTATTGCTGCAAGGATGAATAGAACGATAGTATAGAAGATCATGCATCTATGATAAGATTTAATTTTATGAGATAACGACCGCGCGATAAAAACGGACCCAGCTAAAAATGTTTTAATGTTCATGTCACTGTAAATATTGCAGAAAATATAGTGGGATATCGTGAAAATGTGTAGGTAGCTACGGTAACTGAAATTTTTGCCATATTCAACGGGCGTTGCATTGGCATTCAAGGTAGTACACAGGTTTGCTCATTTGCCGACATTCTGTGATTCAACGAAGCTCGAGCTAACATGATTTAACGATCCAGCAACATATATTTTTCTTTTACATACATCTTGCCTTGTTATGCATTAAATATTATAAAGAGAGAAAATGAGAGAAAGAAAGTTACGTGTGAAAAATACGTAAAAAACGATAGTAAAAATGTATAATATCTTAACATTGTGAATAAAAATAAATTTTCAAACATTGTCGTTATTTGAACTTAAAAAGATATATAGATAATATGTAATAATTAGTAAACAAAATGTATCTCACTTCTTACTCGTTGAGAATACCTAAGTTAATAAAATTTTGCACTTTCAGCCAGTCTTGAGACACAAATCGGAAACAAGTTAGTATTCAAGTACCTCTTTATTTCCCACTCGACGTCAAGCTCAGCGTCTCGTTGGGTCCTTTACACGCTCTCAAGAAGTTCTCTTTTACCAGATCTCTTTGATAACCTATGTAGCAAACAGACGGTTGGATCTGTGAAAAGAGATCGGAGCCAATCCATGGTAAACTCGAAGGTAGCTTTCGTGAGCACCTCGTTACGATAGACACGCGATTCACTCTTCTTGGGGCTTTGACCGAAGAAGAAACTTCTTCGGAGACTTAACAAACGTGACCGCTGAATGCTAGAGAACTTTAAGACGAATATGACGGCGGAATTTACACGGGAGAGAAATCTTGTCGCGAAATTTCACGTTCACCGAGTTACATAAAACGTTTATAGGAACAAATAACTAAGTTTCGCAAGACTTGGAAGGCAATCCTACGAATTGTTCGTTACAACGATGGAAAAGAAATTTCATAGTTATTAGAAAAAAAAGAATAAAAAGAAACAAGAAAGAAAGAAAGAAAGCAACTTACACAGTCTGTCGAACAAATGGTCATTCAAGTAACGTATGACTAGCGCATTTTTTATGTAAGATTATATTCGTATATATAAGACGTGCGATTCGACGAACTGTAGAGAAGTAAAAGACTAAACGATGAATTTCTCCCTTGTTGCTTTTTCGTGTGTCGTGTGCAAGCTTCGAGAAATGAAGTAGTACAAATCCGTATTGAGTCGAGAGAGTGAACGAAAACAAGAGAGAGAGAGAGAGAGAAACAGTAAAAGAAAGTAAAAGATGATGAATTTGAGTATGCAAGAAATATATATAAACATATTATTCGATGTTAAACAAAGCAACGATACACTTTCTATGTTAAAATTTAATGTTACGTAAGATTCGGAGTTCCAATTGTTTGTTTACGTTGAATTTTCGACTTTTCATAATTTCGATCGTATCATAAATACAATGGAATACGGAATTTTTCTAATATTCGTTTGAAGTAACTGGATTATCTTTAATTTCGCATTATCTTTAATCTCACAAATGAGATTGAAAAAGATTGTATACATTTTAATGAAAATATGAAAACTATATATTTATGCATATTTGTACATATCTGTATTGATATTCCAATAATTTCTAAGGTTATGGTTAATAATTTATAACATTTGAAATTAGATAAAAATATTATGAAATAGAAGACATTTAAATTTATACGAATGGATTATTTACTCGTGAAAATATAATCTTGATGATCTAACGGTACACAAAATTCCATTGTTCTGTTATACTTTCTGACAGTATAATTCTTATTCGCTTCTTTCGGTTTTGTCTTTTTGAATGAAAATCCAAGATTTATCGCAATTCATTGACAATTTTCGTTGACAATTTTCTAATAAAAAAAAAAGAATTCTCAAATCACCCCCAAAAGCCAAGACTTAAGAATAGTCCGATTCAATCTATCGATTCATATAAAGGTCACTCGGAGATTTCATTTTTTATAGATTCCCGAAAGGGTAAACCACAGAATGATTGAAAACGATTTGGAGACAGGATACTATCATCGAACGCGAAATCGAAGACGAATCCCGACGGACATGACCGCAACGTAACGACGCTGGTTTTAACTGCTGCTACTATATTGAAAACTATTAATAAAATAGTCGATGCAAGGTTAAATCTTTAGATTTTCTGGTTCGGTATCCATGAATGTTTTCTCAAAATTTCTCGGTACATATCGCCGAGTATTCACTGTAATACACTAGGAAAACTCAAAATTCATTAAAATAGTATTATTATGTATTTCGCGTTTTATAATTAATACTCTGCTACCGTCATCGTTTCAACAAGCGACGTAATTTTACTTTTGAAAAATAACGCTGCTTCGGTAATATAATGATATTTCATTCGAACCAAATTTTATGAAAGTATATAATGAAATACCATACTTCTGTTTTCCTTTGCTATTTATTAGTTCTCTTTGAGTATCTTTCTTTTTTTTATTTTTCCTTTTATCTATATTAATTAAGCATATAACGATAAATTATTTACATATAACGGTAATGAGAATAATTATCAAACGGAGAAAAAGAAAGAAGAAAATTTTTATTATTCGTTATCGCACAAAGTCGTGATACATAGATCGTAAATGCACTTGCTTTGCCAGGTAAAGTAATATCTATAGGTAGCATCATACATAGTCCAGACGTATTATATATATACATATATTTATGTATGTTATATACGTACATGTACTAACTTATGTAAGGTTCGCACAGGTCGTGACTGTAAATCAATCTTGCGGCAATAGACGTTTGCTCGCGGCAGTCGTCAGCGTATGAAAATTAAAACGATATATCACGCGAAATCTGCTTAGGTGTGACGCCGCTTTAAAAGAGCATTACGCATCTCTTCTCCTTCGACGTTTTACATTTTGTGGATACGGAGAACGACGAAAAATATCAGGCTTTCTTTTCTTACGAATTTCGATGTTTACGAATGCTATTGTTGTCATTGTTGTTTTTATTAAAAAATATTCTGGAAGTGTTCGACCTATTATATCATATACAATATTATATTGAAAATTAATAAATCTTTGGTAAAAAATGTATAATATTTTTAATGATTTATACTATTACACGTGTCTTCTTTTTTGTAAAAATTATATTTTGTTATATTCTGCATATTTTTAAGCTAGTTATGTTTGTTTAATTTCAAAGAAGTAATTTCTTTAAAATAATTGACAATAAATTATCAAATCTTTTCTAAATTTTAAAATTTTCTCAAATATAATCATTCATATTTTAATTCAAATTCATTTTTCCATTTATCCTATATAAAATTATCACAAAAATTGAAAAATTTTAATAGGAATGTTTAAAAAGATTCAACAATTTGCATAAAAAATTCTTATCAGGAAAAACGCAATCCAGATGCAAGATTTGTTTACACGAGGAGAAGGAATATTTTTTGTTGTATTGTATTCCGTAAGAAAGCTTTTTACATCTTACGTGTTTTCAAAGCATATCCTTTGTTACCCACGCATCATTGTTATCGAATTTGTCGAGCACAGTAAACGGTCTAAACCTTCTATAGAAAGTCGATTTCTAACCGCAGGCATTTTCCTATTGATGAAAATCTTACGAAAAATTATTGTACTCTTCATCCAACATACTAAAACTTATTGTATCATATATTCCATATTATCATTATTTTTATTATTATCTATTATTGTCAGTGTCTTGATTTTTTGTCCGACAATTACAACGGAACAACAAAAAAGAACAGAAATCGGAGGAACTTTTTCCATTTGTAATAAATAATTATTCTTTTATAAATATACGAAACAGATGCGCAATGTTATAATGAAAAATACGAGTATATTTATTATAGAAGAATGTAATTAAAAACTGAAGATACTTTCATTTTTTTTTCTTTTTTGATCATTTCAACACATTCATTTTTCTATCACATCGTTTTATGTGAAACAAATTAAAAACACGCAGTTCTTTTGCATTATTACAATGGAATACATAAATATGAGAACTTTGTTATCAACTAAAGCGTACTTCGGTAAGGGAACGATAGGAACGAGGTCACAGATATCAAAGTGACAGTCGGTGAAATGCTCCGTTTTGTAGAAACCGTATAAGGCTCGAAAATAGTCAGCGATGTCACAAAGTGTCACCGATGGGGAACCACGACTGCGTGAATTTATGTAAATGATAGGCGATTCTATTCTCATTATTTCGTAAAAAATAAAAGTCTCGCAAGGATTAATATATTTTCAAATATAAAAAAGTAAATATATTTTTTCTTTCCTCGATATTATATAATTACGTATTGTGTGTAAAAAATCTCTTCATTAGACCTCATCTCGTTTTATATATATATATATAATATTATCGAAACTTTCTTATGTCGTCGTTAAACGTTAAAATAATTTGCATACAACCGCAAGTAACGGCAGTTACGAGCGGTAAACCGCAAAAAGGGTAACGCATGTTTACCGAGATCACATAGGTACATTCTATGTGCATAGAATATTATCTTGAATATGCGAATTGTTTCTCGATACACGTGTATTTATGTAAGTATCTATGTACATTAAAAACTTACACACACAAAAATACTATTAGCGATTTTGCTTGTGGAAAACGCTATTAAAATTACGAATCATGATTTCTTCGTAATAAAACTGATACTCGAAATAATTTCAAGCAATATTTAACCAGCTTCTTATTTTTTCTTTGACAAAATAAAACATTTTACTTGTTTTCATTCGAACAATCATTCGAAATTAAATGAATATCGCTATTGAATATATCGGTAATTTCAATAAAAAATGGATTAATATAAATTCAAATTAAATATTTCTTTATTATGTGCTATAAAGTTAAAAGGTAGGAAGTACAAATATAATAACGGGAAAAAACTCATAAGTAGCTACTCTATAAACTTCATGTGTATGCTTTTTTAAATTTTCTACAACTTTTCATATTCATCGTTCGGTATCATATAATAAGCAACACACGTGCAAGAGAAAAAGATATAAAAATATACAGAAATAAAACAAATATAACGTTAATGACACGTACTTAGATTCTTTTTTTCTCTTACCATCATAAAATGATTTTATTCTTGAAACTTTTTATCCGTGTTTCATTTTCATTTAACATTCCCTCGCATTGAACTCACGAGTAATGGTTTTCAATGACGATAGAATGTAATTATAAAGGAGTGCTTAATTAAAGCCTCGAGGCTTTTCGTTTGCTACGAAAATCGTGATACGCGCAAAGCTTAGAAAAAGATTATGATATTTCTCTACAAAATATATGCGTTTATATAGATATATATTTGTGTGTGTATGTGTGTGTATGTATGTGTTTGTTTCAAAGTAAATTTTCGAAAATTATTTCTACAAGAAGATAATTATCGTTCCTTGCTATGACTTCAATTATCGAGGATACTTATATTCTCTCACAGAAGAAAATTTTCAAAGGGATCTTTTCCAAAAGAATGAACTATCGAAAATGGCAACTGTTTTATCTTTCACAACTTTTCTAAAACGCGAAATATGTACGTCAATACACGAGCCTTTCATTTAGAAACAATTTAATCGTTGCTCTAATTACTGCTTTCACGAACTCAAAAGAATAGACTTTGCAAATCTATTAGATCTATCGACCGGTACTCTTTTAATTTTAACAAGTTATTTCCAGGAGTTACCAAAGGAATTATCTAAACACCACTCTTGTCACTGGCATAAGAAAACCATATTAAAATTTTTATCGTCCTGTCGTTTATCGTTGTGTCACGGAGAAAATTGTCTAAATAAAAAAAAAAATAAATAAAAGAAGAGAAAGAAAAAAACAAGAAAAGAAAAAAGAAAATAACGTAGAAAAATGAATAATACGAGCCTCATTGTTATACACAATATTAAAAATTAGTTTACAAAATATGAATTTCCAATATGTCCTGATAATAAATTTTTCAAATTATGCGTAAATATTGCTATGAGCAATAAGATACATCTTGCCCCACAAAAAATTGTTGAAAAAAACATTTAAATTGATATATCTAATAATAATTAACAGAATATTAATTTTATCTTCTAATCAATCGCAAAACTATACCTTTTGGAATAATTAAAAATCCTCAAAAATGCTCGATTTTAATAAGTGGTTATATCGTTGACGGAAAATGTTGGTAGCGCCGAAAATAAAAGATTTTGAATGCTGCAAAAGATTTTGGTACAGCGTATCTAAATCCTGTTTCGCTTGGCGGAAAAAATTAAAAACCGTGTACGATGCGCATCGACATTTCAACGTGTCTGCCGCATTTCAAATAATTCACATTGCATCTGCCGATCTGGACAAATCCTATAAAAAAAAATATAATTGAATTGGTGAAATGCGAATTATCGTCAGTTATACTTATAATTTTTGAAAGAAGATAAAACTAAACAATCAAGAGAATTTTACTTTTCTTTCTATTGGCTTTCTACATATCCATTGAAGTCGATCAAAGTCTATTGGAAGAACACATAGGAAGGTGCATGCCAACCGATCGGTCTCATTGCTTTGTTACATCATTAATTCACTAGATAAACACCCTAGTCTTTGACGCTTGTTATCGTACTCGTAAGAGTCATGCCAGTGAGGGCTTCGAAATAGCATGGACTGTCGTTGCAGAAGCCTGTAAATGGCTCGCAAGCGATATAGTTCAAAGTAACGATAGGAACTAGGTATAAAGTATATATGTATACGTATATATATATATATATATATATATATATATATACATATATATACATATTTACAGGCGTATACTTGTGTATGAGAAAAAAAGGAAAGATAGAGATACAAACGAGAGAAGAGTAAACGCATTGGTAGCTTCAGGGCAATGCGGTAAATTATAATACAAGGAAACAGCTTTGCGGAAGTCATGGGGAACACCGTAATTACGATGAATTTGACCAACAACCACAGCCGGGCCAAACTTCGTATCCACCGAACACTTTTGCTCTTTTAGCATCGACCATCCTGCAATTGTTATTCCCTCATTTACAAAGACCGAAGCAGTAAACGTTAGTCGACGTTAGCCAGTCGCTGCCTCCTATACTTTTACCCCTACTGTACAGTTCTTGTACCTATCCCCACCCCTTCTCCACCTGCAAGAATACGCCGTCGTCAGTGGCACGTGATTTATTCGCGCCCTGTACTGTGACAATGAGATGTTATCTGTAACGGCTTGTGGCACACTTCCACCCTTAAGTCCCAACCTCCACTGACCGACGAAAGGCACCCTAACCACCAGCCACCACCTACTCTTCCTTCCTCTTCTCTTTCCACCCACAATACAGCCCATAATATATTATAACACGGACTCGCTCCCTTCGTGGTACCTATCCGACGACCAAAGGCCTACTCCGGCTTGTTTATAGGTACCACCTTACGCTCACGCCATTCGAGATTGCGGAAGCGGAATGCATTACGGACAAAATACACTCACCCCTCTCTCTCTCTCTCCTTCTCTTTCTCTCCCTCTCTCTCTCTCTCTCTCTCTCTCACTCGCTCGCTTGCACGCTTTCCTTTTTCCACAGTTCTCCTTTCGGAAGTTCCACGGCCCTAGTTTATATTTGAGATGTTCTTTCCATGTTCCTTTTTTATTAGAAAAATGATACTAAAGGGATAGAAAAGCCGAAGGTAACTGGTAACGTTACTAAATTCAAGTTATTTTTTCAGAGAACTTCACTTTAAACTCAGACAAAAAACATCTAGAAAGTGATGCAATAAAGAAAAGTAAATTAATTCACGAACATGCCTCTCCACTGCGTTCATCTGCCACAAACAAGTTTGTATCGACCTGTAGATAGAAAGGTAGGTGACGTTATAGTCTCACTGTCTGCGTGGGTCTTTTAGTACAGTTTGTAGGTAGGCGCCAGCGTACCACCTTTTCAGCACGCGATTCATCTAACCAAGATTGCGGAAGTAGAATGCATTACAGCAGAATAACTCCTCCTCATGCCAGCGCCGTTTTCTTACCATCTACTTCCTACGAATCATCGATAAGGAAGAGACGATCGATCGACAAACCGTCACGTTTGAACTCTTCTATCTTTATAGAATATAAACAATTACGAAAGAACACGAGTTAGAATCTATACAAAATTTTAGACAATACCGAGACTTTTCCACTTCTTGCTCCTTTGACTTATCTTTCAACTATTAAAAAAAAAAAAATATATATATATATAACGATTAAAATTTATATCAGCTTTCTCGATCTATACCGTTAAAATAACCAATCCAATGAAGAAATGGCAAATTTTACGGTAATTGCGGCGTCCACGAGGTGCCTCTTGGTCTTCGCCATCTGCCTACCGGCGAGAAGCCATTGCCAGATGCAATAAAGTTGCCTTATCTCGTCTAGCTGTAGTCCAAATGGTAGTCGAGATTTTAAATTCCGACATACGCAGGAGAGCAAGCGAACAAGGGAAAAAGAAAAAGAAAGAGAGGGAAAGAGGAGAGACAGAGAGTGAGAGAGAGAGAGAGAGAGAGAGAGAGAAAGAGAGAGAGAGAAAGAAAGAAAGAAAGAAGACACGAAAGATACGAAGAAAGAGGTAAAAGAGAAACTCGACTCGGCAGTGGTCCAGCCGGACAGTCCTGATTCAGACAACCTTCGTGAGCGCCTCCAGCAGTCACGTTAAAACGAAACGCGACGTTTCGCTCGGCCGAGATCTCATACTGCGCTCACAAGCTCTTTAATGACCTCATGGCTACGTGCACGATCGTTATTTTTACGAGACCACGTTAAACAAACGATCGGCCAGCTAGAGTCTTATGTATCGTAGCTTGGGCGAAGACCTATTACAGCTTAGTCCAATGGTTTCTTCGTATCTTAAATGGAAAAAAATAATAGCTCATTGTAGCTATTATATAAATCAGCATGTCTATAATCGGCCAAATTTCTTTTCTTTTGAATCTTTCTTTATTTGACAAATTTCATAAATTTGAAGAACAATAATTATTCATTAATTGTAATCATTAACTCTTTACACTATAATTATTTTCTCAATTTTTGTTATCAGTTAACTTCGATTTAATTTGTTTGTGGTTTAATATTTTATATACAAACAAATTGTATATAGTTATTTTAAATACAACTGTGTTATAAGATATACCTAATGAAAATATACTGAATAAACCCAGGAATAATAAAAGGTAAGCTGTGTACAGAATAAACATGACGTTCTAAAAAAATTTCAAAGTTCGTAATTGAGTTTGGACATATTTGACATGGAACATTTCAGTAGTTTCTATACTAAGAATGTAAATTTATAAAGCTAACATATGCATATTACTCTTGTTTTGTGTATTGTTTCTTATATAATTCGATATTTTTTACTTGCTTCCAATGTTGTATTAAAATCAAAATTTCCAAGTTTAGAACTTTCTTTTGTAAATATAACATTACGCTAGTTGTGACTTCAAACTTCAAAGTGTTGAAATAATTTTATTTTTAGTTTCTGTAGAACGCCATTTCAAGTTATCGAAAATGATTTGACACCAATTTATGTCAAATAATTGACAGTTCTACTTTATCAAACTTTGAATATGATTTTTTCCAATCCAAAACAATGAATAATTCATTTTTTGTTTACTTATTTGTCTTCATGAATTCTGTATTTGGCTTATTCAAATCGGTAAATATTCCGTGAATAGGTTAAAATCTTATCTATTACTCTCGTACGAAAGTCATAGAAAGGAAAAAAGGATAAAAAAGGAAAGAAGGATAACACCACAGAGTATTTCGTGATATCGATCCGGAATCACGGGGGTCGCGGCACACTTGAGATTTACGACGCGGCGTTTCTCGCATGACAACAAAACGCGAGAACGGATGCATCATAGGATCTGCAATGTGTAGCCCGCAATGCGACTTCCAATGAAAAGGGTATACTTCGTAGAAGGTCCGTCTACAGAGCTAGGACAGGTAATTCAAGGAGCAAGCGAGAGAGAAATAAACGAAGAGATAGCAAGCAGATGCGTCAAGTGCAACACCAATAGTGTATCGATGTCACGATAGGATAGTATTTACAAAACTATATGATTCAACCGTACAAATAACACATACAATCACAGACATACGTCTTTAATATGTTTTTATCTATATACGTAAATAATTTATATTCAATTTGTAGTTTTGGTAGTTTTTTTAGTGAAACAAATCATTTCAATAATTTGACATTCTAAGTAATAGAGTTTTTAGATACAAAAACTAATAAATTCCCATTGAAATTTTCTTGTTTTTTAATTTCATTCTCTTTAAAGGAAAAGTGACGGCAGAGAACATGGACCGAAGCTAAGTCGAACAAGAAATAAAGAAAATCGTATTGGTATTTAGGAAGAAACAAAGAATAGACGAGCCGTCAATGAGTACAAGGGCAGAAGATTATATAACTGTCATGTTCGTAAACGGTAAATCTTTCTATCGTGCAAAGGTCTTTCATTCTTGCGGAGAAACGAATAAAATGAGAATTTTTTGATAAACTCTATACGTGAAATCATCGCGTTACGTAAAAATTTATATTCGAATACTTTTCTTCTTCGAGAAAATATAGCAGCCATGATAACACGAATAGTTTAATATCTTTTTTTTTAAACGAGCAACGTTTTATCAGAACCACAAAAGGCAAAAAGGAGAAAAAAGACTTGGTCCTTTCTCTTCTCATTTTCTTTTCTCGAAATTTGTTCCACGAAACTTTGACGAATTTAAATTATCTTCGTAAAAGGAAAATCTTTTCCTCTATAGCGTCCTCGCTCGGTACTAACCTTCGTATCGAACTCGCACCTTTTTCCTTTCGAGTTGGAATTTTCTTAAAAATCGATATCCGGCTGTAGGAAGAGGTTAAACTTGTAATACGCGAAAATACCAATGGGATTCGATTACCGTGAAAATCTCAATCGACGGTTTGGGAATGAAAATATCGTGTGGCTTTAAGTTTTGGCCACAACTTTAAATGAAAGGAAAAGAGAAAAAAAGGAAGGAAGTAAAAGAAATGAAGAAAGAAAAGAGTACGAAAGATGGCAAAAAGTCAGAAGTTAAAAGTCCAACGAACGGCACGCGTATAAGATGAGCAATTAACCCAAAAATAATTCTTTGCTCGTCATGCCGGCGAGTGCCAGTGAGTGCCTGGTGAGTGTCGGCAATAGTACAGAACATACGACTGACCCGCTGGCGTCCAGCGTTTAATTAACTTCAAGAAACATCTTTTAATTATAAAACTATTTCAGACACGTGCAAACGTGGAAACACATTCCGACGTTATAATTGTCTGCAAAAATTTACTTCCCCTTCCGTTCTCTCCTTACTTTTCCTCTCGTGTGCTTCTTACCCTCTTTCTTCTTCGTATATTACCCACACACCTATAGCAGATATAACAAGATGAAACTTTTTCTACGTAGGACTAACGAGCTATCATTTAAAGGATATTCAAGAATAAAAGAGGAAAAGAGAGAAAGTAAAAATTTGTGATCTTACTATCTAACGGTAGGACCTTCTTAAATATTCTTCTACTAACTCGAATGAATTTTTAAAAATGATTTTCAATTTTCTTTTATGAAAGTGATTCTTCGCATTAAATTAATTAATTAATTGTCATTCGTATGTATTATTAGGTACTTCGTACTTATTCGACTTTTTAATTCTTTTATCCAATGTTTTATAAAAACAAGCTTTGAGCGATCGAATATGCGCAACCGATATTTCTACACAAAGTGTATGTAGAACCGATTAAATTAAAAAATTCATACGATCAAAGTATGATAAAGATAGAAAAAGAAGAATAAATAAGAATATTAGAGGTTGATAGACATTTATAATACTCATAGAAAGAAAAAAAAGACACAGAGAGAGAAAGAAAGAGAGAGAGAGAGAGAGAGAGAGAGAGAGAGAGAAAGACAAAAAGAAATAGAGAGAGGCACATCTCAATCGATGAAACGCCTCGTGCGTGCATGCGGTATAACAAAGGCAGTGATAACTACCGCCAAAGTTTCAAACGACAGATCGCATGGTCCGATGATCCGCGGACTTTAACGAATTTAACGCATCGTTTAATTCAACTACACGCGCTCGCCCATGTGCGTGCGCATATCCGCGTTCCTCTCGCTCGAAGAATCGTATTACGCTGGTCTTCTCTAGGACCAAATATTCATTCGCCAATATTCATGAACAAACCCTCACGAGTAACTTAAGAGTGTGCGTATGATGGCATCACGCGGTCCCACGTGGAGGGCTACGCTAGATTTTACGCTAATTGCTACACGCACGTGCGTACTTTAAAGGGGTACGACGACGTGACCAGGGCGATTTGTAACAGGGAGAAAACCTCTACCGTCGTTAATATAACGACCGTGTGACATAATCTGTTTTTTCTTTTCTCTCTCTCTCTTTTGATCGCGATCGTGACAGGCAAAGAGAATGAGTTTAGGGTGAAGGCGATAAAAAAATGTCTCCTTTCTCTTTTTGTCTTTCCTCCCTCTTATCGCGTTGTATTACTTTCTGAAAAGCGAAACAAAGCGAAAATCCATCTTTTCCTTTCTTCCATCCTTTCTTTCTCGTGGTTTTATTCTCGTTCGCGACACGGACGAAAGAGAGACATAATGGCGAAGAATGAAGGATTATTGAAAATCGTATTGTTAGCGGTGTTCCTTTCCAACTTTTTTCCCCTTCTTATCTCCTTACATTATTTTCTCAAAAATGGAAACAGAGAGAGAAACGCCCGGGGGATTTTCTTCATGGGAGTAAGCGAGGATTATCTGAGATAATTGGGAAAAGAAGAATCTCCTCCGATAATTGATTTTTCGCCCGATCGAGAAAATAAAGCTTGGTTAGGCATAATGAACACGTGACCAGTATCTCAACTTTGTTCTTCTTTTCAAAAAATATATTTCATGTATCGAACAAATATAATTTTAAATGATCTATTTATCGAATTTTGAGTACAATATTTTTTACAAAAGTATATTTTATACAAAGATGTCGATAAACAACTGTTGTTTTTGATCTCTTTTCGATTTACAAAAAACGAAAGAAATAAATTTATAAAAAACGAAAGAATCCTAAAAAAGGAAGGAGAAGGATTCGAGAGGACAAATAACCAGCATGTACCGGGCGGATACTAGCTGTCGGATCAGTCGCGCATTAATTCTCAGCGTAAATGTGTGCAGTGAACTCGCCGGAATACGCCCAATTTCCAAGTTACGCCTTCAATTTTCTCATGTTACCGCGCTAGTTCCCTCTAAACCAACGTTATTTGGGCTACTATATGGACTATTAAAGTGATACTGAGAGAGAGAGAGAGAGAGAGAGAGAGAGAGAGAGAGAGAGAGAGAGAAAGAAAGAAGGAGAAGGTGAGAGAACGAGGAGGGTAGAAGAAGGGAGATGTATTTCACGTTTGCTTCTGAAACGAAGGTCGAAGGTACCGGCTGAGGAATGCGAAGATGGGACAAGAAGTGAAACGAGAATTGCCTCTATGCGTGTTGTCGTGTACCTCTGTATGCATAGCAACGCTCTGTGTTGCCTTCCCGAAGTCGACATTAGTGCTTTATACCACGCGAGAATTCGGGAATGTAGACACATGCCGGAGTTGTGGGTGTTGAATCGCCTGCTAAATCGAGCTGGGGCAATCTCCTGAAAATTAGTGGCCGCTTTCGGATTACATTTTCCCTTGATTCGCGATCGTCCTCCTAGCTGCTCGTTATTCTCATTTGTAACTTATTATATATCTTCGATACGTGTATATGTATACGTATGGATTTATTTTCATACAATTTCAAATTCGCATTTTATTAATCTATTCATCCGAAATATTTGATTTTGAAATTTCTCATTTACACAATAGAAAATTCGTATCACATCAAACAATGAAATATCGATTCCTAGAAGGAAACTATATAGATTGGGATAGGGATAATTTGATACATTAAAATTCTATGTTAATAGTCGAAGGGTGTTAATAAAGAGGAAAGTTGGGAAATGTAATTCAGAAAATAAGTTCGAGCTGCATAAGAGCGTATAAATGAAGTAATCGATGCGGTTACGGTGCTACGTAACCGCAACGATACGCTGAATAATTCATCGAGCGCCGCTAAGTCCGCGGGGTGTGAAACAAAAATTAAATTATGCAGGTCAGTATGCACCGGTAAAGGCACCTACGCGCGTAAGCAACTTAAAGATTAAATACAAAGTCGCGTTTCGTAGAACGTCCCGTAGTTACTTCTGGTTTTTTAATCTTTCATCTATGTAGTTTTTTCCCGCTGTCAAAGTATAAAAATATAATTTTTTGTAGAATGAACGAACGGACAAACCTATTCATACATATGTATCTATAAATGTATCTATTAAAAATAGTCAACGAAATATTAATTATTTGAATTATGTTGATGCTGTCGAGTTCCGAATATTCACAATGTAAATAATCTCTGACATATATGCAGATATGAAAATCATTTGTTATATGTCGTACATGCGATTCTGTACACAAATATATTCATTCAATTACAACTAGAATAGCTATTTTCATTGGTTTCATATCTTTAAACATATTCAACAAGAAAACACATTTAAGACAAATGACAAGAATAAGAATATCTTCGTATCATCGAATCGATTTTCCATCTTTTATTTCTCATATCTATTATTTAACAAATTATGAATGTCCTATTCTCTGATTTCGCGCGTAGTCTTACTAAAATGTTATGGATGCAGAAATGATCAGAAGGAAAATCTTCATTTCAATTCGTACTAACAAATTGAAATTAATGAATGAGTATTCGATGTTCTTATATTATACGTCATATATTTGTAAGTATAATAGTAAATTCCTAGATAAGACTTTTTTTTCTTTCTCTTATTTTAGCAACCTAAATGCATTTATTTTCCTGTCATTCATAGCAGCTTCAAGCTTCTCACGACTATCTTTCAAGCGTCCAATTACAAAGAACGAAAATCCGCTGCGATCTCCTTCATTAATATTAACACCACAAATTAAAATCGGATTTAGGGCTTAACAAGTTTATCAATTTTATGCATTAATATACTAATTGAATCTTAGAGACGAAACTTTAAAATGCATCAGCTTTAATAAAAATTTCGTACTTTCAGTACTATTAAAATCCATTCGATAAATACGTGTGTCATCTTGTTTATTATAGTCGAATGTAGATTATGTATTTTTACACAATACCCGACTACGCATTCTTTCAGTAACTAGTTTCGCCAATTAGAAATATGTGAGAAATAAAAATATTTCACAAAGCTCAGAGATGATTGTACTTACGTTGATGAAAAAAATATTTTTGAATGCATCAAAATACTCAAAGAACAAAATTTTACTTTAAAATGTAAATCATTAAAGAAATTTGAATTCACACTTGTTTCGATGATGCATATTCCGCATATTCTAAAATGTATATTCTGAAATCACATTAACCCTCAAACTTTATTACGTTAAATCAAATCATTGAATATGGTCAATTGATTCTTAAATTTTCAAATAATGATATTTTAAGATTAATAATATTTAGATCAAATAATGATATTTAGAATATTAATGTTACAATATGTAAATATATATAAGAAACTTTTAAACGTATTAGATGTGATCAGAAAATGAAAAATATAATACACGATCTTCTATTCGGTTCAATTATTTCTTTGTGCGTTGCTATACTTTCGTGAATAAATGAGAAGAGAAAGCATCACCGCAATATCTCAAAGTTAATCGCTGCTCATACTGAAAACATGTGACACGCTTCATCTATCGACGAGAACTCCTAATGAGATTGTTAGCTGCGTGCAACGTACCATTCTTATTGCGAAAATAACTGCGTACTTCATTTAACAATAAGTGTTAACAATAAGTTTCCCTATTCACAATCAAAATATAACAATCAAATTTATTTATATTAATTTGTATTAATTGATGACTTCGTATGATATAATATTGCATGGTAGGAATACGAAAGGATCCTAGAAAATCATTCAAAGGTACGAGTTTCAAACATATTTTGTATTGCAATGTAAAAAACAACGATGTAAAAACATCACACAAATCAAACTCGTTCGAATATCGAATTCCAAGATATAGTTGCCATCTCTATTTTTTACAACTCGTCAGCTATACGAAAAATATACTTTTTGTTTTACTTCGAATATGACGGCATATACCTGCCATATGAGAATTAAAACAAATATATCTATTACAAAGAAACTATTAAACAAGAGGACAATTTTAATTAAAGCCAATTTGGAAAATAGTTGGTCCGATGTTAAATCAAATTTGCAAACGAAAAAAATTTTAACGCAGTCATGCTTTACCTTATATCGTCATGGTCAATGAACATTATCGAATGTACTATATTTTATAACGTATATAAATTCGCTCCAGTTTCCGCATCAAACAAATTTTGGACAATACTGTATTTGCAATGAATCGCTGATAGTTCAAAGAGTGCTCTTATGATTAGCAATCGGATTATATGGGCAGCCATTTAGATAAATCTTTCGAAACGATCGTAGGATGAAAACGCGTTCAAATTGAAAACGTTTTTTCCGACTATTTTTAGTTTTCAATGGCAACGATCGCGAGATAGCGTAAAATCTAGTTATATTGACGTTAACAAGAAATGGAATTCCAGAGTAAAAAAAGAGAGAGAAACAGAGAGAGAGAGAGAGAGAGAGAGAGAGAGAGAGAGAGAGAGAAAGCGAGAAAGAGAGAAGCATTAATATTCACTCGCATTGCCTGTCGATACAGCATCGAGCGCGATTTCGTTCGTTAAATTGGTCCTAGCAATCATTCGGAAAAAAAGATCGAGTCGTTTTAAGGTAAATCAATTTAAGTCAAACAAAAATCTCGGCTTAACGACTCGAACACTTATGCAAATTTTACGATTCTCGCCTCCTAGTTACACAGTTTTAAATGTCTATTTGATACATAGTCGATCTTTTAAACATATACTCTAATGACTTCTACTGCTTGGTTATCCGTAAAACAGCAGTAAAACCAAGTCGAATAAATTTATGATAAAGTTTAAATGAAGTTTGTTACACTTAAAGTTCTAATTGAACGAACACAATTTAATAGTTTCAAAGTGGAAGTTTGAACTAAGAAACCGAACTATGATATTTTAACACATTACTAAGTAATACTTAACAATGAGGGGAATAAAAAATGAAAGATAACAGAGAAAATCAAATTCGTATAGGGAAAAAGCATTGAACCCACTGGTCGATGACTCCTCGAGATAATTTAAATAAATATAGACGGATCGACTGAGGAAAATTGGAAATTCTCGTATATATACAAATAACGTGTTATTCGAGGTTGAACGAAAAGAACATTGAGGAGGGTTCGCATCCAAAAGTATGCATGTCTAGATATATGCAGGGGTTGGAAGGATTCTCTATTGGCCTGGTACTTCGAAATCAACGGCTTGTTTATCCCCCGAGGGTTCGTAAAACTGATCCAATCATCGAGCTCGCGCCACTAGGATAAGAAGAACCAAGGATGAAGTGTCTGCAAATGGCTACCCAGCGAATCTTTCGTACGTAAGGGTAGGGAAACGATGTATACGTGGTAGGTAGATCGGTCAGTCGAAAGCCATAAGTCGGGCAACCCAATTTTACGAAAGGAACAGAAAGAAACTTCTGTAAAGCCCATCTGAAGCGGATCAACCTAACAACCCCTTTCGGGAGCCATACACGAAGAATTTTTTAGCAACGTAATATGTCATTTCTTACGAATGAAGTCTTTTAAAATAATTTTACAATGAACGTCTCGATTTACGATAGAAAGGAAAAAATTTAAAGATTTCGTTTACCATACATACTCACACATACATACACACACACACACGCACGCATGTGGCAATGTAGACTCATTTTCGCTAAATTCGATTGAATTAATGTCAAAGATAGATATTAATTCTAATACTTTCAGACTTCTTGTTTGTATTTCTAATATATATAGACTTGTCAATATTTCGTAAGATAAGATCCATAAAATCAACGTCTTATTTGCTCTCATCGAGAGATTTAATTTCAACTTTGCATCCCTATTCTCTGGTATATTTGCTGAAAATAAAGAAACGATTAAATCTATTAAAACGTTATACCATAAAAAAGATAAATTTTTTAATTATGCGATAAAAACTCGAATTTCTGAAAAAAGGACAAAGAAATGTAATAATATTACAATATATGATTTATGTACGTAATTACTTAATACGCTCATAGAACGATAAAAATAATATATGCATGAAAAGAATAGAGCAATTAATACAGTTTGTAAATAATAAAATATGAAAAAAAAAATTAAAAATATTAAATTGATTTTTCAAAGAATTTGAATATTTTTTCGGTGATATTCGAGACTTAAAAAAATAACTTTGAATATGACATTCTCATCAAATACCCATTAACAACACGTAAATTTTCATTAATTTCATTCGTCGACTCGAAACACGACGAATCTAGGTCGAAGGCAAGAAGCAATATAGTGCTGAAAAATCAAAGAAATAATTTCTAAACTTCGTTTCTATCCGTTTTCGAGTACGAAGTAACTCCAGTAAAATCTGCTTCATTTTGGCAGTAAAGCAAACGTAATCACGCTTCTGCCAGTGGTTTCACCTTTGCCAACGACAATAAATGATACAAAGTCTTATTTACCAGAAGATATGAAGGATTTACAAGAAGAAGAGATCCTTCTGCCTCTCAAACCTTCGTATTACCTAAGAAACCTCCGTTTCTAGCAGCACCCGCTTAAATATTTATGCTTCCGCGTAGTCGCGCTCACGATGGCTCACTTCGAGTTCTCTCTCGATAAATGAGTTTTTTCATTAACCATACTACCCTTTCCTCTTTCGTTCTTTTAACTATACAACGATATCGTATTTTTGGCCCTACTATATCATTCTATTTTATTGGACGAAAATATTTTCTATTGTAACAAATTTCCATCGAGTTATTAACAATTTCCATTCGTATTTAAAAAAGGAATTTCAATGGCTACTATGAGTTTGTAACGGAACGTTTTCTTAAATCATAAATTAAAAAATATTCTTTCCAATCTTTGATATCGATTTAAAAAATTCATCTAATTATTGATTTTTTTGTTCTTACCCCAACAATGTTTAAAATAGAAACGCTAAATCAAATTATTAACTGTGATAACATTCGATTTTTATAACGATTAAAAACTCAAATTCGATTAGATCTAAATTTTATAAAAATCTCGAGAATATTTGAGTTCAATAATTCAAATAATTCATCATAATTAGTGATAGACATCTATAAGAAATACTTATCTGTAAAAATATTTACTTCCCAATTCTATCGATAATTAGCCCTGTCTTTTTATCAATATGAAGTAAAAAAATAGAATTTTCTTTAAGTATAAAAGATTGTTATGTATAATTAATCGATGCCTATTCGGTCATCAAAATTTTTGGAGTCCATACTATCCAATTTGGATCCTGTGAGAAGTGAATGAAAACGTTGGCTATGTGATCACCTTGCCCTTCGCGCGTTATCAGCGCAGACAATGTAGATTAGCGGAATTGCTTTGCCTTAATGCACCTAGCCTGTATTAGCAGATGCGGTTTGGCACGTTTACCACCCTTCTCTTGCCATGCACCCCTTCCTCTTTCATCCCCTGCCTACTCTATTTCTACCCACTTCTCTTTGCCATCTTGCATTCGTTCCTTATCAGAAAAGGTTTGAAAGCGGGACCTACAAAAGTTTGGCTAATGAAAGATGGGAGAGAAAGAGAAAACCAACCGAAGAACTTCCAAGTCGCACTTTACTCGAATCGACCTGCTAGATCGTCGATTTACTTTATTACATGGAAAGTAAAATAGGATGTTACAAAGAATGTGATAGATAGTTTTCAATAGTTTAACGTGAGATGGTTTAACCATGGTTAAATCGTTTGTCTAGATAAGATCGTATTTGTTTTATAACTAAAGAGCTATATTTTTTTAATAAATTCACATATTAAAAAATCGACAATATCAACGACCATTGATCAAAAGGAATTCTATGATATAAACGTTCTAAATTAATGTTTAATAATACAAAGATACATAGTCGTATTTTCATATAAAAAATGTAGCGTTTTTGATGAAATTGTTAAATGAACGAACATATTTTCTTCGATCTACCAAAAATATTTCAGTATCATTACTTGCACAAGATCGAATCATGTAGCTTGTCGTCTCACTCTGCAGTGGAGTAAAATTTTTATATTGCACTTTCGCTTTATACAACGTCTCCTTGATCAGGCATCCTAACGTTATGCTCTTACTCGGTAGCATGCATAAAACCACGCGATGTCGAAGTGTCAATATCAAGACCATACATTTTACTTTCTCTCTCTCTCTCTCTCCCTCTCTCTCTCTCTCTCTTTCTCTCTCTCTTTCTCTCTCTTATTCGCTTTTGTCTTACGTTATCGTGACTCGTTTCTCTATTTTTATTTGCTTTTCTAGCTAAAATACAAGTTGTCTTGTCATCATGTATGTATATCCAATATCTATGCATATACCTATATAAATATCATTGCTACATTCTACGTATCTATGTCAAAATGAAAAATACTAATCATGGCTTTAAAATTATCACTACACATTGAAAAGCGTTATATACTCGCTATACATACCATGGTTCTTAATCAAGATAATTTCTCTTTCTACAAATGATGCCTCAATTATTAAATGATGCATCAATCCGGTCGTTGTGACGATGTAATCGGAAACGGTATTCCTGATTCCATTATCGATATAATACGTATCAATTATGGTTATCTAGGTACTAATTTTGTAATTAACGCGAGATTAGATTGTAGAAGAGCAATAGTTCATCGATCGACGGCAATATATGTAAAGCGCAAGCGCATACAACTCAAAGAATGAAATGAAAATACAACTCGTTGAAAAAATCTTAATAAATAAAGAGAGATATAGGTACCTAAGTTGAAAAACGGAGAAGAGAATCAAACATTTTCGTAGATTCGATGCGCTCCAATAAATCTCTTCGTCGAACATTCGCTATTGAATTATTCGAGAGATGATCGCGCGAGCAGAAAATTGCAGTTACAAAATCGACCTTTTTAACGAGCATTAAAGCGAAGTAAAGTTAGTATTTCGCCCTCCTTTCGATTTGCTTCTTCTTTCTTTACTTTTTCAATGGTAAAACGTTCAAACGTTTGCGGGAATTAGTAGTGAGAAATACGAAAACGAATGATTTCATTGGCGATAATCCCAAAGGAACACTCAAAGTTTCGTTATGACGTTCTTTCACCCTTTGACGCTTTTAATATTATTTCGGATAACATTCTTTTTTTCTAAATCTATCCGCAAACGAAAAGTTTATAAACACCGTTAAAGCAAAGAGAGAAGTTCAGGAACGGTTTTAAAAGCCAGTGATTCCAGCCAGCTATGAACTTGCTTTAGTTTGGAAAAGTCACTTGACTCTGACGACGAAAATCGGTTGTGGGTCAGGCACGACAAATATGGGAAGTGGCATAAACGAGGTACCATGCAAATACATTATTGCCAATTATTACTCACTCCCAGCTTTTGCTTATTTCAGGGATATAAAGCGCACACGTACTAAACTTTTTAGATTGGTACTGCACACAATGTACCTCTCGAGACCATTTGATATCCCAAAAGTGGTATATACTTCGATATCTTTGACTGTTTTCGGAATATTACCTTATAATGATTTAAATGCTTCACTCTCTGTACTCTATTTACGATATGTATACAATTATATACACAATATATAAAATCGTTACATATTAAATAGATTTCTTTCCCAAAAGTATTATTGCAATTATGAAATTGTCATATCTGTAACGAGAGACAGAATTTTATTTATGCGTTATTATCTGTTGTCATTATACCTATTCGTGTACAGCAGAATATAGACCAGCGCGTCTTATTTAAAAATTATTCGTAATTATGGTAGTTGAACTATTGAACAAAGAGAAAAGGATATTTAGTGCGAAGCCGTATTAGAAGTCACGTTGAAAAATTTATTACATGTACTTCAAATGAAAGTACATGCCGTCAAAGAAGGATGAGTGTTATTAAAAATTCCGTAGTAAAAAGGTTGAAAATATCTCCTTCTCTTTCCCATTAAAACAAAAAAAAAGAAAGAAAAGGAAAACACAAATTTAGTATTTTGACGTAAATAGACAAGTAGGTACGTAGATATATTATTTACGTAACGTCGCGTGCAATACTTGACACATAAAATGAACGCCTCGGAAGAGTAAAGATATTGTAGGAGATATAGTCTCTACGCCGATAATAACTTTTCTTTCGTCCATTAACATAATTCAGTAAAGTCTCGCATCAGTGTTGAACGAGCGATCACTATATGTAAAAACTAACGCGCGTGCCTGTTGTGTGTATGAGGCAAGCGGATGTTCTTTTTTGCACGAATGAAATTTCACCTTCGTTAGAAGCCGGCACTTTGCGAAATTCTGCTGTCTTACACCGGAATACCATGCACGATAACGTGAGTCTTCCTACTTACGGGAAGAAGAAAATTATGCTCGCTGTATGTGAAACAATACAGACAGCTGCTGGTTACTAGCATTGAGAATCATTCGCTAAACGCAACGCGCGCGATCGAGGGAACATTTGCATATGGCATTCGAACGATTAAAACTCTCTCACCGCTGTTAACGAACGATCGCAGTAATATTTTGTGGAAAATAAATAGAAAACCCCTGCGGAAGCTTCGATTCAACCTTTCGATAAAAAATTTTCCGTAGTGGTGAGCCTCGTAAATCTCGCCGAAATATAGAGAAAAACGTATCGATATTTACGTAAAAAAAAAAGAGAGAAAAAAAAGAAAAACAAAAAAGGAAGGGAAAAATAAACTTTCATTCTATCTCAAATTCCAATAAAATTGCCAGCATAGTTTCAACTAATTTCTTTGTCGAAATTATTTCGAAAAACCTCGCCTCGTTATAACCGACCGAATTTGTATATATTATATATTTAAAAATTTAACATTATTTTTTTTTCTTTTCTTTTTTTTTCTTTTTAGAAAAAGAAGAATTTTACTTTTTACTTTCTGAAGCGTCTTTTTTTAAATTAAATAGAAATCCATAACGATGTACACGCTTCTGACTCGATTATGATTTCGTGAATATGCCTCGAAAGAAGGGAGGTAGAGAAATAGGAACAGAAAATGGGGTGGTAGGTTTATGCCACCGCAAGATTTGAATATCCGTAAGTTCGCGGTAAGCAAGCGGCAGCTATATCGATCGTAGAAAAGCCGAAGGGACGAACGAACCGGCGATGCACGCGATCGAATTGCCCGTAACGCGGTTCCCTTGTTAAAAGAAGTCATTCTTTAAGTGAATTTTTTACCAAACTGATCATTCTTCTCAACTTTTCTTTCATAAACACGGTGATAGCAGTGAATCTTATTATAGTGACGTAGTAACAACAGCAGAAGCCGGAATATGAAAATCTATTCGACGCGGAAAATGAAACGTTACCGACTCCACACTAAAAGCTGGATATTAACGAGATAAAAAAAGAAAAGAATCTCGAACGTGGTTTGGATAAGCTTGCACTGGGAAAGCACATTAACAAAAAAAATGAGAAGTAGAGGGAGAGATAGAGAGATAGAGAGACAGAGAGAAAAAGAGAAAGAAAGAGAGAGAGAGAAAGAGAAAGAGAGAGAGAGAGAGGGATGCTTCAAGGTGATGTACCGCAAGATCCAAGGGAATTCGTTCGGAAGACTAGCTTTAATCCACGTTCACATTGGACCTCAGATTCAAGATTTTTTTTATTTCTTCTTTCTCTTTCTCTCTCTTATTGTCAATCGTTGATATTATCTCTGAAGATAAAACCGTTCTATTCACTATATTCGAACGTCATCCATGCAATGCAATTCGTCGCAACCATAGTACAAAGAAGACAATATATGGCAAACGTTTCCAATGTCGGATAACTAGTGTACACAGTGTGTACGTGGCATTATCCATTTGTTTCTATACGTAGCGAATTCATTAAACTTGTATCATCGGCGTAAATTACCATCACCCTCGACATTACAGAGATTGTTCCACTAATCCGCCATATTACACGTCGTTTTCCACAGACATGTCTTAGAATCTTTTATGTATTTGTAATTATTAAAGCATCATATTTAAGCTAATAGGTTATTGCGAAAATGTATGTATGTAGGCTTTTAATCGAACCTACACTACAATGCAACGACGAACATTCGCTCGTGTCGAGTGTGTACGGAAACCTCTTCGGATAGGTTAATCAAGCCGAATAGCACTTCATGTCCGCGAAAATGCACAGTTAATTGAATCGTTGTTCGAATCGTATATAGATAACTTCGAGTCGGCTGATTAGAACGGTCTCTCTTACTCGGGCAACTTCGTTCCATCTAAACTAACGTTGAATTAACGAAGAACTCATTAATCACGAAAGAATTTAAAAGCGTAACGCATTCAATCTAGAAGTGTTTTAGTTTGGATACCGTCCAGTGTTTATTCTCTCTTTTAGCCGTATTACGATCGTAATACGTTTTCATCAACGAACAATCGTTACTGAATCGAACCTTCTTACAAATAATAGAAAACACTGATACTAAATAAATAAAAAGGACAAATAAATAAATAGAAATAAATTCTAAATAAATAAAATAGATTTGGTATTTATATGTACATAATATATGTCAAAAAAAAAAAGAGAAAAAGAGAAATAGACAGACAACTCATGAATCAATTTGTAACACGATTGCGTCAATAGAGTTGGACTTTTTCAATGCAACTTTAGTAAATGAAATGTCAGCAACAGCTGAGAGTAACTGCACCAATAAGAACTCTTTCTTCGTAACTTCGTAACTAACGAAATTCTAGCAATAACTTTTGATAGAGGAAAAAGTACTTGCTAGACTATTCCAATTATTACATTTGAACAATTTTTACCAAAATATAATTAAAACGCGAGAATCTCTACAAATGAGAAAACGCATTCTTCTAAATGTACAAAATGAAGGTAATAATCCTCTTGCACATGTATTGTTAATCTCGTGGCATCACGTTTTGCGAATGAACATTCAGATCTATTATAATTTTCGAACAAAATACTTTTAGATAAAATACGACATAAAAAGAATATTTTCTCAAATACAACATATCACCACTATCAATGACGCTATCATATCGTTTATAAAATTATACTTTTGTAAGATACAAGAAAGTAGAATGAAAATTTTTATTGATAATGACTTGACGTTATCGTTGATATTATTAGTAAAACATTGTAATGGTAACATGCACGACAATATGCTTATGAGACAATAACGATGAAATACGTTCTATGTGAAATATTCAAATGACATTTCAGTAGTGTCGCTTTCTGTTTTTTAACCGTTCAGTCATTTCTATCTCATATCTTCAGATATCGTGTATAATACTTAGTTGAAGGTAAATTACTGATAAAAGCTACAACATTACAAAATATTTAAAATTATGCATGTACAATTTTCAGAATACATCCGCATTTATCGCAAATAATTTTGATACTTTTTCAAACATTACTCGCTCGGAAAATGTAACAAATTCGCAAAACATTTTACCGTTAAGCTTTTCAATTATTTCTCAACAATAAATCAAAACAAAAAGATAATATCTTCGCAGTTTACGCAAATTTTTACATAATGTATATTTTTTATTGAAAAAAAAAAAAAGAAAAAAGAATAAAAGAATTCATGCAATATAATTGATCCATTAAAGAATTGTACTATTCCATTATAGATAAAAGAATAAGAAGTTCCAGAGAAGTTGGTTTAAAATTTCTGCGCGAAAAAGAAGTCTGCGGTTCGAGCCTTCCTCTTAGAGGATATCCAATTTAGGAGAAGACAAACGTCGCGACACTTTCAACGGTAATGAAAGTGGAAGAAGTCTCGGCGCGCCCTTTTGTTTTCTTGCGCTCTCATACAAGGATATACACATAGCAAGTACTCCCTCGGTCGTCCTAGAATTCAATCAAACCGTGTTTACAGCTCAGTACACTTAATCCTCTTTATTGGATTCAAAGCATTTGCCGGTTCCGTATCTCAGAATTTGATCAATTTTATGGCCGAAGGATTTGAACGATACTCGTGAAAGCCATCTGTCTACTTCCACTCCCAAACGAAATTATATCGTTGCCTGTACCCGGATTATTTTCATCTTACATTCACTCTTTCTCTTTCAATCCCCACATTTTTTGTTTTTCGTTAACTCATCAACTTTTATTTAGTCTATTCGTGAAACCATCATTACGAAAATGACCAAACAACTCTTAAATACAAGCGAAACACTCAAAGCGAAGTTTCTTCATTTTCTCATATCTTATTTCACATTAATAACGCCGAAATGAATATATCCCAAGTACTGGTCGAACACATACGGAAATACTCGAGATTTTATTCCGATGTTATCGTGATTTAATAATTACATAAAATTAAATATCTGACTAATTCATATGTTTCTTATATGTTATGAATTATATAAAAATTATTATTTATTATTGTGGCTTTTCCATAGAAAAATAGTCTATTTGTATTTTAAACGAATATCAATGACGAAGGAAAAATCACCCTTCTTCTTTCCTTTCCTCTCTTTTTCTCTATTTCCTCCTCTTTTAACAGTTCTTCTCGTCAAGATTTGGTCGTTACGATTATTTTAATAGCTCACGACACGCTATATGATTTATGGTATTACCAAGAATATTACCATCATATCACCTCGCTAGTATTAGCTCTATTAGACGGACGCGCGAAAGTGCGAACTACATATGACGAAGCTAATGAACTTTATTCTAATGAAGATAATCGTACGCTCAACTTGAACCATCTCAAATGACTTTATTACAATCGAAAGAACACAAACAAGACGTTAACAATTAAATAATAAAGCAAAATTCATTTTTGAACAAACTCAGACCATGAAGGTACGTCTCCGTCGCGTGGATTCTACAAGAATCAAGAAAACAAAGTATCGAAATTGCCTACGAAACTTTCTACGATGGATCATCGATCGACGTCGAAATGTAAAAAAGAAAATTCACATATGGGAAATTGGATTTCTTCGACGGCTATCCAACTTCACTCACCAAACTTAACGGACCACTTGCCAAGCTTCAGAAAGGATAACTTTATCAAGATGCGATCGCTATCACTGAAAGAGGAGCTGAAACAAGCACTGCGGCATATTTTTTAAGGAATAACGAAACTTATAAGTGCGGACGAGTACTATCGAAGAGATTTCGAAATTCATGCGAAAAATGGTGCATGAGGAGAACAAAATTTTAGAGGGTAGTAGTCAAAGGATTAAGAATGTTTTATCTTAAAACCTAAATAAAGTTTCGATAATTGCTAAGAAGATTATGTTTATGTACGTGCAATAAAAAAAAACAAAAGTTAATTACATGCTGGAAAAGCTCGACCATTTTGTCCTGAAATGACTATAGTGACCGACCAGGAAGGGATGGTAATCATGCGTTTTAAACCATCCTGTTAATGCTACTTTCCTCTGTTCTCTCTAAGTTTCCTCTCAAGTTTTTAACGACGTTGAGTTTCTTAATACTTTGCATCGTACTTTCGCTTTACTCGTGTTTGAGCAAATGTTTCCTCATAAATTCAGCATGCTTTGATTCTTTCAAATTCGCAATTAACGTGTACAAACACGCGAACGATTAAAAGATATCTTCTCACGAAATCAAATCAATCTAACGAAGTGAAACTATCAATATCATTGAAATGATGGAATTTCTACAGGTATACATGAAAGATACGAAAAATCAATGAAAAAATCGACAGATATTATGAAACAGAGTCACGTGTTAGGACAACAAGGATTTTCCGAAAATAACAAGCACAAAATTTCGACGAAAATCAGTCACGTGAAAATGGAAATAAAAGTAACGAATCTCTTGACCTTATCAGATCTCCTTTATCATGATAATCATTCAATTAAAAATCATGTAAAGTACGGATGTAATACCGATTTCACGGGCGTAAAAAAAAACAAAGGTTCGTTCATAAATATGGAAGCTAGAAGGTGCATCACATTAATCAAGGAGATCAACGTTCGGGTCGCCTCCGAGGATAATTAAACTAGGAATCGAACGTGTACATCGAGTATCAGAAGTCGCGTACTCGCTCGATAGGAAAAATCGATTCAATCGCGAAATATCCTAGATATGCGTATGTAGGTACGTACATACCTATACAATATAAAGCGAGTAGCCTTGTATTATCTTTCGCATATATCAACGACCGAAATACCTCGATACTTCGATCCTCATTTCTATCACAATGTACTAGTAACTAAAGGGGAACGTCGAATGTCGAAGGCGTCACTTCTCGCAGGATAACACACGATAATCCCTCTTGCACGAGCTTTCGATCCTAACTTACGTTTCGCGTCAATCACACGTGACACTTCACCGTAGTAGGATGTGACCTATCGCGTCACGAAAATAAAGATGAGTCAATCGTCCTTTTGTCTTTAGTTTTTTGCTAGTTTTTTTTTTTTTTTTTTTTAGAACAAAGAACGAGAGAAGAAATACAAAGGGTATAAAGAAAAGGACTGATGAAATGAAAAGAAAGGATCGAGTAAGACAGAAGGAGAGTTACGCGTCACAGATGACACCGAACTCACCGACAATCTCCGTTCGGACGCCAACGAGAAAAGCAGCGAGCATCAGAAGAGGTTGCACCTGTCGTCTGTACGAACACATAGCACGTTTTTCATGCATGATAATCGCGCGTAAGCGACACCACGTATCCCAACGAGGGTAGCGCACGTCGCTTCGAGACTGAAGTTCCGAGCTCGTGCGTCGCTCCGTATATCCTCGAGGCCAACACACGAGGAAACACCCTCCTCCTATCGTTCCACACGCCCCACTCCGCGCGCGCCAACTCCGAAGGGTTGCTCGAACGTGCCACTACTCCCTCCACTCAACCACTCGGCGCGAGCGCCGAAGTTACTGGCGCGGAGCTTCAAGAAAATCTTCTCTTTCCCTTTCTTTCTCTATTTCTATTTCTGCCTTTCACGTTTTTTGAACCAAGTTGTCACCAAGTCTTTTCGTTTCCACTTTTGAAAACGATTATAATGTTTCATCGATAATGCCAGATTTATATGTTCTGCGATATTCATCTTTCGTCAAATTTTTTTAACTACAATGCTATTAATTTTGTAAGAATGTTCTAAATAAAAGATATGAAGTGAGTAAAAGGGTATGTATGTATCTATATATTTATGTGTATGCAACTAAAAGGATTAAATGTCACACGTAATTCATAAAGAATGGCAGATATTCGAAATTCTAGTCATACTTTGGAAAGCGTAATTTATGAAAAAATGAAAATTCAGTCGAATTGATTGGTTGGTTGATCGAAGTTGAACACTAGCTAGAACTCTTTCGTTGAAAGATCCGAAGGTTGTTAACAAACAAAAAGGACTTTGTATACCTTTCGAATCACTTACGTTCGAGCGAGCTTATCGAGCGTACATACACACGTTTGTATATATTTGTTAGCGACGTTAACGTTCCATTGTCCAACAGACAACGAAAATGTCTATGGGTGTCGAGTGTATCTAGCAGGATTTGTTGACGATTACTGGTTTAAATATGAGTAATTGCGAGTAATTGAGAAGTAATGGAATTACAGTTTTCCCTGGGAATAGCTGGCCATCCGAAAATTCTCCAATTTTACGTCACGCGGTCTCGCAGATTTGTAGAAAGAGAGATAGATAGAGAAAGAGAGAGAGAGAGAGAGAGAGAGAGAGAGAGAGAGAGAGAGGAAATGGGAAAGAAGTATATATTTAGCACCCTTTTGTTTCGATCTAAATACGATTTAATGATAAAACGATACGTTCAGAATAATCCAACCACATATTCTTACTCTCGTAGCCTGTAAATCATGCCATGACACAGAAAAAGTGTATAAAGAAATAGAAAAAGTCTTGGAAAAGTCGTGATATTAAAGGAAAACGCTAAACGTATAGAAACAGCTTTTGTTGCGAAAAAATACTTCGTTCTTTATGAAACATACGTTAGCGTATATAGTACTATGTCATATTTCGATTTCTAGAAATATGTGAGTAAATACGTGATTTAAAAAAATACGCGAGAATAGAATATTGCGTATGAACGACCACTTTGTAAAGTAAAATTTTTTAATTTTATTCGAAATCAAATCTATTGATATTCGTCAATCGCTCTCAGGTACATCATGCAAAGCAAGCCGATTTATATTCATTTGTGAGAACGCTAAAAGAATATTTTGAGTATACTAAAAGTAAAATCGCCGAAACCGAGAGCCAATTCATTTAAATACCGCAATAAACGAACGTACAGAGCACGTTCGACGTCGCGAAATAGACAATATCGTCACGATAAATTTATCGAATGTGACCGGCGCTCAATATTCTCGCGCATACATAGCGCAACGAAATACGATCGATATATTCCAAAAATTAATTTTCGTGGCACGTGATTAAAGCCGTATATGTGTACATATTTACCACTTAATAATATCGAATTTCTGCCACGAAACGAGTGAACGAAACGAAACGAATCAACGTGAGAAGGGATTCGCGAATTTAACGGTAGACTCGTTCGATGATTTCACAATTACCGATCGCGATAAAAATAAATAAAGGAAAACACGTACGAGACGGAAGATGATAAAAAATTAAAAATGAAAAATAATGTAATGACGAAAATAAAAGAGACATCTAATAGCGTAGCACTAACGAAAGGAGAGACAATTCGATATTCGACGGTGCCAGGTGTCGTTCTTGGTACCATAATGCCGGTGGGCAGCTTGCTAACGACAGGAATTCTTATAAGGCGTGCTTGCTTGTTCGTTCATTTGTCTACACACGGACTAAAGCTTGTAGCCGAGGGCACACGCAATAATAAAGAAAAAGAAAGAAAAAGAGAAAGCGACATCGTTATACCTTTGTACGTTGTATAAACTTCTTCATTGGGTACTCCTCATCGAAACGAGTAATACGTCCAATAGTACGAACAACCAAGCTTTTATGAGTCTTCGTTCATGAAAAAGGAACATTAACGTTACGTTCACGACCGCGTTATATGTGTTGGAGTGGCCGATCAGCAATTTGCGATCTACAATTTGCTCATTATACAAGCGCCTTTCTACGACTCCCGTCTTTATTATTAGCCACAATATATCGCACTACAACACAACGATGACGACAGCAACGACAACCAGAGAATGAGCGTGTTGAAAAGCATCTGAAAAGATAAAGAATCGGATAGGGAGTTGAGTTGAGTTTACACGCTCGATCAAATTTTCACCCATGTCGTTTCTATTTCTATTAAACTCACCTTCTCGTCTAATCGCTAAAATCGATAGAATTTTTTTTAATCGAATTCAAATAAATCAAAGAGATATACCGATGGACGCTTGAATTAATTATTAACTGTACATTGAGAATAAATTTTTCGGCAAAAGTAAATTCTTCTCTTACACTTCTTAAAATTTTCAGTGAACCATATACATATGTATATAGTACATATATTTGATATCAAATTCGAATGCGTTAGGTTTAAATAAACTTGAAAAATGTACGAATTTGGTAGTAAAAGTAGTGCTGAAGAGAGACATCAAAATCGAAAAAGTACAAAGGCGAAAAATAATGAGCGACCGATCGGAACAACTCTCGAAAAGCGTGTCTTTTGTCATCGCTTAAAAACGATCTTCGCGGAACGAAAGAGGATAGCGGCACAGAGTGGGTTCCTAGTTAGTCCACGGCAAGCCAGACAAATGGTTCTTCTCCCTTCAAGAGGACGGGAGAATGCGACATGTGTGTAGTGTAAGTAAGAATAAGTGAAGCCAGCCAAGTTGAGTACTGGCCGCATTCGCTTAAATCCTTCCAAACAATACGACTGAAAGACGTCGTCTTTACGTAAGTAGGATTCAACTAGGTCGCATTCGGCGTTTCACGGACAACACATAAGAAGAGTTACCCTTCCTCGGCTCTCTTTCTATATTCCTATCTCTATCTTGAACGAAAAGACATCTTCGAAATCTCGAAGAGATGCACGATTGTACCAAGGCTGGGCCATCTTAGGACCCCCCTTTACAACTCGGATATCCCGGCCATTTCTACCTTCGTTCTTCAAAGGCACCGATCGTCCTATGGAAATTTCTAACTGCTATTTCGATGTCAGCTAGAGCGAGCATCCGTGTGATTCGGAAAAAGCGATCTTATTGAATTCCTTTTACCCTTCCATTTCTCTTTCTCTTTCTCTTTCTAACATCTTGCAGTACTCTTTTCCTCTTGCCATATTGGCTCTCCATGAAACGAACCCATCCTCGACTGTATCGTTCCTTTGACAGAGAATCACCGCGCTAGACAAGAACATACCTAGGAATTCTTTCTCGATTGCATGTCATACTCGATTCATGCTACGATCCGACTATTACTATCTCCTCTCTCATCGTTACCGTCTTTTTCAATTTGTCCAAGAAAACGTTTATTTGGACGTGCGAATTCGAACACATTCGAAAGGTCGAGGCATGCGATAATCTCAACTTTTCAACGATGTAACACGATCATAAATTGCTCTGATTTTCAGCATTACGGAAAGTGAACTTTCGTAGAGAATATTTTATACCTGCTAATAAGGTCTCGTCTCCGGCCGCAAACAAGCTCACTTCGTTCCTCAACTTGTTCTTCTTTCGTGTTCTTCGGACAATCGGTTCGAGTGAGCCCTAGAAATTCCAACAAAGTTTAATAGCCTTGCATTTCGCCACCGTGTTATCGAAGCAGCCGCTGAACTCACTCCAACTTAGCCCCTCCAACTCTGCCCCTTCTACGCTACCGACTTACTCGATTCGCAATTTCATCGATGGCTATTTTCAAGACCGATTAATCGTAAATTCTTTTCTTTTTTTTTATTTCCCTTCCTTTTCATACTCGAATTCTATCTTAACGCTATTGTCCACAAGTTGGCTACGATTCGAAGTAGAGAGAATGAATGTTCTCATATATATTCGTATGTGTATATAGTATATATAGTTTATATGCTCGAAACGTTATTCCAAAATTTCCTAGCTTGGCCAAGTAACTTCAGACGAAAACTGGAGAGATGCACGAGACGACTCATTTAGTTAACGAAAAAGTACCGCTTTCTGTCGGCCAGTTCTGTCGACGAAACGCCGTATAACAGTAGAAAAAGGAAATTTATGTAGTTACGGTAGACTTTCAAATGAAAAGAATAAAGATCTAATTGTTAGAAATTATTCTTTTTAGACAAAATATAAATATGTACATATACGTAACATGTCGTATTGAAAATACAATGTACAGACAAAAAATTCTTGTTCAAATCTAACAAGCTAATTTGTTAATTTTAAACATTATGGGAAAAAAAGAATTAAATAAAAAGTATATTAACTATTTATTTCATAATAAATTAAACGTGATGATTCCGCTATTTAGAAGAACATAACAATACATAATATCGATAGAAATGTTTCAGATTCGAGGGGGAGTCGTGGACACGCATTAATCTCTTTGACTTGCTAAACGGGTTAATTTAAATGTTTAAATTCTAGATCTGATGCAACTCAATTTGCGGGTGAGCACGGTCTCCGGTTAATTCCTTTCCTTCGTCGAGCATTCCACTGGTTCACGTTAGTGCCGCTTTTCGCCAACCCACTACCATCGTTGTTACTTCTAAAGCAATCCGAATGACCGATTCACGAGATATAATCATACGTGGTCGTTTCGACCCATTCCATTTCGTTACATTTGTAAAAATAACTAACATTACGAGATTATTTTATAAAATTTCATAAAATCTTTTTACTTTTAGCTAAGACCACAGAGAACTTCTTTATACTTTCGAAATATCGAAAAAATGTAACAAGCGGTTAACTTAAAAATTACTAAAAAAATCACAAAATTCTTTGACATCTGATATATTTTAGATCGCAATTTAAATGTTTTTTTTTTTATATTTGTGTGTCCGCTTTAGCATTTAAACGGGTGAATAGATTGACCGGAAATTTTTACCAAAAATCAAGTTGCACACAACGAAGATCCACGAATAATTCTATTTCGATTGCGGTTTAAAAATAATAGATATGTCATAAATAAAAAAATTTATAAAAAATCGTACAAGCCACAGAAACAATCCAAACTGTGCAGAAATATTTAAAATAGTCCTAACAATTAACGTAAGTTCTTCTAAAATATTTTATGAGAGCAATAAAAAATGACAAACGGCAAAAATATTATGAGCTTTACAATATATCTCTATCTATCTATAAGTTTTCTATTAAAATTTATATACAATGTATTTATCCGCATAAAGACTCATACAAATATCTATGTACTCACGTTAGTGTATATTAATTGGTCTACATAGTTGAACATTTCTTGAATGTATTGTATTATTTTGAAATTTTTAACGAAGATCAATTTTCATTTTACGAAGATTTACAAGAATTTTTTAAATTATCCTTTATATTTTTTACATTTTATCCATATCATGCAAAATAATAAATATAGTTTTTTGTAAAAAATATAATTTTTTATTAGGAATCAAAGGCTAGAACTCTGCAAAAACTAACCAATAGGAAATAACAAAAAAAAGAAAGTGAATTTAGAAAATCTAATATATCAGTTAAGTCTATTGTAAAAAACGCAGAATTGTTCCAAAGGCGAAGTCGAATTAGACAGTTCCTTTTCCTTTATTTTTTATATTATATAAAACTTTTTTTTTAAACCTTTATAAACTATGGATTAACTAAATGCAAAAAATTACTTATTTGCAATTCCGAATTGTACAAAATGCGTTTTTCTACCACGCAAAAGTACTTACAGTCAATAACGAAAACAAGTTTTCATTTAAATTATTAACACATATTTTTAATCTTATCATTTTATACATACTATTTAAGACATATACAGGATGGTTGACAAAATGAAAAAAGTATTTTCCTCTCTGTAATATTTCCAACTTTCTATAAATGCAATAATATTTAACGATTGAATGATATACGTATTTTATATGCTTTTTTCGTAAAATAAAAAAAAAAAGTCGAAAGACATTTCCCATTTAATGACGGTTTTAAAAGTACTATGCGAAAATTAATTAAAATTCTCGACAATTCCATGATTAAATAAAAATAAAACCCACTTTTTGTGTCAATTTAAGATCGCAAAATTACAAGTATTTTTAATACTCGACACTTCCATGATTAAATAAAAAAAAAAAAATCCCTTTTTGTATCAATTTAAGACTACAAAATAACAAGTACTTTTAATACTTTTTAAAAATTTTTCCACTCGTAATAACGTTTTATATACGCATTATAACTTTAGAAATTTTATAAATTTACTTTTAGAATTATCTTATCCGGGATAGCGCGAACGCAGTCCCGACTACCAAAAATTATACGCCCGAGATATCCACATTAGGGATATTCGCAAGGGTCAGCTCAACCGTAGTGCAATGGAAGAGCCTCGCCCTGGAGGAACCGCCTTCTTGATCACGGTATCCCCTGCGCCAGGTAAGTATGCTTTCCTTTGATCCTCCAGGATAGTTGAACACGAAAATTATTCTTTTACCTTCGAGAAAGGATTCTCTTGCTGCGCACCATAGCGACAAATTCCCTTACTAACTCGGGCAAGCGTTCGATCCGGCTACCGCATTAAATTTTGGCTCTGTTCCAACTAGCTCAATTAACTATAGAATACTAATTAAAGTCTTCTTCAATAAATCACAATATTGACATTTATAATTATTTCAAGTATTTCCTCATTTTCTATTTTTTCTATTAACTTATTCATTATAAACACATTGAATGCTGTGAAATTCATTGATTACCAGCATTCATTTTTGTAGCGTTTTTTTTTAAATATTCCTGTAATTCCTTTTGTGACATTTTATAACAAAACATATATTTGACAAGTATACTTTCTAATGTAAAAATAAAACCTAACGTAAAACGTATAACAATGAATTCTTCTATATCTTTATATCTTTTATCTAAACAAAGTCATGAAAGTTATTGAATGAATTAATCTAATTGTACAAAATCGATTCGACACTTAACCGTATTAAATCTTTTGTGTGGTACGGTTATTCCGTTTATCGAAATTATTTTCGCTCGCACAAACGGTAATGTATGCTCAATCAATTATAACCCAGAGTCTCTAATCCTGAAGATTTAGGGTCTGAGGTTCATCTTTTGTTTAGATTTTATATACACAATATAGAAGAATATATGTAAATGACATACAAATAAGATAAGCTATTCACACAACAGTAAACGATAAAAATGCCTTGCCGGAAATATTCTAGACTTTAATAGGAAAGAATTAATACAGTTAATTTTACCAAACAGAGACTATTTTCTATCTATTAAAGATTTTTGAAATGAAACTTCTGTAGTAAGGGATGGCAACGAAATGAAACGAAAGAAAGTAAAACGGAAACGAAAAAAGAATGACAAGAAAGAGAGAGGCATACAAAAAGAGGATGAAAGAAAGTGGGATAAGGTATAAGCTGTGCGTTATTGTTTTTCTTGAGCGTAAAAGAGAGGTAGGAAAAAAGAAAAAGGAGTAAAATATGACGACAAGCCGTACACATATATTGTATACGTTGTGTTCTCACTTTCTCACTCATCCATCTCTCTCGCTCTTTTATCTTTTTCACTTTCCCATTCACCCTTTTTCCTTTTTCTCTCATCCCTCCATAATTTTTCTCTGATTCCATCTGTCTCTCAACTTCTCGTTTTTTTCCAATCCACGTGTCGGCCTGTCAATTATATCAAATAAAATAAAATAAAGCAATATTTTTATACAAATAAATTATTTTCAATATTTTTATATACTGTTTAAAATTTATCCCTCTCTCTCTCTCTCTCTCTTTCTTTTTATTCTATCTTTAAAATTCGCTGATAAGCAGCTACATATAATAATAACATTGAGAATTAAAGTTAAAAAAATTAAATTAAACTAAACCAAAATAATTATAAAAAGTTTCATTATTTCTATTATATAATAAATATCGTGTGATACTGCATAACCATTTTTCTGATTTTTTGTTTTCTTTACGTTAAAATTCTACAACTGTAATTGTATTAACATATTGATTGCCACGTTAGATTTACATGTTTTCAGGAACAACAAAAGTTTAATTATTCTAAGGATATGATGACAAATAATAAGAAACATTTGAAGCATAGCGCGATCACTACACCATCCCATCAGGCGAATATTCCCTATCGGAGAAACAATCTCCGGTCACAGGTAATCAACCTACAGTCAATGTGTTAATTGAAAGAAGAGTAGTTACTTATTGTTATCGAAGAAAACAAAAGCAGTCTCCTCGTACTAATAAGGCTTCGTAAAGTACAAAACCTTTCAAGCATAAGAGAAAAGTATACGATATTACTTGTTTTCAAACGAAAAACGTATCTATAATATATAATATACCTATATAAATAAATACTACTAAAATACTAAAAGACCAATTCGAGAAACGACATAAAAATTATAAATTATTTATAAATTATCTTCCAATTAAACTCAAAAATATTATATATATAATTATATAAATTTTTTAATTTTGAGATGAAGTTCATTGAATAAAGTTATGTATTTTTTAAAACAAAGCATTTATGTAAAATATATTATATATATGCTCTAATGTCAAGTTGATTCACACTAATTAAAAAAGGGGAGAGGAAATCTTCAGACAAAGGGGAAAGAATGGAGGGGGAGATGCATATTTCGTATAAATATATACCATCCGCACGTTTTAAATTAACATGACACACAAAGTTATTCTTTGAAATTCAAAATAAAACCTAAAAAAAACCTTAAAATGTAAAAACCTTTTGTTTGGAATTAAATTAACCGGGATAGCGCGAACGCAGTCCCGACTACCAAAAATTATACGCCCGAGATATCCACATTAGGGATATTCGCAAGGGTCAGCTCAACCGTAGTGCAATGGAAGAGCCTCGCCCTGGAGGAACCGCCTTCTTGATCACGGTAACCTCTGCGCCAGGTAAGTATGCTTTTTCATCGTTGAACACGATACTTGAATACAACTATGTTGCATTTTGCTGTGAGTAACAGATTCGACTATGCGCAACATAGCGGCAAAAGAGAGAACTAGATTCCTTAACGAGTCGAGCTAACTGGTAATCTAGAGTAGGAATATACGATAACCGTCACGACATGATTAGCGACGAATTCAAAGAGATAGAAATAAAATAGAAATAATATATAATACAAAGAAAAAAACAGACCATATAAGTAAAAAAGAAATTATGTTTTCACATGGAGATAGAAATCATCCACCATCAAATTCCATACATTAATTCGAAAGATTTATACAATTATTTTTTTTTTAATGTAATGATATAAAGTTTATTAAATCATTTTTTGCCTCTTTAAAAGATATGTCTACTAGATAAATGATTGATATTTTCCTTTGCCCACGTCATGCACGTTTTTCCTTAACAAGGACCATTCCACAATTTGTAATAATCTACAAAAGAAAATAATTACTTAATTATTAAACACAAAACTATATCGGTTTTAATATCTGCTAAATAACAGAAGTCAATATTAATAAAAGGAAGATATTAAAAGAAAGATAGAATTCAATAATAATAGATATCTTGGTTATCAAAAAAAGTAAAAACAGTCTTATAATATTAGGAAATATTTTTAACCTATTAATTCGTATGTCTCCGCTTGTGATATAATATAATTATTTACGATAATATATCGATCATTAAACGTTCTCAACATATTTATAATTACTTACTCGTTCTATAAATAACAGTAATGTATCTTGTTATATTCTTCTGCGGAGTTATACGAAAACGAGTACATTTATTGTAACAAAGCATATGACATACGCTCGAAAAGGTTTTGTCTTCGAAGTCGCGATCACGAGCGCAGATTGTTTCATCACCATTACTACTATTGCTTTTTTTTTCACTCGTTTTCTCATCCGGAACGATCGTAGTCATTTCCTTTTCTCCAGGATCGATCGTACTCTTCACATTGCAATGGTTGCAGTCGCACGTAAAAATATTTTCCTGTACCGGCAAAGACGCGCATAGCATCACAAATACGACTGCTATTTTTAAAAGAAACTATCATTTAACACTGTTTCAGATATCTTATTTGAGGAGAAAACTAGAAGAAAAAAAAAAAAAAAAAATTCTTTTCTCGAGTAGCTTTACATTATTCATTTCTTTTTACAAATATTGTAATAAATATATTTTATCAGTGCTTACAAAATACAACAGCTATCACGTGACTTAATCCCATGTTTCAAGATTTAAAATATAATATCGAAGATGCAGTAAGACCGATAGGACGACTCTCAAAGTCTTTCCGTTCGATTAAGAGTTAAGTCGGTACGTGACTGTTTCGATATCAAAAACATTAACACATTGACCTCTGATCTTAACGGAGAAAAAAATTATTATGCGTGCGCATCTATGATAAGTCAGATATATAAATGATGAAATTGAATATTCTCGTGAAGGAAGGTATTAGCGTTAACAATCAAACACAATTTTAATTAAAATCAAAGATAATTTGATTTATCGAATAAAATTTCTTATGCTGTAAATTTTTTATCCTAGTAAATACTGTTTATTATATATACGCTATAAAAACAAAAAAGTCTAAAAACAAATATACATAATATACTATGCAATATAGCAAAACGAATTCAATCTTGAAATTGAACTACGCAATTTTCATTTAGATTTTGAATTATGGTCGAAATGTAGAATTTCGCATTGTTCGACTCTCCATTTTGTAATTAGCTAATATAATTAGTTTAAGGACGAGTCATTGTCAAGGAAGCATATACGTTTGAGCTCTCGATTTAGTTGATTTTCTTGCCGCTTTAGAGCGCTATATTCGAATACATTTCTCATCAGAAATTCAGAACAGGACACTGTTGAAACTAGTTGGACAAGAGGGGAAAAGCATACTTACCTGGCGCAGAGGTTACTGTGATCAAGAAAGCGGTTCCTCCAGGGCGAGGCTTTTCCATTGCACTACGGTTAAGCTGACCCTTGCGAATATCCCTAATGTGGATATCTCGGGCGTATTATTTTTGGTAGTCAGGACTGCGTTCGCGCTATCCTGGATAAAGTATGTGTAAAAAATAGTATTTATTTCTTTCTTTTCCGCTAATATTTTACAATTTCTCCTCTCTTCTCCTAACTATAAAAGATTCATATAACAAACTGGGTTGTTTGCATAATAAGATACCCTGGATACTGAATACGAGGTAAATATTTGAAATGTTCTCTGAAGAGTACGACTGGTGGAGAAGCTTCTAACATCTTTCGATGTAAAGTGAGGAGGGAGGAGAGGTCATGGCCTGTAAAGAAAAAGGAATTAAGCAGATGTAAAGCTCTCGATTCACCTGTCGACCGATTCAGAATATAAACTTTCAAATTAACCTATTCGAGAAGGCAGAGAATAACGCACGCATAATATTTGCATATTTTTAAAATAAAGAAAATATTCGATTGGATTCGTTATTACTATTATTATATATATTAGAATGAAAATTATACAATATTTTTATATAATAATTACGAAGAATCTTTATTTTGAAACTACTTAGAGAATGTTATGTTAAACAATCTGCTTTATAATAGAAATGCTTCGTTCAAAATTCACAAGATTTATTAATTATAACCCCTCTAACTACAAATATAAATGTTCTTATAAAATACGCACTATACGTTAATGGACAAAGAAAGGAGAGGTGATACACGTTTATGATTTTGAAATCAATGTGCTTTATATAACCTTAAGTAAACAATTTTCTTGCAAGGCGTCCTTTCCTTTCAACACCAGTACATCTTTGAGATATATTGCATGACAATAGGCGTCTTCTAACAGCTGACAATCATTTAATGTTGCGACTTATGAACTAATTTGCATTTTATCCCGAGCATCCATTGTTCGAGGTTATTGTTGATGAGAGGGCTTACGGTATCCGTTCGAAGTTGCAAACTGGCACAAGAGAGAAGGAAAAGCCCTCGTCGATTTCTAAAGCGCTAGTATTTTCGAAAGCTTCGTTGAAGGATGAGAAAAAAAAGCAATTTCTTTGATTGCGCCTGAATCAAAGAACATGAATCTTTTTAGAATCTAAAAGACCAAAGCATTTTACATCGTCACAGGTTTACAAAGTCACAGAAAAGTTATTGATTATTAAGTGATCAATAACTTTCGATAGACAATACCTTTATACAATGCAGAGTATTTTTTGCAAAAATATCTCTTTTTATGAATCATCTGACGAATAGCGGAGATCAACATCGAATCACGTGGAATAGAGTACCATATTCCAATTTTTCGATGACATACTTCCCCTTCTACTATCTTTCCACTCTCTATCTCTCGACCTCACTCATATTCTCTCTCTCTCTCTCTCTCTCTCTTTCTCTCTCTCTTTCTCTCTCTCTCTCTCTCTCTCTCTCTCTCTCTCTCTCTATCTATCTATCTATCTATCTATCTATCTATCTATCTATCTATCTATCTATCTGTCTATCTCTCTCTCTCCCTTTCTCTCCTTCACGACACTTGCTTCTATTATGCGCAATAGAAACGAAACGAAACGTGAATTCGATGGAGTTCCAGCAGCTGAGGGATGGGAAAAGAGGTTGCAAGAGGTCACGGAAAATTGTCAATCAATGCGACCCATCTAGGCTTGATTACAACTTCACCATCGTGTTCCTAGTTTGTTTGAGCTCCCAGATCGGTTGACCGAATTTTTATACCGAACTCGTGAAATTCGGTTATCTTCGTATCCGAATATAAATATTCGCGGTTTAGCTTTCTGTCGGTGCCAAGAAATTTTTCCGTCGTTTTGCGATTCCACGTTATATAAAATATTTCTACTCTTCGTATTCAGATGAATCTCTTTATAAAATATACTGAAACATCTACATTTGTTTGTAAAATATTAAATTTTATCGATCTACGTCCGTCTGAACTTTTGACTTTTCTTCTTCCTTTCGTTTTCTTTTTCAGATATCATTTTCAATATATACACATCCAGGAATAGTGCACGTTTATATATATATATATATATATATATATATATATATATATATATATATATATATAAGTATAGAGTGAATCAAAGGACTTTCAACCTGATAAATTTAACCTCCATCGCGAATATAAAAAAGCATTTAATTTTAAAAGGACGCGTTTAATTTATGTTACCTCTCACAAAGGATGCCCACGTTATACGCCCATTTAGAGGAAGAAACTTTCAACCACGATCATTTTAAGTATGCTAGATTGATCCCTTTGTAACAACGATCGAAAAAGAGAAAGAGAGAGAGGGGGGAGGGGAGAAAGGAGAAAAAGGTATTATTAACATTGCTACAAAGACGTCATTAATGATGAACTACAATTCTTTCACTAAATCAATAATCCGTACATGTACTACGAGTCTTGACACGTGACGACCTACGTTCATCTCTATTCAGAGAACATTTCACTTACGAGTTATTTTTCTCGATAATAATAGCGGACATCCCCTTTACGTTGGATGGACGTCTATCTCGTTTCTTTCTTCGCGTATCTGTGCGTGCACATCACACAACGTGCGTCCAGATGCGACTACTTCATTGTCATTGAACGAATGCATCGACGAATCTTTAATACAGACTTACATACAGTTGTCTTAAATAAAAATAAATAAAAATATTCAGACAATATTTGAAATTGAATAACTTTTTTTGAGATGAATAAAGAAAAATCTAAAGTTTGGAATATATACCGAAAAATTAAAATTTGGAATAAATATCAAATGATAATTAATATATGAAATATGTTTAGTAAAATAAATAGAAAAAGAAAATTTATTCTCTGTTGTACCTCTATCCAATAAAAAATATAAAATAAGCTATTATACAGTTTTTGTATCGAATGTATTCATAAAAAAAGAATATAAAAAAGAATACATTTTGTAGATTTAATCGTCTTAAGTATATCTGATCTAAATCCAAAAATCTTTAAAATGATAAGTTTTACGATATAATCAAAAATCATTTTTTTATTTTCAATTTTTCGCGTATTTAATATATTATATTGATTTTACAAATGCATGAATTATCTTATGCAATCACTATCACGAAAGGATTCGGGTTCGAATCCTAATCTAAATCACCCAAGAGCCCAGCTTTTGTCACGAATCTTAAAATATTACGAAAAAATGTTCTTCGCTAAGGAGATGATCAGAATAGTTCTGTATCTATATAAAGATTTAAAGAATTTTGTCTAATTCAAAAAAAATTATTCAATTTTCAAGTATTTGTCCAAATATCTGTATGACTCACTGTACATAACAGATTTCTGGGAATAACTTATTTCTTTCTTTGTATTTTATTTGGATTCAACATTCAATCAATAATCACTTGGTTACTTTCGCTCACATATCATTTAAATCATACCATGTAGAAAAGTTCGCCAAATCCAAAATGATGTTTGAATTAATTTTATCGATATTATAATAACATATTTTATAGGATACAATTTTTATGATTTACAAATAACCTATTAAAGAGCAAAATACGTCTAAGCACGTTTAAATAATTTCTCGAATTTTCTTTATTCTCATTTCTGTGACAAGTAATTTTATTAACATCGCAAATAGTAACCACCTAGGCAGACAATGTTTCGTAATTGCGCGTTCTTTGTGGAACAGAAGCAAGGTCGATATACGCGTTTGCAATTATGTGTGTCACAAGAAAGCACTCGATCGTGGGATACGAGAATGAACGAGTCACGTGCATGCATCGAGTCTAACACCCTTCTTTTCATTCATCGTCCTGGCTTTGAACACAACTTTATTACCTACCAGAGATATTTTTACGACATACACGCTTACACGATCGTTACCTCGAGCTTATTTTACATACTTCTATAATTAGAAGACAAGAAAAACGGAACGATTACACTATCAGCGGTAATTCGAACGATTTATTTTACAAAACAATTTTAATATAGATATTTTAATGTTTCGTTTGCCTTCGTTATCCTTATAATTATTTCTCAGGTAAAAGTTATAGTCTTTAAAACGATAAGTATAGTGATAAAAAAAGAAATTTTCTTGAAAGTTACTTTTATCTAAAGATTAATCTCATTCACTTATAGAAAACGCAGTTATTCCATTTACATATCCCATCTTATAAATATATGTTATATTAACATAAAAAAAAAAGTTTATCGAGGCATATCTATAATTAAGTCGAACAACTTACACATCGAGACAATGATAATCAACCAGGAAAGAAAAAAAGATACAGTAGCAGACGTAAAAGAAAATACTATACGTGACGTGCTCATAAAACGAAGAGGGAAAGAACAAGGAGGAAATTTAATCGGTCTCTGCGATAATGGGTGCGATGCTGAAGAAGAAAGAAGAGACGAAGAAATTTAATTAACCGACCACTTAAAGGAAAAAGGAAATTTTATCGCGTTTCCAAAGAATCATGAACGAACGACTGCCGCTACTGCTGCTGTCGCTGTTACTGAGAACATTTGAGGACAACGTTTCTACTTTCTTCGAGAAGAGAAAAAGAAGAAAGAGAGAGAAAAAGAAAAAAAAATAAAGAAGACAAGGGATGTAAAAGATGACACCCCTGGAGTTTTACCTTCCGTTGAAAATCTACATTTAAGAGGGAACCCTAGCAAACGTTCGATCGTAACCGTACCAAGTCGCGAGTAATTCTGCTGAGTATTTTCCTTCAATATCGTCATTCGTGTCGCGACAACGCGAATGTCTATGTACGGATCTATGTTATATATACCTATACTTATATGTATCTACGTAATACGTACCACCATGAAGCTCTATGTATAGCGTAATCATTGTAACAGCTAAAGTTAAGAAATTGAATCAATTGTGAATTTATTCGATGAACCTTCGATCCTATTATCGGATAACTTTTTCTCCAAAACGATTTCACTTAAGCTAGGATCACTTCTTTTTCAGCTAGACATGCAACTTTTTGAAAAAGTATCGATAAATACTTGGAAAGACAAAAATGTAATATTAATGTAGAAACGTTTATATTTTTAAACCAATCAATGGATTAATGAAAAAACGAATAATAACGAGAAAAGAACTTACATCGATATAACAAAATTTTTTACGTTCGTTTAACTATATCTACTCATTTCTAATAACGTTTACTCACCCAGTCATTTTTTTTTTCTTTTTATGACACATTTTCCGTGACGCATATCACCTATCCATTATGCAAATTCGTTTTAATAGTTAACTCATATAATCCACGTATCGGGAAGCAGATATTAATGGGCCACGATATTCGTACCGGGATAATGCCGTTGCATGCTGATGAGTAACGTTCATTACGGGAGCATTAGCTAGGATAACGTGTGTGCAAGGATGCGTACTAATCCTGGATTGATAAGTAGAATTCTCTACGTGCTAACAAACATCCATAACGATTCGGAATCTTGCCGAGTTGGCAACACTTCGTGTTCGGAAAGATATTTTCGTTTGAATGTAAGGAATTGCGGTATCCTTTTGGGGCCATTTTCAGTCTGCATCTTGGAATTATATTCATGAGAAAGAAAATGAAAGGGAGAGAGAGAGAGACAGACAGAGAGAAAGGAGTGATCGATTCACAATCAATTATTTGAACGAATCAAATGCGATTCTCCGAGCGTTCGAACTTCCAGAGTACTCAAATACAGAATATATGTAATGGGAATCACGTCGAGTATCCAAAACATAGCTCCCCTTTAATAGTATTATCTGATATCGAGAAATAAACTAAAAGCGAACGATACGATACTACCAAACATTGACAAACTTTAAAGCCATATAATGCCAACTTTACGAGTCTCCTTCGCGTCATCGTCAGAGAGAAATTCGTACTGGTATTATTGATTTTACAGACTCGTGAAACAAACGATTCCAAGTATACGAGTCTTTTACGAATTAGCACGGGCGAATTTATTTGAGAATATTCGGTCATTCATTCGTTTGAAATCGACGACAAATGCGATAACTTTTCAAAATATGTATTTTTCGTATCACTTCTCGAAAAGTAATAATAATAAGACGGAAATTTCTTTTTCTCTTTTTTTCTCTCGTGGTAGACGATGGTACGATTTAAAGGGGAATAAATAGTACGAAGGTTTAAAACATATACGGCGAGAAAGCAAGGGATGTATTGCAAGAACTTTGCTTTCTGGTTCTCAGTTCCTGCACGGATGCACCTGCTGGTTCATCAGGCAGCCGAGTCTGCGGTGAATGCGATGAGGTCACTTTCATCCCTCCCAGTCTAGCCGCTCAACGTTCATCCGTACTTTATCCTAAAGCAGTAACCCGCCTACTCTTCCGCGAGTCGAAAACCCCGTTGACAAGGCTGCCCTTTTACTCGTTTGACCAAAGAAGAGAGACAGAAACAGAGAGAGGACCCCTAGATCCGATTACGCGGATACGAATTTGAGATTCTGTAAATCTACCAAAACTTTAACCTACGTCGCAAAACTTTCTCAGTTACATATATAGCAAACAAGATTCACGGAAGATAGATTATATGGATATACCCAACATGGGTGAGTAGAAATTTCAGTGCGATATGGAAGGAAGGGGGAAACCCTAAATCTAACTTGCCACGTTGCGAATAACGTCGACTGAATACCGCGGCAACGTATTTCTGTGAAACATTTCGTAAGCAGAGAGCGCCTAATGGATACCAAGTTTATGTCTCTCGCGCGACATTTTCATCGAAGGGGCGGCGAAGTGGTGTTGGACTGGAAGGAACATATAAATGCAACGACCCACGAATGCTCTTTGGCCAAACCGAAACACTGATCTCTGTCGTTTCAATTATGTCGAATGACATTACTCGAAGCTTTAGAGCAACTTATTATTATTCGAACGGAGTACCATTTCAGCTATAATATTACAAAGCTTAGAGAAATCGATACGTCGTTTGAAAATTTATTCCGGTATATTGTCAACCACGGTATTTATAACGTACCATTTTTTTTCAAAAGAAAAGCCATTTAAAAAAGAATATAGAAATATTAAGGAGTAACTTGGCCAATATTTATCTGACATCAGTAATCATACGAACGAGTGCAATTTTCTCCTTACTACCGTGTCACCTGGAAACTCTCTCTCTCTCTCTCTCTCTCTCTCTCTCTCTCTCTCTCTCTCTCTCTCTCTCTCTCTCTCTCTTTCTCATGGATTGATCTCATTTCCAAGATTCGAATCTTCTATTACCGTGTACCGTTTCGCGTTTTCCATTAGCCTTTTGCATCTCAATCTCGACGACTATTTTACAGTACTCCAAAGAACTTTACGCGAGGATCGATGACACGAACAAAAGTTGCTTTTCACCATTTTACGAATTATTTTCGTTCTTTCTCTCTTTCAATTTTCTATTACTACTTTTAATCGAGAATAAAAGAATGCAGAGAAATTCCTGGTAAAACCATAAAATCCTTCAAAATGAAAGATTAACAGTCGGATGTTCTTTTGACAATCTTCAATTGTCAATTGACAAAGCGATAAAAATAGCAGAGGTTAAATAGAGCGAGTAATTTTATACTTTATATATATACATATATATATATATATATATATAAATATATAAGAAAATAATAAATTCACCGTCTTAATCATTTTCATACATATGTATTCTACATAAATACATACATATGTAGGTATATTCTATTCCATAAAGTAAAGCGGACTTCGACACGCAAAGCCAGTACGAAGTATCACGCGAGCTTAGTCTTCAAAGATCAAATTCTTTATTACCTTCTTTTAGCTCTACCCACGTATTGTCGTAACATTAATATCAAGATACTTTCTGGATTTACTACCATACTAATATCCACATTGATTTATTTGATTTTATGATCTCTGATTATATATTACGTATATATCGCATTAATAAATATATTTCGTTTTTTTATTTTATCCTTATTCAAAACCAATTTTTGTAGTCAACATCTTTAAAATGTTCTACTCGAAAGGTTTTCAAAAGGTCAGCACGATAGAGGGAAAACGAATATACCGCCTCCTTACGATTGGCGCCAAAGATAAAAATCAAAGTGCAGCGTCGTCGGTATCAGAAAGTCGTTCAATTTGTGATACAAATAACGAGAACTTTGCATAGTACCAGTATGCAATATACATATATGTACTTATGTATATATAAGTACTGATGTGTATATTTATATATACATATAATAAAACTATATTTTCTTCTACTTCTACTTTTACGTTATAGAAATATTTTCTTTAAAGATATACATAACAAAATATCTGTTAGAGTCATAAAAAAAACTTATATATATATTATATATATATATATATATATATATATATATATATAATATATTTATATATATAATTATTACAAAAGAAATCAAAGTAAGAAGAATATAATGAATTCCAATAAAAGTTGTTATGCCAAATTAAAAGAAATAAATGTTCAAGAAAATAAGACAATTTACCTAAAATTCTTGAATAAATCTTTGCTGTGTGATTGATGAAACTCGTATGACGTGAATATTGCATCCAGACTTTTGAATTTCTTCGCTTGAACTTCATCTATACACTACAAACATTATTTTACACTATTCTTCATAAATTTTAAAATCGAATCACGTTCAGTTGTATATTTCCGTTATCATGATTGACTTTGAAAACCGTTTAAAACTGAAGAGAAATGCGAAAAATTATTTTCGTGCATTTAATTATGCCATGCAGATATGCAATGTACTTTTTAACGCGCGAACTTTGAAACTTGAGGTTAGAGAAAAAATAGCAATTTCGTCAAGTCAACTACAGGCACACAATCATAATGAGACAATACAAACTATAAGAGAATTATAATAAATTATAAATAATATAAAATAATTATGAACTTTCTATTCTATCTTTTTGTACAATTTTTTCTTTTTACACGAACTTTTATCTCCAACATGACATGAATATGTCAGTTCCTGATTATATTCTAACGAATTAATCTAAAGTAGAAACTGTTTATCATATATAATATGATACTAACCGAACAACTTAAATAATCGTAGTATTTCTTTACTGAATTAACAATAAAACAAATAAAAATTAAAGATCAATTATTAAAATGATTCGTTTGCAAAGCGAACGCAGCGCCACGTGTTACCATGTGACAAAACTATCTTTTGTTTTATGACTATAGAGGCGCTGACTGTCGACTTACGAACGAGAAGGAAGAATTCAGTCGCGGTGTCCAAAATTTACATGGCGGGTGTGTCGTTTAGAGGATGTAGTATATTTTAATCATTATTACTTCATTTTTCTTGGTTTCGTATCTAATTCCGTGACAAAGGTGAAGATAATATATCTTTTATTTTTATATTTACAATGCAGAATATATCCACTTCGTTATATTGCATTGATAAGTGCAACCTTCGAATATGTTCATCGTTCGATACTTTATCTCATTTGAATACTAATTAATCTATCCCATTTGAGGATACATACATATATTTCTATTAATGAATAAAGTCCTTAGTTTATAACTACGTAAAATTAGCTTGCCCTCGAAACTCACTTAACATTATATTCAAAGCCTTAGCAGAAAATGACGTCATCCAAAGATAAATCAATAACGCGTGTACTACTATTTTGAAAAGAAAGTCGATATTTCGTTACATTAATTGAAAGTCTAAACATTAACTGTATAACATATGTTTTAATATTTCTTATATTTTTTATTTACTTAAATTATTATATACTAATCTTTATTTTTTACAATAGCCAGCGATCAAAATGATGTCCGATAGAAAAGCTGAACTGGAAAGAAAAAAGGCCAAACTTCAAGCTATTAGAGAGGAAAAAGAAAGGCGAAGAAGAGAAAAAGAGCAAAAAGATGTAAGATTATATATGATAGTGATAATTGCATTATATGTGTTTATTTTAAAGTGCTTTAAATTTAAAAATACTTGTATATTCTTACCATGAATTTTCTATAATAGGTTGAAGAAGCTACGGTACGTGCAGCAGGTGCTGACAAAGATCATCGTAAAGAAATTGATGCCATGCTTTCTTCTTTGGGAATGGCACCAGTATCAGGTACATAGAATGTTTTACTAGAAATTAAGTACTGTAATATCTAAGTATGGAACTAAAAATTATCATAATATATATTAGTCAACTAAGAATTCTAAAAATGTTCATTATTTGCAGACGTACTGTCCAGTTTATCTAGCATGAATTCTTTGACACCAGAGCAAAGTGCTAATGCTACGCCAGATGCAAGTTTACAGCCATCTAGCATAAATTCAACACAGAGGTATTTATATTAATATAAATCTATAATAGATATTATGAATTAAATGTTAAATTATATTGATTTTTTTGGTATATATAGTACTGGGCGAAGGAAACCAAGAGAACTGACTATTGTTTCTGTTGCTAATACCAATATTCCACCAAAGGAGCCTGTTGTCTATAGTAAACAAACTCAAACAGTTCAAACAACGCATACATCTCACGACGGTGAGTTCAGGTTTCTTAATCTATTTATTTTATGCACTATGTTTTATGTTTCACTCATACTTTATGAAAGATATTAGTTCATAGACAACACAAAACATTTTTTAAGAACGGTAATATTATCATATGGTAAGATTGAAATACATCACTATTTTGTTAGGATGCTAAAGAAAAATTAAATTGAAAATTAATTTTTTTATTTAAAAGTAATATAAAAGTAAAATTATTATAAAATAATTACTATTGATTAAATACGCATATAGTATTCGCGATTACTTAGTGAAATATGTGTTTTTAGTATTTGATACATTACAAATATTCATATATAAACTTATGTAATATGGTAAAGTGGGTGGTGTATGAAGATATGTTATATCCAAAATAACTACCTTTGGTATAATATGTCCTAACAAATTCAACCATATAACCATTAACAGATTTTCAATAGTTAATGGAATATATAATGTGATTAATCGTGTTGATACAATTTGTCTTTTTATTTTCTTTTTATTGTGATAATATTAAGATTTAGTTTACTTATTTTATATTATGTTTACTTAATTATCTTTAACTTGCGAGGAAACTTACATATTCATAAATGTGTTTTTATGTATAACATAAAACTAATCTATTAAAAAAAATATAATATGATACATTTTTATCTTACTTTAACAAATTTTTATTCACTCTTTTTAATAGTTTTTAACAGAGATAAAAAATCTTGCAGCATTTTTTGAAATAATACCAATGAAAACAAATGTTATATATAAATAACATTAAACTCCGTAATTGAAATATTGAATAATAAATAAAAATTGAGAGATTTCTTTGCATTTAAGCCTATTACAATAATACAGGATTTTAATAATTTGTACAGATCATTAGGTTATATGTGTAACAAATAATTGGTGAACATAATGGGTATAATAGTTTAGCTAACAATAGATCAGGGTATGATTGATATGGTACTTCTGGTGGTGGAGGTCCTCTTTCCTAATTTTGTTTGTTTGTTATACCGCAAATTCAGTTAGCCCGCACATTTGTGTTCTATGTTTAATTATTATTAATTTATTACATTGCGAAAAAAAAATTATTTTAATATAAATAATCTAAATACTTGGCACGTTTTTATACCACCTACTTTACTGTGATGGTACAAGTTATATTCACAAAATTTTGAGATACATAAAAATTTCTATAGATATAAAGAATAATTTTTAATTTTGGCAGCTTTTTCGAAAAACGTATCTAAAATTTCACATCGCTCATGTGCGTTGTTTAATCTAACTGATCTTGCGGCATTATTAAACGCGCATTCCCTTGTCTTTGCGACACAATTGGTCAAATCAACCCATATTGGACACAAGGACTGTCCAAATCTTCTTCCGAATACACCATCTACTCCTCCTGTTCAACAACAACACCAACTCACTCTTGCTCCGCAGGCTACTTTGAGACTGACTGGTGGCGTCCCAGGAAAGGTGGGTCTGCACCAAACTACCTATGTATGTTCTGTCTACTTTTTTAATACCCTTCCATAATTGTTGTACAACGATATATTATAGAGGTAGATATGTCGCTGTCCGCGTTATAAGAGAAGGGATGTAGAGTCAAGTTTATGTGTGCTTTGTGCTTTGAACACTGCTCTGCTGATTATCACGATTACATATCATTATTTTATTTATATATTCAAACGTACTTTAAATTTGTCTTTATAGATATCACAAAGAACATATACATTACTTTCAAATCCTATCGATTCTACAACCCTAAATATATTGTCAAAACTGTACATGGGAATTCGAGACAAGATGGTTAATTTTTTTTATTTTATTTTATTTTATTTTATTTTTTTTTTTTTTATTCTGATATATAGCTTTATGATAGATAATTTAGATCAAAAAAATTATATGCATTACAAACAATATTTCCACGTACAGATCATGAGTCGCTTGCATACAAAAAAGCTTCTATCACATGCTTGAAATAGTTTAGTTTAATAATATACTAACAGATATTATAGTTTTACATGATACATTAACTTTAAACGAAGTTGTTTGTTGTGAAAACATACGTCGCGATAAAATCATTATTTCGATACGAGTTATATCGATTTAACCAGCTCGGAGATAATTATCCATTTATTTATCAACATGGGAAACTTTAAATGACCTTCAAAGCACGAAACATTAGTGATACATATTTGGACGTTCACAAAATCTCTTTTATTTAGGTTATAATTAATAGTGGCTATTTACATTGCCGTGTTATAATGTTCACCATATATCCCGCTTACTTAATTCGTAATTAGAGTCGCAACAAGTATTTAAAAATATTCATAAAAATATGTTTAATGAATTTATCGGAGAAACTTGGGGGGTGAGCGCAAGTGTGACAAGGGATGTAAGTGAGATATTGAAAAGGCCAATTCATATTTGTAAAAGCGGCGGAAAGTTCCATAAAAAAACTGTTCTCGTATTTCTGTTCTTTTTTTTTTTCTTCATGTTTTAATTACGGCATTACGCATGATGATGTAAAATTTGTATATCTTATTCTATGCAATATTTACTCGGAGATGGTCACCTGTGCTTGCGCTGCACGCAAGTATGAATCTGGCTTAAAATGCTTATTAATATACAAACGATTATTGAGTCGTGCTTAAACGCGAAATTTTTTATCCATAAGATAGAACTCAGAAATTCGTGAGAAGTTTCGTTAATCTTTAAAAAATTGTAGCGGGTCTAAAAGAAACGCTTCGAATACGATAAAATAGCAAATCGTTAACAAAAACGTAGTTATGCATTCGGATATATTGAATATGTATGTTTCCTCTTACTCGTAGGAATCAAAAATAGCACAGTAAAAAAGTTTACAAATTATAACCACCTAACTACATTCAGCGTTACTTAGGATGTCCTTTTGAACGTTTCGTTATTACTTTTTCTTTCTATACTTTCCACTTAATAGTAGCTGTAACGATAATTGTTGTCTGCAATAACAAAATTATATATAAAGTTGTTCTGATATAACAATTCATATTTTACGATGCGAAGTATAAATGCTTTTAACAAGTATAATTTCGTTACTTCGACACAATAGCGTTACAGCACGAAAAAACACATTTCAAGCAATATCTATATTAGTCCTATTCTAAATTTAGGAATTTGCATAGTATATTCCGATCTCTTTGGTTTCACAAGATATGATTTGTGAATTGTTTAATTTTGAAATGCTAATTGATCTGAGTGTAGAGAGGTATTTAATTAGCATAGTGCATTCTTAAAAAACCGTAACTAAGTACTATTTTTTACCTTCCCTTCTCAGCTCATGCATTCGACTATTACGGTAAGTTATGATTTCTCTTGGTTTTCAGTGAGCTTAGGTTCAGATGTAGGTTTAGCTTCACTCAGTTCATTATTTACAAAGATAAATTATATACGTAAAACGATTGGCATAAGTGAATCGATTATTTTCAATTTTAGTTAAATGATAGTTATAAATAGTACGGGTTGTCGTTAAACATTTAATGAATTAGCACAAAATTAGTCTTGTTAAAGATATGTCTTTTCTAAGGTAAGATCTTTCAACAAAAATTCATATATTTATTATTATTATAAAAACGCAGAAATATATAATAGTAATGTAAGATAAAAAATATTATGGAGAATACGCTCTCTTTCCCATTTCTCTGTTATCTCTTCTCTTTCTCTATCTCTCTTTCTCTTATTCTATCATATTTCCTTTCTTATTTAATTTTTCAATCACAGGCTAAATATCTTGAACATGATGCGATTCATCATGTCTTGAATAAAATGAAAATTGAGATAGACTAGCAAGGCAACTCTCCACCCAGACCCTCAAAGATCTCCGCTCTCTTATGGAACGCTTTTGTATATTGTTAGTTTCTTTCTCTGTTTTTTTTTTTTTTTTTTTTTTTAAATTTATTTATTTTTTCTTTTTTTTATTTAATTGGATGCATATATATTTTTGTTGAATATATTTCCAGGTATTACTTTTCGAATAATTATCTGACATCCCGACTCTCAAGCAATATAATATTTATTATGATTGGATGGATCTATAAACATTAATTTGAATTTTTGAAATATTACAACTCCTAGACCAGTATCTGAATCGAGTTGAATCAAGATATTACATCATATTTGCAGGTATACCGAGATAAAAAAAATCCTAATACCTAATGTGAATAGAACAATATTTTTTAATTTAAATGAAATATTATTTGAAAATTATATTTTATATACGTATAATGGATTATTAATTTTGATTTTACTATTTAAAATTCACGCATTTGATATGTGCAATTATCAGAGATTTTATAAAGTTTTGTACAAAGTGAATATCCATTGGCAAATCTTGTCACAACTTAACGCACCTTCCAGAGTTCTCGGCGCGCTATTATTTATCTCGGTCGGTTTTTCTTGGCTTTGGACTAAACTGACTAACACGGGAATGGATCTAGTACGGTTGAGGTTTCGTTAGATCTTACGATTAACTTTCACTTTTCACCTCCCATAAGTACAAATTCCCATTTTAACGAAACGATTAACACAATACACTGGACATTTATATCCACTCGATACAATTCTGTGGCTTAAGCTTTTTAGCGATGCAGCAGTCTAATTAATGTTGCTTAAAGAAATAGATTAAGAAATCCATTATTAATGTCGTAAAATACCGCTTTTTCTTTAACATTTACGGTCTTGCGAAGATGACGTAGCAACAAAATTAATAAGTGAATTTTCGCGTTAAGGGACCGAATGATTCGGATCGAATTCTTTTTTTTTTTTTATTTTTCAACTCATACTTTCGGATGTATTTATTCAAATGTGAACATTATTCGGAACATATTCTTTAATATCGATATTCGAACGATTATCCAACATTATCATGATTTCAATCAGTAGTCGGAGATGTCAGTATTTTACATTAAAATGTTGTTTAACATTTATGAATCCTCGCTTGCCTTAATTTTTGTTGCTATGAAAGCTTCTTGCAGTCCTTTCCAGAATTCGCAGATACTGAGTTTATACGATATTAATTTAATAGTATCCCATTTCCTCGAGAAGAATAAACGTGTTCAGCGGATTCTCTGCATAATACAAAAGCATTACGAACATTTTTGGGTTATATATATCTACGTATATATATATATATATATATATATATACATGAGTATATATATACACATACACACAACAAAAGCGGTATAAGGGTATCAATTATCAAAATTTTGTAGCGGCTTTAATAAATTTTCGTTTCAATTTCATATCTAAAGATTCGAATGTCATTTTACTTGGAGTGATATAACTATTAAATTGTACTCAAATCATGCTTATTGATATTTTTAACATTTTTTAATACAAATTATGCAGAAGAAACAATAGTTTCGATAACGGAGCAGTATGTGCATGTGATAGATATGTTAATGCTGACTCATCAAATTCGATCGTCTCATCTTTCTAGACAAATCATTGATGCGTTTTTAAATATTATAAATCATGAGCTTTTCTATAACGGGAATATATAGTGATATATTCCCGTATAATAAAATTATTTTTCTAACTCGCATCAATGATTTTCTATCAAAGACATGAATAAAAATACATATCTACAAACAATATTCAAAATAAGATACGAAATTGATTGACGTTTTCTTTTCCCTCCTTCAAGACGAGTACAATCTAAATCCAGGTTTAGAATGGGAGGACGAATTTACAGGTAGGTAATCCTCTCTAAAGATGATTAACACTACCTAATTTAATCACCAATAAATGTCGACTACTTTTATTTATTTACTTTCATAAAGTTACATAGAAAAATAATTTTTCACGCAATCTTTTTCTTATTTTGACATAAAAGATTTATCATCTTTGCCTCATGTGCACCAAAACAAAAATAAAGGAGGGAATCGCTGCTAGTACTACTCAAAATTGCTTGATGAGTTGTATTATTAAATAACTGTCGTTGACTTCTATGATTAAACGCAGCCAAATTCGCTTTTTATGTATCACGCATGCACATATATATATATAGATAGTGATTATATCATTTTAGTTACGATTTTAATTGGATTAAGAGTTTATTTCGTTCGATTGATTTTTCTCATTCTCAGCACATTCAGAGAATAATTCATCCGTTTAAAACAGTGGTCCTTTTCGTTATAACAATGCATGTGTTATCATTATTTTCAGTATTATTAATTAATTAGGATTATTAACTAATTAGAGTATAGTTAATAATTAATTAATTAGAACTATAGAACCACCGTTTCAAATAAAATATTCCAATTAGCTAATTCACATCAACTAATTTATATTTTACTATCATCGAAGATTAAAATGTTTTCTAATGTAGAAAATATATATTTCATTGATGCTGCATGAGGCTTAGGAAGTTGCGTTAATAAATACGTTCGACTCTTACGTTTGTATCTTACGATATGTTCGAAACTTATTTGGCATTCGACATAATAATTTTCTTCAAAATATTTCGAAAATAAACTACGTATTCTGCATCCTTTTCTCCTTTTCAAATATTTTTTCAAAAGAACAGCATTGTTTATTGCCTATAAAACATATATAAGAGCGACATAATTAATTATTAATCAACATATCATTTAACGTTACGTGCAATCTAACATTGTTGCCTCGAACTTCACATTGATGACATTGCATGTTGATGAAGGGTGGAGAGACATTGTAACAAGAAAGTTGCAAAAAATAAAAGGAGAATATTTATGTTTTGAATTCACAATTCGTGATGAACAGATGTTCACTCGAGGATGTTCTCCGATAAACTTTTTTCTCTCTTTCTTTCAAACATACTTGATTTCTCTGCATGCCATTTGAATTTTACTTTCATTTTTATGCTCTTTTCTTTCATTTAATTTCGTGCAGCATAGCAAATTTTGTCAGTCCGGCATTCACTGAACGCTTTGGTATTTCTTTTTAAGATGTTGTACAAAAGAGAAGCGATCCTTCCGACGATTTGCAAATATCGAATAGCCTTTTAACGTTGTCCTATTTGTCATGAATAAATAAATCCTTGCATGGTATATTCGACAGCATACAAATTTGTAAATATAAAATAGTTGCGTGAAACGTATTGTTCGATCCTTTCGATCTTTCCCTAGTTACGTCTTCGCGCATGTAAGTCGTTACCGTAGTATGACCGTACTATAGAAATTATAGATTTGCATAAAAAGTTCAAGTATATTTCGTTTGATCCCTAAGGAGTTCGTTATCAATTTGTTGTCAAGTAATAACACATTATAAATGATAAATTTGTGTTTTAAAAAGTATATCAAGCCGTTACGTTAGTGGTAGCTAGATAGAAACCATTGAAGTTAGGATATACGTGGCGGAATCAGCTTATTCACCACAGTTTTGACATTTGATGATTCCCAAGCCGAAGATGAAGAGAACAGCTTGCCACACTTGGACAGCTTCCAAAGCAAGCTTCCACCTGGAATTCTTCCACATGGTTTGCCGCAGGTTAAAGAGGTTCAGCCTGCTGTTACACAGGTAGAACAAGAAAAGGAGAAAGAAAAACCTAAGAAAGAAGGTACGTTCAGGTTGTACTTTTTTCAATTCATTTTGCTAAAATATGAAAGAATGATACTCGTCCTATATCTTCTTTATGTGATGAACACAAATTTTAAAACAGTTCGCGAGTTCAGCGAGGAAGAAAAGCAGATGATCATACTCTCGGAGGACTTTCAACGATTCCTTGATCGTACTAGTAGGATTGTGGAGAGAGCATTGGGTGAATCGATCGACATTTATACCGATTATACCGGCACAATGGATGGCGAGGATGGATTGTAAGTAGATGATAATTTTCTTAGCTCACTCAAACTCTTTCTCTCCCCCCCTCTCCTGTGTGTATCTGTATATTATATATATATATATTATCAATCGAAAATTTTCATAGGGACGAAAAGAGCCATCAACAATTATGGTTGAATCGTTCCTTCTTCTGTGAACGATGGTCGCGTAATCGTTGCGTCACTTCGATGGATTGGTCCCCACAGTTTCCAGAACTTCTTGCGGCCTCATACAATAACAATGACGATACCCCGAACGATCCCGACGGAGTATGTTTGGTTTGGAACACGAAATTTAAGAAATCCACTCCAGAATTTATCTTCCATTGTCAATCACCGGTAATGTCGACCACTTTTGCGAAATTTCATCCAAATTTGATTTTGGGTGGTACTTATTCCGGTCAAATAGTACTCTGGGATAATCGCGTACAGAAGAGAACGCCAGTACAAAGAACGCCTTTGTCAGCTAGCGCTCATACCGTAAGTTATTCTATCTTTTATTATTCAATCGAATTTAAGATATATAGGAACAATCAAGATAATTATAAAGTGGTCATCGATCGAAAACGATACGTTTGTCCTTGATTATGTTCCGTTACAGATAATATAGAATCCCGTTACGTGTCCCCATTGTGAAAAGATATTGCAATTGCTCATCCTATGATTTTGTATTATTACAATTCATATTTCTATTCATATCTATTCTTTTATATTTCTCAATTACAAGAACAATCATCGATTTCTTCCAGCATCCTGTGTATTGCTTAACTGTTGTTGGAACGCAAAACGCACATAATTTGATCAGCATTTCGACGGATGGTAAACTATGTTCTTGGAGTTTAGACATGTTGTCTCAACCACAGGAAACGTTGATCTTATACTTGAAACAGTCTAAGACAATAGCGGCTACTTGTTTGGCTTTTCCTCATGGCGATGTGAATAATTTTGTTGTTGGTAGCGAAGATGGAACCGTATATGGCGGTAAATTTTCCATATTTTTCAATAGATTCCATGTTTAAACAGTGAATTCTTCTGAATAAAGTTAAAGGTATTTTTTTTTTTTTTTTTTTTTTTTTTTTTTATACAGACTGCCGACATGGCACAAAAGCTGGTGTAGTTGAGATGTTTGAAGGTCATCAGGGACCGGTGACTGGTATCAGTACACATGCCGTTCAAGGTGGAATTGACTTCTCTCATTTATTCTTAACATCTTCTATCGATTGGACCATCAAACTGTGGAGTCTTAAAGAAATGAAACCTCTTTATTCTTTCGAGCATAACGGAGATTATGTGTATGATGTTGCATGGTCACCAACTCATCCTGCATTATTTGCAGCTGTTGATGATTCAGGTAGATTAGATCTTTGGAATTTAAATCAGGACACTGAAGTACCCGCTGCTAGTGTCATCGTCGACGGAAATCCCGCATTGAATAGAGTTTCTTGGACACCGAGTGGTTTACACGTCACGGTCGGAGATGACACTGGTAAAATTTGGGTTTACGATGTTGCAGAGGTAAGAGTTAGATTTTATATATAATTTCGATAAAACCAATGCATTCATAATTAATTACTATTACTATATTTACTGTAATACTACTTACTATATTTGATCACAGCATTTGGCATATCCGAGAAGCGATGAATGGAATAAGTTCTTGTATACACAACAAGATTTAAAGAATAACAAAGCGGACGAGGAGTTAGACAGGCTCAATCTTAGTTCCGGACCTTCTTCATTAACATCTTTAACTTCTATTTCATCGTGTCCGCTTAGATAAAGATTTTGTGCTACTTAGAGAATCATGATTATAAGATATGGGTTTAGCTTACCTTAAAGCCAAGATAATATAGAATACTTATTAAAACGCAGGTATAAAATTTTATCAAGGATATACATATTGTTAAAAAAACAAATGATACTCATTACGCTATTGTTCTTATAAAAAAAAATTTCTTTACAAAAGTCGTTCTCCGTAACGATGCGATCTTGTACACTAAAACATAATTTTTACGAATATATCTATTCATTTATTTAACTAAATTGAATTAATTCAATTATAACTAAAGTTAAATGATTTCATTTTAATAATAAGTGTTCATATCATTACTATAACTTTAAGATTGGTCCTTGTTCACAGAATATAGTGCAAGAAAATGCAATTTTAACATTTGTTTTTCAATATTATATTAGATTATAACAGGATAATTTTCCAAGGATACCTCGATTACTTAGTTAAATCTAATTCATTTTTCTAAGGTATATGTAATTTATCCTTATAGTAACCTTATTTATATAATTTCTTTTTGCATAGATTTTTCATACTTTTATCTGCTTTATCATACCCATGTTACATCTTTCTTATATTTTCTCTTATATAATATTAATTTATATGTATAAATTTTGTACATTGCTCGAAGATGCAAAATACAAGGTTAAGAAGTTAGCCACATAAATGCTCCACATGAAATTAGATTTATGTTTATTCTTTCAAATGGACTTTGTACTTATACTCGATAACTTATAATCAATATTTTTTCAGGATAATGGACTATATACTGTCGCATCATTTTATAATTATTTCTTTATATTCAAAAAAATAGCATTAATAGATATTAATCAGGAACAGTGACCTTATGCAGTGAATTAATCAAATTTACTTGTAAATAAGACAAGATGTATGATTGATCATATTTTAAATAAGCGTTCAGTATTAAGGACGTCACATGAATTCTATTATATTGTATAATTGTAAAATAATGTGTTTCATTAGCGGTTGTCAATATTTTTGAATTTGCATATAATTTTGGAATTAAGTCATGGTTTAGAGCAACAAATGAATCTATGTGGTAATATATATAGCACAATAAATAATTAAGAACATCTTCATTTTCTAATATACTAATTCATTTTTATATCATGTTCATTGATTGCTTCATTTTACTGATAATCAAATGTATTTATCTTACTCGCATAGTATTTCTTAGACAGTGTCACATATGTATGAAATATAATAACTGTAATAACTTTTGCGAATGTTTATATGATCAATTTTATATTTGCAATCCTTAAAGCCTTTATTTTCAGTGGCAGATTAACTATTGTCTCATATTTGATAATAGTTATCAGTGAAATAAAAATAATTTATGATAAGTGTATATTATTACTATGAAACGATAGTCTCATGTATCACATATTCGTATATATCGATGACGTAATAAAGATTCATCATGTGGTGCATCTAAGAAATGACGTAAGTGGGGCACCATGAGCGAATGATCAGATTTAAATAAAAATATGGTGTTGGGCGGTGACATGTGTCGTTATTTGGATCAGTAGTTCTTTAATTGTATGATACAATGTTTCATTTACTGAAATGTTATTATAAGAAAATTGAAAATTTTATCATATCAAGTTTTCTAAAAACGTAACCTAAAGTGTATACATAAGTCAATATAAATTATAGATATCAGTTTTTAACCTTAATATAGATTTTAATATAAGGCTATTATACTTTCATGTTGGTGATACCTAAAAAATTTTGTGCGGTTACCATAGCGAGTTATTAGAAGAGATAGAGTGAGAGAGAGAGAGAGAGAGAGGTTATGTCGACATTTCATCTTGACAGGCGCAACTGCTCAGCTGCGTTAAGAAGTAGAATATAAAAAAAGTCGCAAAAAGGTTGCGAGCAGTCAGTGATCATTCGGCTCTCGACTGAGCAGGTAGTAGGTAGAAGGATCTTATCAATTTTTTCGAAGTGAACACATTTCAATTTTGCTATCTTTCTGATTTGTTCAGAAAATCATTTTACAATTTCGAAAATAAAGATACGAAAGAAGAGAGCAAATATGGACGACAAAAGAATTGGTGAGTACGAGATGAAAAAAGGTGATGCACTTTTCGATTTTTAAAGTGCACAGATTGCACACTGAGTAGAAACTGAATAAAAGCAGGGCAACCTGCTCCATTTTTTATCAGGAACGGAGTAAAAAGTCGATGATACACATTTTGAAAAAATACACGATAATGACTTTATTTTTTCTTCTTTATCATTTTTATCAATTTTTTCTTATTTTCGTAATAAATATCAAAATAATTTGTTATTATGTTTAAATAAAAAATAAAATAAATTTGAATTTTTCTTTATTTTGTTTAAACAGAGCATATTGTAATGACACCAAAATGCAAAACTGGGAATTCAACAACTTTGATTATAGAAAGGCAGGCTTTAGAACCTCCCACAGAAAATGGAAATGATAATGTACATGTGGCTGGTGGAGATCACAAAGGAATAGTTATCAATAAACAAGCTATTAATGGTAGTTACATGATCTTTTAGAATAGATTATTTGATTATCAAATGGATCTTATAATAGTTATGTTTATTTAAATTTCAGTGACAAATGGTGAAGTATTACCACCTCATCTGTGTCTTCAATTTAGAGTATTTTTAGTAAGTACACAAACTGGGAAACATACACAAGAGTCTAGAACACTTGATTTTTGGTTTTGCGACACTTGTTCAGAAACTGAACAGCCCACTGTTGCACAAGAATTTTTCAGAGAACTGGTTGCACCACAAGAATTTCCAAGAGGTAAAAAATGTAGAGAATAACATAATTGGTTTATTTATTTTTATATATTAACTGTATTAACATGGAATGTTTATTTACAAACTTAATAGATTATGTGGGATTTATAAAGAAAATAATGAAACTAATGCAACATAAGTACTCCAGTATTAAAAAATTAGAAGTTGAACTGAAACAACTTGAAGAACCAGTTTCGCTTCCGACTAGACCATGTAAGTAAAAATTTATAAATCATAACTACTTGTATATGGAAGTAAAACAAATGTACAATTATCATAATTGATTCACAACTAACATAGTTAGACTAACATTGAATGTTAGTCTAACTAACATTTTGGAACTACTTATTTTACTTTAAAAAAAAATCATTCATACATGGGTAAGAGATTCATCTCTCATTTGATTAACCTCATTGAACTTGATAGTTCCTTATTGAACGATATTGGAGCAGCTGTCTCAAGTGCACATTAAAGCAGAAACCAGAGGAAATGCATACTTGACTTGAAGCTTCCTATGTTTTGTATCATTGATATGATTTAAGGGAGACTTTATTTACGTTTATTGTGTGTATATATATTGTAAAGTATTATTATTACATTTTATACTTCATCTCTTATTATTCACAGCTCGCACCGGTTACTTACTCATCACACTTCCTTCGTCTAAGAAAATTATTTGGAGAACAGGTTCGAGAAGAAGACAAAAGTTTTGCATTTTTGTCATGTTTTGTTGTTGTGTTTCATTTTTTATCCACAGGCCTCTAGTTACGACACAAGTTAATACACATAATGTAGATGAAAATAATGAATGAATATCTTCTGGTCAATACTTTTTACAGAAACTATTTTTTGCAAGTATTAATAAAACTAAGGCTAAATTTTTTATTGAATAAAATAGTTTTCTTATATAGAATTGACCAGCAGATACAATTTTTCTGCTCAGCACAACAGACTGGTAACCATAACAATATTGGCTTAACACTTATCGCTCTCTATAATTTGCATTATGCTCTTTTCTAGGTTAAATACATATTACTAAAAAGGAAACAACATTCACTTTTTACTACTTTATGTAACAATTAATAATTTAGATTAAGATCAAAAATTTTCTAGTATTTATATCTTAAAATACCACTACATATCTTTAGATGCATTTCATTTATTTTCTGTAGATTGTGTATCAATTTATATATAGAAAATGCTGGTATATAATTAGTCTACTTGACCTAGATGTTATATTCTATATATGGGGAACAACATATACACAAAGAGTATTCACAACATTAAAGCATGACTCTCAATATATACACAAAGAGTATGTCATTATTCTGCAAGAATTGTGTGTATCTAACAATTGTTATAAATAACCATAAAAGAAGAGATTTATGCAAACTAATTTTTCATTTCAGAGTCACTTTGTTTTTGTGCAATACTTTTTATATGCAGATGCACAGCTTCAATATTTCTTAAGTTTTATAATGTGTATTATATTATATGATTACTTTCTTTATCACTTTTGTTAATAGTATCTACAGATGAAGCTGTTATGGATCAAATAGTAGAGCTCACTATAGAAAAGGTGTTGGAACTTATTGAATCTGCTTATCCAAATCCAGTTACTGTGATTGATATAGCAAAGTAAGATGCAACAAATTTAATATTAACCAATAATAAATATTTAATTTTCAGTCTTATAAAATATTTTATATTATAGAGAACATGGTTGGGAAGTATCCGCAGTTGAAGCCAAAATGAAAGAATTACAGGAAAAAGGTGTTGTAAAAGCAATGGAACATGGAGCCTTCACTAGAGTAGTACATCAAGATACTCAAGTTCAGGTAAAATATACCAAATATATGTACATTTATCCAAAATATTTATAAATATTATATAAACATGTTTCACATAGGTTGTTAAACAAATGCCTACGATAGCCAGTTCTAAGCAGCCAACAATAGCAATTATCACAGCACAGTATTGCGAAAAGCTTGCAGTAGATTCTATGATCGAAAATAAAGAAACATTTGTTCGATACACGACTGTAGGTAAGTCCCTGTATTTTCAATATTTTATAATAATCTATTTTCAAAAGTATACTATATAAAGTGTATACGACATTGTAACTTTATGGCTTTTTCAAACGATCATCTGACATATGTAGTACTTAATATTTTATTTTATAAATTACATTTATAATACTAATAATGGAGCAATGTTTCATTTTAGTATTAATAGAACATAGCGAAAGTCAATAGTCTTTCATTATGTGGCTTACAATTAGAGTACAACAAACAATATATCAGTGGTAACTCTATTATAATCTATTCTTTATACATACATGTGTATTATCTTAAACAATTAGCAATACTTGGACAAAGTTCATTGATCAGTAATATATATATATAAAGAATTTATTGAATATAAGATCTCCAAACATGTCATATATATTTATTTCACCATGCATGAAACTTTAGGTACAACAACATCGCCAGATATGACAGACGGAGTACCGCGCGTGATTTGCCGTTTTGGTAAAGTAGTCTGTAACATAGCTAGTTTTTTGTTGTCAACGTTACTTGTAATGTCACTTCATAGCTTGCCATGTGCTTGTATCCAAGGAACGCTGCAGGGTCACGGTGCTACGATCGTACATAAGACACTACCATTAATTATCTTCATCCGATACAACAATTTTTGTGCCACGTTAACAAGACTTTAATCTCATTTGCTCACCAACTTTTATGTTTATTCAATTATATTAATTAAATACTTAGAAGGTTGTTACATGAAAATCATTCGTTATATTTTTATATACACAATTCATATTAGCATGGCATATGTCATATCATTTTGTGAAATGTTCACTTTATGGAATTTTTTTATGTTGTATGCGTTTATTACCATATAGTTCGAATTTTATCTTGTGTGCATTACTCAGTAATAGAGAATGCAATTTTATTGTCTAATTGCATACGCAATTAGAAGAACAATTTATCTATTTTACAATTATTAAATATAATGTATTATAATGAAATTTACAAGAATCATTAAACTTGACCTTATATATCGAGATAGGAAACATCAATTGCTGTAATCGATACAATTTTTAAAAATATATCTTTACGGTTACGGTTAGATTACAGATATGGTTACAGTCGAATAACCGGTTATTAGTTTTCTCTACCAGAAGTGATATTGTTTCATCTTATATATAAGAATATTCCTGTTTGACGTATAACTGCAACAGAGATATATGAACAGACCGGTCCAATTTAATTTTTATTCATAATATTTTAAATAAGTTTGATTTATACGTAATAGAAAGTAATATTTTAATCTTTTTCATTTTTAATATTTTATAAAGTCCGTTTTATTTTATTGTACGTTATTAAAACTTACATGACTTACATGAAATTTTTTATTTATTTTTGAAAAAATTAATTTTTATTCAATAGCAAATCCACGGATCACTAATCAACAATGTTATATCAATTATAACGACATCGAATATGATGAATGCATAATTTTGGAATGAATAATTTTTTGATTAATTTGATCTCTACACCGTACATAGGTCCAATATCAATTTTTTGATAGCGGCACGATGCACCTGTATAATACACAAGTTGAAAATCGAACATGTTGAATTTATGTGATCTAAAGCGTAAATGTTATTTGTTCTAGGAGAATCAAACGTGTATACATTGGGTAACATCGGTGCTCATAGGATTGTTTGCACAAAACTACCAACCGTGGGTCATACTCGAGAAGCTATGACCGCAGCAGGGAATACTACGACTAGACTATTAGGTAGGAATAATTATTATATAATACTGGAATTTTGAGAACATAAAATTAATCGTTCGACATATTGTATCTTAATTCTTCTTCAGTATACATCTATACTTCTTTTTTTTTCATTTTGGATTGCATTTATGAAATATTCCCCTATTCATTTCATTGAACATCTGATTTAAACATAAAATATATGAGTCTGCGGATATTTGATAGTTCGATTAGTATATTAGTTATAAGCTTATACGAACGATAAATAAAGTTCTCTTTGTGTAAACATTTATTCTCCCTGTAGATCTATTCTTAATTTAATATGCACATCATGTGCAGAGAATGAAACTTTTCAACGTAATAGTAAAATTATTGAATATGCAATGTCGTCAAAATAGTATATTTGAATATGGTTCAAAAAAATATTATTTTTTTCACGCAGGTACTTTTCAAAAGGTTGATTTCGTGTTCCTGGTGGGTGTTGGCGGAGGTGTACCGCATTATACGGATTACAACAAGCACGTGAGGCTCGGCGATGTGGTTGTTTCACATCCAACTCTGATCAATAAAAAATATGTATACGTATACTGCGAGAGTGCGAAGATGAACGAAAATGGTAACTATCATTTCGAGACCAAAGAATACTGTCCACCTAATCTAGGTCTTCAAGAGATAGCCGTTAATCTTAAACAACAGGTGAGTCAATTAACGTATACTTATCACGTTATAATAAATATGTTATTTCATATTTATTATTTACTTCAAGTCGGAGAATGAGATAAGTCCTCCTTGGCAAGAGTATCTGAAGGAAGGTATAGAAAATTTAGGTAATCAAGCGGAGCACGATTTCAAAGCACCACCCCCTGAATCTGATAAATTGTACATGGCTATTGGAGACAGAGACGTCATCGAAGTTGCTCATCCTATTGCTCCTCAGGATACGACGAACAAGAGGTACATTTATAAAATTGATTTTATTCCGTTTAACTGGTTCTCTTATCGTTCAATCATGGTCGTCATGGTCGTATGTTCATTAGAATGGAGGGTTGTCCTCGAATCCACTTAGCCCCAATCGCTTCGGGTCGACAAATTGCACGAGACGATCAACTCAGGCAAAAATTTGCCACTCGGTTTGGTGCTCTTGCTTTCGATGCTGAAATGGACGCCGTCGTTGAAAGTATCCTTGGAAATTGTAGAGAGAATTTCGCAGTGATACGAGGTATCTCCGATTACAAGGATGGTTCTCGTATCAAGGAATGGCAACCTTACGCGTCTTTGGCAGCTGCGAGTGTTATGAAAGCCGTTATTTGCGCTATGGATCCACCAACCAATGTTTAATCTTCATTGCTTTCCTGTTCCTTAAGTGGATCGTTACACGAATTACTTAATACGTCATGTATCGCATTAAAATGCGATATGGACCAAATCTTTTCATAATCGAACGTCAGGTAACTTCGTTGACTATAAAATTGATCGGCACAAAGTGCATAATAATCGGCGAATACTTTTGTTCGTCATTTTTCACGGATATAGAAATCTTACTATATACGTAGAAATTGTTATAAACGGGCCACCGGCAATTTCATTTTCTACTTTTATTTCCGTTTCTATTCGTCGAATTTTTATGATGTAATAGATTTACACGAGGTGATTTCCGATATAAAAAATATATGACGTAGATGTTCGATAGGTACAATGAGATCGTAAACCATTTTTGGTTGCTGGTCAACCGTGCAATAAAACGATTGAAAGATACGCGTAATTATCGCCTTTCAAAATGATTTTTTTATGTATTTTACAAAGATTTAATGTTTCTACTGGAAAGTGCCATTTTTTCAGATATCATTTTTCTGACAAGAAATCAAGTTCCAATTCGATTTTATATCACAACTTTTTCTGCACAAATATCGTTCGGGATATTCGAACGTGGCAATTATACTGACAATAACGGTTGATCTTATACAAACGAGATCTTCCTTGTAGTTTTCCAATTAATTTTATCTACTTAGCTTCGTTTATCATTATTAATTATGCGCGAATGCCCATGCCAATAGATCGAAAATGTACCGTTCATGTCAGTCGAAAAGTTTATATCAATGTGAACGCCGAACAAATTTATACCGATATTGATTTTAATTATTTCATAGAAACAGTGCCATTGCTACTGTCCGACATTATAGAATATTTTTTACCTAAAGTGATTATCTAAATTAGATCTGCATTTAGAAGTGGTTCCTTGGATATCTTTTCAAGATTAAACTTTTAATAGATCGATTTCATGATTTATGAATAAAACGTAGAGGAAGAAAGTATTAAATGTTAGGACTGAAAGGAAACGAGAATAAAACTCGACTATTTCACGGAGTATTTTCGCTGTCGTACTTTCCATCGTAATATAGGTATCAATCTCAACTTGAATTTACTCGATGAACGTAGCTAGGTTTAGATGTGATAGTCACTATAAAGAAAAATTACGTTGCCATCGTTTGGCGATATTTCTCAAAATCCAATCAAATTAATCGTTACAATATTAGGTACATCTATGATCATTACATATTTACCAGAGTATATTGATGTTTTAAAAAGATCACATTTTATTCAGGAAGATGCAAGAGTGTTAAAGATTACCTAACGTATATGGATACTTTTGTATTGATTTACTATTGTCGAAAAAAGAATCGATCGAGGATAAAATCGATGTCTTCTCAGATGAGTGTTCTTAAGAACTTCGAGAATATTGATAAGCGTGCCAATGTGTTCATACGTACGAAGTAAAAAATACTATCTTTGAACAAATTACAAAATTCGAATTACACGAACATATCGTTTTTTCCAAAAGCGTATACGTTTCATCCAACGTTTAGTAACAATTCCGATCAAACTTTATCGAATCCTTCCATTACAACACTTCCTAGCATTGCTAATGCTTTATATTCTAAAGCACAGGGTAGTAAGTAAGAACTAAATTATATTGTATATCTATACAAAGATTACACTTATATACAAGTGGGAATAAAACGTAGGAAAGTACTAGGTGTATATATATATATATATATATATATATATATATATATATATATCTAATATCTATTGTGTTAGTAGTGCAAGTCAAACATTTTAATAGACAAATACGCATGATTTATTACCGAGAGTGAAAGTATTTATCATTTATAAAGTCTTTTAACTTATAAGTGATTATCATATTTATTTATTTATTTATTAACATGACATAACGTTATTGATTATTAAAAGTTATTTTCTTTCTCTTTAAATTGTATCCGATAAACAAAGCGATCTATTATATCTATCGCTGGCACAATATCAAAATGATAGAAACTATGTTTCTAAGGGTAGGAAAAGTGGACCGAAAAGACGATGAAAAGTCACTTGTTGTGTAGAAGTACAATATTCAAATTCTATGAGCTATAGAGAGGGAGAGAGAGATAGCGAGAGAGAGGAAGAGAGAAAGAGAGAATCAACTTATGCATTATAATGATATAAAATGATATAGTATATATACATGAATGATATGATATATATATATATATATATATATATATATATATATATATATACACATATATAGACGAGTTATATATTATAGAGTAATGAATTCGATTTACCTGATGAAAGATTCCTATGTATGGCCTAACTTTAATTTTATGATTAAAATATTTCTTTTTCTTGCGTTATTGCGTTAATAGGAAGTCTGACATATATATTTATTCATATAAGAATCAATTATGGCGATACACAGTGGTATATTATAAAATATGAGAAGGTCTTGTAAACGTTTTGCGTTTCTCATTGCTTTGGTAGAAGTTACTTTCATGCATTTATAACCGCGTAAGTTTTTACGACAAAGAATAATATAAAAAGCTTTGCGTTTCCAACTGCGCAGTGTATTTGCATTTTTTCTTATAACGCGCTTTCAACGCTAGTCGCACTATTGTGTTTCATTATTCGTTCACATATAATAAGTTAATATTTTAATATTACAGAGTAATAAGAAATTCCTGGGTGAGGTTTAGTAATAAGATTTTTATCATATAAATGATTTCTTTTTATTATTTATTGAGTATCTAATAATATTTTACTATTTCTTCTATTTTACAAGTTTTCCTTTTAATGGTATTCATATTATACAAAAGATATTTTAAATTTAAATCAAGGAAATTTTAATCTTTCCATTTGTGGTAAAGATGTTTTATTACAGAAGTTTTAACATTGTACGAATTTTTCAGTAACGGGTTCTTATATTATTAAAAAAAAAAATATCGACGTTAATACTTCTGCAAAATTCGTATACATTCGAAACGATAAACTTTTATACGTATTGAAACATACAAAAATATCGTTATCGAGAACAATTATATTATACAGTATTCTAAGTATCGATGCGCCTTCGATAATCATATGTATCGCCTTTTTGATAAAAACTATTACAGATCAATAATTATCAATTATGCAATAAATTTTAGTTACAGTGCGTTTGCGTATTCTCACTGCGCATACAAACATACGAATTTTTATTAATACTACATTTTTCTCGATGTACAACCACATTCGTATCATGAACCATTCCTGTTTTGTGAAATAAACTGTTTTACGAGTCAAAATTAAAATGTGACAATTTTTTCTTGTTTAATAATTACTTAAGAAGCAATTCTAGATTTTTATCTTATTTTTCGTTTGATTCGATCTCGTAGAAGTATGGATATTATATTATTTTTACGCTATACAGTATTTACAGGACTTACAAATTTTATGGAAAAAGTTACGATATTATTTTTTAAAGAAGATACAGATGAAAATTAATATTTTACCTGATGGTCACTTATCAACACATAACTTTTCTTCTTCCGGTTTACTTATCCTTTCCGCTTCTTGTTCATATTTAATTATCTCTTTCTTTTTCGTTTGTAAATTCTGCATTTCATTTTTATTTTGTTCTGTTGGTTTCTTATATTGGTTCCAAGGTTGCTCCTTGGATGTTCCACCAAACATGTAAATTAAACAGCCAGCTATTGCATTGGCACCAGCAATAAGGAACACGATACGCCATTGACCAGCAGTTTGCTAAGAAGATAATATTATTTATTTTAATTGATCGTTGATTTGAGATACGTGTCCAAGATATTGTTCGATATCTTTAGCAAATAAAATAAAAATAATTATATAGAAACAAGTTCAACGATCTTGTCTCTTTAAGAGAGGATGATAAGTATCGTATGAAAGAATTTGTAGAGGCACATATGAGGTATATATGTATATATACATATATATATATATGTACTCACATTATTGTTCGTAAGTATACCAACGATGACGGGTGAAATAAATCCTGCCCAAATTACAACCATTCCACAAAATCCAAGCAGAATACTTGCATAATTTGGACTTAAATCAACAAAACTAGCTAAAGTGGATGCTGAAACTGCTCCATTCACTGCTGTACCAGCCATCATAAAAATCACAGCGAGATAAGGATGACAACCGCTATAGCCTAATGCGATTATAAATACACCTTGTAAACCATTGCACACAAAGGTTGCTAATTTCCTTACGTTCGTTAAACTCATTCTTTCAGTTCGTAGAAGCCAGTCGCTCATGATGGAATAGAAGTAGGAAAATATCATTCTCAAAATGTGAGGTGCACCGGACAAAATACCCGTCTGAAAATTATATATATATATATATATATATATATATATATATATATATATGGATTGTAATGTTTATTTTTTATATATATTATATCTTTGATCTAAAATCGAAAAGACAATAATTAAAATTTATCAAAATATCAATGTCAAGAAAGTATATTTTATTGCATTAATCCGTACGACAAATATGTACACGAATATTATATAAGATCATCATATATCATCGGAATGTTATATTACAGATAACGATCTACAATGACAGTTACGTTTTTATGTTCGAGCAAGATATTTAATGATAAATCTAATACGTCATTTGTTTAATAAGACTAAAATTCTAAAACGGAAATTTTGTGAAAATGTAAACTGATTACTGAAATTTTGTTAACGTATCTCGTATCTATGTTATAATTATATTATATGACATATATATATATATATATATATATATATATATATATATCAAAGTTGCAAATGTTTTTAAGTATTTTAATAAATAAGTTCATTTGCTCAATATATTTTATTAATGTCAGAATTAAAAACCTTCCTTTATAATAAATTCAAATACGAAAAGTAATAAAACGTTGTAATATTGTAGGAAAACTTTTTTAAAGTTTATAGAAGAATATGTATATATTGTTAGATCCGTTTGAATGAGTTTTCTTACCGCGTGAATATTCCATCCATGAATGAAATTAAAGTATGTAGGAGCTTGCGTCATTAAGGTGAGGAAACCCCAAGCTCCACCCCACTGAGCCAAAACGGAAATCCACACTGGTCCTGACATAAATATTGACTTCCAAGGTACCTTCGTTTCTTCATCATCGACAGATCCCGAAATATTCTCAAGTATGTAATTTTTTTCTTCGTCGGAAATACGTGGATGTGTTTGCGGTGAATCGTACACGAAAAAGAACCAGAAGCAGTACCTTCATTAAAAACAAAATTATTATAAAGAAACTTATTAATGCATATAATATTTTTCTCGCTCTTATTAGATTTTTTTCACGAAATATCTACGATTTTTCGGTACCAAATTTTTGTCTATTTATTAAAATTTATATTTATATTACAGCACTTTTCTTATGCAAAGACTGTTTAAATATTAAATGAAGGAACTCGAATCAGTCTTTTTACATGAACTACTTTATTTTTTCATATTCTTTCATTTTGGTAGAAAGATAATGAGTCTAAGGATTACTTATCTTTGATACACAAAGTTTTCCGTACGAAATATATTACTTTTCTTGTACAAGTACTTTATATTTGTTCATGCTTACCAAATTACTCCGAGAACAGAAGTGACATAAAACGCAGCTTCCCATCCCAAGGCATTGGAAACCGTTGCGCAAAGTGGATATGTGATAGCAGCTCCGACAGAACTACCTGTAGGAAAGAAATATGATTAATTTTCGAATAATCTGATTTAATATATTGAAAACAAATAATCAATCTAATTTTTTATCCAGCTTTACCTAAGTAGGCACTGACAAATCTACTTCTTTCAATCGACGGTATCCATTTGGCTGTCATATCGTGCATGCTAGGCCAAACGACACCCTAAAAAATTTTCATTCTGATTATCTTTCCTTAGACATATAGATTTTCTCTCCAGAATTCAACCTACCGCAACAAGACCCTGAAGAACTCGGAGAAACACGAGAGCGTTCAGATGATATCGAGTTGCAAAAGGTATGAGAAAGCCTAAAAGAGCTGTTAATAAATTGGCACATCCAAATACAAATTTTGTACCGTAACGTCTTGCTAAAATACCACCAGGAAGCTGAGAGAGCCAGTGAAGCCAATAATAAGCGCCTAATACTAGCCCTTGATCATATTCGCTCCAAGCAAATAGATCGTTATACTAGTGAACGCAAAAAGATAAAAAAATGTGAAAGATAAAAGATATTAAAAAACATTCAATTTTTATTGAGAAACTTAAATTCAATTGAAATTATTATGAAACTTTTTATTGTTAATATTCATTAAGATAAATAATTAATTACTGTTGCGTTTTCGAAAGTCAGCTTTCGTTCATCGATATCGACGGAAGTATCGATACTTTCATTAAATGTTGTATTTTTCCACAAATTGACAACATTTTCTTCCATGCATTGAATGGACGAGGCTGTTTTCGGTCGTGGAATTACCATAGTCACTATGGTGAGATTCAGATTGATCCTTAACATATAATTAATAGCAAATCCGCAAAAAACGAAATACCATAGTATATCTCGGCATGTAATGAATTCCTTTTCTTAAACAAAGAAAAAAGAAAAGTCGTTTTATATCTCTATATTGTAATACAATATTGGAAAAATATTGTGTTATTAATTATTCAAATGATTACTACGTTTTTTTTTTATGTTTCATTCAGTATCAATTGGTAGTTCTCTTTAATACTTAATGGCATTATGAAGGTTTATTAACGTGAGATAACTGCTTCTTTTATTTGATAATTTATTTTTCTGTCAATCTAATTAGATTAATCTATCGGACATATTCGCACGAAGGAAAAATTACCAATCTTTTAAAGGAGAACGAAAACTTATTTTAAAAGATAAAATCATTTTATAGAGAATCAAATCGATACTTATAACACATAAAAATAGTTTAAATTGATACATCTTTATCTTTATGCAAATATTCACAAATAATGTCTTTATAATAATTGTGATTTAATATTTGCTCGGCGTTATTAATTATTCATTAATAATAATACGATTAAAAATAAATTTTTTGTTACCAAATGTATAGGTATTTACGTTATTATAAATAATTGTCATACGGTTCATTATTTTTATTTTCTTTTTAGCAATAATAATAGTATGATAATCAATATGGCTCAATTATTGTTATTATCTTTCCAAAATAATTTTACCAGAATAGCAAGAAATTGTCATAGGTCATTCTCCCTGTGCAATGACAATGGAATTTTACAATTTTGATATAGAGGGACTCGCCCCCAAGGTAGTGGATAATGTGTATAATCAAGGATGAATGTCAATGATTCCATTGACGGAATTAAACTGAAAGACACTGACGCGATATCAAGCAAGTACCCTAGACTACAGTACATAAATCAGATGAGCCTAACGTTTCTCATAATGCTTTGTGAAATTTATTGTTGAGTTTGAAAAATGTAATAATTACTTTCTTCTTCCTAGAAAATCGATCTAATTTTGTTTAGTGTCTATACTTCTATTCATTAAACACGAAAAAAAAACTTTTATGGACATCTATTTCAAAATTGATTCATAAATAATGAATTTAATTATCTCATAGAAGTTAAAATTTGTATTATCGGATAATAAACCAATAATGAAGATAAAACTTTTTGTATTTCTTAAATATTATAAAAAGTTTAACAAGCATTATAAAAACAATATAAACATTATAAAAAACTTATCATTAGTTGAGTTAACTATACTTAAATCTGGATGTGCCAGAAAATATTTCAATCAATAACGATAACAAAAAAATTAATAACAAAGAAAATATATAAAGTGTGATATATAAAGTTACACATAAATAATTTATATATATATATATATATATATATATATATATATATATATAATTCTACTGCTTAAAATATATTCATAAATAAGACATATAAAATATTTTGATTATTTTTCACGAAGATACAAATGCTCATTTTTACTTACTGCCACTCATTTTTATATGAGAAACTGATTAAACGTTCTGATTAAAAATTTCTTGATAATGATGGAATATGATGTAGTTCACTTTATGTAGAAATCAAATTAAACGCTGAAGAAGATACTGTCTTTAATTCACTATTTCATTACGAACAATTACATCTGTTTGTTTCATAGAACCAAAAGACATAATACATTCACGTCGTTAATTTTTAAAAATAAGATTATAATTGGTAAGCAGCTGATAAGATTTTATATAATTTTATAATCCTCTCGTAATCTTATAATCCTTTCGTAAAGAAACTCCTTTTGTTTCCGTGTCTTCTTATCCGTGAATGAATGTTAATCAGCCAGTGTCACGACGAACACTGCCCGACTGTTCATCTCAAATACGAGCACGAGCAGACCCTACAAATCCTTCGTGCGATTCTCCTGCCACCAAGAAATCACGAATGATAAGGCTAAAGCGCATATTTCTACCATTATGGAATAAATTTCTCTTGACTCGATAATAATTTTCACCTGAGACAATGCATCTCTGCGTTCTCATTTTCAAAAAATTCTATTCTAGAAGATAGAACTGAAGTCAATGAAAACATTACAGATAGGAGATATCTTTACTCTTTTGGAAAATCTGTAAATTATAATGATAAATTGTAAAATAATTGATAATAGGAAAATAAATATTAAATACTTAAGTTAATAAATGTAATATATTATAATTAAAATGTCAGATATGATGGTTAAGACATTCATCGTTAATTTTTAAAAAATTTTAAATAAACATGATTTTTATTCCTAATATTTTGACAAGAAAATTAGAAAGCATTATGGCGTATTGTATATTTTGTAAAACAATGTTTATTGTATATTAAATTTATAAATGTTTAATATTTAGTTTGATTTACACATATTTTCTTTGTTATTAATTTTTTTTTTGTTATCGTTATTGATTGAAATATTAATTTATTTCAATATTTATTAATAATTAATACAAAGTGTAATTAATTGAAAAAGAATTATATTTATAACTTATTTAATTTCTTAAAGCAATGTCCCCACTTTGAATCGTATTGTACAGAGATAAATTTGAAGTCACGTGGTTAGTAAATATCCAATCAAACTCTAGCCCGTCATTTTATTTTCTTCTGCGCAACACCAGTAGAATTATCGCATATTAGCATATGAAGCTCGTTACTTCGTCTTTGTATATTATAGCATTAAAACTTTATGCGTAACTCGAGCTCGAATTCGGTATTTTTAAATTTATTACAGTTTATTAACAGTATTGTTAATGAAATATTACAGTTTGTTAACGAAAAGAGCAAACGAACAAAATCACTAACAATCATGGATATAAACAAAAGAAGCAAAATTAATTCTCAGACATCGACTACCAATAGATATCGACTATGTTGTATCATTAAGTCAGAAAAAGTTCTAGCATTAGATTCATATAAGTATATCATACATTATTTAAACAAAGATTCAATATGAAATCAAGAATTTCAATATTATGTGCAATATAAAGTTTATTATATAATAGTAATACAATGCAAGTATCCACTGTCAAATAATTTAATAAGCTGTCGATAATATAGCACGCGATATGAAAATGATAGATGGGCATTTTTCCACATTTAAATAACAAATGTAATAATTAAATTCCACATACAAGATTAATTTGTTTCGTATAAATGTGTCTTTATTATAGTACATAGATAATTTAAAAAAAGAAAAATGAATGGTTATACATACTCATTCACTTTTTATGCATAATCATATTATAATATATTATGATTATACATAATTATGAACATCATTTATTCGTTTACATCAGAGTAAAATGATTTTTATTAACACGAATATTGAGGAATATAATGCTAAGGATCAGTTTTCTACATATCAATTAATATCTGTTGATATTGTCTGGAGCTCGAAAAAAAGATCTTTAATACTCAAATTAAATTTTTTTATCTTACTATTATGTATTAAGTTTCTACTGGAAAAAGCGATAAATCTGTCATAATTTAATCTAGTCTACACGTCGTTTATTTTCATACTGAAAGTTAAAAGTTTTTATATCAATATTTTATAAACTATAATACATGAAGTAATGGATAACGAAATGTGATTAGAGAAAATCTCTTTGGATTTGAGGACATTTTAATATACTTTCCATTATTTTACAGGATAATTGAAAGAATAGATTAAATATTAGTAATTCTATTAGCGTTCCTAAGAATATGTAGAAAATGAAAAAAATTATTACATTGACACACTAGGGTTAATAAACAATACGATACACTTAATTGATAAAGATTATCAACGAACATTATAATAATGGTATTTTCGAATATCATCTTTTTAAGTTAATATGTACATTTTGATAAAGACATATTTAAGAAGAGACAAGTTAGAAAAATACTGTATGTCAGAGACACATTTATCAGTCACACTGATAAAATTTCGTATGTACTCGTAGAGTTTATAATAAAATATTTAGTAACTGTAAATCATCGTATTATTAATTTTCAAATTTTATTTTATAGGTACGGATTATTCAAAACAATTGAAATAAGTTTTTCTTTAACTTAAATTTTTTCGCTTTTACCGCATTATTGGTTTGTGTTTAAACTTTCCATGCAAGTACTATTAGTATTACTTAATCATATTGTGTAATAACAGATAAGCATGTCATAGAGTGTCGCAATAATTTAATATTCTAACGTTTTCAAAGTAATTTCTTTTAACAGAATAAGTTCAATATCAAAGATTTGTTTTGATTACACTATATTTGAGTTTATTCTGAGACATAACAATCACTTATGTTATTTAATTAATAGATACTGTTCATAATACGAAGGATGTTCATTTCGTTCTTGCTTATTACTTAGTTATACATATTGCGTGGTCTAAAGTGATAAACGTGAAACTTGTTTGTTTTAAACGTATATCTTGATTTGTATATCGACAAAGCTTAAACGAAGTAATTTACAAAGTTTAAAATATGAAGTAAAGAAGAAAACAGTGTTTCCTATGCAATTTTGCGTCATCTGAGATTCGTTTCGAGTAGAGTCGAATGAAAATGACAAGAAAAATAATAAGATGAAAATAAGAATTAAAAAGTACATGATGTACGATAGTTCGGTCACATATTTGCAAAATAGAAGAAAATGACAACATTTCGTCGTTCATGAGATAATTCTTGTCTGAAATATACTATATATAGTTTTGTCTTCTCGACGCTCATTGAGTAACGAGAAAAGTTAATGTTGATGTCTTTCTTTCTTGAACAATAACCCTATTCTAGTATATATTTCCCGTAGATGTATATAAGATGTATATTTCCTATAGATGTATATAATCGCTATTTTTACAATTTATTGTATTACTGTCTCGCGCGTGATTAATACGGAACTCGTGATAAATAACAACGTATGATAATGAAGAGGAGAAACGTAGATATGTCCTCGAGTATACGAAGGATACTCCTAAAATTAGTAAAAGAAAACGAAATAAAAAAAGAGAGAAAAAATAGACAAAGACTAACCTCGCAATGGACTTTTCCGTTTCGTTGCCTTGAATATAAATTTCACGATGGTCATGAATCTAAAAACGAGCAATTTTCAGACACAATTAGAAGTGATAAGAAAAACGTTAGAAGAAAGAAAGAAATACAAAAACAAAAATGTATATGACTCTTAACTGGAATTATACGTATATATCAATATAATTATAAATTATGCGTACAATTGATCTTTATGATGCAATCATGCGTACAACTAATCTTTGTGATGCAATCATGCGTATGATGAAATATTATAATTGTTATAATTGCAAACTAAGTTTAAGTAAATCTTTAAGTAAATCTTTAAATTTAAGTAGAACTAGTTTATTCACGCAAAATAAAATAGACACGATTGCGAGATTCTTTAAATTGGCATCGTTTCACAGTTCATATCGCTTTTAACCAGGAAGTAATTATTATAATCAAAGTCTCGATTGAAGAGAAAAATATGTTATTCCGAAGCAATTTTCTTTCCTCTGTCGTAATCTGTCGAAAGGAAAAGGTGCCAATTTCCTCTCACCACATTAGAAAATACTGGCCAACATATTACTGCCTTCTTTAGAATTTAAGAGAATGTTCGGTTGCAAGTGCAAGTTATATTGCTATCGTACGTTCATTTAGAAATTTGTCATATAAATGTAAACTTTCTTATGAAACAATGAATTTCTTGAAAAAATTAATGTACATTAATTAAAAAAAAAAAAAAATAATGAATTAAATTCGTGATTAATGAAATTAAAAGATTTTAACCTTACGACATATGTATGAAAGAAACATAAAATATGTAAATTTATTAAAGATAACATTATCGATGAAAAAATCTCCATAAATTTATTGACCCGAAGAAAAAATTTATTTCATTCATAAATATCACACTTCCCTAAGTGAGTTGTTTATTTGTATAATACCTCTGACACTAGGCTTCACTGATTATCTTACGCATTTAAATATTTCGTCAGAATAAGCTACTCAACTACGATTATGAACGCGTCTTTCTAGAAAGAAATATTTTCCACATTTACATAAGCCTTTGATCGGAGGGGCAAGTAGAGAGGCCAGCGAGACATTATTGCAATACGCATTTGACTTTCGTGTGGACAGTCTTAATACAGCCTTTGCTTGAAACAGTTCGGAGCTAACTAGCCTCTGTGTGGCACAGCTTAAAACGATATATCATTGTGAGATTCCTTTACCTAAATCTTCGTGGGGTTATATTTAAACTCTCCTGTAACGAGTTACACTTTCCAGTTACACGTGAAATAAAAATATTATAAAATAATATTTAAAACGTCGATATTTTAGATTTATTTAATCGATTATTTTCCGATCTGATTGTAATCTTCGAAGAAGTACCATATATAACGAAATTTTTATTGTAAAAGACAAAGATATCAACGAAAAATCTAATCAAAGTGTATGTGAAATTATACAATTCTTCATTTGTTTTAATTTTATCACGATACTACATCATTCGAATATTTTTTTGAATAATTGGTAATAAAATACACAGTAAGAGAAAACATGCCGAGTAGTAAAACAAGAGTCGCAATCGTTGGCGGTGGTGTTGCCGGTTTGATCGTGGCTCGTCACGTAGCATCTAAACCCGACACCTATAGTCTTACCCTTTTCGAGCAAACCGATCAAGTGGGTGGAACATGGGTTTATACTGACGAGACCGATATTGATAAGCATGGATTACCAGTCCACAGCAGCATGTACAAGAATCTCAGGTTTGCTTCGAATAATATCTTATTGCTTATTATATTGTTTAAAGATTATTCTTTCAGGTACCACTAATATATATATATATATATATATATATATATATATAAAAAAGATTATTCTTTCAGCTACCACTAATATATATACAATATATATATATATATATATATATATATATATATATATATATGCACTTCTAATTCCTTGTATTTGTATTTTGTATGTGTATTCTAAAACATTCGATAGATCCTATTTGATGTTTACAAAGTTTATAAACATTAATAAAATACATATTTTGTATCTTATACAAAAGTACTTATTTTCTGTTGAATTACAGAAATGAACAATTAACAAATGTTTTAAAAATGTAAAAATATCATTTTCTCGTGAGATTATTTTGTTTTTTCTATTTATGAATATCTTTTTTGTGTAATATTTCCTTATAAAATGTTTTTTTGTAAAGTTTAAACAATATCTACTTCATTAGCATTATTTTTATTCTTTTTTTTAAAGCAATTGTTTTAAAAAGTTCCCGTATTCTTACATGTACAAATATATGTATTTCGTGACGATTTTTTAAAGATTATAAAGAAAGTGCGATAAACTTTATTGACATATGATACACTTTTCGATTTATTAACGAGATGATTATGGCGAGTTATTCCGGAAAATAAGAGATACATGACCGAACGATAAGATTTATTGCTACTTTAATCATGAGGGTACGCATTTCCTTCAGAAGATAGACTTAAAATTATGACGATAAAGATTGTAGGGTAAAAAAGAGATATGTAAATAAGGAAATAAAGAGAAGAGATCGATAAGAAAAATTTGAATATTCTGATATAGGACGAATCTTCCTAAGGAAATTATGCAGATACCAGATTTTCCAATGAAAGATCCGAGTGGTTCATCCTTTGTTAATCATAATGTGATACGTCAGTATTTGTGGGATTATGCGGAGCATTTTAATCTTTATTCCCATATAAAGGTACTTGAAAAAATGCGAATACCAAAAAACGACAATATCTTATGTTATTAAATAATTTAAAAAACAGCAAATCAATTCTAATTTTTATAATTATTTTTTAATGTCCAGTAATTGATTTTTAATTTTAGTTGAATACCGTGGTTAAACATGTAGAACCAGAAACATTAAGGAACGGTCAAACAATTTGGGTTATCAAGTATGAAGATTTAGAAAACAAATTGGAGGGGACTAAGACTTTCGATGTTGTTGTTTTATGCAATGGTCATTATACGGTCGGCCACATACCGCATATTCCAGGAATCGAAAGTTTTCACGGTACGTGTATCCACAGTCATCAATATCGAATCCCTGAAACCTACAGCGGAAAAAAGGTATGCATCTTAGGTGCGTCTTGGTCCGGGATCGATATTGCACTTGAAGTATCACAATATGCTGAACAGGTACAATGGCTTTTTTTATTTTCGATAAAAATAATTTTCTTATAAGGCATTCTTATCTTTTACTTCGTTAGGTTTATTTAAGCCATAACTTGCCAAATCCGATAGATTCAAAATTTACAAAGAATATCGATCAAAAACCAGGAATTGAATCTATTCAAGGAAATATTTTTACTTTCCTTGATGGAACTACGGCCAAAATAGATAATTTCATATATTGTACTGGTAACAAAATCCGAAATATTACATACATTACGACTATAACATACATTTTTTGTCATCGAATTTTTTTTTCATATCAATTTTATTGCTTCAGGTTATAAATTCACGTATCCCTTTATGTCATCTAAAGTTGATATACGTACGGACAATAATCACGTTGAACCTATCTATAAACATTTGGTGCACATTACCATGCCTAATTTATTTTTTATGGGAATACCCGGACTCGTTATTCCTTTTCCAATGTTTCACATTCAGGCGCAATATATTGTAGAAATTTTGGAGGGTCGCATCAAGTTGCCCTCCTCTGAAGAGATGTTGGAAGATTTTGTAAAGGAAAAGAACGCTTTATTGCAACAAGGAGTTCCTGTAAGATAGTATTTTATTAGTTTTTAATCGAGCGTTTTCTCTAGACTTGTATAAAATAAATCTTGCAAATTTTATATATTACATTAGTATTATATACAAATATAAAATAGTTAAGATATTTTTTCTCAAGTCGAATATTTCTTTCAACAGTTAAGGCATATCGTAAAGCTCAAGGAAAGACAATGGGCGTACTATGACGAAATTGCAGCAGCTGCAAACATACCGAGCTTTCCTCCTGTCATAAAGAAGATTTTCGACCACGTATCTGAAATGCGCGATATCGATTTTACCAGTTACAAAAATCATCAATATCGCATAATTGACGATGAAAATTTTACTGTTTCTTATTGTAAGCCTTGTTAGGGTCTACGCGAAAAGATAAAAGATACATGAGATTTTATTTCAATAGTGAAAACGGACCACATAGTTTGGTACTCGTTCACTGCCTGTTTCTCGTTCAATGGTTGGAATGTATATCTTTTCATTTCTTAGACCTTGACGACTTATGCTTCATTACCATCGATCATTCTTCGTTGTTAAACTACGAAGAAACGGATTAAGAAATATTACGTTAAATGTATAAAATCATATAAATGATGGCATTTATTAACTTGCTCTATTGTTTAGTTTGTAAGGGTTCAATGCATTGACGTAATATGATCCACGATAAATGATTAAGAAGATACTTCTATGACATAGAAAGGATAGTGAAAAGAGAAACAAAATGTTATTGTAACTATATATTTTTGCTGATAATATGTTACTATAATTAATGACGTGAGAGATATACTCGGAATAAAGACTTATTATCATGAAATACTAAATTAAATTCTTGACAATCCAAATGTGCATTATCACAAAATTATGCACTTTCGTAATTTATTTTAACATTTCGTCCATTCTTTTCCATTTGAATAGTACGCGTAGAGATAGCAGCGCCACCGCTTGTCGCCATAACAACATATCATTGGTATAAACAAGTCTCAGTATTACGATTTTGTGCTACGTGTGAAAAGTGCTTGTAATTTCTTTGATATTAATTAATTATCATTTGCAAATGGAAAACGCTGACATTATTGAAAATCAGGATCATCCGAAAAAGAACAAGACAGAAAGATCAAATGATTTTTCAGAAAACCTGAAGAACCTGGAAGTGGAAATATTAGGTGCCGAAAACAGTGAAGTGTCTGAACCTGTATATCGAATTCGTCCGCATCTTTATGATAAGTAATATATTTACTGTTTATATTTTTATTAATAAAATAATATTTTTCTTCTTAATATATGTAAATGTTATTTTTCGAAATTTGGTTATGTCATCGAAAACACATATGTTTATGTTCTACATAAATATAGAAAGTTGCGTTCGCAGGTAATATATTTATTATATCTTTTTTTTTATGTTTTTTTTTTTTTTATCAAGGTTTAAGCCTTTAAGCGCAAAAGAAGTGATACACAATGTATTGTTTGATCAGCTCTCTACAAAAACATACAATGCTCAGGATGCCGTCCAATGGACCAAAGATATAGCAGACATGATTAAAGAAAAAATTAAAGGTGATAGGAACTCTTTGAAGTTTATTAATAGGTATAAAAGAAAAGTAAACATTTGTTTCCTTTTTTTTTATAGAATTAAAATTTAAGCGTTACAAATATATCATAAATGTAGTCTTGGGGGAACAACACGGCGCTGGTATAAAAATGGGAACAAGATGTATTTGGGATGCAGAGGCAGATGCATATGCTTTCGACAGTTTTATAAATGTGAGAACAACAAGATCTTATTAGTTACTTATGAAGTATTTAAAATATAACATTTTTGCTATATTTTAGGATACCATATTTTGTGTAGCTACTGTATATGCTATATATTTTTATTAAAATGAGTAAAAAACATTACAAGGTGAAAATACATTGATTATAAGAATTCAATATATTGAATTATAAGTTTGAATGATGATCACAATATAAGAGAAATAGTAAACAAATTATATTTTAGAAACAGCATGTAATTTATTAAAATGCAACTTATTATTACTATACACAGGACGCATGCAAAACATGGCACAGTTTTTATATACAATAATGAGTAGTAATTATTTTTATTATTTTGCAATGCTTATCAATATACTTATGTATGTAATATAGCTGTAATATAGCATTACATCTATACACAATTCTTATTAGATTTATATATGACATTAATATACTAAAATTATTATAGCACCATAATTCACGGCATTGCACTATGGTTAAAGAGTCTCTTACATACTAATTGTTAGAAATATTTAATGAGATTCTATAAATTTAAAATATATAAATTGATAAATTAGTTAAGCACACAAAGATTATTTTATGATATGATCTTTTCACTTATACGTCAATCCATATATTTATTTGTCCTTTATGATTGCTTTACAGTAATACAAATCATATGTGCATGGTTTTAAGTAGCACATAATCGTAGATTAATTTTTTATATAGATAATTTCTAATTTCTTTATATATAGATAGTACTATATATTACTTCTATTAAAGAGAGCATATGTAATCTTGTTATAAGCAAGTAATTTGTACAAAGATTAAAGTCAATGAACATATGACAATATCTTCACATATATAGCATGGAGCTAATAAATTGGTCAATTATACACTAAAGTAAATACTTTCTATATTATATATTATTATATCAAATATGATATTGTAAGAAAGTATAAGAAACTTATAATTATTAATGAAAGTATCTATATAATGGAAATAGAAATAAATAGTTTATGATTATCTAATTTTTCGTCTTATCTAATGACACATGAAAGTACACTTGTATATTAAGAGAACTAAATTTGATTTCTTAATATGCATAATCATGTAATCTATCGATTAACTGTTTATTAAATAGAATAGCAAGTGTATTTTATTTATATTAAAATTATTAGATATTCAAAATATTGGCAAGAAGAACAAATATAATCTACTTAATTATGTACCAAAAAGCCTTGACTTGAAATTTGGACATATAGTGGAAGACGCAAATAACAATATTATCTTTCTTGTTTTGTTAACATACCCTATCAATATAGTTACTTTTCAACTAAATTACATAATGACACATGGTAAGGCACAACAGAGTGGTAGGCAAACAGGTACAACCGCTGCCCCACTGGAAGATTTACTTTTACTCTTGCTAGACGCCTCATATTCGTATTTTGCACTTCCCTTCTGCCATCCTCCCTAAGAAATTAAAAATAGATACTCAGAATAGCTGGAAAAATTGAAAATTGAAAGTATTGTGGAATGATACTTACACTAGATTGTGACATAGCTGCACCAAATTCTTCTTTCTTAGTAAACTCAGCTGAACCAGGAGGATAATATACTGGTGGTCCAGCAACGTTCTTGCTCTTCACCTTAGGCGGAGTATGAGGCAGAAAATCAACTTCTTTTTTTACGGCTGGTGAGTCTTTCTTTTGTTGTTCTTTCTCTTTTTTCTCAATATCTTCCAATACCTCACGCTTAAATGTAACATACATAATAAATAATATAATAGATCGATCATTAATGATTAATATTAATCATAGTGTGAAGGGACAAGTTCCCATCAATCGGTATCATGTATTTTGATTGTACATTACCTCGGAATCGGAGAACGACGCCATAAGATCTTCGAGTCTTGCCGGTGGTCCTTGTTGATCGTTTGGTCCTGAAGGTTTTGCATTAACAGGATAAACTTGTACTCCTCCTGGGGTTGGGAAAGGCTTAGGTAGAAGTACCTCGTGATCTTCGGCATTTTTACTTGGAGGTACTGTCGTTGTAGTGTTAGAGAATTTATAAACAGTGGTACCAGGTGGTGTTCCTTGAGAAGGTACTGGATAGTAATTCGTTCTTGTAGGTGTTCCTGGTTTATCTGGCGTCGAATGTCGTCCAGCAGAAGGTGGTCTGCTTGGATAGTGCTCCTCGAGTCGATTTATCGTCGTCATGTGAGTTTCATTTATTATAGGCGGTTGATTTTGATAAACGATGGTAGTAGTGTTACCAGGATAATCTGGTCTATCAGAAGGTGGTTGTCCATTAGGAAAATTGCCATCTACGTGATAATACTTCTCATTTCTAGTGACTGTTGTTCTGGAATCGATATTCGTCTGGGGTGGCGGACTTGGATGATAATTTTGTGGAAGTGTTCCACCTGACGAAGGTGGCAAACCATGATGGTCTTCGCGATAAAATTTGGTTTCTTTGTGAAGTGCCGTTGATTTTTTCGTCATTTCTATGGGTGGTTGACTGGTGTATTTGATTGGTCCACCCGGTCCACCTTGTATATTCTCGGTTACAGTTTGATAAGTGACCGTTTTGTCTGTGGTGGAAGTTCTGGGCAGAGTATAGGTAATAGTCTGATCGCCAGGAAGTACGGCTCCTCCTGGCAATGTGCCACCCGGTAGATATGTCTCTGGTGCTCCTGGTAACTCATAGGTGTATGTTTTTATAGTTGTTGTTACTTTCGTGTTGGGACCGGGTGCCAAATTGATCGGTATCGCTGGTGTTGGCGACGGTACTGGGACGTATTCCACGTTTCCGTATTCCTGGCCGGTGTTCGTATGCACGGTAGTCACTGTACTTGGAGAGGGACGTGATTCAGTCTGATAACCTGAGATATTAAACGATTATTGACTTAAACTTACGCCAAGATTATTAAATGGCGCTGAAGAATGAACATTACCGTAGTTTAAGTTTTTCTAATTTAGTTTTTAGAATTATATGACGTAAATTGTCAATTGAGTTCTTATGTCTTTTAGATTGTTATTGAGGGTTTTTTTGTACTTTAATAATAGAGAAAGGTCCTACGTGTACTTCTTAGTACTTACCAGTACTTCTTTTGATTATTTAATTGTCCTTAATACAGTATTTTTTATTATGAAAAACAATTGTGTTATTGTCGTTTTAAATATTAGAAGGATAATAATACTTAAAGATTTACGTACTAGATGAATCGTGTACATATTTTACATCTCGATATTGAGTTCCTGGAGGAGGTGAAGTTTCCATGGAGCGAGATGCCGAACTATCGGAGAATACCTAAAATATCAGAAATGTTTAACGTTAGATATTATAAATAAATTGACTACTGAATAGATTATTTATTTTATTACAATACTCACTAGTTCTCTATTAACCGTAGACTTTTTAGCGGTAGGTTCAGGACTACGGTGACCTGTTTGCGTTTTGCTCTCTTCGTAAGTAGTCTCATGGATATTATCACTGGAAATATTTTCATGTAATATTGTTTCTTTATTTCTATAAAACATTATCCTCAATGACATAGTGTGTAAACTTACATCATTGGTGTAGCAGTATTCATCATCGCATTATCTGCCATTGCCCATAAGTCTGCAAATTTAAAATACATTAACGTCTTCGAAATCGAAACATCAAGATTTATAAAATTCTTATTTGGTAAGCGTAACCTTCCATAATTCAGCAGGCCACTTCTCTCTCACGGTCATCTTTCTCTCCTTCTTTCTTTTAAACGAGGAGTAGGAGGAGAAGGAGCCACGCAAAAATTGGGTCAGCGTTCAGCTATACGCGATCCTAATATGGATAGGCTCGAGTATCGTATACATGTACGCGTTATTGCAAGGGAAACGCCAGCGATCTCCAGTTATCTCGATTTAACCGAACACCGTGAAAAGTGTCGCTACTTAATGGCATGTTTTGTTTTGTCACCATCTTCAATCTGTATTTCACATAAAAACTAAACAACTAATTGAGATATTAGATATTGTACGTATTTCGTGATATTTGTGATTTCCATTTATCTAATTGTAAGACTCATTATAATGATTTCTTCGTAGCACATTTCTAAATAAATTTCGTATAAATTTCTAAATAAAATTATCGTCATAGTGTTTGCGTATGATTCATACATTCGCATCATTATTTTCTTTAATAATCTTTTTTTCTTTAAAGAGACGACCAATGAGATAAAATATTTACGAAAAAATAGAAGAAAATTTTTTCGAAGATTTACATTATCAAGATTTGCCTGTCTATATTGTATTAAAACGTCGAATCTTTTTCGTTTTATCGTATTCATTGTCAATTAACCGTATACCTGCAAGGCCGTTGCACGCCTTAAAAGGAGCGACACGAGAGACTGGCCTCCCCTTCCTTCTACGATCGCTTAAAACGCGCTCGCACGCAACACGATTCGTCGCGGACACATACGGCCAGTTTATACCAAGAATCGAAGTCTTACCGAACTCTAGAGTTCGCTCATAAAGCTCAAGTCGAATCAAGTTGATCTATGTATATTCTTCTTAAATTATTTTGTACGAACATTTATCACGAATGATAATCCATTGTTAAGTATAAACAAATTGTTTATTCGATACTAAAAATAATTATGATCTAATATAATATTTGATAAATTAGAATGAGCATCGCTTACCGACTGGTTTTCCATCGATGCTCTTGTTATACTGATAGGACACCTGTTTATAAGCAACGGTTTTGCTTTGCCCCGGTTGAACCTACACAGGAAAAAGAAATTATATTTTAATTAATTTTTACATCCGGTAATTGATCGAATTTAAATTAAAGAAAGTCTTAAATTCGAAAAATGATGAACATGTTAATCTTCTATTTATCGATCAAGAAATAATTTAAAAATGTAAACTATTCGTTTGTTCTCGTTACATTCTTTGAAAGAGTAATTAGTTTAAATTAATACGAATACGTGGGTCGTCTTTTGAATACATAGACTTTCCTTATATGACCCTGATTAAGAGTATTCATCGTAATTGACGTTGGCGTATTGATTGTTAACGAATAAATGAAATATTTCATTTACAGAAATTTTTTAGATATTCGCAATTCGTTCTTCGTATTGTGCTATAAAATATTATTTTGATAGTTGTTTGTGAAAGATACTTGCGAAACATTCCGATTAGTCGATCAACGATTCTGTTCAAGCTTACAAGATACTATTAGAATAAAACGTTACGCAAATCAAATAATCTGTATCAATAATTGTTAAAGCCAAAGATATATATTTACATTGAACTATGAACTTACGATTGGTAGATTAAAATAAAAAAGGAAAAAAAAAGGAAAAGAGATAAGAAATGAATGGTATAATAATCCTAGCGATTTTTCAAACATGTTTCAGCATAAAAAAAGATTCCTGAGTTTCTCGTAGATGCCTTAAGGAGATATTTTAAAGGAAGAAATCGTGTCCCGTTTGTGGCGGTGTGAGAACGGACGAGCAAATTACACGTACGGTCGATTTATTTTCGTTGAACGTTAGATCGGAGGCCGCAGGAGCTGCGATTATCTTAGTCTCAAGTATAGGCGTGATATCACTCTCTAACGTTTCTAGCCAAGGGATCGCATTAAGCGCATGTCGATGTACTTATGTACACACTTATGTATATATATATATATATATATATATATATATATATATATACGTGTGTATATGCATGTGTATACGTAAGTACTCTGGTATAGAGATTTTGTCGACACGTAGCTCGAGGGCAAACGCACCGAGCAACGTAATCTTCCGTGTCTATTATTCAGGACGTAAAATCGTAAAGTGACGCGTTTCGAACTGGTAATCGTTGATTAAAAGGTTTGAAAGAGCAACCACGCGAAGAAATGACGAACGATTCTCACATTAGGTGCTGGAAGCGAAGAGAAAAGATGCGATCACTTGCGACCAAACTTAACTCTCTATAACAGCTTATCTCAACTTATGGGTCTTAAATTTTTAATCGATCATAAAATAATAATTGCTATCTTATAGCAAAGCAAGAGAAGTGATTAATTTCTAAGTGACTTCCAGAAAATTTTCCATAAAATGTTCTTTGGGAATTCGTGAAAATACTGCATCTTTTAAAGTGACTCTAATCTACTAGATTCTTAAAAATTGTATGTATATTGTAAATATTTGGATAACGGTACCATTAGAGATTAATAATGTATTGGGCCCCACTGTAAAAAGGTTGAGAAACGTTGCTCTATAATGTCTATGCAATTTTAAAGTTACACATTCATATATTTGTATTTTTTTAAATCTTATTTTTTTTTCTGACACAAAATTAAATATTTCTTAATATTCGAAGGTTAATATTTGTTAAATGTAAGTTATACTTTTACTTATTTACACTACTATACGTTATATTATTAGTTTTACATTATATAATCTAATTTTTTAGATACAAAAATTAATTTTGGATAATTAGATCATTCGTTTATTATGAGCTTAAGTTCAGTTCTATTTTTATTACAATAAAATAATTAAATTTTTGACAATGATGTTCATTTCTGAAATGAATATTTCTGAATTGAATGAAAATTTGTTGATAATCATTTTTTTAATTTTCGTTTAAGTACGCATTACTTCGTTTAAATGTAATATATGAATTTAATAATATTCGATGCTCTTGTAGTTTCTTTTTTCGCTTTAACTTATATTAATATCTCTAGAGTTTCATGGAGACGAGGAAATAGTGGATACCAGTATGTTAATTTGTAGTTACCATACGCGTTTCTTTCTGTTTTCTTTCTTTCGTTTTTTTGTCGTCGTTAGATGATACATTTGATTTCATTCTAACGAAACGTTTAAGTTTAAAATGAATGATCATTGTGCAAGTTTTGAGAAGGTCAAAAATTTTTTTTTAATATTGCATAATCTATCTTACTAATATGATTAATATCGTTATCAATCATAAAATATTAATTCTTACATTTTGGAGTTCTGCATCGAGAAGTTCTAAACCTGGTATATTACTGGGCACACCACTAGGAACTGTACTCACAAATTTTTCAGTGGTTGTTTTGGTAGAGCGTGTTGGTGATACAGTCCTGAAAGTTTATTTTTTATAATTATTTCTTGTAATAATTATTACATTCTATACTTCTAATTTCTTTTATTAGTTTCATTCTTATATTGTTAAACGCGAAATCGTAGAATCGATGATAAACGCGTTTAAAATTTATACATTATTAATTGAATAAAAATTATTATTCTTAAAAAAGTTTTTTTTTTGAGTTTCTTCAATTATTGTTTTTGATATCACATACCATGCGTTATGTTAGGAAAGAAATGTAATCTTTTATGAAAAGACTCACCTGCCCTCGGTGACTACTCTGGTTGGATTCGCAGCCACACGGTATTCGACTTGAGGCGAGAGAGCTCTTCCACTTCGACTTGGAGTGGCACTTCTCGAGACGCTAGTCTGAAGATCCTCGAGAAGTGCATCTGAAATTGTTCGAAAAGTGTCGTTTAATGTGGCACGAGAGAGAGAGAGAGAGAGAGAGAGAAAGAGAGAAATTTCCTTACTTCTCTAGAAACGTACGAAGACACTCTGGACGTGACTAACTTCATTAAAAGGTATTATTTTATTCAAAGTGAAATTATTTTCGTTAATTCATCTAGTTAAAAAATATTCTCGTATTTTGATTTCGATGAAATCGTCGAAAGAGTGATTTATGCTAATACTTTCAAATGATTAATAAGTATAATTATTAATATTAATGTACATTAGTATATAAAATGCATTAGTAAAGTGACTGATTTACATTAGTTCTTATACGTATTTCACAAAGAAGGAAAAGTGAGTGGGATGACAAAAGTAAACGACGAGAATAAAATGTCGAGCGTTGCTATTATTGGTGCATGCTCGACGCTACGAGATTAGAAAGGCGAACGATGACGATAACGACTACGATTGGTAATGCATAGAAGCAAGACATTTCTTCGACGGTAGAGATTTCAATGCAATTTCGAAAATGGCCGATCAAATTCGCCGTATGGATGGCAATTTTTAAGAAACGTCAATCATTCGATTAAAAACTAAACATATAGAATTACATTGTCTAGTGTCATGTTTAAATTGTTACCTAAATTGTTTTCGAGACTGCCGGCCGTGACTGCGCCGTGGCTTTGGCCAGATATAGGACCGCCATGACTCACGATCTTTCTACTGGTGTGCGTGCTCGTCCTCTCCCTTACAGCCGTTGACATCGCGTTCCTTGTAGCCCTACCTCACGATACCTAAATTAACATTGATAGATTTATTTAATGAAATCAACATTGAATATTTTTAAATCATAAATTTATTAAATATAATATTCAAGATGTAAGAATATAATAATCATTATTATATATAATTTTTAAGAATAAATTAGATTAAGATATTCAGAAATATTTGAAAGTTTTAATAAATTTTATCAAGCCTCGTAATTTTAATTTATCAGTAATGTAGATTATCTTGGATAATCTCTCTTTAATATTTTATAGATATAAGCGTTCAATAGAAAGCTTTATCTATTTATAGAAGCTTGCATATATTCAAAACGATAAATGCATAGGAATTGGATCTACGGGTGTGGTGTAGGAACTTTAGTTCGGAGCCGGTTTACCTATAGCACGTTGTGTTCGTAACGCAGGACATCGACATTCGTGTGGGTCGTAATAACATTTTTCCAGCTCTAACAAAATTTGCAAGTATTCACATAATTATTTACAATTTATCTAAGCAAGTCGATTCGTAGCTTGTTTTCTATTAATGTAATCGTACATTACTGTAATCTTTTCTCTTAATGTAATGCCATTATCGTTTAACAAATATCTGTATTTCTATAAATTATAAAAATATCGTTCCTAGAATCTATATTACACTTTGAAACGTAATCCTCGCACTATTTCGAATAGTTTGCCAAGTTTTAATAAAATTTTGATATCAACCTAGATCAAATTTCAAAGTTAATTTTTAATCTGCCACTTTAATTTAATTAATACTTCCATTTTACATGGTAATTCGTGATTTTATAGCTATACTAAAATACTTTTTTCTATCTTATATACCTTTATTCTTTTGTACGTACATTTATTAGTAGAAATTCATTAGTAAAAGTAACAAATCATTAATTTCTAAATAAAATAACATGTACCGTATTATATAGAAAGTATATGGTATATTTTTACAAAGTTCAAGAGGATCATATTATGATTTTCCACCTAAGTTTAAATGGTGATCGACTTTCTCCACGAAAATAAAGCATCTCATGGTATATTGGGCAACGATGCGGGAGAATTTAGCTGACTGGATGCTATTTCCTCGAGAAACGCCAAACGTCTTGTTTATTCCGGCTGAGGCACCGATACGAATGGGGCCAAGGGGCCAAGGAGCCTTTCCGAGAATCGACCACTAAGAATCGTTCGCTTGAACGAGCTCCTACGATCTCCGCTGAAACGACTTCTTACTACGAATTGGCCTAAAAGCTGGACGGAACTCTTAATAATCAACGAGCTCGTTATAGATGTGAACAAATGATGAAATTTCCTCACGAAATCCATGATTTTTTCAATCACCTTTCTTGTTTATTTTTTTTTTTTTTCTATTTCGTTGTCGTCATAAAATCGCGAAAGATCATTGTGCTTTTCTGATCTTTCTCTTCGATAATATCTCGTTTCTATTAATTCAGATTTATCTTCCTGAATAAAATCTCGTCGTAATTTTTCTCATTTATTCTTTGAACATCGAAAGAAGTTCGCTCAAAAAGTTATATAATATTTTATTTTTCGTAATCATCCAAACGATCTACTAATCTTTTGAATCTAATTAAATAACACGATAGATTTAATTTGTAGGAGATGGTGAACGAACCAAAAGATTAGAATAAGTCATATTGTTTATGTTGATCCGAGGTCATTGGGGGATCAAGATATTCTTTCGTGGTATTGAGAGGAGGTCCTTCTCAGTCTGTCTTCTTTTTTGACGTAGATTTACGAGTAGTTAACGAGTTGTTAACAAGAGTATGTTTGAGTATGTACACGCGTTCATAGTAGATCGTTAAAAACACTTTAATCCTCCTATACGCCACTGTTAGGAGAACGAGAAAGATAGACAAATCGTCCTCGTGACCACTTAAAGGCCTGACGTTGCAAAGGTTATCTCCGAAAATTTCTTCGTAGATCATCTCAAGATTAAACTCTCATTCAAAGTCGACCGATGATGTTTTGTACGCATGTTATATATGTATGTGCATATATATGTAAATATGTACAAATATAGAATATACGTAATTATTCGATCACTCTCCCTCACTCATTTGAATGATATTTACAATACAGTGGCGTAATCATTATGAAGAAAAGATTAAATTTTCATAAGCGAAGTTCTTCATATTATTTTATTAAAAAATATTCTTATGCAATTTGTTTTTTTTTTTTTTTTTTATTTAAAATTCCGAACACAAGGTGGAATTATTTAATATTTCAACATCGAATTCAATTTATTAATAAATTATCAATTTAATGAGCATTTTTTATTACAAGAAAATATTTAAATATGTTTATTAATATCTCGAATTGGAAATATTGTTTATGATTATTCTATAAAGAAACAATCATCCAGTATAGATTTAAGCAGAATTGATCGATCAGCTATTAGACATTAACAAATATGATAAATTGAAGAGTCTCCGTGATTACGCCATTGTCAACTACGATGTAACCGCTTTTAAGCACATCGTTAACAACGAGTTACAGTCTTGGTGACATTGTGGATTGTGACTCAAGGTCTGCGCGTTAATCAAAATGACGATGACTGTGATTGCGTTTGTTTCGAGGATATATTTGTCATTATAAGTTTTGGCGAAAAGTGTTTAATAGTTATATTCTTTTTTTGATTAAATTATATTCTTTGTTCTTCAGGGAATCGGCCAATGATTCAATGGATTTATGGCTTGTTTTCGTTCAAAAGAGACTGCCAAATTGCACCTTTATCTTTTCTTTCGATCTCAGACTTCGAATGATATACAAGAAAGATAAAAGCGTAGGTATATCGTATTTAGGATCGCGAGACTAGAAACACGATAGACATTTAAAATCATTATTCTACGCCATTTATAATATCGACATGCTTTTGCAATTTATATTTGCAAATGTAATCAAGGCTCTATTTGTCACGCATTTCATAAAAATGAACCTTCGTTCTTTTGCAATCGTTAGTATGTACATAATATATACAACCTTCTCGATAGTTATGTTGACAAGGTTGTTATCACCAATGGAAAATGGAAACGTACAACAAAATCAATAGTGTTCACTTCATTGTATTACTTTCATTCCGTCTTCTTTAATTTTATCGTTAATTTTTTTGCAGCATCAGAACGTTTGTTAATTTTATGACATAAAAGAGATGGTATGAGTCATGTTTATATACCACTGGCTTTTTCATGAATTCAGAAATTTAAACATACCTTGAGAATTTAAAACTAATGAAAGTATAAAACAGTTTCAACTTCGGTTTGCGATATCGATAATTTATGCACATATAAAACGTTTTACGATAACGATCGTGCAATAGATTACATGTATTTTAAAATAATTTAGTTTAATGATACAATTTAATGAATCATAGATAATAAAATTTTGCTATTAAAATTTCCAAAGACTAACCAATAGACAAATCGTTAGAAATATTTCTTTAAGTCAAAAAAAAATTTATGTTCTTATAAAGGAAGCGATTATCCAATATGGAAGTGTGAACAACGGCACGAGTAGGAGAATTACATGGAATACGAACGATCACATAGCCGTTCGATCGGGCTAATTAAATTTCGGTTGACGTTCGAGAGAACACATGTCCGATCATGAAGAACTGACTAATAGATAGTCTTCATTGATGATTAACACTGTTATATTTATTTAGTTCAATTTAATCTTTCTATATTTGACAACGATCGTCTATTAGTAATACATTCTTGATATAATACATTTTAGGTTAAATAATTAAAATAATTGACCATGTTTTAATTATAAATCGTATCGAATGACTACAATTAATTAAATTCATTAAAAATCATCACAAAATCTTTCTATGTTCGTCTAATAAAGTCGTTAGATGGTTTGTTAAGCAATTTATTAAATTTCTGTTGGTCTTGTAATGAACTTTAATCGTCGATCTTTCTATTCCTTAATAAATATAATTACGATACGCCCCATTTAAGTTACTTCACACGCGTAACTTGAACGTAGTTTTCGAAAGACGACCTTGCGTTTGGTTACTAATAGATCGAGCATCTATAACCTTAGCTTTCTCTCTGTTAACATTCTGCTATATCGAATTTCCTCAATGCCCGAAGGGAAGAGAACCTAAGAGATCCCAAGGTTAGTATGGCGAACTCTGTCAAAACGCGATTTCGTTCCCCTCTTGATCCCATAGTAACTCAGACGGAAAGAAATTCTTAATATTCTTCTAAGTGAATAAATACTCTATTACATGAATAGAAGACAGTATGATTTTTTTCTTTTGGTTCCTTCTTATTTATTTGATAAGATAAAGATAGTTGGCATCTTTCATCAGATGAAAATGAAGATTAGAATTATTGTTTGCTTTAATTTAATTAACAATTTAATGTGATAAAATATCTGCTTTTAGTTATTTTCCACAAATTAGAAAGTTAACGATTTAAATGATTTTATAAAAATTAATTTGAAAAAATGTGATTTCGAAAAAATTGCAAAAGTACAATTAAAATTAGCAAACGAATAATAACTATTGAAAAATAGTTTTCAAATGTAAAATCTGGAAATATTACTACTTCAATTACTACTTTCAGGAAAAAATAATATGTAATAATTCTACGAATATACTATAGAATATAGATAGTTCGCGATTTGACGAATTAATTTTTTACTATTCTTTTTCTGTAAAATAAACATTTTCTGTAAAGTAAATAAACACACAACAAAATGAAAATTTACATTTCCTACAGACCTAATTCAGTAAACGTGTCTTTTATTTTTGATAATATATTTTTTTTTTATTAAAAAGTTTAATTGTGTTAAATAAAAGATAAATATTTTTGATATTATGTCATATAAGAGAAATCTTGAAGCTGATCATTCGTAAAACGAGAACTAACTATATAGGTATAAATATATATATAAATATATATATATATATATATATATATATATATATATATATATGTATATATATAACGTATGACATTACGTGGGTGACGAGCTGCCTGACCAACCGGCGGCGCCCGGAATCTCGTCTCATCTCCTTTTTATCTCTTTCTTCTCTCGCGCCGCCATCTTACCCTCCTCCAACCGTTGGCCACCGATCTTCGTTCTTTGTTTGATCCGCATAAATATAACACTCTCACCTAACATAAGTTAGAGATTTTCTGTGTTTTGCGTAGTTATTCGTAGGATTATCGAATCATAAAATTCATAAAATTCACAAGATCTTAAGGGAGCTACTTGTCATTCTATTATTTCTCATATTTATAATTTAATGTACTATTATCAATTAATTAATTATTTATTTGTTGATATATCCACGAAATATGGCATTATTTAATTATTTTGCAAGATATTTGCTTGTTTAATAATCGAGTTCTCTATATATAATACATGTTTATGTTCGCATATATAAATGTAAATATTTTTTAAGATAATTACATTTAAAAAAAATTCTACGCGCATATTTCATTCGTTCATATTTCGTGAAAAAAAGACCTAGAGTCGTATAAAATCACGAAACTACATCGGCGAACCTGAATCTATTCTTGTCTTGTTAGCTAGTGGTAGTAGTCGCACAAAGTTTCGTACCAGCAGCTTTTTGGCGTTATGCCTATTTTTGCTCTTGCTTTCGTCCTTCAACGTCCCATTTACCCCGCTACACAAAAGTTTACATTATTCATTTTCATTTTTATATTGGAACCAAAAAACTTTTCTTTTCTATCTCATATCAATATGTGTTTGTAGCGATTCGATGATTTATTGTGTAATGTACGAACTTTGTTATATTTAATATTTCTATTAAAAAAAAAAAATCAAAGACGATAAAGAGAAACGTAAATAGTTGCCGTTTTGATGGGCACGCGTTCATAGTTACGAAAACCTGTGGAACGAGCTATACATAGGTAAAAACTCTATAAAAATACAAAGAGAAATTTGACCTTCCACCTATCCAAGAAAAAGAATCGTTTGGATCGCTTGGATCGCTTGGATCGTTTGGTCTTCGGATTACGTATTTCAATAAGAATGTTTGATACTTATCGTCGTGAAGCTACCATACGTGTGATATATTTATTTTCTACACTTTTATGTTTGTTAATGAATTATTTTTAAATTATATGAAATAACGAAGCTACAGAAATCAACTATAGATACCGGTTATATGCTTAGTTGGATTTAAATATAAAAAAAGGATCACCACGCGTTAAATAATGACACATGTAGCATAATGCCATCCACTGTTTACGAGTACTTGAAACCGCTAAGATGTTCTTTTTTGATCGTGAAGAGACTAATCATTGTACAGTGTACATTGACAGACCACGTCAATAAACGTTGAATTGATATTTAAATACTTCATTTCAAATTAAAAACATCGAAGATTTTTCTGAGAATATAATTAATTTCTAAAGTTTTATTAATAATTATGATAATAATGACAATACCAGTTAGTTGATAAATTATGGCATTCGAAAGAATTGGCCGACTTCCGAATTATATGTATTTCCTTTTTAATTTGACAAAGATCATAAAATCGATTAAAAATTCATTAAATGAACGATGAACAGACAGAATTGATTTCAATTTTACGCATATTGCTTCGTACTAAATAAAAATTAGCCAAATTTAGAAAATAATGAAAGATAATGAGTTTCTTGTAGCAAAGGAATACAATTAATGATATAAATGATAAATCAGAGGTGGTATAACAATGAATCGAATCTTGCAGATTAATTACTTATAGATTTATGAATCTAAGATTATTTCTCACCTCGCGAGAAAGGAACTAATCCCAATTTGATTTTGTTGAAACGACACACCGACGATTCGACTAATTTTTTCGTTTCGTTTTTTTTTCGTTTTTCCTCTTGATCGCGTGTCACAAGATAGATTAAGTAAGATCGGATCGACGGATCGATGGATCGCGATCAAGAAGACGTTTCACTGAGAGACACCGCAGTGGCCGTCAGTCTAGAACTGGTTGTATCCACTTGAGCCTACATTCGCGGGAGTTCGCCGATACACGCCACGAAACGCACGCATGCACGCATGCGCGAACGCGAGTGTAGCATAAGCGCCCGTCAGGTGTTCGCTCATTGCCTTTTTCTTTGATTTTATTCTCTTCTTTCATTCTCAAAATTTGGACAAGACTCTTCGTCTTTATTTTCCCTCGTTTTCTGTTATTATTTTTTAATCTATTACGTTTAAATTTGGCATAATCTTTAGTTATACAGATGTATTATTTTAGTAATACATCATTAATGAGAATTATTAATGAAAATTTTTTTATTATGGTAGTCATAATGTAAAAAAATTTAATTAAATTGATGATAATAATGATATACTTTAATTATCAGTGAATTTTTAATAATCTTTAGATTATAGTATCAGTAACGATATCATATTAATTAATAACTATAGTCTTTGTTATATCGATAAATTAAGTATCATATGTATATACATAGGTAGATACAGAGATATACACATACAATTTTAAATATCTAATTAAATTTAATTTTCATTAACTTTATAATGTATTCTCGCACGTTTAAAACTTTATACACAGATTTGATGAGTCTACCTATATCTGTTGGAAGTCTGTTATCCCTATTTGAAGAACCCAAACTATCTACGCGTAAGATAATTAGCCATTGAATGTAAAATTTAACACCCTTCACTTGCAAATTTAACTTTCAGTTTACTTTGACGCGGTACAAAGATGTAACAGTCACGTAGATTTGATATTTCCTTTTTTTTGTTTTTTCTTTTCGTGAAAATATTTTGTCACGTAAACGCAGGTGCGCTTAAAGTACCTATCGGAAAAGCGCGGGCACAGTCTGTCTGGTCAGTGCATTCACGGAAGTCGTACTTCTATATGCAGGGACGCATCCGTTTACGTCTTGCATACAATCAAGGCATGATCCTTGTGACGCTTACGATTCAAAATCAAGGACGCTTATTCGAACGTGTTTAAAATTAATTTTTGTGTTGTTTCAAACTGATTAAAAATTATATCGAAACACTTTTTTCTTTTATTATTATGGAATGAAATAAGATAAGGCAGTTTGTTTTTGATTTATTATTCGTTATCTTTTTCTTATCATATTATTTATAAAAATTAATGTAACATCGTTAAAAATATTTAAATTGTAAGTCACGATTTCGTGGAATTGTTATCGATGAAATCTTCTCGTCGGTTCGTACCTTTTTTATTTCTTTCCTGTCGCCCACGTTACCATGATGATTGCCAACAGCTTCACCGCAAGAATCGTTGTTTATGGTAATAACTTAGTATGGCGGATGCATCGATGACGACGTTCTATGCCGCTTATGTATAGAAATAGTTTAACTATTTCCACTCGATTGATTTGACTTTGAAGATTTTCTCCTTTAATGTCCGATTAATCTACATATCGAGAAAGAATATAAGCATGAAGTAAAAAGATCATTTGATAGATCGAGAACAGACCATTCGTATACAAATTCTGATGTCGTTGGAACTTGATTTTGCTTAGCACGAAAGACCACGATCATTCCGGCTCACGCTGCATACGAATAATCGACCGTTTCGACGGTGACGTCATCGTAAATAAAATGAGAGAAAAAAGCAGTAACCTGACTTATCGCTGACATCATTTTTCTGATCGTTCGAGGCAACGGACAGCCTCCACGTTTTCTTATTTTTAATGAACAACTATCTTCAATGTCTCACGATCAGAGCTAAAATAAAATGCTTCTTGTTAATTATTTTGTTATTTTTCTCCTATAAGAAAAAGGCATTAGAATTAAAGCTTAATGTGAATTATCTATTTTTATATTTTATCTAAGATAAATGGTTTTTTACGAGTTATTTTTAATAGCTTGATAAAATTGTTTATATATATATATATATATATATATATATATATATATGTAAAAAAAAAAATTGACATTTTTTTATTTCCTATTCAAGCATTTTAAATGTGATAAGAAGATGGCGCCAAAAGTTCACATTCGAATCTCAAAATAAATGGCGCGTATACGTTTAAAAATATCGCGCTAGAGGTCGTTGTTGAACAATGAAAATGGCTTTCTCTTTGCTCTCCGAATGAGTGTACCAGCCATCGTCTCGACAGAAAATTCTATTATCGACATTGATATCTTCGACAAAGAAGAAAAAACAAGAAATTTAAAAATAAAAGAGGTATTATTTTCATATTGAAATATTACTCAATATAAAATGACATCGTGTTATCTTATAATTTTATAAGTTCATAGACACCGAGTCAGACCTATCTCTGTCGACGAAGGAATTTTTTGATAACGCGAGTAGAATATTTATTTACACAAATGTTGTGTGATTTAAAGAACGATTATCAATTTCTCCTTCTCCTTTTCAATTTTATTATGAATTCAAACGATAAACAGAAGAATTATACACGTTCTGGTAAAGCTATGAGAAGCAAGCTACATATACTTTACCACCATACGCGATAGGTATTATCGTCTTATTGAATGTAAATCGTAACTGAAATATGTCACTCATGTTTTCTCTTTCTCTATCGAATTCGATAATAAATTAAATATATTTGTCAGTTTTTGAAACGATAGCTTTCGAAGTTAAGCTTTTTTTTATATTCGTAGGTTAACCAAAGCAAATTTTTTTTCACAACGTCGGGAAACTCGACACACAGAGAAAAAGCAAATTATCATAAACATGTGACGTAATCTCATTTATATTTCACGTCGGCAACTTTCAAAGCTATCCCGAGCAAACCTATCCATTGTCTAATATCTCGGACTTTCTTCGCACCGTTATTCGAATGAGCATGCGCAAGACGCTTCAACAGTAACGTGTCATTCGAATCGTATACCCTGTATAAAAAGGACGATGTCTGCTGTTATTTTTTTCATCGTATTGATGGTGTAGATCCATAAGCGATCGAAAACATATTTTATCGTAAATATCATAACATAAATAAAGGATAGTATAAATTAAGTGATATTTGTAAATAAACTCTTGTATTTTGAATTAACAATAGACATTTTTAAGACTATGGAAAATCAGAATTACAGGGAGATTTTTAACTAGTTTAGATAAACGATCGAAAATATTCTTTCTAGTATTTTTTCTTTTCAACGGTTATAGAATATTTTCAAATGAAGTATATAATTGATTTTGAACAGCACGTATATAACATTATGATGAATGACATAGAGATAATTTGGAGGTGTACGTCACAAGGCTATTCAGTTTGGGATTATGTGGTCGGTAATTATCGCCACAGGCATCAAGTTTATACATGCGATTCACACCAATGGAGTTACGAAAGGGTGATCGCATGGTGCGGATAATTTGAGTAATGAAGGAGGGGTGATAAAAAGGAGGGTGAACAGCTTGTAAATCTCGAGATACACCTGTAGGGTGTATATATTTCTTTAGTCATCAATTTTATCTTTAAAATACCAAACATATTAAAAATGGGTCATTGTTTAAAATATGATTAATCTGTTCTTAGTAATGAGATTCGATGAAACGACCAGCAGAGAAAGTGAGATCTCGTTTTGAGAGCGTCGAAAGTGTCTCTCCTCTTGTCCAACAAGAATTATTTTTGACCGCTCGAAAGTGTTGTCCAGGCACATATACGCTACTGGAAGAAGCGCGCGTGCGTCGTGGACCGCGCGTGTGTGTACGCGTTAAGAATACTCTCGCTTACTAGTCGGCTGTGGGCGGGTAGAGAAATAGTGGGGAGAAGAACGTGCGCCGGTGAAGGCAGACAAATAGGAGCGAACATTGGCGTAGCTTAAACATGTGGAATGATTTTAAATTAAATTAAATTGAAGAATTTATTATAATTTTATAATGAATCTCGAATGTATCATATAACGGATTAATTAGAAAAGGAAATGAATTTTTTCTTTCAGAACTTGTAGATATTAATACAAACATTTGTCATTTAGGTTTGTGAACATTATTCAAATATCAAAAGGATCACTTTCAGAATACTAATGTTTTAAATATATGAGAAAAAAGAAAATAATCATTTTTATTACTCCTTCAAGGTACCGTCAAGTTTAGTTCGGAGTAGATGGCGTCGAGACGATGCAAAATCTACGCCTATGAGGTGCCAAGAATGATAGTGGGGAGAAGTATAGAGAGAAAAGAGGGGACAGTAATGGCGAGGATCAGCAATGGTGGGGAGTTAGAGTGGTATCCGGCTGGGGCTAGCCCCAGGTCTGTTGGTGGAGGATGAGGAGAGATGGGGAGACGGTGAAACGAGTGGAATGGAAAGGCAGTCAGCGGGGTCGTCGAGTCGAAGAGACGAGTGAACAGACGAGGGAGCGAACATCGCGGCAAAGCCAAGAGCGCTGTTTGCCCGGCGCTTTCCTCGGTCGAGGCACGGCACGCTCGTCTTCGTCGTCGTCATCATTGTTATCGTCACGTGTCATTAAAAAAAGTGTCATTTTTCGTTTCTTTCGTAATAGAAAAGAACGTTTGCGAACTGAAGTGTCCTTTCTCAAGTATTTAGGAATTCTATTAAAAAATGAAAGGATAGACGAAGTATATTCCTGTGTCTTTCTTTCTTTTTTGAAATTTCATTTTTTTTTTTTTTTTTTTTTTTTTTTTTTTTAATCACCGTTCTACTATCTTCCAAGTTTTTTCTTCTACTCTCATTCCAATCTCTTTCGCGTCCTTGTCCAATTCAGGTATTCTGATAATTTGTCTTCCTCCCAGTCACCTGCTCATTCCAATTTTCTACCATCAGCACCACCTACGCGAGCCGTGCCCTCTTTAATCGTGACAGTTCGAGCGAGGGACGGATCAAGTCATGTTTATCGAAAGTTTTAATTGATCCTAAAGTGATCTAGCAAGAGATCATCATTAAATCATTAAAAGAAAGAAGTATTGTATTTGGAGCACAAGATGACAATACTTTGTGTCAAGAAGAACAAAGCTTGTTATCAAAGAGTATCGAAAGTAAGTAGGAGCGGAGATTTAAAGTGAAAGTCCATGAATTTGTAAAGTATACTTGGACACTGGACAACGGTATCAGGATGATGGAGTTTGAGATGTCGTGAGAAGAAAGACTGACTGGGGTCTTCTTCGAAAGAATCTTTTGAAAGAAAGAATCTTTCGGGAAAGCAGGAAAGAAGAAAAGGAAAGACAAAAGAAAAGAATTTGTCGTCTATTCGGTCGATAAAGCTCGTCGAGCCGGTCGGAGTCTAGACGGATATGGCTACTGTTGTTCCTTCCACCGGTGCTGTTGCTGCTGGTGCTGTTCCTCGGCTTTTCCATCACCATCGTCATCGCAGCACACGTCGCCACCACTACCAGGTACTACGTCGTCAGCCGTGTAGTAGCGAGTCAGGCGAACAGGTGCTGCTACTGCTGCTGCTGCTGCTGCTCCTACCCTCTTCCTCCTCCTCCACCTCCTCCTCCTCTATCTCCTCCACCTCCTCTTCTACCTTCTGCGTCGTCGTTCAGGATAGGATTCGGCGAGACCTCTCGTGATAGCGGACACACGAGTCTCGAGCTACGGAACGATTTCTCTGTTGCTTGTTCTTCTCTTCGTCAAACGTAGTTGTCGATCGATTTGTCAGGCCACGCACATTCCGCGCGCATTCCCGCTATTCTTAGTGGCGTAGGTGTCCATTTCTCTTTCTCTTTCTTTCTCTTTCCCTTTCTCTTTTTTTACTCCCTTATCCTCTTTGTCATTCTCCTCGTTTTCATCTTCTTGGTGTATATATTATATAGTGTAGTGCGTGTGCAAGTGCGCCACGAGAAAGAGATTGAGGAGGGTGAAGAAGTTGAAAACGAAGAAGTAGAAGAAGAAGGGGAAAAGAATTAAAGGGAGAAAAAAGAAGAAGAAAAAAGATAACATACACAGGAGAAGGACCGTCGACGTCACTGCGCGCGTCTGGCCTTCTCGCCGGAGGATGACGAGCATGCGAAGGGTCGACTGTCCGCGACCGATTTCACGGATCTGTGGGACTCTTCTTTTGTTACTGATACTACTCACCGAGGTAAGAATGATAACACTCGATGACAATCTGATATTTTCGAACTAATCATCAGATTTTATATTGTAAAATATATATTATATAAAAAAACTTTTACTTTTATTCTGATTATTTTTTATAATTTGAGGTGCGAATCACCTATCGTATCGATAAGAAGTTCTATGGTTTCTATTTAACGCGTTACATCATTAATTCAATTAGCGATAAAAACGTGACGTGTTTAGGTTGTTTTTTTTTTCTTGAAAATCTTACCATTTTTTCCTTTGTAATGTCACGATCAAGGAGACGCACTTCCTTCTTGATTATTACCTCCTGATCTTGCATAAAAGTTCAATTTACTTTATAAGTCACGCTTTAAGTTTGATATCAAAAGCACTTAAGTTTTGTTTAAAGATTAAACTCTTGAGTTCTAAGTATGGTTGACAATATTTTTGTAAAGCGTAGCATCCTCGAATGGATGGATATCTATAATACATTTAAGATAATTTTTGGTTCGATAGAATATCATAATGATGGCGAATAGAATGGCTTGACGATGTCGGCTATCTGGGACATTTCGTAGCAACGTGTCCTTCTGTGACACGGTATGTGGGAATATGTAAGTGCACTAGAATAAAACGTACATTCACTCGCTTTCGATTATCCACAATTATGGTAATCCACTTTGTCGACATTCTTATGTTGTCAATGCAAAACAATATTAGAGACAGAAATATTGATAATCGATCGAGAATATCTTTAATGAAAATTCAAAGATGATTTAACGCGGAAGTACGGGTGACATATGAACTGAATTGAATCATTGAACAAGAAGTGGAACGAGCCTCCTGAAAATTTTTACGATAGACAGCGGTGGATAGTCGATGGCACGATTCGTGGTCAGCGATCGGTGAAGGGGAACGCGACCGACATCCAGTCTTCTTTGCTCGGCCGATTCGTGTCTCCAGGTTGCGAAACCTCCTTGACTTTCTCAACGTTCGAGTGCAAATACGATGTTTTGAATACCGACGTCGCGACTGACCCCGAATCGGATCGAAAATGGTATACTCGTTTGTTTGTTTCGTTGTACTCAAGTTATTAAAAAAAGATTCGGACGAAAAGACTTTGATTTCCTTTTTTTTTTCTCATTATGATTTCTTAGGGGGTTTGTCCTGTGGCCTATAAGAGTAAATGACATTCGTGATGTACAACGAAAGATAGACGATGTATTTGTAATAAGTGTTTGTTATTTTGCAACGAGTATAAAAGTTAAGACACGTAGTAGAGCGTGCTTGTTGACATGAATGTGTATATTTGGAATATTTTTTTCAATATTTAATCAACAAAATTTTAGGCAACTAATAATACATCTTTCCTATTTCGTTTCGTAGGAGTTCATTCTATCGAGTATGAAAACAAAAAATCGCACAAGTAAATCGTATAGTAAATTGCAATTACGTCATTGCACATAGTCGCGGCTTAATTATGCTTCATTTATTAATTATTCTCTCTCCGAGACTAAAAAAACCTTCTAATACGTATACGATATTCTGAGAAAACTATTATTTTATAAACGTATGTACGTCTTAGATGTCTTGTACTAATCTATTTCGAAACATATTGGCCAAAGTACGAGGCGTGGATGTTCTTAAAAGGAAATAGGTGTGCCACCAGCCTAGAAAAAAGTTGAGGCCATAATAGTTCACTCGGACTATTGGAATCATTTGTAATTCGTCCGTTTAATTACGGAAAATGTTAAATATCGAACGACGAAGAATGATTTAGCAAACGATCGTAATTTTCGACTTTCTTGTTCGAGACTAAAACTACGAATAGAGGCGTGTTATCGTGGGTAGTGTACATATATCTTACTAGCGATTAACGTTGGTAATGAGAGAGAAATATTGGAAACGATCGAAACGCGGGAAAATCGCAACGAACATAATCTTTGGAATGAATCAACGAGCGATCTCTCTTGATTGTCGAAGATTAACCAAATAATCTTGCGTTTCGTTTCATTTCGTTTCGATTCGATATTTTGAGTTACAACATTTCTTTGTGTTATCCTTCGGATAATTTAAATATTTAATCCACCGCAGTCGACAGGAATTATATACATGGTGTTTTGTAATTTAGTTTTTATTTCTGATTTATGTCTCTTTTTTTCTACATCTCTTTTCTCCTTTCTATATTTTTCTCTCTTTGTTTTATGTTACAACACTTGCTCTTTCGAAAGGAAGATCTTCAGTTATCTGAGAACAATATATATGTGAGTTACTTTGCATAAAGTGATTATTTGTGTAAAGAATAGATCATAATTTCTAACGTTCTATACGAATGATACATTCGTATCTCGACTATTTCCTTGTAAAATCGAATGAAATATCTGTTTTGAATTTAAGATGAAACATAAAAAATCTTTAAAATCCGTGCCAAAAATAATTCTAAATTAAAACGAAGATGTGATTGTAGATAACTATTAAAAATAGTAATATAAAATGTATATTTCATTAATCAATACTTTATTTAATTTATTTCAAAAAGAACGATTTGAAATTAAAAAGAATTTAACATAGAATTACTAAAAGTTCTGTGATAGTTCTCTAAGAAATTTTTAATGTCGTTAATCATTTAGATGGTTGAGACGATGACTGAAATGAATCTTGACAGATTTTAATTGCAATTTCAATGCGGTAGGAACTTTGCAAATCAAATATGAAGGGATCCTCAGTGTGGTAGTAATAATGATAGAATTGCTGTTTATCGACCAAAGGAAAGTTCGGCGAAAGTACGTTGCTTTGCATCTGCGTTAGAGATAGCTTCCATCAATATTATACGAAGTTCCCATTTACGATTTACCCCATTTAAATGATCATGATGTATCATTGAGTATACAGTCACTAGCACTGTTATGGTTACTGCCATTTCGATATTTATTCCATACATTTTAAATACATCTCACTATCAGAATATGTCATTACAATTTTTGAAGTCTATATTCACTTAAAATAATAATAAATTAAAGTTAAATAAACTATATAGTTTATCTATTTTTAACTATGTGAACTTGTTAACAACTGTGTTAGATGTGAAAAATTAGTAGTATTAGAATAAAAATCCTTTTGACAGGTATTCTCATCGATACATTCAATAGTTTCTTTGTTTCATAATCGTTCTGATTGTCCGGTACATATGACGTATCATCGTTTATACATTATTTATGATTTATTATGGCGCATATATATATATATATAATCTTCAATATATACATACATTCGTAGGAATGATAATAAATCAACTTCTTATTCGGAAACACCAGCTCGATCAGGATAGGACGGAGATCAATGATCTACAAACATGAAATCATTGATCCGTCACGTGCGAATCATCCGGAAGATCATTAATTGTTTTTTGTAAACAATCATGCTTCGCTATAAATAATGTACGTATGCTGGATTATATCGACTCCGTTCACGAGACTTCATCTCTTAAATTTTTTGAGTTAATCAGATTGTAAAATTTTGTATCCACTACAAATGCACGTAAAGTGTTGCTAATTGATCGTTTTACATTATTTTTTACTCGTTTCAATGCGATATTTTTACGTAAAATACGTAGACATGTATGAATACGTGCATATATTAAAAATATTTGGTATTGTAATGAAGTATAATTTCCAAATTGGAAAAGCATATTTAATGACGTTAAATTGCTCAGGCATCGTCCTTCGATTACTTCGTTGAAGTTTAATTGGCGATTAAACGATGATAAATCGTTTTTTCTTTTTTTTCTTTTATCATATATTCGATTAATTCTCGACTTCGCAGTAGGATCTGTTCGACGACGTCGAGGATTTCACGCGAAGCGAAAATCGATTTGCGGTGAACTTCGAGTCATTAGAGATCTTTGAACAATAATAGGCACGTGCGAAAGAGAGAAAGAGAGAGAGAGAGAGAGAGAGAGAGAGAGAGAGAGAGAGAGAGAGAGAGAGAGAGGAGCAGTGCTCGCAGTTGGAAAACTAATGTCTGATCTGACAGCTGTTTGATCCTGTTTCCGCTTTTCTTCTCGTTTTTCCCATAGGAGTAAAATCTCATAGTCTCGCGAGATTTCCTGATATTTTGCACGAAGATAGAGCATGAAAGTGAGTCGGCCATTTGTTTCGATTCGTCACGTCGTGTCCCGAACGTATGGCGAACAATGAAAATGGTTTTTAGACGGTCCGGAACGCCTTTATTGCGGGTCTACCTCCTTTCTCTCCTCTGGCTTGTGTAGCTATGGAACGTAATCGACTATAATGATTATATATATATATATATATATATATATATATATATATATGCATGTATAAATGATATATACAACAGATGACCATACCGTAAATGCAATATTCAAAGCCTCGAGACTTTTATTTTTCAAAGATTTTCAAGAAGAAAAATAATATCATATGTTTATTAAAGAGACGAGCAAATAGATGTTATCGAGGACTTTTGGAATGATTCATTCGTTTCTCTATTTTATCCTTATTTCCTTTTGCATGCCAATTATTGCATATTATTATTGCATTTTTCTTTCTCATACGCAGTAATAAAGTATGATTCTTTTTAATAAAACTTCTTTATATATTCTTGCAATTATTATTCAAATTCGATAGATAAAAAGGTGCCTTGATAGAAAGCGTTACGAAGCCAAGAGTTAGTTATGTTCTTCGATAAGGAAAAATATATATTTCTTCGCTCAACGACCGAACCATCATGACGAAGCATCATCCGATGCTTTTGTCTTTCGGGATTCTAACGAACGTTCGTTTCTTCTTACGTAAGATTAACATTATGTAAGGTCGCCGCAAGGCGAGACTTGCACAATATCTACTACTTCCTTTACCTTTTTTCTTTCTCTCTCTCTCTCTCTCTCTCTCTCTCTCCCTCTTTCTTTCTCTTTCTTGTTCTCTTCCTTCTCTTCTTCTCGTTCCCCTAATCGACTTGAAAAATCTCTTACACCACTTCTTATCGATGGCGAAAGCGAATTCGCAAATTCGTGGATCCATCAGCATTCAAGGGATATGCTCAGAGTTTTTTCAACATCAGTAACGTGTCCATATGCCAAACGGAAATACTTGTATCCTCGTTACTTTTCATCAATTGTATTACGCGTTGGCTTGTCAATTGATGATAAAAAAAAAATACGTATCCGTTATATATGTACATACTACATGTATTTTATAGTTGTATCACGAAACACCATTTCCGGATGATGGACACAATGGACGGTGTAACTTTAATATTGTGGATTGCCTGCAATGCTTCTTTCGCTCATGCATTGTAAGCTATAAAGTCATTTACATGCGTAGTGTTACGTTATAAATTGAAAAAGAACAAATGAGATAAATCTGTGTAATATCTTTTGTAGGATTCGAAATTTTGATTAAATTAAGGTTGACGAGAATTTCGGATGAAGTGGAAAATTCAATTATCAATTAATCGTAGACTGTTAATATAATTTTTATTCATATGTTAATTACAAATTCTTTAAATATTTGTTTATTTTTATAGTAATAGAAATATATGTGTATTTGGTGCGTCTTTATGGTTCATATAAAAAGAAAAAGATCTAAAGTTAACAAAAGCAACGACGAAAGAGAAGAACCGTGACATTATTGGCCCAGAATTCGGAGCTCATGACCGCGGACTAGATTAAGCTCTTACTACTGATTGTGAGACTACTTCATAGAATATCAATGAGACTGAATTTCTAGGTATATATTTCATAAGTAGTTACATTTAAAAAAAAATATTTTCGATATCAGAAATAGAGTATTTTGATATAAAGTGTTATATGTATAATGTGAGAAAAGATTGCTCTCGTTCTATCTCTACGAGTGTACATTAATTTCGTTAGTACTGACAATAAACGTGTTAACTTTGACGCGTAGGCGTTTCATTGGTCAACGTAACGCAAAACTATTCGATCTTATTCACAGATACATCTTCTTATTAATCTATCGTGTACAGGTAGATTAATTAATGTTTGTGCGTAAGAAATTGATTTAATTGATGTTAATGTATGGCATCGTTAGAATTTTATTTAAATAATAAACAATTTTAGGTAATATCTGCAGCAAGAAAATATAATTAAAAAATAAAAACAAACGATTTTATTTTAATATTATTTATTAAAATTATTTAAATATTATTTATTATAAAAATTTAGTATGTACAAATTGGTTCATGTCTTACATAGTATGCATTTTTGAAATTATATTTAATCGCAAAAGAATGTTGACGTATTTTGATTCATTCGACCGAAGACAGTTCTCCTCAAATATTTTTGTAGCAAGTAGCGTAGACTAAATGGAGCCAAGCATACTCGTCTGCGGAGGATCACTCGGCCCCGGTGGGTCTACATTCGGATGTTGTATCCTGGTCTAGCCAAAGGGAGGAGGATGCGTCTGCATCCCGACAAAAATAGAGTAGACAGGAGATATAAATCATTGAGAATTCGGTGCCTCCCTTTGTTCACATGTTTCGTCTACTAAAAAGATAAGATCGTGTCTTTCGTTTCTTAGTTGTATCACAAAAAACATCGGGACAACTTGTAAAGCAAAGAAGAGATGTTTTGCGGATTCGATTGTGATAAATCTTTTTATGAAGTTATTTAGTATATAAGAATGAGTAGGAATGGCACAGTATAAAAAGTATGAATATATGGAAGATATGAATATATATGTTATGAGCGATTGGAAATATATGAATATTTAAATAATGGTAAATTCAATTTATTTTGCATTGAACGGCGATGTAAATTACCATATTTAGACATAGAGATGACAAAAGGATATTCCATAAATATTACACGAAAACTTATGCGTAATTGATTTAAAATATGTTTTATATTAATTTATTTTCTTATATAAAATCCTACATTTCTGTAGACGATTTGATAACAGAGAGAAAGAAATTTTAAAGAACGTTCCTACCATTTACATTAATAACTTTCTCTTTGGAATCATCGCGGAAACAATTACTTTTTGTTCTACCATTCTCTTTTTAAACGTTGACATTTACAATAGCAAATTGAAAAACAATTTTATCGATTTATCCTTTGTCCGCTTATTTCTATCGCTATAAATATGAATATAATGAAAAGATTATGATTCTAGTAAACATGAAAAATGGAGGAGCTTCTGAATATATACGAATTTACAAGGTATACGAAAAATATAGACATTTCGAATATAGAATGTTTTGTTCGAACAAAAAGGATGGCGTTTCATTATCAACGGTGAAAGAAAAAAATTGTCTATCGTAAATCGATAGGGAAAGAAAAAGGATTGAAAAACCAAAGGATTGGAATGACCAAAAGGGAACGATAAATATAGGCATGCTAGAAATTGGAGTGAACCACGTGTAGGACACAACGACACTACTAACGTCATGTGTGCGAACGAAGTAGCGAAGAGACGAAGCAGCTTGCTCAGTTCTTTTTTTTCATTTCCTTCTCTCTCCCTCTCTCTCTCCCTCTCTCTTTCTTTCTCTCTCCATCTTTTTCACCATATACAACAGCATATCCGCTTTCACACATTTGCTGTTTTACTCTCGCTTCTTCCTTGGTTCTTTCTTTATCTCTTCTCTGTCGCACGTCTTAAATAACGACGCTTACATTAATATGCTCGGTAAGAATGTGGAATTCAACTTTAAGCATTACAATGATTATTTCTTGGCACATTTGATCATCATAAATAATTTTAATTATACGGAATGTTAAAATTTATTATCTGATCATATACGTGTAATCATCGTAATACGTTGAAACGATATCGAGTAGTCTTATTAGTACCTAATTATTTATATTTTAAATTGATTTTGTCAAATAAGTAATTTAATATCTTTTTTGTCTCCATCGTCTCTTTTCTGAGCGGCTATACAGTGCAATTATAAAAGTGATGATTAATGAAAGAAGCCGACGTTCTTCCCTCATTGAGTTAATACTAAAACCCCGATAACATCACATTAGTTCTGTTAGTTGCTCGGAAGAAAGTCTTTAAAGAAAATAAGTCATTCAAATCACTCTTCGTTAATTATCGCTTTCTCTGAAAATATCGACTGGAAATTCTGCACTATGTATATATATTCGATTAAAAATTCATTACGGTGCATAAAATTGAGTTGCAATATAATGACCGACGTTGTTACTAGGAGTGTGAGAACGTTCCGTTGGTGAGAATATGACTCGTTTGTCTATTTACTCGTTTCGACTCTTTTTTGTCATTCCCAAGCAAAACAAGACAATCTCCTTCTTTTTCCTTTTTTTCTTGTCGTTAAATTAATGGCCACATGTACGCATGTACAATCAAAATGAAACACAATTTCTCCGAATTAATGAGATTCTAATTGAACTTGCTTATTTATGTACATACAAAGAATAAAACTAATTGAACGCACGCACTATTCCATGAATCACGGAAAAACTTTCGGTTGTACAGTATTTCGAGAACATGATATTCATAGTGGTATACTTTACGTTCACGCTTTTTGGTCCTGAAAATGGGTCATCGTCAAGAAGCGAATACGATATACGTATTTCATATTTTTAATGGAATACGTGTATAGCGCATGAAGAGAAATTATTTTACATTGTAATTATACTTGTTTATCAAATCAATAATTATAGTTTTACAATTTATATAATTTTTCAATATCAACAAATGATGTATGATAAAGATCTTTTAAAAATTTTAATGTTAACTCATTATATTGATATTAAAATACGTTTGAAATTTTTTTCCTATTAGGTATTTATATATTAGTTTTGTTACTTATGTATTAATGTAAATAGAATAGTATAAAAATCGAGTAAATCTAAGAGCTGATATATGAAGAATAATCGACTGTATCTCTATAATAGCGAGCACATTTCGCTTAGGATGCAAAACCGTTGCCGCAACCTCCGTAATTCGTTGCGGTTAAAGTCAAGTATACGAAGTTCCGTTATGCATGCATACTTACGTTTTAGAAGTACGCGTGGGTTCGTAAGTCGTGCTCATATTGTTGTGCGATAGTTGATATGTATTATTCATAATAAATAGTTCCTGGTGTTAAAACAATACAAGAAATGATATCAATGTCTGTATAAGCTCGATTTTGTTTAAATATTTCTTTTTTAAAGATTATAGTTAATTGTAACGTTTTACTTAAAAGAGAGAAACGGAAAAACACGTTCGAAAAGGAATAATTGTACTCCTTTTTAAAGTAAAGAGGTAACGTTATCTTATCGAAGAAAAAACTAAAAGAAAGGTGAACAGTCATATGTCTTGTCATTGATGTAAATTTTACGACCAGTTCTGACATGATTTATTACTGCCAAGTACTGATAGGTATTCATTTTTCGTCGGATGAGTTGGATCGATTGATAAAATCATAAAAATATGCTGAGGATGAATGATCAGAGGAGTTTGGTCCACCTTGAACACGAAACAAACAGGTTTAACGTGTACCGGATCTCTATGTTCCTGGAACAAACAAAGATCGTCATTGAGACGGATCACATCGTTACTTTTCTGAATACAGTATTATCGATCTTTGTACTCCAAATATAATATAAATTCAATTTCTTCGATGGATCTATAGATATCTGTAATACGTATTTATATACATGCAACATATGTACAGACAGGTTCGTTTAGTAATCATTCCTAGCCGGTTGGTTACATGATACTCGTTGCGTTCCAGTGAAGCTATGTAAGCCGACGCTGAAAGCGTCGAACGAATCGCTGTAAGGAATCGTTAGTTGCGTACGGATATATCTAACAAGTTAAGGAGTAGTCCTCCGTAATGTTGTTATTAATCGAGGTACACCGAGGTCGCTCAAGTAATACGAGCGTCGAGACGCTTGTGCATCCATCTCCGGTTTGTCGGAGCGTGCCTTGTGGTTTACCATTTCAAGATGAGTCATGTTGATTATTTTTTCTTTATTCATATGTATGTATCTATAGTTTTTTCTTTTTTTCGTTTTTAGGAGAACTCAGATATATGATGAATTACACAAATTTTTTGACACATTTGGAAACTCAATAAATTTTTCTGGATTGGTCAAAAAGAGTGTTCTGAATTCTTGCATAGATATAGAAAAATTAATATTTTACTTGTATATGAAGTGCATGAAGAATTAAAGAAGCTAAAGTAATGATTTTAAGTAGCAGTAATAAAAAAATACAAATTCTTTGTACATTTTTAAAAAATGGATATATGCATTTTGTAAATATAGTTGCTCTATCCTGTAAATATATCATCAAAATCAAACAATCCTAAAGCAAGTTAAGTTGCATAATTTCTATCGTATTTTTGAGTAAAATTAAAATTGATGTAAATTAACTAATATCTATATTATCCACTGTGTTATCTACTACTTGTCTCTATTTAATGAACAGCTTATTTACAATTTTGTTATAAGTAGACAAAATAGAAATTATGAAACTAAAATAATAGAAATTATGAAACGATCTAATGTATTGAGTCGGCCAATTAGTAATGTCGAACTGGAATTTTCAGTATTTTATATCTAAATTTTATATCAAAAAAATATTTTTGATAAATTCGGAGAAATTCAAATCCAAAATAAATTGAAATAAGATTTTAGTATTGCTAGTATTCAATAAAAGCTAATTCAATAAAAGCTAATTTTTTTTTCAATAAAACTTTTAAATTAAAATAATTATTTAAAATCTTTATTGTATACTTAATCATATAGTATGATCAATTACAATTATATATGAAATATGATCGGTTAAATAACTACCATATGCAAAATTTTTTCATGAAATTATATTAATTAACCTTTTATCAAGATCGTACAATTTGTTGCCGCTAGATGGATTATTTCAAAGAATAAGTTTACGCTAACAATCTACAAATAATTGAACACCTTCAAAACAAACTTCAACCGGTCATTAGCGAAATTGAATCGGTATTATGTGTAATGAAAGCGATGGTTACTATTTGGTCAATATTATGTTTCCTCTATATCGAATTGTAATTGATCATATTATATGTTATAATAAAAATGAAAAAAAAATATTATAATTTATATTTTATTTTAAAAGAAAATTCAGTAATTCTTATTGAATGACTTTATATTACCATTAATTTATATTTGAATTTAAAAAAAGCTTATTTATGTATTTTTCATCTTACTTACTATTTTTATATTACTACAACTAAAATCAATTTTATTTAAACTCTTTACATATATTATATTTCATATAATACAATAATTTCTCCACATTTAATCGACAATTCAGAGTACTTTGCTTAATTTGGAAAAAAATTCAGTTTCCAAAGGCATTTGAACATTATTTTGAATTTAAATAATTGTAAATACCACAATTAACACTTACGTTCGAACTATTGAAACTTACGTGTATTACGTACTAGAACTTATTATTAGATAAAAATTTAGTATTTTATAAGTAGTTTTATGACTTCTACATACCAATTAGAGTTTAATTACTAGAGTTTATCGTTCTATATCCTCTTCGGTATAATATTAATTTAGATTAATATTAATTGTAAAAAGAAAATGTTCGAACAGATTTCTTAATTTATTTTGTTTTAATTTTTCTTTATAGATATCCTCATATTTTATGATTAATAAAATTAAACATCACGTCTAAGATCTCTGATATCTTCGTCATTGTTTGTAATTTTTACGTTTGACATTTCTAATTTTAAGGAAAATAAGTGTACAAAGACGGAAAATTTATAATATTGTCATTTACGTTTTCGATAAGATTGATATATAGGTTGTTTTGGAATCGTAGATACTATCTTGTCACTTGAAAAGATGAAGAAGATTTTAATGTTATGAAAAAGCCGATTCGATATATTACAATTGACAAAATAAAGTGAATTATAATTAGGAGACATACAAGTGAGCTTTATTTAACGAGTTGCAGGCTGAGTAATATGAAAAACAAAGCCGGTAACAATAGAATGTAAACCATGTTATCTTGAGGTAGTTCGTTATGGTTTGAGTCGTTGCGGATGATTAATGCGTAACATTCCTTACCATTGTATTTTTACGATTGTTTCAGGTGCCTAACAATGTTAACGAAAACTTTTTCGTCACGTTTTTTTAGCTTTTACTCATATATTTTTATTGTAGAATGTGAAATATATATATATATATATATATATATATATATATATATATACATATCAACGTATATATATACCTATTTATACGATTCAATTACTTTGGTTTATTCTCAATTTCATTTAGTGACAGTTTCAGATTAATTTATTAAACATTTTTATGACGCTGTTTAACGTAGAACAATATTATAGAAAAATTATTTGCTTTCTAGTACAAATAGATGTTTTTAATTTATTCATACTTTTATTTGATATGAAACAATCAAAAATTTATATAGTTCTTCCTAATCTATAAATATTGTTTAACAAAACTAACATATGATAATCTACTTACAATTAGCCTTTTGAAGCATGGAATATACAATTACACGGGTGATTTTAACGCTGCCAGCGCATATCGATCGGTTAACACGCTGCTCCATTTTACTACCTATTGAATCACTCGATTATAGGAACATACTTTATATCGATGCATCGTCTTTTTGAAAGCAATTCAAGGTATGTACATGGGTAGGAGTGAAGAGGAACAAAAGTAGGATCAAACAAAATGCAATTAAAGATAAGAATCATTTAACGTAAAATGATGGTAATTTGAATACGTAATGTTTAGGTGTACACATATATCTATGCATGTGTTTGTTCGAGGTATATAGGATCAAAACCGGACGAATATCCGGTTTCGTTGCGAATTGAACACGTCCGGTATGAACAATTACGAATAACTATCGTACGTATGTATGTATCTATAATGTACAGTCTCGATGGTGCAGTCTCTCTTTCTTTCTTTTTCTCTCTCTCTCTCTCTCTCTCTCTCTCTCTCTCTTTTTTTCTCTCTCTCTCTCTCGAGAGAGAGAGACAAAGAGAGAGAAATATGTAAATAGGATTTTCTGATGCATTCCTAATGCAAAATGTGACTCGACGATTTCTGAGGCAAATTCTTCTGGACGAATCTAGAACGAACGAATAATGTATTCGAAAAGAAGCGTGAGGAAAGGAGGAAACGAATTTCGTGTCATGAAATTTTCACTTGGAATAATGGGACGTTCGTAGTGCGTTGCTCGAGTGAAATCTGTTTGATTGTCGATCGGCGATTAGTCTTAAGTAAGTAAATAGTATTGCGCAATTAAATAACATTCGTATCTGTTGCAACTTACTTCGAGTAAAAGTGTTAATATGTAAGTGGCGTGGAATGTAAAACCAACTTGTTTTCGAGTAAAAGTTGTTCTACACGAGGAACAACGTTAAAATCTATTCGAGCTGAGAAATTTCGTGTACGGAAAATAGTTGTCCTCGAACCAACGTCAAAAATATTAAGTCACGCGGTATTATTCGAGATTTAAAAATCTAGCATTAAAATTTATTACGCTTTCACGCTATTAGGAGTATCGTTGAGTATCTTTTTACACATCGTAGTTTACTTTTTATCGTATCGTACAGTTCAAACTTTCTCTACTTAAATCGAAAGGCATTGTTTCGAGATGTGTCATCGTACGTTTCAATATTTTTACGGTAGAATGGTTAGGAAAATAATTACATTTATGATAACGAAACGATAATTCTTGGTAAAGCATGAATTGAATTTCACTTTTTTCAAAAGATCAGATTGATGGGTCAAAATCTTGTCGAAGAAGCGTTAACCTTGTCTATATACTAACTATCTATGTGATCGTACTACAAATAAGGTCGATGGTTGTTGAAAAACACAAGGAAGGAGTTCGTTTGAAAAGGGGGAGGATGGAGGTAAATAAGGCAAAAGAGTAATTGATTTCTTGAGTGCAAGATGTGCTCGCATGCACGCCGTTGGCGGCGGATGGCGTGGTGAACAGCTTGGCACGAGTTTTAGTGAGCCAAGCAACAGGTTTTGCTGATGTAAAGAAAATAAAGCACGCGAGTTACTAACTAAGAATCGCGCAAGTAGCCTGTTCGAAAAGAACCTAGTACAGGTGGTAACGGAGCGTGATTTGAATTTGTTAAAATTTCCGTGTACAATGTTCATTATTAGATCATCCAGATCGTTAAGCAAAATTTTGAATCGTCTTCGAGCCTTTAATCGAATTTTGTTTGTCACGTTCGATTGTAGCACGGAAATATCGCTGATGTATTTTTTCTTTCTATCACTTCTTTCTATTATCGTAAAACATTGTGAAAATTCTGATTTCATTTATATTTGTTCAATAGTCGATTATTTATTTGAATTTTTGATCAAGTCATAGGCAATTATTTGTTTTTAATTAATAAATTATATTTTGATAATTTTTTTCTTTTTTTTTTTGTTCTTCTAATAATCAGAGTCAATTATTTATAGGAAGGTATTGTATATATTCTGTACATATTTTCTTTTTTCATACAAGCGAGAGACGAAAGACTGCTGAAATTCTTTGCATCAAGAAAAAATAGAAAGTATCTTTTTTCTACTTTGAAGTTCGTTGCTTCGTCGATAGCTATCTTTTGCTTTCCTTTTTCAAAGTAATTTTTTCTTCTTATTCTTACTCTCCCTCGACGTCGTCCCTTTACATCCTGTTTGTCTTTGACGAGTTTGGAATCCCTTCGTTGGATTATTTGTGCCTTATTTTACGAAAGTTCCAGTATGCCCGGCACGACGATTCTCTTCTCTTATTTAGAGATTCGGAACTCGTCCATAATCCAGACCGCGACAAGTGCGTGTTTGTTCCTTTGTTTCTTTCCTTCTCAGTACATCAAGAAACAAAGGAAATTTCTGATTCCCTTCGTGTGTTCGTTGTGTATTCATTTATGCAAAATTTATGGAGAGTTTATTATCATTCTCTATCGATTTATTTTTTCACGTAATGGATTAAGTAAATCCATTACGATCCGTGTAATTTTATGTGAAAAATATAGCATTATAAAAAAATCGTTAATAAATAAAAGATCGCTGCTTCGACTATATATAATCTAATTTAATAAATTTAATTACTAAAAATGTTTCTATATATTCATACAGGATATGCGAATAATATAAAACATGTGTATATAGGACAAATGAATTTCTATTCTAAACAAGTTTATATATGTATATACATAGTGATATTATCAATATGTTAACGTCATATTGTTTTAAGAGAGTGTCACGTATAAAAATCAAAGCAATTAACGGCTTAGAACCGATCAAAAGGTATGCTATAGCTGGCAACTTGTTTCTGTTATCGGATACTAGGTCTGACGCCAATTTGAATCGATATTGAAAGATTTCCTAGCGCTTCTTAAGTACCAAGGATACTATGATTTTGAGGTGACGACAGGAAACTCGACACTTCGTTGTCGGTCGTCTAAAGATGCATGTACGAGAACGATAACGAGACATCATCGATGCTTTGTGAAAAGTTTTAAAAGCTAACGATAAGAGATGTATTTATGGAGTGGGGAGAATTTTAGATTCTTTGGAGAGATGCACTTATCCCAGAACTCGATACGTGATCGGACGGATCGTTTGAAAATAAAAAAGTTTTTTTTTTTTTGAGAGATATATAGAAATTAAAATTCATATCGCGAAATAATAAAACTTTCGATAGCAGTCGACTAAAGATCTTTCTATAAAATTATAAAATGGAATTTAAATAAAACTAGAATTACTGTAAAATAGAAATTAACTTTCTAATTTAAGAAAAACGTATTAAACTCTCTAATTTTTCTATTAAGAAAATCACGATATATTCCAATGGTAATTCTTATTAAAAAGTTATATCAGAAAATCCGTTTATGGTACATGCCAATTAACTTGCCAGGAAGCACGCAAGTGAGTGTGTTACCCACGACACTTTTCTACTTTCGTCATGCCATACATTTTTTTCGAATTGATCTCATGGTGATTATTTTCACCACTACTATATTCCATTTTTTATTAGTTAGACGTCATATTTTTTTTCTCTTTCTGGATTTCTGGCAAATTGCCAGATTCTGGTATTAAACGTTGCAACGATAAGTGTCAGCGACACGCACCCAAACTGAGACTGCCTATGACGCAAGTTCGAAGCCCGCAAAAATCTTCCAACGTCGTATCTTTCGTCTCGTGCCAAATTTTCTTTAATCTCGTGCTGGCGCTTCCAAAGAATCTCGATAGAATTCCTTGATATTCATCGCGTTAAACGTTATATGAGAAATATTTTTCCGTTTAGTGATGAAAAAAAAAAAATGACAGGATCAAAATTTAATTTTTTATTATTTTTATTACTAGACGAGTCATCATGGAATTATAAGAATGAAAATACTTTTTGAAAATGTTATCATTATCATTAATAATGTAGACTGATCATCTCGGCGTTTATGATTAAATCAGACTTCTTTATTTTCTTTGGAATTCATAAAATGATAATGTTTTTCTATGGAATTGTATTACTCGTAATATTTATCGTTATGATCATTCTTGCCTGTTTTCTTGACATTCTATGCGATTTTTGAATTTATTTTCTCGCTTTCGTTCGAATCATATGTCATTCGATGGAGATATACGTTTATTGGAAAGATAAAAAGGATGCTCGAAGCAATGCTCTGTGATTTATGAAGTCGTCATCGATCGAAGAGAGAAAAAAGAGACGGTGACAAGAAGATTGAAGAAGCCATATGCATTCGGAAAGATTAACGTACTTCATACATGCACCACTTTTGTGCGTGAGATGATTTTTATTCGTGTCACGAGAGTTACAAAGTCGATTGTGCATTTTTGATATAACAAGCAACATCGAGGAACTGCGACTTGAAAAGCGACAAGGTAGAACAAACAAAGAATGGAATAGAGAGAATCGAGACAACTTTGTCGAACAAAACTTCGTCTCGATTGAAAAATCTATGTAAGTCTTAAAAGTAAATCAAATATAATATTACAAATCTGTTTAAGAATAAATTATTTTCGCGTTTATGAATTATGACTTGATTGCGTTCCGGCATAGTTCTTAGTACATTAGGTGTTTAATCGATTTTATATAAATTAATGTAATCATCTAATAACTTTCATAGATTTTTGTAGAGATATGGGAAAGATATGGGAAAATTGATTATTATATTTTTTACATTAAGGAGACTTTATTTTTATTAGAAAATATACTTTTCATTTTTTAAACGTCACAACAAAAATTTTAGAAACATTTATGAGATCTGCAAAATTGATCGTCATTTACCGGGTGGGGGGGATCCCCTTTGACATTCAACGTGTTAATTGAAAGACGTATTGGACACTCTACGATGAGAATATATTACTACGATCGTTTTGAAACTAGATCATGCTCACGGATCGTTACAATAATAGAACAAATATTTTACCAAATTATCAATCAAGAAAATTATGATCTAAATTGACAATGTTAGTGATTTGTCCGATGTGATATTAAAATAAATGTTTAATATCGTACATCCTTGTAAACTTTATGTAGGACTATTTAAACATGACCAATATCATACATCCTTGTAAACTTTATGTAGGACTATTTAAACATGACCAATATCATACATCCTTGTAAACTTTATGTAGGACTATTTAAACATGACCAAGTTTTATCAACTTACCTAGCGACACTTTCCACATGTTAAACGTGAACGCGCTTGTATGCATACTTCAAGAAGAACTGGCTTTGCGAGTTTTGAAGAGCTAAAGAGAAGAGAGTTGTTCGTACAATATATCGAGGAGAAAGAGGGAGAAAGAGAGAGAGAGAGAGAGAGAGAGAAAGAGAGAGAGGGAGGGAGCTTGGGATAAAAGGAAACGCTCGCAGAGTGCGTGACGGGGGTCAACAGGAAGTAGCATCATCGTCCTCGTCGACGGCTGTACGATCGAACGACGCGTGCAAAGCAAGGGGAACGTCCCTTCGTTCGTTCAACAAGAAGAGAGAAAAAGAGAGGAGATACGCGTCGAGGCATTCCCGCATTCCAACATACCGTGAGTGCAACTCGATGTAATGACAGTCGTACGAAGAAGAGCCTGACGGCCAGTCAATGGCAACAAGGTGTAACTCGTAATATTTTTAGTACGTATCGACGTGAGCCTTACGATTCCTTTTGCCCACCAGCGAAAGTTCTTTCATTGTGTGTTAAACGATACGTATATATCGTTTTCTTGCGATTTTATCCTTTACTAGTTGTTCAAACTAGAAAGTATTTATCAATAATCTTAATTAAAATTCCACTTCATTGATTAATTTATTTATTTAACAATACGTCCTTCTCTTATCAAAGTTTATAAAAACTTGATAGATTTTAGGCAAATTTCAGTATGATTTTTCTATTATAATTATTATCACGAAATAAAATTAGTGAATCATTTACTTTCTTTATGGTGAAATTTAAGATCAAAATAATTATGTGACTATAATTGGTAAATATCTAAAATTTTTAATGTTTCATATTTCTATAAGGAATTACAGATTTGCATTCAAATATGATAAGATTAAAATATAACAAGTGTATAAGCGTATAAGTGTATAAGAAACTATTATTGGAATATACTTATCTTCAATTTGTAAGTAGTGATTTCTTCTTGTCATGAAAATTTTCGTAATTTTTCATTTTGAACAAATATTTTAATTAATTATATTTTCAAATGTTACCAGTGATATAATTGTAACCAAAATTGCATAATTTTTTTATCCAAGAACGAAAATTCATTGAAGGAATGTTGAGAATTTTCATTCGTCGCGCATTCTAATTACGGTCGTTAACGAAGCTGTACGTTGCTAATGTGCTTTTTAAAATCCGCCCTTTCTGAAAATGTATCATATTTTTTTTTTTTTTTTTATGTAATCGCAGACGCCCTGACCGCGTCTCTCTTTGACTTTGACGTTAGCCACGTTTTAATCATCATTGACGCAAGCAGAAAAAATTTTCTACCACGAATTGAATTTACCAGAGCAAATGGGATTCTTGTAGAACTTTCACATATGTACATTTATTTATATACATATACGTATGTGTACAGGATGTTCCAAAATAAGTATTATCATTTTAATTATTAAATATTATAGAAATAATGAATATTAAAAAAAAAATTGATAATACTGTGATAAAGATATTTTTGTATTGGCTCAAGTATTTTTAAAAATTGTTTTCTCTTCTCGTAGATTCGGAAATATTTAAATCGTAGTAGTTATTACAACACCCTACCTATATTATATGTACAACGGCAATACATGTATATACATATGCATAAATTTCTACCCTGCCGTTTTCTATCTTCTCCTCTTTTTTTTTTTTTTACTTTTCTTTTCCCGCTTTTAGTTCACTACCTTCTTCCTCATACCGTCGCTATTCGACCATTCAAACCTTCTTTGTACAATTAGAAGTCTCAGTCGTTGCAAACGACGAAAAGGGTTGCTGAGCAAGGGAGAGGTTAGAACGAAAGAAATTGAAAGAGTGAAAGAGAAAGAGGGAAGAGAGATCAATATGCATCTCTCTTACCAACACGACCGGATGTCGTCGGGAAAGAACACCTGAAAGAGTGGAAAATCCTCTTTTCCTACGTGTCAAAGTATTATTCGGAATTATTCATCCGTATAAGAAAAGAACAAAAAATAGATTTTTCAAAAGAGCAGCCGTTTTCGAAAAAAACGTTTTGCTTTCCAGTCAGTATGTTGTCCTCGTCACGCTTCAATAACGACTTTCATAGAATCAGGGTGGGCCTCGTTTTACGCCCGCTATGCTACTTCCGGTACGTCATGTAGCCAGATGTTTAGAATGGCTGTAATTCGTCGGAATACATATGCATTTTGTATTTCTCGTTTTCCTTCCTGTTGAGTCTGCCAATTATGCTTGTAAGGTACGATCATTCTCCTCGACTTTCCTTGTATTCATTAATGGCGTAGCTTGTTTCAAAAATCATATATTATCATCGAGATACGCGCATTGTATCCTCGCACCAAAATTAATCACACGCGCCGAACTGGAGTTAGGAGTTATTCTTAAATGAATATAGCCGAATTGTAACAAATGGATATATTTTAGAAATATACTGTTAAATATACAATTGCTACTACAATATATTTTATAAACGAGATTAACTGCGTTTTAATGTTTTATGTAGATTTTTACATAGTGAATTGGGAATACTGAATGATATCGATTAATTATCCGAAAAAACGCTTGGAGAAAATTAGAAAAAGGGAAAGGAAGAGAGAAAAATACGAGGAGTTTGTGTGAAAAGAATGAAAAAGGGAAAGAGTTATCCTTGATTAATTGGGATTTTGTCCGGATTATTACTTTCGAGGTTGTTTAAACATTCTTATATGCAGTTATTGATACCAAGTGGTCGTACTGCTGCGATTAAAAAAATAAATATTTCAAAAGTAAGTTTATGATGAGCGTTATAAATTGTTTGGCCTAGAAAACTTCGGTTGCTCGATCGAAGATATTCCAGAAAATTGAGCATTCAGGGAAATATCTAAATATAAATAAGCATTGGCCATGGTCTCTTAGTCGCGTTTTTCTATGGGATCTATGTAGCGAGTGTCTAAAGAAATTTCAAGGACAAGCATCTGGTGTTGCATTAAAAAACCTTTAGTTCAACGTTCAACCTACAAGGGTGTGCCATATGCGCTTCAACACTTCCCTTTGCGATTGGATTAGGAAAGCGTTGATGAAACTTTTTGAACTTCATTTATTTTTTATTAATTTTGTATACTTTTTACAAATATTTAAAGAAGCATTACTTAAACAATATATGATTTATGTAATTACATAGAAAATAGTTAGAATAGCAGAATTTTAATTAAACGAATACAACAATGCAAAACTAATTACATTTACACTTTTATATTACCATAAAAAGAAATAGAAGATCCTGTTTGATTATTTAACTTATATATGATTCTCGTTACCTGCGGTTTTGTCATAGTATATTTATACGTTTTCGCAATATCTATCACTACTAATTACGTTATTATATCTGTTAGAATAATGTGCTATTAAAGTGAACTACTATATCTATAAATCTTTTTGTGATTTACGATGAACCGTGACGTTACCGATAAAATTCGAAGAAAAAAGGATGTAATTACGTTTGAATCCAATGTTAGATTCGTTAGAATCGAGGAAATTACGAAGAGTATAGTACGATAAACGGACGTACATACCTACATGCGGAAGAGAGCTCACTATCGACCGACTCGCCATTTGTTACGAGTTTTCGTGGGGGAGAAAGCGAGTCTTCTCGAAGCGCGCCGGGAGGTCACGCCTCTCTCGTTAAAACAAGCAAACGCACGATCGTAGTATAAACGTGTACACATTATTGGGTAAACATTTTTCCGCGAAAAAACGTGCTCGTTGGTGATTAATTTTAAAAAAAGCTACATCAAAATTGGACTATGGTATCTATGATAAGAAAAAAATATTTTCCAAATGAAATAAGATTTACTCGATTCGTCTTTTCCGCGTATGAACCTTGATTAGTGAGGTGCATGCTCTTGATGATTTCTAACGGACTTAGCGTGTATACACTGACTCGTTTCACAAGTCAGGGTTACAATAGCGCTACGATAAAGTCGTGAGAATCATCAAGCGCGAACGATGATCTTGAAACATAAAGCAAATCTCTGTTTTTCTTCCTTTCTTTTTGTTTCTCGCAAAGACGAGGACTATAATCCTATGATAATATGATACGAAATTCCATTGTGTTGCAGTGAAATTCTTATTTATCGAGATTTCATCGAAACATTGTTTGTTTCGTACATAAGATTCAGAAGATTTTTTATTAAAGAATATGCAGTTGATCACTCGTGGTTTTAATTTACTTTATTTACTATAAATTTAATTAACTATTTTAATTTATCACTTCAAAAATAGATACGAAAATCTCGTCGCATTGATATTTTGCTCTATTTTTTGTTTTTCTTAGGTCTCCTATTCGGCCGATCTAGCGATCGAAATTCCAGGTAATTTGAGTCAAGGCGGTTCTTGGTACCGACTGGATTACAGTCCTGCTGTTGGTTATCCACAGCCAAACACTACTATAGCCGCAATAGACATCGGTGATGTTATCAAGTTCAGGGATGGTCTTCCGGGTACAAAATATGAGTTTTGGCTATACTACAGTAACGGCACTCTTCACGATTGGCTCACGTGGGCTGCTTCGATCACGACAGGTATAAAGTGTAAATAACATTAATACCTTTCTAAAATTCTTAGAACATAAACGTATACATATACGAAGTTCGAAAATATACTCCTGATATTCAGGCTGTATATATTTCAAACACGTTCTGACATGCATTTTAATGAAAACGAGCCGAGCCACGTTCCGTGGAAGTTTTTTCCGAACATGTATGTTCAATCACGAATATTTTCAACGATTCGAATAAACGTTCGTTGAGAATGATAAAGAAAACGTATTTTATTGGAAAGAATACAAATTGATGGATGTGACAGACGTGTCACATAATTCATGATAATTGTTCGCGCTTCAGCACCGGATCCACCCTCCAATTTGACCGTATCTGTTCGCAATGGGAAAACCGCGATCGTATATTGGTCGCCGCCAGCCCAGGGCAATTATTCTGGTTTCCGCCTGAGGGTACAAAGCTTCAGCGACACCGGAAATCCAAGGACGAGTGTGATACCCGCCGATGCCGTGCCCTATACACTTCGTGATCTGACGCCCGGGGCGACATACTCCCTTCAACTCTTCACGGTGCTGGACACCAAAGAGAGTGTGGCCTACACAAGCAGGAACTTTACAACCAGTAACGTTTCTCTTTTATTACTCATCGATTAACATAGACATTTTAATGGAGTATTCGTGATAATTCATTTAATTTGCTTTCTTTCGTTAGAACCAAATACGCCAGGGAAGTTCATCGTGTGGTTTAGAAATGAGACTACGTTATTGGTACTCTGGCAGCCACCTTATCCTGCTGGGATTTATACCCACTACAAAGTTAGCATTGATCCCAAGGATGCGATCGAATCGGTCCTTTATGTGGAGAAAGAAGGTGAACCACCTGGACCAGCTCAGGCTGCGTTCAAAGGACTCGTTCCTGGTACGTGTCTATGATTTAAATAAAATTATGGGTTAAATATTCCTTGCCTAAAAGCGGTATTATTTTCGTAAAAAGTGAAAGAGACAGCGAACGTATAATTTTTCTGGTTGCAATTGTAAAAGAGTGTGAATAATTCATGTTGACCGATATAATTTCTTTTTATTATTCATACAGGTCGAGCTTACAACATTTCGGTACAAACAGTTTCTGAAGATGAGACCTCGACTCCAACGACTGCTCAATATCGTACCGTACCATTGCGACCTTTGAACGTAACTTTTGACAAATCTTCTATAACATCTACTTCATTTAGAGTGTTCTGGAAACCACCGAATGGAACATCCGAGTTCGACAAATATCAGATATCTCTCGGCGGTAATCGAAGACTCGCACCTGTTACTAAAAACCGGGATGATGAAAGTAGATTGGAATTTAAGGACTTGGAACCTGGAAAAACATATCAGGTTGTTGTAAAAACGGTCTCTGGCAAGGTCACCAGTTGGCCAGCTAGTGGTGACGTTACTCTCAGTAAGTTCTTTTCATTTTCTTTTTTTTCTTTTTTCGATAAACACAATGTATTATTATTTTTTACATTTGTGTCATACAAATATTTATATTGCCATTTTTTGTTCAGAACCATTACCGGTCCGAGATCTTCGAGCAGACATCGATGAGAGAACAGGTATGGTTGAAGTATCATGGAATCCGGAAAATAGTAGTACGCAAGATAGTTATAAGCTTCAGTATCATGAAGTGGAAACGACTATCGGTGGTGATAGCAACACTTTAACAACTGATAAAAACAGAGTAAGACATTTTATTCCAAAAAGAAAGAAAAAAAGGACAAAAAAATAATTAAAAAAGATTACTTTTTTATATCATCATTTTTTATTACAGGTCACATTGGAAGCTCTGCTGCCAGGTCGAAATTATTCCATAATCATCCAAGCGATCAGCAGTAAAGTTGAATCAAATGAGACAGTACTTTATCAAGTAACACGTCCGTCTAGTCCGATAATCGAAGATTTGAAATCGATCGAGAAAGGTTTGAATATATCCTGGAAGAGTGATGTAAACTCCAGGCAAGAAAAGTTCGAGGTGACGCACAACAGAAACGATACAGGCGAAAGTGCGACCACCTTGACCACAGAGTCGCACATTGTTTTAGAAGATCTTTATCCTGGTGCGGGATATGAGGTCAAGGTTTTCGCTATTAGTCATGGCCTTAGGAGCGAGCCGCATGCACACTTTCAAGCAGTCCGTGAGTGAACCTTTAAATATGCAATATTTACATGTGTCCATGAGAAATGAAGACAACGATGATTAAGTTTAAACTTTTCAATTTTCCAGTGCCTCATCCACCAAAGAATTTGAGCATTGAAAAAGTTACCAGTAACACAGTACTTGTCCATTGGGAAGCACCAACGGATTCAATATTTTCTGAATATTCTATTAGATATCGTACGGAAGACGAACCAAGATGGGTAAAGCTTCCAAGTGTTCGAGAAATTGGCGAAGCGGAAGTCGCCGATATGACACCAGGAGAGAGATACACGATACAAGTAAATACTGTAAGCTATGGAGTAGAAAGTTTACATCCCTTACAAGTAAATCATACAATTCGTAAGTATATTTCTTTGCGAATGATGTACTTTATAACAATGTTCTCATGTACAACGATTATTTCTTAGGACCAAATCCAGTATTAAACATTCATCCAATCGTGGATTCAACGAATGTGACATTAGAGTGGCCAAGACCCGAAGGTAGGATTGAAACCTACGTGATAAGATGGTGGCCTGTCGAGAATCCGCAAGATATAAGAGCAAAAAATGTCACTGAAAGCCCCGAAATTTCTGCTCTTATCTTCGACGAGAACACCGTTCATACGGAAAGAGTACTCGTTGGCGATCTGATGCCAGGGATGCAGTATTCCTTCATCGTCTATACCATATCTTATGATCTAGTCAGTGAAATCACCAATTTAACGACAAGAACAAGTGAGTAGTCAGTCTCTCGAGGTCAAACGAATGAAATTTGATTTTTGTGTTTTCATTTCAAGTGAGTAAACTATCTTTGTTTGACGCAATGCTTAACGAATTCTGTACGTGCATATGTGCTAATAGAATATTATGTGACTCAATTCATCGTTTATTCTTATCTTTTTTGTCTCTCACGACTAATCTGTAAACAGACGAATCTTATGTTTTTCTTTCACATTTCCTCGCTTACTACGTCGCTTTTGAGATAAAAGAGACAGGACAGTACAAGATGTACGCGCCGATGTTTACTCATAAATAGGCGAATTAAAATTAATCCGGATAAAAGAAAACGACTCTGTCGAATCCAGTGCCGCTGATCCAGTCCGAAGTCGTGGTGGTGGTAGATCGCGATCAACCGGGCTCTTTAACGCTAAGGTACACCCCAACACCGATTCAATCATCGAAATTCGATCTTTATCGCTTTCGGATCAACGACGAGAACAATACGACTAAGGAGCGTCGTGTAGATGATACTGATACGAAGGTCACCTTTACTGGCCTTACACCCGGTAGGCTTTACCAAGTGACTGTGTGGACTGTCAGTGACAACGTGGAAAGTCGACCATTGATTAGACAGGATAGACTCTGTAAGTATTTTTCTCTGAAATGGGATCGAAAAAGACGAGTCTTACTTTTCTCGATCAGCGCGTACGTACGACTATGTATTTGATTTGTGTTCCTCATTTTTCTTTTAACGTACCGTGAGACAGTACGCTTATAATGCCACATCGAAACGTGGTATATTCATTTTATCGCGTGTTTACATTTTTGCTTGATAAGCTTAATTTCATTGTTAGCAAGAAGGATAATTGCAAATTCGGTGAACGGTTCGGATCCAAACGACATATCGCATTACAGTATACCTTCGGAATAAATTCAAGAAAACTCAAACGCGAGGATCTCGTTTTCAGATCCTGAACCGATCACTACGATAAATGCGACCGACGTTAACGATACCAGGATTACGTTGACTTGGGACGTGCCACGAGGAGAATATGACACTTTCGAAGTGCAGTATATAAACACCGAAGGCAACTACATCCAAAATTTAACATCTGTTAACACGATAACCATATCCGACTTGAAGCCATATAGAAATTACACGTTCACGTTGGTCGTTCGCTCAGGAACTGAATCATCCTATTTGAGGGTGTCGAATCCGCTTAGTGCCAGTTTCACCACGAGCGAATCTTATCCTGGTAGAGTGGACAAGTTTTATCCAACGGATATACAACCTAGTGAGATCAGCTTCGAATGGTACTTGCCGAGTCAGGAGCATAATGGTATCATCAGAAAGTACAGCATCACTTATGGCTTGGAGGTTAGTTTCTTGAAATAAAATTTTACCATGATTATTAAATATTCAATGTCTATGTTCATTGAGATTGAAAATTGATAGCCATCAATGACTAAATAACAAGATAAATAACATAAAGGAGAAGCACGTGACAACATTTTAGGAATCTTAATGCGTCATTGTTAATCGATCATTGCGTTAATTGTTTCTCCGCATTCCCTCAGGGCTCAACGCACACGCAAATGCAAGACTTCAGGTCAATTGAATTTCGTGGTGTCATAAAATCCCTCATACCTGGCAAGACGTACCTCTTTCGCATTCAAGCCGAGACGAAGGTCGGTTACGGGCCTGAAGTAGTTTGGAAACAAAAGATGCCAATAAGGGCACCACCAAAACCGCCCACTCAAGTTGTACCAACCGAGGTCTGTAGGAGCAGTACTACGATACAAATACGGTTTAGAAAGAATTACTTCAGCGAACAAAATGGTGCTGTAATTTCGTATACTATCATCGTTGCTGAAGATGACAGCAAAAATGCATCTGGTCTTGAAATGCCTAGCTGGAGAGACGTTCAGGCTTATAGCATTTGGCCTCCTTATCAGGTAAACATTACTTTCGATATTCTTTTTCTTATTAAAAAAGAAGAAAAGCAATGAAGAAGAAAAGGAAAATATTCGTTAATTATTTTCACGAATCGATTACCATATTGTAATTTTTATTCAAAGCAAAATTGTGCCACTATCACGAGGATAATTTTCCACTGTAACATCTTAGCACGTATGATTACGTAAAACAATGTGTTCGACATGATTGGATGACTGTGCGTAATCCTTTTTTGTATATATCTCAATGTAGGAGTTAATAGTCCATGGAAATTGCTATATCCGGTTCATCATCGATTTTTTAACGATACATCTAGTAAAGAAATAACGAATTCTTCTTCGATATAGACTTCACTTTGCCATTTAAACTAATGTCAAACGTATTGACGTTGCTATATCGCGAGATAGCAGATGTGAATAATCAATTCAACAAATTATTCCAAATGGCTCATTAACTTGTAAGATCACGGACATGTCGCATAAACGACTCACTATTACACTTGCATCACGGACAACCGTATAACTTTGAATCTCCTTCGTCTCTAACGCGATATGTGCAATGCTATACGAAACGATAGAAGTACTCAACAATACTGTAGTAGCTATCGGAGCTTCTAATCGAGAACACGCATGAAAGAGATGGACACTTTGAAGAATCTTATCGTGAATACTAGTAGATTAATCGTTCAGGTGAAGTTTCTTTGATAAAATCTTGTTATCCTTCCGTCAAAGACTTATGATTTACGAAAGTTCAACAGCTTATAAGTTTGAAGTGATTACGTGACTTGTACGTTTGTTCTTAAATTGACAAACGCGGAGATTGAAGTAGTGTTTTTATAATCTGATTATATGAATAATTATGAGTAGAAAATTAATATCACGATGTTTCTTGCGAATTGAAAAATGAACGGGAGAGAACTTTTTATTTTTAACTCAACAAATGATTTCTTGAAATCTTTGTTATACGAAAATACAGATGAATGGTAATATTATTATACTATATAATATGGATTTAAAATAATGAATTAATTCATCTGATAAAAATTCCAAGGAAATTATATTTCGTGTATAACGTGAAATCACTTTGAAACCGAAAATAGACTTGATTCGTTTTAATCATTACATATGCAAAATATGACTCATACTTGCACTTGGTGATAATTTAACTTAACTCTTCGTACCTCTGCTAGCTTATTGCGCAATGTACATTGTTATAATCTAATTGTTAATGCGATTTCATTAATATTATAATCACGAATGAATAATATCATGAATGAAAAACTTACATCAGATTTGCATGTAGGTTATTGATAGTGGATGTAGGTAATGATAATGGATATATCTTTCTTATATATAACGATTCATTTTCATTTTTTTAGGTCATGGAGCCTTATTATCCTTTTAAAAATGGATCGGTAGAAGACTTTACGATCGGGTCTGAAAATTGTGACAACAAAATTGGCTATTGTAACGGACCCCTAAAATCTGGTTCAACCTACAGAGTAAAAGTACGAGCTTTTACAGCTCCTGACATGTTCACGGATACCAGCTATAGTTTTCCAATTCAAACAGGTGAGAGCGATCGAGCGAAAATATATTAAATTTGTAGCATTTGTCTATAATAGATACGATACTAAAAATAACTTGAAATAATTGAGTTGATTAAAATAAAATTCACATTGATTGCTTTTCATTTATTTATTTTCAATAATTTCAATATTTTCTTTCAATTGTTTATAATAGAGATAAAAAATATTGAAACAAATAGAAATAGCATGATCTAATTTATTTTATTAATTTAATGATTTCAATCAAAATGTTTATCTCTTATTCTCATAAAATTCGATATCATCGCGTGTTTCATACGTTCATTATTAATATATATTACAAAAGTGAGCATATTAGTAAAAACATCACTAAATTCATGCCTCGTTATTTCGTGTACATGTCTGTCCAAGGATTGCTGCTGGCAGGTAATTATGGTTGTGTAACTTATGCAAATCGTTTTCCATAATACGCTTGATGCAAGATAAATAATATTCGGTATTCGCCGTGTTTGTTGAACAGATAAGGATAACACAGCTATCATAGTTGGAGTAACTGTCCCGATTGTTCTTCTATTGTCTTTATTGGGTATCGGCTTGCTCGTGAGGAGAAGACGAAGCCAAGGAAGAAAGACTACTGAGACCAGAGCCACAGATAATTTATCTTTACCAGATAGTGTTATAGAAACGAGGTAAACTGTTCAGTTTATGTCTAAAGATATCTAGAAGGGAAATATTTTCATTTTTATGATGACGTAAATGATGAATAGCAATATCGTACATAATTTCTCACTGTACGATATCAACTGTCATTACTTGTTTTTTTTATTTCGTTAAAATGAGTCTTTTGTTTATTCATTTCTTTTAATCGATTTCCAAGTAGGCTTTTAATCGTTAATCATTCAAATCAATATAAAGGAGTATAGAAAACGTAGTTGATGTAGGTTATGTCGATAGAAATGCATTGTAGATGGTAAAACGTGCAGATCATTATACTTATGAAACCCGGCTTAATGATGTGCGATTTTTTTTTTAATTCGAATTATTTCTTTACAGTCGTCCCATTAAAGTAGAAGATTTTTCTGAACACTATAGAAATATGTCGGCGGATTCAGATTTTCGCTTTTCGGAAGAATTCGAGGAGCTTAAGCACGTTGGGAGGGATCAACCTTGTACTGCTGCTGACTTACCATGTAACAGACCAAAAAATCGTTTTACGAATATATTACCTTACGATCACAGCAGATTTAAATTACAACCGGTAGACGACGAAGAGGGCTCGGATTATATAAACGCTAATTATGTTCCTGTAAGTAAAACAAAAAGATAAAATATTTTTAGTTTAATCGAAGATCATAATAATAATGATCTTTGATAATAATCGAAGAATTAACCAAAGAATAATTTTAATACTTAAGCGTATGCATATATATATAATTTTTGTGATGGATGTCTTAATCATCGTTTTGACTTAATACGATGCATTTTACATTGTATCAGGGTCATAATTCACCAAGAGAGTTTATCGTAACGCAAGGTCCTTTACACTCAACGCGTGATGATTTCTGGAGAATGGTGTGGGAGAGTAATAGCAGAGCTATCGTGATGCTCACGCGATGTATCGAAAAGGGTAGGGAGAAGTGCGATCATTATTGGCCCATGGATACTTTGCCGGTTTACTATGGTGATATTTGTGTAACGATATTAAACGAGGCGCATTATCCAGATTGGAGTATCACGGAGTTCATGTTGTGCAGGGTATTTTTGAATTTTTGTTTTCTTTTGTCTCACGTTAATCGAATGTTAGAAATCAATCTATCGTCTTTATCAGGGGGACGTGAAAAGGGTGATACAACATTTCCATTTCACAACATGGCCAGATTTTGGTGTTCCAAGTCCACCCCAAACATTAGCAAGATTTGTTCGAGCTTTCCGAGAACGAGTAAGACCAGATCAACGACCAATAGTCGTTCATTGTAGCGCTGGTGTAGGACGTAGTGGTACATTTATCACGTTAGATAGGATACTTCAACAGATCTTGGTATCGAAATACGTTGATATTTTTGGAATTGTTTGGGCTATGAGAAAGGAGAGAGTTTGGATGGTACAGACTGAGCAACAATACATCTGCATACACCAGTGTCTTCTTGCTGTCTTAGAAGGACAAGACACTACAGGACCACCTCGTGAGATTCATGACAATCAAGGGTTCGAAGGTGAGTTCACATCTTTGTTTTGTCTCAGTACTTACAAGTATTTCTATTTCTATGTCAGATATACGTCGAGTCGTGTAATTTGCGGTGCATGGAAACAGGAGAAGCGATAGAATCTCGATAATGTTTGGGAAACTATCTCAAATTTGTATTCGTGTTTCACATTTGAATTTCATGATTAATCTTTCGATGATACGATTTTTTTTTCGTATAATTTAAAAATACTTCTATTCGCTGTCAAATATGAGACACGAACACGAATTTTTTTTCTTGTCGCCTGATATGAAAATTTGATACAAAAGTTCGTTGAAGCATTTGTCTAATATCGATGAAAATAAGATCATTTTTATAATGGTGGCGGTAAATAAAATAATGAGTAGTGTGGTAACGGAGGCCAGTTTTGAGAGTAGAAGAAAAGAAGGAAGAGAAAGTAGGTGTTTCGCTTTTTGGTAATCAAAATCGTATCGCCTCGTTGTATAGTCACTGACCACACCTTTTGCTACCTTTTATAACATTTGAATCCAGGAAAGAATCGAAGCTCGGTCGAAAACGCTAAGAGTCCTGCCGAGGATGAAAAGGAGAGGTGACCTTCGAACTCCGAATCCTGCGTCGATGGTAATTTCGACCGTCGCTTTTTCTCTCCGTGCACGAACTTGAATGTGTTGCATCTGTTAACATGATATCATTATACACATAAATCAACGTATATATAATATACGTGTATATATGTATATACACCTATATGACGCGCATAGTGATGCATGCAAGATGATCATGACGATAAAACACGAAAGAAGGCGGAGGAACTTGGCCGTGGAAAAAGTCCGCTGATCGTTAGAATTTTGCGTAATAGAAAATTCATTGTTTGCATTAATAGGCAAATAAATGAAAAGCCAAAAAAAAAGTAGAAAGAAAGAACTTTTCAACAACGTTGCTGCCGCCTCTGCATTGGTGCGATGTTCGCCAAAAGATTTGCCTGCCTACGTATTAACAGCTTTAGTGCAAAAATCTTTTATTCTGTGCAAACTAAAATTCTCATTTCCAAATAACTATTATGGTTAAGAAAACAAAAAAAAAAGAAAAATGAAGAAATTATGAATAATCTTATTAACCGTAAAACATTGTGCCAACACGAGTTGTATATTCGTGTAGAAATAGTGAAAGCATTGTTTTCTTACTGAATTAATGCTGTATTGATATTCGCTTTTCATCGATGCGTGTTTCATAGAACGCATAATTTCTAATCGAAGCATGATTTTGATACGATGAATTTGCAAAAGTTTTTGGTAACAAAATAATCATTCCTTTCCTTGTATATCTTTGCAGATGACGAAGGAATAGCCGAGTCGGGAATGTGATGATCCGATTATTGGTTATTAAGGATATCGACTTGCGAGCATGGACGTCCTATTTCTAAAATATGTTAGTATCTGACGTACGTCTGATTCTTCAGGGTTTTCTGAATCTCGCCGAAAGAAAGATCAGAGAAAAGTCAGAGGGATTTAGGGAAGATATTTAGAAAAGATAAAATCAAATAACAAATGAAACAGAGAAAGAGAAAGAGAAAGAGAGATAGTACGATCAATTTTATAATCCCATTTGGAATCTTTCACGTTGTCGGATGTTTAGCTACTCACCGACGATAAGTATAATCAATCAGAGGACTTGTTCGACTCAATAACGTTGTCCATACTCAGTTTCATCCGACCGAAAACTTCCAGTTTAAAGGGAGTTTGATCTCATCGATTTACTCTTATTGCAAACAATTTTTGCTCTAATGCTGTTATTAAGACAGCCTTGTCAATCTTGAAGACAAGAGGAAAAGATTGAATTTGAAGCTGTCAAGTGCATTCATCGAATGACAAAGGAATACAACGCTGTATGATCGTTGTTGCTTGAAAAAAAAGAAGAGAGAGAGAGAGAGAGAGAGAGAGAGAGAGAGAGAGAGAGAGAGAGAGAGAGAGAGAGAGAGAGAGAGAAGTCGTAATATATCGTATACGCGTAGCTGCCATTTTCTGTGCATAGTAATTATCGTACGTGCTCGCGTTGATCCCTTAGATAGATACAGATTTGCATATCATAATGAATTACCAAGTGAACAAATTCAATTGGGTTGTCACGATCGATTCGCTTTCGTTTTAAATGCACGTATGAACATTTAGAAATTTGAAATTATTGACAAAATATTTTGTCCAATTGTTTAAAAATTAAATAAGAATTTTTATAATTCGAGCATTCTTCTTTAAGATTACAAATTTATGATGAATTTAATAACAAAACGTTCGAACGTGGATTTGTGACGAGTGCGACGTCGAAATTTGCTATTTCATCTAGCCGTTATCAAAAATGACAACCATCCGTCCAAGAGCCGTTCTAGACGTGCCAATTAAGTGTTAAAGAATTAATTAAATGAAGAAAGAAATAAAAGATGTGGACGAAGCGGGAAAAAATGTGAAGATACTGTTTTTTGAATCATTACTCTCGAGTTAGGCCAAACAAGTGGGAACAAGAAACTCGCATCTTCGTAGAAGCCATATCACTTTTTCATGGATAAATCACTAACCGATAACGTGTCTTTATGGTTATCGAACTATTTCAGACGAATATCTTGTGAAACGTTTAATATATTGCTTTCAGTATTTAAGTTCGATTTTTTAATGCAATTAAAGAAGGTACGAGAGAGTACTTAATTTTTCGTAAAACGACAAAAGCGAGAGAGAGAGAGAGAGAGAGAGAGAGAGAGAGAGAGAGAGAGAGAGAGAGAGAGAAAGCAACATTCGAAACGATAAACAACGAGGTCCAATCGAAACATTTTTTTGCGATATTTTTCCGATTAGATAGAAAAAAAGAAGTTTTCAAAAGTGAGGAAATTTTGGAATAGAAGGGACATCGCGTATTTTTGGAAAACTTTTATTATCTAATAGCGAATTGCTGAATGAAAAATTTTCTTACGTTCGATATGAATCAAGAATGTTCAAAAACCGGAAAAATCAACGAAGCATTGTAGGAACGAAATCTTAGACTCGGTAAATGCATTTTGCACATGTCTATCAAAAACAAAAAAAAATGATAAAGAAAACGAAAAACGAAACGAAACAAAATAGATTAAAAAAAAAAAAAAAGGAGAAAATATGTAGAGTGATACTGTTTTCCATAATAAAAGCGCTAACTTTTGTGTACGCGTATGTATATGTATGTGCAATCAATAATCGTACTTGTTGATATTTTTTAAAGATAAAAATGAAAAGAAAAGGAGGAAACGAATCTCGCTAATTCGTAGTTTCTACCGCAGTGTTCTTAGGTGCAAATAATCTAATCTAAGGTGCCCCTCCCTCTCTACAGTATTCCTCCTTATGTTTAATTTTTCTATCTTTGGGTAATCGGGCCATTGTAAATAATTATAAATATATGAATATATATGTATACAAATATTTCCTAGGATGGATGCAAGGACAATGCTTTCTTTTTTACTTTTCTAATATTGCTAAATATCATTTTCATTTGTAAGCTTTACGATTTAAAAGAAACGTCATGCTTATCATCAATTAATCTTCTAAAATTTCTGAATTTTACCAGAAGAAACGAAACGCTCGATATTCTTGGAAAATTATTTTCGGTAAAGACTTTTTTCCCCCCAATGAGAAGTACTTGCGTTCATTCGTGTGAAACTCATTCATAGATACAGGCATATGTTCGTTAGTCTAATCTCAAATAATGAAGTCGTGAGCATGTAAGATACAAAAAATTCGCAAACGCTTTCATACACTTCTCGTTACTCGATAATAGAGTACTTTCTAATTGCTTCCAACGTTATTTCTTATTTGCCAATGCTCGTATTATCGTCGAAATATATTCTTAGAGGTATCTTCGTACGTAATTAAGTAATATATTCGAGGGATATTTATGCAATTCGACGTTTAAAATTTTACAGATTTCGGTGACCATATCAAAGTACGAACGAGAAAGGAAAATGTATTATATATATATAAGATATATATATAAAAGAAGGAAAGAAACATTTTTCTTAGAAGTCAGTAACATTTATAGCGCTACTGAAAAAAATAATACGCGACTTTAGCCGCGAGCATTACCATTAATAATTTTATGTTATTCTGTGATAAAACACGATTTGTGGTTCGCGGAGAAAGAACTACACATATATATATATATATATATATATATATATATATATGTAGATAGAAATAGAGAGAAAGAGAGAGAGAGAGAGAGAGAGAGAGAGAGGAGAAAATGAAAGATAAGGGACATTGAATACAATAATTTTTTCATTCATTTTCCGTGCAGGTAGAAAATAGTCGAAAAAGAATAAGAGAAGAATCAAATACGAAGGAAAGATGAAATTTACATAGGCGAAAGACAACAAGGTGATAGATAATAATAATGATAATAATAATAGTGATGATAATAATATTAATATTAATGATTCGTGGTATGTTTTGAATTTATTATGACGTTGTAAATATTAATGATAATAAGCTTGATGTTAAGGATCTACACACTTATATATACATATACATATATATATATATATGTATGTATATATATTTTAAACACAAGGTATCCGTATAAGGATGAAATAAAAATAAATATGGATGCCGAACTGTTTTGTATATAAACATTTTTTTACGAGATTATTGCGATAACAGCACGATGCGATTTAAAACGGAGAATGAACCTGCGAATAAAAAAGAAAAGAGAAGAATTCTCATATCATCGATTTTCTTTGCGCGTATTTCGTTTGTTTGTTTTTTTTTTTCATTAACTCTTTCTTCTTATCGATTCATTTTCGCAGTCACTTCTCTATACCAGCGTAATTACAAAAAGTTCGTAGGTTTATTATTATGAATGAGATATACATACGTGTGCTGTGGTATGGAAAAATTATATGGAAAAAATTTGCGCAAATGTAGTGTGTGTATGTGTATATGTGCGTGCGTGAAAGAGAGATAGAGACAAATTGTTCCACGTATTTTGCATAATCAATACGACTATGCAAAGGAAAAATAAAAAAAATGTGGTATGGTAAAATGCACGTTCATCAAATAAACGATGCTGATTCTGATAATTGATGCGTATTTTTTATCTTTGGACATTTTGTCTTGCACAATCGTTTTTTGAACTTACAAATAAATTTATTACTCTATTTTAATATTTTCTCAAGAAAATATCGCCCAACGATTTTCTTTTGACCGATTCTTGCATAAAAGAAAACTAAAAAGAAAGAAAGAAAGATATTGCACTTAAAGTTGACATTCTGTGTACTGTATAATGATGTCTTTTTTGTTATTGCTTTTTTCTGTTCTTTTGTACGTTTTCACGATTATAAGCTATAAATTTGTATGGATCGATCAACGAGAAATTTAAGGTTTGTATGCTAGATTAAAATTTCTTTGGGATGATCTCGTTGGTTGCTGCTTTTCAGCCGCCGATGACGATGAGGATGATACCGATAATGGTGGTTTTGAAGATTTCTGGGACAATATTTTCGAACTCATTGGTAATTTCGGAGGTAACGAGGACTTTTCTTTTTCCATTGTTTCGCGTAAGTTGTTTGAATTGCTCCTATTTCTGCTATTTGCCGAACGACCTAAAAAAAAAGTAAAGAATTTTTTAATGCTTTCATCGTTGTTTTTAACAAATATATTTTGTACAACGAGAGTTAATTTAGAAGACGATGAAAAGAAGAAACTTTTTTGAATTTCTTTCTCTCAGATAAATTAACCTTGCTCCTTTCTCTCTTTTCATGAATTATTAATTTGTATTAATTTTTAATCATTTTCGTATTAATAAATGTAAATTATACCGAAGTTATGACATAAAGAAAATTCTTAAAAAAAAAAAACATGTTATACTTTATGAAAAAATTTGTTAAAAATATGTAAAATTTAGGAATAGTATAGGCTTTTTCTTTTCTTTATTTTAACAAGTCTCATTTTTTTATTTTTTTATTTTTTGAGACTTATGAAAATGTTTAACATAGTTACTTAGTACCTCTTAGATGATTAAACATTCTTGAAAAAATTCCGGGGGATTCTTCCTCTGTCTTATCAACGGTTTCGATGTTCACATTAGTCGAATGTTTACGAAAAATCCTACTCAAGGATCCAGCACGTGGATGAGGAAAAAGCTTCTTTGGTGCGCCATCTTTGTCCACCAACTTCAACATTCTTCCCAAAGAATTGGTTTTGTCCTTCCTCGAAGTTTGCTCGTCGTATTTTTCCTCAGATTCTGTTATACTCTATCCATAGAAATTTGTTTTCCAGATAATTGATGTTTTTCCAAGAAAATTAAAATATTCAAAAATGTTGTAAAATGTTCAAAAATATAACGTTATATCGTAATGAATAATAATGTCTTAAAGCAAATAATTGATACATATCAACAATTATTATTGCTTTATTTATGTGCTCTGTTGTTCACTAATTCTTTTTTGTTAATATATTCGTAATTATACCATAAGTTAATAATTGAATAATAGAATCGTATATTACGAGATTCCTAACCATTACATTGTCCAAGTTTATTTCGGCTTTATCCATCTCGCATGTCTGTCCTCGGGATTTAAAAATCCTACCAACTCTATCGAGTGTTACGGTTTTAAGCCTCCTTGTATCTGCTTTTATGGTATCATTTCTCAATGGTTTTCTAATAACTTCATCATTGTTCACGTTTGCTGCGATTACGTATGAGGTCATCGTCAGTTACCTTCAGAATTATGAAAAATGCGTATATGTGTGTATGCGTGTATGTGCGTTCATAAATGTCTACATTGATTTAGATTAATTTCCATACATAAGAAAAGAGAGAGTCAACGACGGAGACAATTTTTTAACAAGTTTTCTTTTTTCTCTTTTTTATTCGACTCACTAATTAAGGGAACATTTATTTCTTTCTTTTTCACAATTGTAAATATCTGGAAAATATTTGAAAAATTTAATTTAAATCCAGTAAATTTACATTCGATCGTCCTACTTTTTTCAATAGACATTTGATCGCAAAAAAAATCTCTGAATGATTAAGAGTAAATACTTGGTTAGGACAAATATACGAAACTATGTTTAAGGAGGATCGTTAATCTTTTTTCCGGTAAAATTTTTGAGCTTGGATAATAGAAAGTGTGTAACAAAATCGATTAGCGTTTTTTCTTTGTTGACGACACAGGACTCGCATACATACACATTTTAACACGAGCTACTCTTGTGATAAATTTAAAAGTATATATTCGTGTTTTAGTACAGTTTGTTCAGAAAGTATTAAGTTAGAGAAACATCTAGTATTTTAATTAACGTAAATTAGTTGACTCACTGGAAAGTTTACGTGACGTTATTGGCACAGCTTCCTTAATTACTTCTTTCGTTCGAGTTGTACCGTCATCTTTACCATAACTAATTTCGCCAACTGCAACCTAGTAAGGATATTTTCTTTTTATTTTTGTTTTAACTTACATTCTCCATTTCGTTGCCCATATTTTTTTTTTCCTCTTTAGGAAGAACCAAAACGAGCTAAGTAATCGTAGTCGTATAAAGATTACTATAAATCGTAAATTAGTTAAATAAAAAAGGGATGCCCTTCTAACATATATGACTATAATAGACCTTCTTATGTTATTACATTTATTCGAGTTAAAAACAAGAGTAAGTATAATAAAAGTAGTTTCATATACCTCTTCGATTTGCGTTGCTTGCATGTTTCCTTCTTCTTTAACTTTATTCTGAAAGGTGTTAACGATGAAGCTATTGGAGTTCTTTTCAAACTTGCAAAACAATTTATCGTCTTTATCTTTTTGAGATATTTCACCTTGCGTTGTGATCGATGATAGTCTTGAGATATTTTCTAGAAATATTTTTCTTTCTTAAGTAAACACGTGGATATATTGAACGGTATCGCTGAATTTATGCGGACATTTCGATCGAAAAAATTTTTTATTGAATTAGCAATTGATTCGAAAGTGTTTATTTAAAACTTTTTATCATCTCATATATAAGAACATAATTTGATCATATAGAAAGGCGATGAAAATGAATTTATTTAGGTATCTCACTCAAGATAAATGAACAAAAGAAGAAAAAATATATATCCGCCTTTTCTTTATCCTAGTTACAATTAACTATTATCTTGATCAAATGGATTGTAGATCATTCTTTCAGTCCAAAATGTATATACTTCTTTTCTTTATCCTACTTACATTTAGCAATTACCTTGATCAAATGGATTGTAGTTTACTCTTTCAATCCTATTCTCTTCTATTCTGTTTTCTTCGTTGAAATCTTTACCGAGATACTCGGATTTATTCAGATTTTCTTGATTCTTATCATCGATCGATGAGACATCCTCACGTTGATTTGTCTTTTTAATTTGATTGTCAAGACGTCGGTGGATATCGCTCATTCCTGTTAAAGGAGAATTAATGGAGAAGGACACGGGAAGAGGAAGAATATCCTTCCTTTCTTCCTTGCTTCTCTCCTTCTTTGTTTCTTCTATTTTCCTTCCTTTTTTAGTTGCTCTTGCTTTCACTCCCGCAATTTATTCCCCAAGTCTAGTTCTTATTTGTTGCATAAAATCTAGCAATACGCTTAGTCACGCAAAGCCGAACCTTCTTCATCTAATTTACCGTGGCTGGACTCTCGAGAGAATAGTCGAGCATCGCCTTCTCGACTTCTACTGTTTCTTCACTTCTTCTTTTCTCATTCGTAGCTCGTTTCACGGTATCACGCGAGAATTCTTTGAAAATGAAATTTGAATTAGTACTAAAATTCGAGTGTGATTATACCAATTGAATCTTAGAATTCAGATTTCATACGGCTATATATGCATGCATATAGAATTAAATTTTTTGAAATAGATCTTGTATGGTATTTTCTTATATCGTTGACTTCTTTTTCATTTCATTTATGCAAAAAGTTTTAATTATACGAAGAATTACAGTTTGAACGATGGTCGATTATTATGAATGTTTGTTATTTAAATTAAACAACGTACTACTTTCATGTAAGTTTAGTTAATGTCTTGCTCGTTTATATTGTAATTTACATTTTCAATTAATGTCTTCCTGATAATGAACATTTTAGTAATTATATTTTATTTCTTTTTGTAAATTTTGTTTATATGTATTTTTTTTTTTTTTTAAGAAAGAGATATTTAATCATTTTCACCATCTCTTTCTTTTTTTCTGTATTTTTCATATTAATGATTTAAAACTATGAAAGCAGAACTACTTTATAAAACAAATTAATTTTACTATCTAACCAGCATCTGTTATGGGTAGATAAAAATGCTATTTCAAACGAGTTCAAGCATAGTAAAAGAATAACAATGTAAATAAGAGAATAGTACATCGGGAACGCCGGAAACGTTGCTTGTAGAGTCACCATTATTCTAATACTCACATGAGTATTCGCAGGCGTGATTAAAAGTCCTATCGAGAATTTTGTTTTATTGTTCGAAATATCGATTAGAAAATCAAGAACGCAAATTTTAAAGTATAGTCATCGTTACCTCGTGCGTCTCCAGATGTAGCAACCTCCACGTGGTGAGACCTGGATCGGTACTATCGGTTGTGATTAATCGAAATCTAAATCTAGATTTTATAAAGCAAATACTATCGGGCGAATGGCTATTTATTTCGGTACGTTTCCAAAATATTTTCTTTCTATTTCTAATCAAACATTAAATTATTTATATTTTACATTGCTGATGATACTTCGATGGATAAATAGAATTCTAAAATAATGTCTTCGAGGAACACACTAAAAAATTCTGATTTCTAATTTAAATAGATATAAGATTTTAATAAGAAAAAAAAAATTTTTTTTCTCTATTATTGAAGACTTAGATTTTATTTTTTTTATTTTTTTAGTAATTTTTAAAGTAATTGTAATAGTTAATAGTATAAAAGAATAAAGTTAACGTTAGCCTCTTGTATTATTTTTTATGTTATGTGTTATATATTTCATCGGTAGTAATATCAAGCTAATGTTTGCTTAAATACGATTTAACTATTTGTATAAATAATTAACTAGAATATAAAAATATAAGGTTTATATTAATACCAAACTCTTTTTAATTAATCTACCTTTAAAGAATTATAATCTGGCATATAGTTTTTTCTTGCTTTTGTCAAATGTATTACTATTTATACTACATATCAAAATTATTGTCACACATTAATTGAATTATACTTAGGCATGTCTAAAAGGGATATATTCTATATAAGCTTATACACTATATACATTATACGCTATATAAGCTTATATATGTCTATGATGAGGATAGTATTTTCTTAGCTGTTCTTTCATAGCTGTCACATATGCTATGGACAAAAGGTGTAGAACTACCATGAAGACTATGTTTTTAGAAAAGCTGTCGATAAAACAGAGGTAGATAAAGTAGATATCTATTGATCTTAATTCAAGAAAAATTTGAATATATGTGCATGGTAGTTACTATTATTTAATAATTAAACAATTAATTTTATATTAAATTACTTAGATCGATAATTTGCTGATAAATACAAATGTTATATTATTCATTTATTTTTATTCTTAAATCTATAACACCTGTATATCTGCAACCTTATTTACACAGTCGTAAAAAAATATCGATTATAAAAAAATTATGTCGATTATAAAAAAATTAACATACAATTTAATATAATGAAATTTAATACAAGTAATTTAAAAACGGACAATATATGTCCCTTGCTAATAAAAATGTAAAGCATACAAATTAAAAATCATCGAATCTATTTTAATAATCACCGAATAAGACATAGGTTTAATCAACTGACCGTTCGCGCTGAGTAACAGCACCTATAATTAGTATTTTCGAATAAGATCTGATCGCCTCAAATCGGACAGCTCAGTTTCCATGAAAATGAAACACGACGGTTAATAAAGGCAAAACGTGTTGTTCGTTATTACTTCGTGGGAAAGGAAGGATTGGAATGGAAAATAAGACAAAAGATTGATAATGAAGGAGAAAGAGAAACAAGGAGCAAGAGATAGAGAGGAAAAAGAAAAAGAAAAAGAGAAACGAACAAGATGACGAAAAGAACGACGAGAAAGCGTTTCGATGCGAAAGTTGCCGTGCGAATAACTCGTTACCAGAAATATATCGTCGTCTTTAAGGGGGGCGCGAGTTGGCTCGAGCCAACCAACCCATAATTACCGGCGCCGATGGTAAAAAAAAGCCGAGGGTCGGCCTGAAGCAGGCACCTTTTAAAAAGGTGTTAAAGCGTGCCGCGGGCGTGGGTAGGTGTTAATTTAAAACAAACCTAAGGATAGTAAGCTGATACGAAATCCAAAAGACCAAGCACCGAGTACTCATGTTGCCTTCTGAAATAAAATTTGATCGAGAAACGTTCGTTCTTTCTTCTTTCTTGATTCCTCGTAAATTGGAATCGGTCTCAAGTAAAAAGAGAATAAAAAAAGAGATTAGAAGGAATTGTAGACTGCTTAAAATTTTTAATAAGTATTCGTTGAATATTTGTTTTGTTTTTAACATTGTACAGAAAGTTTCGACGACGATATATACAATGCACGTTTAAAGATTGAATCTGGATTTTAAAACAAGCATTGATCGTATTATTACAATTCATCTAATTTTTAGAAATTTAAACTTTTATTCATTTTATTTAATATACATATAATAAAAATAATAATACCTATAAATAATTTAAATTAAAAAGTTTTGTTCGAGCGATAGCGAAAAGGAAGGCCTCATGAGAAAAGATTCTTGATCTTTTCTGATCTTAAGATTATAATCCATGCCGATGCCCATAATGCACATCGTGCCTGATCAGGATCGACATGTTAACGAGACAGACTTAGAACCTTTGAAACTTCTTTTATCGATCGAAGAAAGATGGCAAGAGGGAAAGAAGAGATAAAAAAGGGAGAAAGAGAGAGAAAGAGAGAATGAGAGAGAGAAAGAGGGGAATGAAGGGCTGCTTTCCAAATTGAAAACACCTTTGTTATCATCTACAGCAATCTCATGCACATATCTCGTTCGGCCTCTTCTAATCGCCAGTTAGTTGCGCCAAATGCTACGATCTACGATCCATAGATCGTAAGAATTAGCATTTGAAGCGAGAATCTTCCTACACGAACCTCGATTCTTATTGTTTTTTCTCTTTTTCGTACCTTATCCGTCTTAAAAATTTTTAGATAAATTTTTTTTCTAGATAGAATATGCTCTTTTTTTTGTTATTTATTTATCTAAAGTATTAAAGTATTTTTAAGTTAACTTTTACACAAGATTATTTTATTATATGAGTCACATACAAAATATTCTATTATAGTTTTTTCATTTACTTAATATAACGAAATAATAACAACAACGAAATATCAAAGAGTTCTAAACCTGAAATTCGAAAGAAAGAAAGATGATGAACTTGCGTTCTCCGGCAAGATCATATTTTACTGGCGGGGGCGTGAAACGGATAATTTTGTAAGAATCGTGCGAGCGATATCCGATCGTATATCAGAGCACGAAATGGCTGGTCGCCTTAAAATTATCGGAAACGAGGGCCAAACTAATGGGGCACGTCGGGCCATCTGGCTCCTGCGGGCTGGCTGATTCACGCCAATTCGATAACCGTTTTCACGCCGTATAAACGTTCGAAATTGGCCCAAGTGTTAGGATGTCTCGCCTAGTTCTTACCACTACTGCCGCCATTCTAAGACACTTTGATTTACTTCCTACGATTTTCGCGACGGTCTATAACCTTTGAGACTTGCTTTAAATCTTTGTTCAAAATCGAAATTAGAGAAGAAATATTTTTTTTCGGAATACACAAGATAAATGATCTTTGAAATATTAAAATTAGTTCATGGTTAATTAATCATATCAATCAAATGAATTAAAAATAACTAAATAATATAATTAAAGATCTAATATAATTAACATATGTATAGAAATATATATTTATTTTAATACTATATATTATCGAGAATATTACATTTGTGATATTCAAATATTTCTACAAAATTTATGAGTACACTTTATCTGTACTATAAACTCTCCCAAAGGATGGAATCGCGAAAAAAGGGATAAAATCTTGTTTAAAAAAAGAAGGAAGAAAAAAGGAAGTATTCACAACGAATCTCCATCGGAATAGGGATATTATTATTTCCTAGGAGCCTCCCGCTATCATGAATTATTGATGAGGCGGCTAGTCGTCCTGGTAAATCGCTCGAAAGGACCCTAAAGGACTTGTAAAGTCTCCGCATAGAAGCAGTGTTAACGACCAAGTTTTAGAGTAGTGGGAGGAAGAGAAAGGAGACGAAAGATAGTCGATATACATTTCTTTTCCATTTCTACCTTCTTTCCTTTATCTCGTTTTTTTCTTTTTTTTAAAAGATGAACAAGAAAAAGGAAGAAGAAAAAGAATAAGAAGAATAAGAAAACGAAGTTGCCGATCGTACAAACGACCAATTGTATTTAGATGACCGGAACTCTCGAGGCCAGCAGGAGACCGCTTGAAACCTTGAGCGGGTAAACACGTGCTTTCATCTTTTTTCAAAATAGATTTTACACTTTTTTTATACTTTATTTCGACTATATCGGTATCATCGGTCCCACCAAATGTGATTACTGGCGTATCGCCAAGGTGTGTTTTCGCAAACTGTGCCAGAGATAGCTTCCTGAACTGGTGTAGTTAATATTCTGAAGTTTATGTCAGTATAATTTAAGGTTGAAAGTAGGAAAACGGGCATCTTATCCGATATTATCCAAAGCATGCCTCTATTCACCTGAAACATTTGAACATATGAACATTTTCTTTCTTATATTATCTCGATCCCAAATGTTCCCTATTTTCTTTGAGTTTTAATCATACCTTGACGTCCGCTGGGAATATTAAAGCCTCGTCGTGTTTTGCGACTAATGCGTGATTAGCGGAAATATAAGGCAACTGAGAGTTCCAACATCCCACTGCATTTTGATCGACCAAATTGAAGAATTGCAATCCATTCTCGTCCATAATCGATGCAGTACAGTGTGAGTTAGGTCCTCTCTCTTCGAGTGCCTGTACAAAAAGAAAACAAAAAATTATGTTCAATGGTAACATTACTAATTTATTACTTTGAAAAAATATAAAGATATATAATAATAATAAATAGAAGAATAATAACAAAATGAAAGAATAATAATCTTAATTTTTGCATTAATGATTTTAAAGAATGAAAGTATAATTAAACTATGAGATCATCGTGATTTTTTTCTGATTAAGTTCTCAGAGACATGTCTTTGTCATTATCAAGATATTGTTTCTTACTCGATCAACGAATGTCATCGATCGTCTTTTTATAAACTTGATCAATTTACCTCCCGTCTTGCGTTATGTCATTCCGTTATGTTTCGTAGGCGTAGAAACGTAAATCGTAATAATGAAAACCGGTTTAAGAATCGCTCGTGATGTCGAAAGAAGAAGGAAGAGAAGAAGAAAGAGAGAAAGTGAGAGAAATCGTTCTTTTATTCACCTGGAACTCATGATAGCTGTTCTTTGCAAGTTCCTCGTTCCTCAAGATTCTCGTAGAGATGGCAAACTCTCGATAACTACTCAATGGATGAAAGAAAAGCGTTCTGTAGCCATCGAAGGCTATTGGAGAAAGACTCATACCAAAAATACCCTCTTCACCCCATTGGAAGTTAAGACCAGCAATATTGTAGTCACCAGCAAGTGGATCAGGCATGAAATAGCTATGAGTTATTCGCCAAGATTTGTTTTGTTCCCAAGAATAAACTATCAGTCCGTAACCGAGTTCATCTGACATGTAGGCAAAGGCATCATCACAGCCACCCTTTCCAAGATCTACGGCTATGTTCGCGATGAAAGTATTCTGTGAAAAATGTCCGAGAGATTAATATCTTTACATCAGTATTAATAGTTTGGATAGATTGTAATTGTATGGAAAACGAGAGTTCTTAAGTTCTTGATAATCAATATTCGTGTCAGTGAATTTATAAGAATTTTGATTCTAAATTCCAATGAAAGGTATATTGCAAATATTTAAAAATTTTTTAATAGTTTTGTGTGAGCTTATTTATTTATAATTTAAATATCTTTCTTTGGATAATATGATAAATAAATTATTGTTGTATCTTTTATAAACATATAGTCATACTTGATTGATATCGTCTGGACGGAGCCTGTACTGTCTCAGAATTTTATCTGTGTTCAAGTCGAAAATATTTAATGTATAAGGACATGCTTGCACAGTTGTATCTTCATATCCAATAGTACCAGTATCCAAAACCCATAATCTATCGCATACGTCAGCGTGTATTCTGTAAATTAAATCCATCGATCATTAAATAATTCTTAAATTTTTTTTATTCACCGATTATTATTAGTAATTACCTATATACAGTAGTTAATCCAGATCCGCAAGCACCAGCCTTATTCTGAGCCCAATTTGGATATGGAGTGAGTTTAGGTGAACCTCCACGATTTGCATCCAACGAAATGTAATTCAGTGTCGCTGGTATACCTTCAAAGATTTGTATACTATAAAAATTTATAGAAAGATATGTATGTAATTTGCATTGTATGTTCTATCAATGTTATTCAGATTATTGCACCTGAGAATTAATTTAATTAAAAACATCATTTAATATATGTAATTCACGTATTTGATCGATAGAAGTTTAACAGTCAAACGATTATATTTGAGTAGTTAAGTTTATTTTCACTTTATGACAAATTACTCTTATGCTTTATAAATAAACAGAATAATGATTCATAAGTAAAATTCTTTCGTCAATGATTATCAAATACATGCATCTCAACAGATACGTTTTCTTATAAGCGATATTAGCCAAAATTTTAATCTATATAAATTATATCTCCGTGTTGGTCGATATATTACTGTCATTTTGGCTATTTGCGATCAAATGTTACGAGAGTAAAAGATTGAGAAGCTCATTTTGAATTGAATTCTTCATGTTGTTGTTCATGTAATAAATAAATATACATATCGAACCTGTACGGAACTCATTCGACTTTACAAAATCGCTTATTTCGATTCGAGCAAATCGTTGACACGACCATTATTTTGTCGCGGAGGAGTTCATTGAACACAAAAGTACCCAGAAGGGTCCGACAAAGTCTCTTTCTCTTTCTTCTTTTTTTGCCTCTCGTTTCCTCTTTCCTTTCTTCCTTCTTTCCCCTTCGGAACTCTCTCAGCAAGTTCGGAGCCCACGGTGAATCTGAAGTTACGCGAAAGAATGGGACAAACACCGAGGGCGCATAAAAACTTGCCCTAAAGACAATGGCGATCACAGGGAGCGGTTTGTGGCTCGTTTCGAAAGCTCCTAGAAACGGAACGAGGAGGATCGAAAGAGAAGAAAGAAGAAAAGCCAGCGCTGTACCCGATATCTATTGTTTCACCGCGAATCTACATCCCAAAATACCAGCACCTTATTCTCACCTTTAGCTTCCTTTTTATCCTCGAATTTATTACTTGAACATGTTTCTTTCACCATTTTATTTTTTTTCTTCTTTCTCTTTCACTCTTTAAATCACTTTGCCTTCAACCATACAAAATTCACAATGAAAAGACGAATATATTTTAATAGGATCAACAAGGATAAGAATTAATTGAAATATATATGTTCAATTTAGAAACACTAAAAATATCAAGAAAATTACGTGTTATTTATAATTCTAGTGATTTAAAGGCAGAAACAGAAACAGAGATATAGAGAAGCAGAAGAAGAGAGTGAGAGAGAGAGAGAGAGAAAGAGAGAGAGAAGCAAAATGATGGAACATAGAAGGATCGTACACAGCGTGCCGCCATCATTGACCATCCGTGCTTGGTACAATGGCCTGGCGTGCGCCAATGCATATAATAAATATAAAACACGTAGGGGAAAAGGTATGGAGGGGATGGAGAAGTCTGATAAAGGACACGGGAGTGAATAAACCCAGGAAGAAGAGGGCTGGATTTCGTATGCCTTAGAGAAGATGGAGCTTTCGAGGAGCAGAATGAGTGAGTGAGTAAAATAGAGAAAGACAGAGAGAGAGAGAGAGAGAGAGAGAGAGAGAGAGAGAGAGAGAGAGATCCATTCAAGTTGCTCTCGCGGTTTTCGGCATTTTTTGTCGCGAACCGGAAGTCGTCCAGACAAGATTTGAATGTATACCTCCTGCGACACTGCCCTTGCCTCCCTCTATAGTTCTCTCACGGACTTCCGGTTCCTGACTTGAGACACATATGATCATCAGTGAACTAAAAGCGTGGAAGAGATGGTCCTACCTTTTTGTGTCTTCTTTTCAACAATGAGATGAAGAAGACAGACGTTTCGTATTTGTTACTTTCGCTTTCTGCCCTATCAATCATCATAATTTCTATTAAATCGATAGAATATTTTTTTATACGCGAAAAATTATGTCAGTAGTGATGACATAAATGAAGGTTTATTATTTTATTTCTATAAATTGATAAATTAAATATCTATCCGTAAAGAAAAAACGAACGTTAGAATGAATCATATTATTTTTGTAATGAATCTTTGATCGATATTTATTAGATTGATATGAAAAATGTAATAAAATGAGTAGTACAAATATACTAATAAGACTAATGAAGAAGTTACCGAAAGTGAAAGATAAGTTACCGTTTCGCCATCTTGGAACCGTGATGAAGAGCTTATTACGCCATATTTCTATACCCACTGGTAATGCATTCTCTGGTATGAATTCTCCCATTGATAAAGCGAGCCTTCTGCTCGCCTCGTCGGGATAAGCAAAATCAAGAATCTTCCAGGAATATCGTTCGAGAAGTGGAGCTCGTCCAAAGTGAGAATTCCATCCTCTAAGTGTATTACTGGCATAAATTGTGATTAAAACGGTGGATAATAGATAAATAGAAACGACGAATCGTATCAACAGATTCATTTTTTTTTTGTCTCAGACTAATTTTCTTTTTTCGTCGTCCTTTAGCTGGAAAAGAATGAAATCAATGAACTAAATCAATGAATATTAAATTGATGAATTCTTTGGTATACATGAATGCAATCAATAAATATTTATTTAAAGGATCCGTTTTAGGTTCAAAATTAGCATGGAAACAAATTTAGCCACTCCATTTTTACTAATATCATATAATTATGTTTTTCTTATGCGAGATGATTTTTTACATTCGCTCATAAATTTTCTTTCTCTTTTATCGTCACACTGTTATTTAAAAAAATTATGTATGACAACGAACGAATGAGAAAAAAATTAATAAAAAAAGATAGCCTAATTAACAACGTATATATGGATACATGTATATAAATGACTAATAAAACGAAGATTAAGCGGAGAAAAGCATGAATAAGAAAATGAATGCGAAGTGTTTGGTCAGATTTATCGCATAAAACAAAACAGGTTATTCTGGATTCGTGATATTACATTTCTCTTTATAACATGTATATGAATAAAAAAATATATATTTTCGATAACAAAATTCTTGTTATTAGATATTCCTTTATGTAAAATTTTTCTTCTGTTATAATTCATAGCAATTAGAGTCTTCCAAATGTTAATTGACGAAATAATATTATATGAATTAATATGCCGAATCATGATTTTTATATTAATTTTTTTTCAAGTAACAACTTTAAAAAAAACGTATTCTCATATTTTTGATAGTATAATCTCTATATTGTAAATTACTGTAAATAAGATAATAAAAAAATAAGTCTTTGTATATTAAACATAAAACCTTTTGAAGAATATTTATATAATAGTATAAAATCATCGATACAAATAGTTTTATAAAATTCATCAAACGATCAAATCTACACAACGCTAAAGACATTTTTATCGTCAAACCAGATCGATAATAAATGTTAATATGAACATTAAATTCGACGATATCAAGAATTCAGAATAACCTGTTTTATTTTATGCAATAAATCTGACCAAACACTTTGCATTCATTTTCTTATTTATGCTTTTCTTAGTATAAATGATTATGGAATATTAATGAATAAATAGAAAGACGATTAAATTCGTGAAAACGCACTTATCAAAGAGTGTATATTTGAGGGTGCTGTTCTAAGTTTTGCGAAATAAAGTGAGAAGACACTATTAAACTATCACTGACGAATAATGCAGATAAACTGTAGCTTTCCGTAATAGAAAGCGGGTATATATATAGCCAAGGAGAAGGAGATCCCTAGCGGGTTCATTTCACTTTATTCTACGTCACGAATCTCGAGAGAAATGTACCTCGATGTATGATAGTTGACTGTTTCGCCAATGAGCATATATTTTAGCTTTTGGTAATAGTACTGCTCATCTTTTATTATAAATTTTACATAAATCCTAAAACGAAAGTAAGGCATTAAGGGCATTTCCCATTTTTATTTTATAACTTAATTATAATATCCCTATTATATATGATTTATATCAAATGCGAATTGGTAGCTATTCGGTATAAATTTTTAATTCTGACTTGGGTGGTCTTTTATTATTTTGATTGAATTCTTATGGATTTAAACATTCGTATATTTTATTCGTATGTTTTCGTTTTTTATAATATCATATTCATAAATATATTCATTAAATTCTGAGATTATACGATTGATATATGAAATAATTTTGCAAATGTCTATACTTCATTTAAATTACATTCACTTCATTTAATTTTGTTTGTAGTATTACGTAGGTGTATTATTCGATTGCTATTAACATATCACTTATTCTGTATTAAAAATGTTTTAATTAATTATAGTATGTTGGATTTTGAATTGCAAATTTGATAAAACTAGTATATGGCGAAAGTATGTGAAAGTGAGGACGGATGTATGACAAATAAATGGCTAGATGATACGATGTTCAAGATCGAAAGAAAACAGTCAATAAGATAGTGATAAAGTTTAGTTTAAAGTTTTCAAAAAGTGTTAAAAAGAGAAAAGTAAGAACAAAATATAAAGAGTTAATGTTGCTATTTTATAATTACCATTACTATATAAATTCCTAAAATACAAAGTATAATTTCCTATTATACAAAAAATAATTTACTAGGCTTACAAAAATATAATTAGAAACAAAGTAATCAGAGAGATATCGATATTTTGGTAATTGTTAATTGTAATAAATTTTATTTTATATTGATTGCAATATAAAATACAGAAAACCGTAACACTTCAGTGTATACCTGCACCTAATTATGTTTCTATGTTTCTATATTTGTGTTATGATTTCAAACGAATTTCTAATTTATTAGAGTTTGATGCAATAGTAGTATTATATTACATATCTGTCATAATCGATCAATCGAAAATTGAAAGTGTGCGTAGGAAGTATATTGAATGCGGAAACATTTAATGAATACGTTTCAAGGGACAAAAAGACCATTCATTAAGAGTAATGAGTTGCCGACAAAAAATCGCTTTATGTCTCATGGATGATCGGTTACGGAGAATAAACACATATACATGCACGCACTCTATTATGAACCGGTAAAGAACCGCACACAGAGAAACAAAACCCCTTTTCTTCCGCGATTTTTTATTAATCGTCGAGAAAGCACATTCTTTTAAAGAGTAATCAAAGCTTGACAATTTAACGAAAAGTCAAAGAATACTTTAAACCTGTAATTTCGGTTTAATTTATTATTACTACCCTTTTGATTACGTCCGTGTTAACGAGCACCCCGATTTAAGATCGTGAACATAATTAGTCCAACAGCTTTTTTCGGACTAATCGTTCGATTTTTCAGAAATTTCGGAATGAAATATTGTATGGAAATTGTTTGAAGGCATCCAATGAAAATGATTCGAAATTGTTTTGAAAAACATTGTTCCGTTTAATTTGTAAAAGAAAATTAATTACGATTAGCGGTAGAAGAATCCGTAAAATATATAAAAAAGAAAAGTATGCGGAATAGAAAATGGTGAAGTATACGAGATAAAACGTAATGCTTTTGTCTTATTTAGTAAACCGAGAAGTCCTTATTAATACAAAACGAGTATCTATTAAAAGAATTAAAAATATTTACCTTAAACGTATGGAACAATAACAAAAGACAGTTGTACATATGAGATCATCACGGATTCCACTTTTACTTATCACAAAACTATCTTACATACTATAAATAAAAATAAGTTATAAGAAAATATTGTTTCGAAATTAGTTGAAAAGAATTCACTATTGTATAATTCATTACAATCGATTCTTTCTTTTTTTTTATATAAATAATTAATAAGATAAAAACTTATAGTTAGTTCGGTATGGTGCTAAGTTTCTATTTAGCAAATTTCAATTACATGTTGAGATTAATGGATGGCAGATAGTATTTTTTAATAATTTAGAAAGTATAGAGAGAAAAAGAAATTTACATACAAATTTGCATGTATTAGTAATATTGTGGTAAATTTCTTAAATCACTTTCGATGATCTACTTTATTTTATTGCCTTGACACAATGAACCTATTCGTAAACATTTCTAAAACACATTCGATGCTAAGCCTTTTTTCTCTTTCACATAACAATGATATTGATCTATCAAGTGATTGATTGAGGTGGTTTATTATCCGTTCGTTAAATACAAACGGCAATTAGAGTTACAAGTTCGAAGGAATATTTATCATCGATTTACATTACGTTAGTCGTAAAACGATCTCGTGTTTTATTATGTTTCCTTATGCTTCTTTTTAAATTATAACGCTTTTTACTTATCCTATTTCTATAGGTTGTTAAAAAAACTTTCTTACATCTATTCAGTTAATTATCTAATTATTATTTGAGAAATAAAAACTGAAATCTTTTAATAATGAGCAATTTTTTTTTTTAACAGAATCACATAGTTTATTTTACAATTACTTAAAGTGATTCGATCAATTACGGTATTTCATTGTTAACATTTTAAAATTAAATCCTATTTACGAAAGAAAATGCTAAGTCGTAGAGATACAATTACATTAGTGTTTATTCATGTACACGTACATACATGATAGTAAAAATCTTTGCTTCGTATACACGTTTTATGCGTTTCACGGTCCATCGCCTTTAATTTATCACATTGCATAATACCTGTGAAACTATTTTCTATTGGCCGCCTATTAACCAACGTCACCATGTAAAAGTGTCACTTTTTTTCTGACATATATTTTCCTTTTTACAAACAGATAAACAGATTTGACAATTCGATAGAACTCGACAGGTCAATGCCTACGCAACCAGGACTCGTTTGATACTCGATAGTCATGCTAGAGCAAAGCAGTGGATTGTAAAAGACATTTCTAATATCTTAACATTTCATTTTTCGTTTCTTTTTTTTCTTTTCAAACCAGGTAATATACTGGTTAAATTATATAGGAATAAATGTTGGTATGTTTGGTAAAAGTTATTTTCCAAGATATTTTTCGAATATATTGCGTGATCAATAAATTAGTTCTAGAAATGAAAAAACAAATAGAGAATTAGGAAAAGAATATTTAATTAATTATAATATAATTAAATATTCCATATTTATCAAATTATAAATAATTATTATAATTAAATAAATGACGATTTTCAATGAGGTAATTTTCTTTATTCCATAATATGCAACAAACTATATATGTAATTATTGTATATTGAATCGATAGGTTAAACCGAAAGGAGTAATTGAAAATATTGCACACAAGCCTTGAAATTTTTGTGCAATATCTACAGAAAAGATCAGCGGTACGTTTTATAAGACAGCGATAACATCAAACAGATAAACGCCTGACATTACGGAGATATCAAAGAAGAAATGAAATAAAAGAAGGTGAACTGTCTCTTTAGTTAATGAAGTCCATTTTGCATTCTTTGCTTTCAATTGAATGACAAGAGCTGATTAAAATAGGGTTACAGGTATTACAATATATTTATATATATATATATATATATATATATATATATATATATATATAATAAATTTTACATTCATTCATATTTATATATGAATATTTCGACGAAAAATATTTATATTTGTGACAGCCTTACTTAAACAGGAATTTTATTCTATTCTTAAAGAATTTTAATGACATTAATAAATATGAAGATAGTAATACTATTATTTTATTTTTGATCTTTAGAATACAGAAATATTTATTATTTTTCAATTTTTCTATTATTATTCGTAAAATTCATAAAAATTTCACAATTTGGGCGGATTATAATCCATTTCATTCCTTTAGGTCATTGCTCTAATAGCCTCAATCAGATTTCGAATACTCACTTGGGTTTAACTATCTAATCGGTTGTAACTTTTATTTCTGGATAACATGTAACGACATAAATCTTGACGACTTGAAATGCAATAAGTATATACTTTTTCTATGGTTTTGCATACATACATTTCAATAGATATGTCAATTGTTGCTTTATCATGATGAAAACAGTAGCATTGTTGTCCTTGGTCGAACGAAACCTGGTCAATTCTTTGCCAACCTTAGATAATGTAACTTTATATTAAGGAACTGCATTGTACTATTTTATTATCTCATGAATAGATCATTACCCTATTCATTACCGCATCTTGTTCCAGATCTAAAATATAAATTACAGTCTTATCCTACAAGGTTATGTTTATTCAGTTTATATTACGTTTGGCGATAATTCTGAAAATGATTGATAATTTTCCTTTTGTAATAAAAGAATTTCAAGAATTAAAGAAATGTTCGTGCTTTTTCTGTTAATACTAATTTAATATGCGATCAAACACATAAATATTATAGTGTATAGGCATTATATAATACAAAATGGATTTAAGTTTACACGAAACATATACTTCATTATCCATTTATTAAAATTCTATTATGTAAAACATATCCAGAGAGAGGATGAAAAAAAACCATTTTGTATATTTATAATATAATAAAATAATGTGTGTATAATATTGTATATCCACAGAAATTTTATATGTTTCAAGAAATCAACATAATTTCGTAAACAAAAATCATTTGTAAAAAATCATATAGAGAATGAGAAATCAGTAGAAAGGTAACGAAAGAGAAGAACATTATCTCATTGCATTATGCTCGACAAAGACATTAGAAGGTGCGAAATTACGACTGAATGAGATAAATAAGGGTATTTGAACTTTCAAAAAATCCAGTAGTAAAATATTTTGCTAAATTCTGAGGTAAGGTAAATAATCTTATATGGGCATGACCATACAAGGTTTTGCAAAACTGGAAATCGTTCTTTAAATGCAACGTGGAAAGTAGACTATATACGGTATTGCCTGGAACATGGTTGGCAAGTATTTAAATTTCTACACTGTAAAGTTGTAAGTATGTTTATTATCTTTCTGGTTATTCATAGCATATTCCTACTTTAAATTGGATAGCCACCTTTCAGGATAGTCATTACCGAAGAACATACATTGGTAATTCATGCCATATTACTAGTTCATGTACTAGTTATATTTTTCGTATGATACGATGTCATAATCTTAATAAATTGTGTACGATTTAAATTGTGAATTATATATAAATAATATATACAAATAATAATACGAAATAATATATACAAATATATAAATAAATATTTTCTTGTTTCTTTATCGCTTTTTTCAAACATAATTTTTCTTAAAGGATATCGTTTTAAAGAAGATTAGCGATTAGTTATAAAGCGAGAAAAGTTTCGTTTCGAGCAACGAAATTCATGAAGGCGCATAACACGCTAGTTGGATTCTTACACGCAAAACCGATTTTTCTTTTCGATAAGGAATCATGAAAGAAAAGTGAATGACCGTGTGTGTCTTGGTATTCTCCAGGCCGTTTATACAGTCCCTTTCAAAAGTCAATATTACGCTGGCATAAACATATGTATTTCTGATACAAATTTATAAAAAAAAAAACATTAAAAAAAATTAATTAGTTTCGAAATATTTTATAATCTATAAATTTTCTATATTATTGTCAATGAAAGTGAATCATCAAATCTTCGTTGTAATATGCAAGATGAAAAAAGTTAATATAAGAAAAAGTTAAAGAAAATTTTGAATTAAAGTTTCATACAAAAATTTCAACACACTAGACCATTCGTGAATTATTAATTAAATTTTAGAAAACCGGATTTGTAAGTGATGACAAAAGAAATGAATACCCGAGTAAAATCTGGTGATAGAATTGGATTAGTTCGAGAAACATTTAAAAAGGATCAGTAATTATCAACTCGTAAAACATCTTATATGTAAAATATTCCAATAAAACAATTACAATAAAACAATTTATTGCTTTAAAGTTTGTAGAAACGTTGATGGTCGCCATGTGAAAACAGATACGTAAATAGCATTAATTCCTTGTGACAATTTTTTCAAAATAAATATATTTTTTATCTGAACCCCGTTCTTCTTAATTTTCATTATTTTTTCAAGGTAGATATTGGTTTTTGAGACACCATGTACATATATATACTATATTTTTAAATGTATACAATATCGTATGTTCGTGGGATTCAAATGCAATTAGTGATATTAGAGAGGAAAACATTTCTATTTTCTTTATCACGTGCACGAAGACATATAGAACATTATATAACATCTTATTTTTTCGCTATATTTTCTATTTCCTTTAACTAAAGGAACTTTTATTTATAATAAAGTTAAATTAAATTTGGAATTCGAAGAGGAAATATATATATTAAACAAGTAATTAATTAAATACTCATTATTTACTTTGATGTACTTATCGGTAGGATAACCAGTAGAATAACGAACCAGACAATTATCCTCATTCAAATAATAATTATACTAACAAGTGTTCTGTATTTTATAATTGTTGATGTGATTTTCTAAAATCTATGCAAGATCAAAAACAAGATCAGATATACCAAGGTATTACCAAAGGCTTTATAACTAACAAAAGAAAAGAAGTGGAAGAAAATATGACAAAGACCTCAACTTTGTGTTCTTAGCAAAGTTGTCCTAGAATGTAACTAGCAACAATGTAGAATTACCTTATACGGACCTGTTATGACCGGAACGTACCAAGTTCTCTTATAATGATTTTTACTTATATTAAAGACGTTTCCGGTCATGTCGAACTGTAAATACATTAAGATTAATAACTTGGAAAGATATACTGAGATGCCGAAGAAAAAAGACGAAGGTAAAAAAATATTAGTTTTTATTATAAAAAAAAAAAAAAAATACATAAGAAATCAAATAACAGTCTACGATTGCCATAAGCGTGGATGAAGTAGAAATAACTTATTACTGTTCATGAAGATATATATATATATATATATATATATATATATATATAATTAAAATAATTATAGAATATGTATCACGGTTGAGAAAGATGACAGATAAATATCAGACAATACTGACAGAAACGCATAATTACCGCGTATGTCAGTATTATATAATAATTACATATAATATGATATCATTCCAATATATTATATGACTCATTATAGGAATGTGGTTTAATTCTCAATTTCCTTACTTTAAACATATATAATATAGCTACTAAATATTATTTAATATAATGACGTTTGATAAGTTCAAATTAGTATACTAACACAGAGAGAACTAAAACTTTTATTATTGTTAATAAAAGAAATGATTAATAAATGAATTATTAATAAATTAATAAATGAATAATAGAATTATTTATAAGTACGTGTATGATTTCCACGGATTATACAAATCTCATAGTAACTCATTTATAAATACGTAGAATGGAAAATAGGAAAGGACAAGGGCTTGTTGAAACTCATTAAGGAGAAGGAAGAGAAGCATCTTAAGCGATCCTCGAAGACGTTCACAATTTGCTCTCGGCACGATTGCGATCAAAGAAGCCGAAGTCTTAAAACTCTTGGAAGGCGAGTACAACTTCCTCGGCTTTGGAGCAACGTACGTGAGCGGTTTCGATCCAACGATCTTCCTGGCACGTGTTTTTTTTACTTTAGAGAGGCTCGTTTCACGTTTTCTGGCACGCGTATATGCCGCTTCTGGTGGGGAGAAGCGCGCGGCTCTACGAACGGTGGCGATAGTGGGGAGTGGGAAGAAAATGGGGCCTCTTCTCGTCTTTACCCCTACCATTCGGTCTACGGACTCGGAGAACTACAATATCTTCGAATCCTCCCGTCTTTCGGATCGCCACTTATTTTGTTGTGAGACGAGTGCCGAACGCACGCACGTAATCCAACGTGTTCTTCTTCTTCTTCTTCTGATTATATTTATGTACCGCCTGAAACGCTTAGGGTGGAAAAAGGGAGAGCTCGACATTGGGTAAAATCAGTCCAGTGATGTAATTTCTATTTCGAAACCCGACCTGTAACCTTTTACAAATTCATTATTAAGTATTGCTAAACATTTTATTTTCAATATCCAGTTCACTTTTATCTATTTCTTTTTTTAGGATAGAGATAAAAATGGTATTAACAGATCAATATGAATGAGGTATAAAAAAATGATTATGCTAATATCGGATATAGACTATAAATGGCTAATATAAGAAACGAAATTAGCTTTCTCTTTTCGAAATAATTTCTTTATCTTATGATTAGCATCGATCGAAGCTGTAAGTTTTTGTATTTTATACTAGATGTAAAATAGAAAGGAAAAAATACCGAATAAGTCATTAAATTTCCACGGTTTGTTCCAAATTTGTAAGCTTGATCATTGAATTGAAGGGAGATTTATTTATTTATTTTTCTTTTTTCTAACGTGGATGAACAACGAAATAATCGACATTTTATCGTGAGGTGCGCGAAAGATACGGTACTGTGGATAAAGAGAGAAAAAGAGAGAGATAGAAAGGGGGTGAGGAGGGTTGGGGGAGATAAGAGAGTACAGAAGAAGGAGGCAGGTGCACGAATTTCATTTGGTGTTCCGGCGAACAGCCTCGCTTTAGTCCTAAAGGTACGCGCCGGCCTCTTCGCAATTTTGTCCTTCGTTTTCATGCACAAACGTTTCGTTGTACTCCAAAGAAAGAAGCGGTCACTTAAGGAGCATTCCTTTTTCCCGATTTTTTCTTTTGTATACGAATTATTCCTACCGGAGGTAAATATTTATGCAAACGTTCAGCTTTGGATAAATAAACTCGAAATTTACGTTGAAACTGATGTCGAGGATATAAAAAGAAGACATTCTTAATATTACCGTAAAAAAAAAAAAGAAAAGTAAAATAGTAAAATGGAAATTATGGTAGATAACAAAGGATTACTATCGACGAAGAAATATCGTCGAGAAGGAGTAAAAAATTTATCTAATTTTATATTTATATGTATAATACATCTGTAAGTTTACCTATCGTTATTGAAAAAACCCCAATTAGTGATCGGTATCGAGTACAAATAAAACACACATTTGAGTCTTTAGATTCGAAAAATGATTCTTATCGAATAATATGAAGATTATATCGGAAACGTTCGAGTCATACGAACGGTATGAAAAAGAGAAAAGGAACGGGTGGATTCCGAGGAAATTTTAGGGTAGTTTGATGCTTTCCAAGGTTGGTTCATATATTCGTTGCGATGAGGTAGACAGGAAGACTTTCGGTTCCCGCAGATCTGGCTCGATGAAATACGGTTTGTCCAATTAAGTCGCGATAAGATCACCGCGGGACTTGGGTGGCGAGTTTTGAAACGACTTCATTAGACTACCCATAAAATTCATTGGTTCGTCGTCCGTTCGTTCTTTACTATCGTTCTTTCGGCTGTTCCTCGTTCGTTCGTTCGTTCGTTGTGAAACGAAAGGAAGGTTTTTGGCCGGGTGTCCATAAACAGGTCGGAGAGACAGGTGCCGTCTTGCGTCGTACATCACTTTTAAGGTAGAGAAGCCTATTTCTCTCTCTTTCTCTCTTTTTCTCCTACTCTCATACACCCTTCTCAGAAAACGTCTCGATTTCTACACAAAAGGAAATGATTAGGGCTTATTAGCAGCAACATACCTACCGAGCTGAGAATCTCGGAATTCCCGAGATGGAATTTTTCCGCGCGTGCGCCATCGTTGAAAATATTATTAGGACATTTAAATATTTTATTTCTGATCGATAATCATGCAACGCAAAATACCTGATTTTTTTTTTACAATTTTTCAGATCCGAATTTTCGTCGCTCATAGTTTTCATCGTCAATAGCATAAGTAAACTTGTACGTATAATTAATTATATCATCGAAATAAGAAACGCGAATACTGTTTGAATTATTCGAGATCGATCAATACTTTAATGTAACATATTAGAATTTCTAAGTACTACTTTCTATACGGAACAATAAAAACACAAGAAATCAATTCGAACGATCGAAAAACGTCTCGTTATTTTTCATCTTTTCTCCGTATTAATCGACTTTAAATTTTCCACGAAACTTTCTTACATTTCCCACAGTGTCTCCGCTCCGTGAGCGAAAGTTTATTTAATTAGAACTCACTACTTTTTCTTATTTCCTGCGAATTCCCAGTGTGGACTTAGAAAATGACTCAGAGGAATTTACAAAGGAGAAAGAAACAAAGAAAAAAAAATGAAAAAGAGAGAGACAGAAAGATACGCCGATAGAGATGTTTTAGCAAGGAATAATGATACAGCTCCGAAGTTGGACACGCGCCCATGAAAGCTTCCGTGGTACCGTTTATATTCAACCAGTTTCATAGCTGCCCAGTCGAACCACGGTCGACTTGCTTTTGTTGTTTTATTTCGACGAAATAAGATCAAACGAGCGACCATCGACGAAATTCGCTGGCCACACGACCGATACCTGCGTGCACGCAACCAAGTTCGTTCCAATAAGGTCCTTGACTCGATTACCTCTACCTCGCAAACCGTGCAAGCTTATCTGCACGCAAAGAAACATCTTGCGGAATGCTTCCCAAGCGAAAGATAAACATCCAAAGGAATTCGAAGGGGATCATGTCCTTGAACGTATGTTTTCCTACTGAAACGTTACGAATTCGTTCAGTAATAATATTTCGATTAGATGAATTCTTCTTTATCAAAAGAAAAAATAATTGGACCCTAGACTATATGTTCGTTTCGATCGCAAAACATTCTGTTAAAAATGTATTAAGAATTTTCAGAACCTTGTCTTATGTAAAGAGATCCGTTGATAATTGAAAAGATGATAATAATAATAATAATAATAATAAAAAATGCAAGGGAAGAAGAAATTCTCTAATAAACTTCTTTCTTGATGGGAAGCAAAAATGTCGAGCGTGGGATTGGAAGAAGTTCGTAAAAGAAAGATCGGCGAAGAGAATCGAAGATAAGCGAACTAAAGAGGTAGGAGGATGATGAGAGCGACAAGGAGGGAAGATGAGCGAAATGGTCGGCCATTAGGGAGACCCCGAGCACCGAGTCCAACCGCAGACCCCACACTTACCTTAATTATTTCCACGTGACTCGTCGAAAATCTCACGTGGATCTCTAATGAATACTAATTTCAAATTGAGACCGGCTACATTTCAGGGCCCCTCTATTTCTGAACAACGGCAAAATTCGAGCTCGGTTTCTTATCTCTCGCCGATTGTTTTCTTTCGCTTGACGTGAAAGAGAAAGAAGAATATGAAATAAAGGAAACAAGAAAAGAGAGAAATGAATACGCTTAATAATCTCGTTTGTCGATGTCAGTGATAGTTGGTTGGGTTGATCGTTGAACGATCAATCACTTTTTAAAGTAGTATAATATTTTTCCTACTTTTTTTTTCAAATTGATTACATTTGTTATATTATTAAGGATAATATATAATCAAATTTTTTAAAATATTAGAAATTTCCTAACATTAAATTTATATATTAATTAGTTCTATTTAATGAATGTTCCGTTCCAATCGAAGTTGATCGTAAATGTATTTAAAAAACATGAAATTAAGAATAATTTTGTTAAAGTTTTTCAATATGCATATGAAGGATATGAAGAGAATCTAAAAAATTCTATATAATCTTTTATATTTTTCATACAACATTTATCTCAGTATCGAATCTTCGTTTCTTGAACAGCGACATTAAACACAACACGTGTACAACACATGTTTCAGTAAATTCCGAAGATCGAATCGGTGGAAATTTATAGTCTCGACGAAAGCTCACTATCTCCGAGGTCAATGCAAATCGACCAAAAGTACCGCAATGAGTAAGAACAAAATTCAGTAAAATACTAAATTAATGAGTACTAGTATCTGAACAAAGAGAAAGAAAGAGAGAGAAAGTGAGAGAACATTTTACAAATATTAAAGTATCTAACCGCTATACATTTTTATTTAATGATAAACTTTAATCGTTAAATTTTTAAAGGGTTAGTTTTAAACCAATTCGTGTTTTCTTTAGTACAGAGAACGTTTTTATATCTGCAGTGTTCTATCTTTCTTCTTTTTCTACTTTCCCCACATCCCAAGATAATACTTAAAGTATAACTGTAAGGATTTAACATATATGCGTATTTCGTAAGTTCGTTCAGATTTCAATTAGTATCCGATCGTTTTCATTTTTGATCATGAATTTTTCTTGTTCACTGATAGATAATTAATCGAGAAATGGAGGTTATTTATTTTAAGTATTTCGAAAATGAAAGGTACAATTTCGTACGATCCTCGTTAAATGCTCAGGGAAATAATGTAAGTACTTACGTCGTAAATGGTGTCGGTACCGTTATACTATTACTGTAAAAAATGAAGAAAAAGAAAAAAGAATTATGCGAATGCAACGTGATATCACAAAAGTGTATTATAAATTATCATAATTTCATTATAATCATGTTGACAGCTGACAATGTGACATTGAATTTCGTGTTTCTTCGTTAACGCTTAACGGTATATACACGCTCAGGAACGAAAATTAGGGACGTGTGGTGGTTACAATCATCATGTCGAGGTGTTCGTCGCAAGGTGTTTCGTTGAATTAATGCGAGTAGAAAATCATATAAGAGTGTACATGTACATGAGTTACTACATCGAATCGAGTTTTTACGTATTCGTAATATATTTTCTATATCCTTATTTTTTCATATTTGGTTAACGATTTTTATAAACTTGGTATAATTAGTAATTACTTATGCATGTTCTCGTTACTGTTCCTTATTCGCTCTCGGAAAGAAATTGAAAGGAAAGTTGAAAACGATCGACGAGAATTTTCTTTGCTATTAAAATTTATTTTTTTCTTTTACAATTATTGATTAATATTGTTGGAATAGATTTATCAATGACATAGGTTGAGTAGTTTTAAAAATGAGGAAGAGTTCAAATTCAGATTAAAAAAACAGATATTTCTATTTCAAGCTATGGTCTCTTTAAGCTACGCATTTGTGTGAGCGCACACATTTCCAGATTTGTCTCGTTGAACGAATTATAGTTTTAATGTCTAAAATTTAACTACTTAATAATTAAAAGGATTCATTGATTGCAAATATTTATATTATTCGAATTTAAAATAGAAACTTAATTTTAATGATTATTTACAACGTGCAAGTTCATAAATGTTTTAATGGGAATGAAATAAAAACTTTTATATACCATTTTTATACCAATTATATTTTATGAGTTTTTATTTCTTATCTCGATTAAAATTAATTTCATTTCAAATGTTCCTGCACGATAAAGGTGAAACGGAAGAGAAAGAAAGCTTCTTAAATGTTCTCCCGAGACGAATTGTGTCGAGGATCATGAGAATACAACTTGGATGCAGTTTAATCGGTCACGCGTACGTTCTCGTAAGTGGATCAAACTTGTTTTCGTCGATCGAAATGGTGCTATCGCTATTACGAGCTCGCACCAATTTTCCTGGTATTCGCAAATCATACTTCGAGATAGAAATACGTAACGGTTATATTCCATTTTACTTTATCATTAACAGAATCATTTGTATAAATATATTTGAATGCGTTCGTATATGTATGTATATATATATATATATATATATTTCAAAGGAAACGGAATTGGAAAAAGAGAATTAGAGAAGTCTTCAAGTGAATTCTTACATTCCATGGTGATCAGAAAGTAGAGATTAGATAATTCTGATCAGAAATGTGGTGATAAATGCGTTCGTTACAACATTGAAGGTGAATGGCCCTTCTACTTCTCCTTCTTTACCACCATGATGCCGTTATATTTATGGACTTTTAATTAAGCGAAGACAAGTGAAAGCTTCCAGACGCGTGCAGCTCGCTCGTAATGTATCCATGTATACGTATAAATATATTTGGTTCCGAGTTATCTCGCATGCGGAAGGAACGTTTTGCGAGGTCCCTTTTCAGATACTCTTTTCAGATACGGGCTCGAACTTTTTTTTATTAATATACGATTTAGAAGTTCCCGAGTTAAAATAAAATCGATTCATATTTCGAATTTAAATTGTATATTACAATTTTAATTAATCGAAATTAATTTATTCTACGTTCAACAAAAATATCGAGTTAACGACTTTCTAAAGTCAATTCGATTAATTTTTTGCATCGTCTGCATTAAGCTCCAACGATTTCATGGATATATTTATGGAATAAAGACACAAATCTCACTGGTAATCGAGATGAAAGAGTACGTAGAGAAGGGTTAATAAAGAAAATGATATCAAGAAAGGCTCAGGGAACGAAAAGGAGATGAAAGAAAAAGAAGATGAAGAAAAAGATAAAGAAAAAGAGTTAGAGAGAGAGAGAAAGAGAAAGAGAAAAAAACTCGTCTGGAAACCTGCCGGCTTGTCGGTACCCTCGAGCAGTGCATTGCTAATTATGCAAAATAAATAAAGGCACGTGCAGCGCACATTCTTACGCCCTCTCGGGTTCCCTTGTCCGAGCGATCGTCGCGCGCACGCGATTTCGACTCGCAATTACCAATCTCCCACGGTATACGAGAATTTTGTTTCGCTGTGCTACTCTCTTTCCCTTTTCTTCTTTTTCTTTTACTTTTCCCTCTCTCTTTCTCACTCTCTTTCTTTCTTTTGCGTTTTGCCTTATTTTATTGTTACTTTTATATTTTCTTTTCGGTTCCGTTTCTTCACTTATATTTCGCTTACTTACTTAATTCTCACTCAAAAGGGGGTCTTGTACTTGTTCGTGTATTATTGGGATGTTTTATTCGAATCCCCATTATGAAATGAAATTCCATGAAAAAGCTCAACAATTTGCACCAAATTCTTTTCTCTCGTTCTCTCTTTTGATAATCTCTTGTATGACAGTATGAAGTAATTTATTTTTTCTATATAAGATACCGATAACATGGAGTCCGTTCAATTTTCAAAATGTGTACTCAAATGATTTTTAAACGTTGAGTTTTTACGATAATTGATTTCGGATTTGATTTTTTAGAAAATTCAATCAATTTTTTAATATCAATCTTTGTTAATTAACGAGAATATGAGTATAGATATTTCAACAAATAACTTTTTGTTTTATCATTGCTTCAGAAACATAACTTATGTTTAATATACCACATGAGATTGCACTGTCCTCTTTTAAGTGAAATCGAGAATTGATAATTAAGACGTGCCGATACCGCAAAAAATAGCGAAAGTACTCGACCGGCATCCTATTTTCTTTGCCATTAACACGAATAAAGCTGTGTCTGAATTCGAGATCCTTTCGAAAAGGGATGTAGGGCAATTCTTACGAATTTTTCTCATAAAATCGAGTAAAAGAAAATACTCGAGTTAATACATGAAAATATCTGTGCAGGAAACGAACAAAATGAAATAAGAAAGTGAATATGTTAGAGAATCACTCGAAACGGAAAAACAAAACAAAAAAGAAATGTGATTGCATCAATACGTAACTCTTATACTCCTGTCAATGATATTTTTTACAATTATTATTATTGTCTGATATTTGCATTACATTATAATTGACACGTACTCTGTTTACTTAATACTATTTATATATCTCATGTTTATTTATAATTTATTGAGTGAATAATAAAATAATTAAAAAATGAATTGATATGTGGAAATAATGAAAAAAAAAGTGAAGGAAAAAAGTCTAATTATTTTGTTCAGTCATATTTTGTTCAATTACAAATTTAATATTAACGTTCATCAGAAAATGTATTACCTTCGTTTTTTTTAATATTATTGCTTTGATCGATCTTTCGTAAAAACAGACATTTCTATTTGACTTCTTTTTCTTTAACCTTGACTAGGTAACGCCCAATCTTCTAGATTTTAATCAACGATACTTATATATCCCGTAGAAATAGCTCGAAAAGTCGAAATTCCAAATTAATTCTCCCATTATGGTACCACTGACCCTGTTATTCGAATGAAAATAGTACAGCAAAATGGTATGTCATTTTAGCGGAAACCGCCCATCCCATGGCACACTCTCTACATTTCCACGTAGTTAAATCCATTTTTGATGGTTTCGTAATAGTTACGATCTAGGATCATTATCGAATCTTGCGTCCTTCGAAAAGAAGCGAAATTCGTTTCGAAATCTTCGATTTAAGAAGAAAATATTTATGTATCTTGTTCTATTGTCAAATTATCATTTCAACGACGAACATTTTTCAATTGTATTTGAAATTAACAATTTATTCTTATTATTAATCCAGATATTGAAATAAAATAGATCTTAATATAGAAACATATTTCGAAAATATTATTAATCATTATTTTATCACATTATTAATAATCTTTTTCATTGTATAGGAAATATTATATTAATATTTACTTATTTATTCATTTATTTTTGTTTGACTGCAATAATCATAAGGCTGAAAATAGTTGAAACCTGCGTACTGATCGTTTTGATTTATCTCGTCCGGTATAATCTCTTATAGGTACGGAAGCATGCACACGCATAAAAGGATTTAACTCGTGCCAGTTAGGTGTAAATTTGCATAAGCCCCGGTTCGATTGACGTTCGCCGTTACGAACACCCGAACCAGATTACTCACGAGCAATTAAACCAAGACAACGAATGTTCTGCAAGGACAATCTATTTCTCTTATCCTTCTCTCTCATTCTGTCATTCTTTCTTTACTTTTTTTCTACTTTAACGCATTTCTTTAATATTTATAAGTGAGGAGCTAGATCACTCATGACTAATAATTTCGTAAATCGAGTTAATACCTATCTTTCACTCTTCCAATTAGATCATCTTTTCAAATTCTATCGAGATAAATTAAACTTCTTTCAAGACATCAAAAAGACATAATTATCATAATCAATATTACAAAAAAATAAAAAGAACAGAATATCAGTACTGATCAATATACATAGTTGTACGAATGTACAGTGTTGAATGTACAATGAGTTAATAACAAATAAATATTGAAACTGTCAAAAGATCGCAAGAACAAAGAGAGTATCATTAAAAGTACGCTTAAGAATTATATACTATAGAAGTATTTTTAAAAATCAAATATTTATGATTTTCTTTTCCTTAAGGTAATCGAATCCGGAAATTTTTTTACAATATACAAAAGTCAAGGGGAAGTTCTTTACGATAAATGAAATTAATGCGATAAAAATAAGAAATTTTTAAAGTAAAACAAATGACGTTCGATATGTAAAAATAAATGATTATAAAATGCTTATAAGAATTTATTGGTTATAAAGAAAGAGAAAGAGAGAATGAGAGTGAATAACGCGAGAGTTACTCGCAACTAAGTCGCAGGTAAAAAAGTGAACAGCGAAGAAGTGCGGCGAGGATGAAAAAAAGGAAGGGTAAAAAATAACTCGAGGGTGGATGGTGCACGAATTCTCAAAAGCCATCGCCCGATGCACCTGTACCCTGCACGGTTAGGTTCTGCACCTTTAGGTCTTCTTCTTCTTTTCTTCTTCAACCTTATCTTTCCCTTTCTCTCTCTTGTTCGTTTTCCTCTTCCATCGCCACCATATTCTTCTCCTCTTCTTCCTTCTTCGACCTTTCTCACTCGTCCCTTTTTTCTGTGCATTGCAACGCGTTTCAAGTTGCTTCTCCTGCTCCTTCTCCATCTCCTTTCTCCCTCTAAGAAAGTAAGAGAGAGATAGAGAGAGAGAGATAAAGAGAGAGAGAGAGAAGGAGAGAGAGAAAGAGATAGAGAGAGAGAAAGAGAGAGAGAGAGAGAGAGAGAGAGAGAGAGAGAGGGAGAGGCATCCTGCTCGAGGAGACGCGTGCCTGTCGTGCGCTTCTTCCTTCCCCCTACCATTCGGACCTCACTCCGACGATTCCGACTTGCACGCGAGCCAACCCCTCTCCGTATATTCTTATCTTCCTTCAGGATAAACTTCGAAAGGAGGAAGGAGTTCCAAAGTAAAGTCTGCTTCTTTTATGTAGTTTAGCTTCCTCATACGTTTCCTTCATTATTCGCTCGTACTACTTGAACGATTACTTTTCAACCTGTTGTTAATGTATTTACATATTTTCTATGTAATTTTTTTCAATAGAAATAACATTTAGTTATTGTTCTTTACGCCATGTTATTATAAGAAACTTTTTTATTCGATTTTACCTTCGTGTCGGAGTTTAAACGGTTCACGAAAAGAACGACATTGAAATTACCAAGAGGCCTGTAAGTTATTTCTTGAACGAGATATTTCTTGTAACTAAAATGTAAATTCGAAAAACGCGGGACACAAAGTTCGTGAGTTCGGTACTCGCGAGTCAGTGAGAAAGGAGACACGCGGAAAGAAGGAGAAAACGGAGGAACTGGACGCAAGGATGGTGGCCCGCGAAGAAGAGGAGGAAGTGGAGAACAAAGAGAGACAGAAAAAAAGAGAAAGAGAGAGAGAGAGAGAGAAAGGAAGAGAGAGAAAGCGAGAAGGAGAGAAAGAAAGAAAAGGAGTTCGCCGTCAATGTTCGGTTCCCCCGCGGCAGCTTGGCAGCGACTAAATGATTTACCAAACAATAAATCCTTGCGAAGATACGATCGGACGCATCGCGGACCGAGCCTGGGAACGAAAAATGCACCGCGCCTACATACGTGTGTACGTACGCCAACTCGTCTTCCCGATCGATTCTACGATTCGGCGACTCCTCTCTTCTTCATCCTTTCTTTCGAGTTACAAGTTTCTCAGGAAGCTTCGAATGAAAGTTCTATTCGATATTTTATTTGGTTCTTTGATAATAAACATGATTTAACATTTAAAGAATAGTATAAGAGTATAAGAATTTTTCTCTATTAAATCGCGATCTTATTTATAATTATTAATTATGACTATTATGAATATATTTGAATAATCATTATGCATGATTATTTCCTTTTAACTTATAAGATATTATTTTTGCAATTTTATATGTACTAAAATAATATTATATTTTTATTGTTAAATGAGTAAAATTTTATTCTTTCATCTTCTAATGAGATAAGTAATTTAAAAAGTTTTTTTTTCTTTTCTTTTTTTTTTTTTTTTTTGAAGTAATTTCTTCATTGTATCAAATATAACTAACGAATGACTATCGTTTCGAGGAGAATTTACAAATCGATGCGAAAGAATTTTAAAGCGACGAAGCGATTGGCCCGAGACGATATTGAACACTTCGAAAACACGGACTTGTCGAAGTTTCGATGAAAAAAGTTTCATTGGAATCTCGCAAAGATTAATGCCATGTGTTGCAGGAATAAGTATATCTCTTAATGCTTGAATGACTAAAAACTCGTTGGTACGACTGGTGAAGGTGATTTTTGATTGGATGAGAAAGAAAGAAACAGACATTCAATGGATAAATTTGTACAAGGAGAACGGCTTGTCACCTACTCGTTAATAATAAAATATTCTTTTTGATCGGTTTGGCATTATTAATTATCAAACATATACATTAACAAAATCTCTTAAAAAACTCATGACAATATCCTCAATTTCTCTAAATGCAAGTTTATTATATTAAATGATATAGAAACTATTTCATAACACGTTCTAATTCCTTCCTATCTTTTTCTCTTTCTTTCGCTTTAGTTAACAATAGCAATCGATATTCGAATGAAAAATGATTTATGGCATTCTACATCATAGTAGGAAGGAAATGTTCACTCATGTAACTCAATGAGAGATTTGTTATCTCTATCGTAGTTCGTTAGGATTCAAATCGTTTTATAAATGTTCAGACATGTTAATTTTTAAATTGCATGAAAACGTTATACAATAATTTATATTTTTTAATTATATATTTAATTTCAAAATAGATAATATTATTTTATCGAAAAATTGAATTATTATTGTCGTGAAAAGAAGGAATTAATTTATCACGTCTTTTTTTTTCTTTCTGCTGTATATCATTGCTGACATTTAGGTAGCATCAATAATGTTTGAAAATACCATTACTGTCATCATTATGTCGTTACCATCGATCGTTAACGTGCGATCAAGTAAAGTATAGCGTAACGAAGGTATACATTTATATATCGAGTAGCAATTTTCTTTTGGCATTTGACAATGACAATCATAAATGATTCAAGAAATTGAATCATTGGAATCGTAATAACCTAACTCGATTTTTCCTTGATAAGAAACATAAGATAACTAATAAACAAAAATATATAAGAAAAAAGAATTTGTTTAAAATATAATAAGTAAACAAAAGCAGACATGAGAGTAAAACGAATAGGAAACTTTTCAAATTCGGAAAGTAAGAAATACCCGTTATTGTTTTTAAATATTATTTGTAATATTAGATAAATATATCTATGACCTTAATACTTGATACAAATAAATTCGACGTTCCGTGGAAAGGTCCAAGTCGTAGTACGACAGTATGTAGTACCTCTTCTCTGTTCGGACAAGATGTCCCGGAGGCACTAAATCAAGTTCATACCGTTTCTCTCGTGTATTCGAACGAGTTGCTCGTACTCGGCACCCTTCTCTTTCCGCGTATGTACGCGTCAAGATCGCATACGCACCATGCGCACGACTCGAGCCGTCGCACTATATTGCTTGGTTCAGACTCGGATTACGAGGGTGTATTCGGTCATTATGAAAATCGAGATTCTATAATGATCTTTCAACGAACAATTATCTTATGTTGTGCAACAAGCAATTATATTTTTACAAATTAAATAATTAAACATTTATAATTTTACTTAAACAAAGAAAAATCAACTTTCGATGATGAATTTTTCTATAAGAAATAATTTTTTTTTTAAATGGAATATTAAATTTTACAATATTTAATTGCGTAGATATGCGAACAATTTAATGAACAAACAATATTCATAATAAATCATTAATCATATTTAAACTTTACGAAGAAGCAATTAGAATTAAACAGAAGAAAAAGATTTGAACTCGTAAATCATCTTACTGTTGCATTCTAAAAAACAATATGATCGCGTTCATTACTTCTCATTAACGAAAGAAAATCAGCGAGATTGTTTCGTTTGGAGGAAAAAAAATAATAGTCTGAAGAGAATATCACATATCTTGAGAATTTTCGAGTCCGTTCCTGTGTGCACCGTGAGTCTACTTTGCACTCTGTAGGGTGCACTTCTCTCTCTCTCTCTCTTTCTCTCTCTTTCTGGAAGTAGTAGGGTTTCGTTTCATTCTCCCGGAGGCGTCTCTTCCTTGTTGCTTCCCTCAAAGGTCCATGCATCTAACTCCTCCCTTTTCTCTTGCAAACTCCGACGCGTCTCCTTCGTAAGAGCCACCTCCACTTTTCTTTCTCTCTCTCTTTCTCTCCATTCATCCAGACGGCGTCGGATATCCCGCTCCCATTTCGTTTTACGTCTTTGTACGTCTTTGTACATAATGCTCTTTGTACGATCGCTGCCTGCAGCCACAGCAGCGCCGTTGCAACGGTGCTGGCGGTGCATCGCCACACATTCTTCCTTCCTTCTCTTTCTTCGTCTTCTTCTCCTCCTCCTTCGCTATCTCCTACCTTTCCATCTCTTCCCTTCCAAAGAGTTGCTTCCTCTCGAAGGAGGATCTCGTTGCGTTCGTTGACCCCAGAATGCCGATCATATGAACGCCTCTTAGAGCGTTTCGCGCACGTGGGTGGTTCGAATTCTCGCGAATATTGCCTTCCGAGTAGTGATATAGTTGCAGAGAGAGAATGGGAACTATGAGCAAGGGTTGAGATTGAATGAGTATTCACTGAGTTACGTTCGTGAAATTGTTCAAAACGGAAAACAAATAACTTCCATAAATATTTTTCATTTATGGATGAAAAATAAATATAAAAAATAAATTCCTTATTTTTTTTTTTTAAATAAAGAACTATTTTAATTGTTAAAGTATCGATTGTCATCAAATATATTGAAGTTAATTATTAATAAGAAATTTTCAACTTAATGATGTTTTTCGAAAAGTTTCATTAAAATTTATAATAATTTCTTTACGATCTATGAGTATACAATTGCTTGACGAATAAAAAAAAGAACGAACAATAACGTGATTATTGGAGGACATCTGGACTATAAAAGGGGATCACAAGCAGAAGCCATTATCGAAGATCTGTAATTACTGCTTGGCATTAAATCGATATGGAAAATATTCTTATAACACTCTCTAGGAAAGAGGGCGACACGTGAAAAGAAGCTAAATGACAAGGCACGTGGGTCAGTTTATAAGATTGTAAGTTTAATAAGACTATCAACATACACTGTTTGCTATGGTAGAATGCTTATATGTCATATCATAAACATGTAATGCAATTATCTGAAACGTTCATCTTAGAACATTAATGTATCGAACTGGTTGCCGACAAAAGAAAAAAGAAAGATAAAAAGAAAGAGAGTAAAATTCCTTAACTCTGCAAGTCCGACATTATTGTTTATGCAGTTAATAAAAAAATAAATTATTATAATTATGTTGATTAATCAGTTATATCTATGTTTCCTTAAATCCTTATTTCTCAAATTAAATTATATAAAAATCTTTAACTTTCAAATGAAATTCCATCGTGTAATTCTATTTTAATTAAATACAAAATTAATTATTTACATTTATTTTATAGGTCTATCTATAAAGTAAAATTATTTGCACTAGAATGAAATTTTTGGATTCGTCGTTAATAATGGATAAGGATTGAAAAAAGATTTCATTTTATCTCGAAAACATTTTCAATCATCATTTCCTGCAAATCCTTAGATTTGACGCTGAGCTAAATCAGGATAGTACGACGACAATGAAGTGGAAAATTCGTGAGCGGACTCGATGGATAAATGGCACGTTCCTTGTGGATTCCATTCTGGCACTCTGGCCCTTTCGGTCGAAACGATTCTGAACTGTGAGATCCAAATTAACTGGAGAGAGAGAGAGAGAGAGAGAGAGAGAGAGAGAGAGAGAGAGAGAGAGTGAGTGAGTGAGTGAAAGAAAAAAAGAGAAGCAGCGCGTGCGAAAGAGGCAGGTACAGTTTGTGGAGGACGAGCACCGACCATGAAAAGGACAACCGGTTACACGTACCTAAAAGGAAAGTGCCCAACGCATTTTAATTCAAGCTTAGACTTCGTTAACACCAAACGACGAACCCAGCACTACCGAACTGAGGACGCTCTTCTCATCCTCGAGTTTTCATCAAAGCATTGAGCTACTTACGCTTGGAATTAAAAGACCCGTGCGAAATTACCTTAATCTAGTTTTAATAGCTGTTAATCCTGCGAGGATTTACAGGACAGGATTTTCAGTCAATCGTCGTAGTGTGTGTGACTCGGTGCGTGCACTTCTTTTATACCGAGAGGATACTACATAGCTATTTGGATTTATGCCTTGTAAAAGGAGTTTCTTCTTGAAAAGAAACATTAATTTCATCCTTGGTCAACGCCTTTAGGAAAAGTAATAATCGATCGTCAAAGGTAGCTATTTTTTCGCTTCACGGATTTTCTTCTGAATGTGGCGCGTGTACCATTTCGTTAATGACTTTTCAAAAGAAAGAAATTCCAAACAGAATTTTTCTATTCCAAATATCTCGTAATTCTTCAGGATTGTTAGTTGCAAAAATTGATAGAATTTTTCTTTTATATACGAGAACATGAGGATGTATTAAATATAAGAATTTGTGTGTGCTGTCGATAAGAAATAATAGTGTATTTCTTAGGTTCATTGATAATCTCTTATTAGCAAGGATAATGTAATTAAATGCATTAAAAAGGAAATCGATTGATTTATTCATTTTTCTAAGTTATTAAGTTAGTTATTCTTGATAACTGTATTAGATATACCTTGTTAGGTTCTCTCTCTCTCTCCTTTTCTTTCTCTCTCTTTCTCTCTCTTTCTCTCTCTCTCTCCTTCTCTTTCTCTCTTTCTCTTTCTCTCTCTCTCTCTCTCTCTCTCTCTCTCACTTTCTCATTAAGCTCATTTCTATAATATTTCTCTTATCATCCAAATTAATGTTGTGTGTAACGATAGAAAGTTTACATTTTCATAGATCTCATAAAATTTCTTCATATATGTATATATGTAATGAAACAAGAAAATAAGGATCTAATTTATTATTTTCGTATACCGTTAACTTTTCTAAATAATAAATATTTCATTTAGTTATATAATAACATGTTATTTAAATTTTTGTATACTCTACTATTTTGATAATTAAATCCATCACGTGTAACGAAACATTTTCTTCTATATGAACGATCACAAATTTCACGCTGGAAATAGAAATTCTACAACGTATAAGAAAATTAAAATAAAAAAAAAAGAGACTAAGTAGAAAAGTCATTGTCCGTTTTCCGTAACGCTTTATATCGACAAAACAAACAAATTAAGAAAGATATTTTCGCGGTTTTGTTGAACAAAAGATTTTTCGACGATGAAATTGATTGTTTGACGCCTCTCTCGCCGGCTTTTCCAATCCTGGGATAAGATAGTAATAGTAGAATAAAGAAATCCAGTTTGGGTTAGGCGCGACTAATTCCCAATATCTTGTCTAACGTATAAAGACGATCATGGATGCTTCACATTGTTAACAAAATTGTTGAGCGAAGAAAAAGTGGATCATTGTTTAGATTTCAATAGTAACAAGCAAATAAAAGGGGCGTTGTTAGCTGGGATGTGATACTCATTTAAACGCCTACCCACTTTCCCGAGATGAATCAGTTCGGCTACTCAGCACTATCGATTCAAGCGATTTTTTACGCGAAATAATTTTTGATAGAATCCCGTTGTCCTTTGTCGAAGCGACATTGTCTTCGACAGGATCAAAGTCCGACACCTGCATTCTTTTCAATCGTTTCATTAAACATCAATCCCTCTGACGTGAACTCGCCGCATGAAATAAATCTTACGATGGTTCCTTTAAATTTGGTTTTGTTGAAAAAGTACTTTTCGAACAAGTTTCTATAAATCCTTGCTTTCTAATAGCTTCGCGGTATTGAAATTGAAAATATCTCATTTCATAGTAATTCATAACGCATTTTAGAATCGTAAAATTACTTCTAACCACATCTATTTCTATTATAAATCAGTGGGAAACCGCAACGCGATAAAAGGAGTGAAAACACGGAAAGAAGATTGCCCATTAAGAGATCATTTGCTCGAATTCAAAAAAGTAAAAAGAAACTCAGATGCTGTTCGAATGCTCCTCATTCGTAGACCATATTCCCTGAGCCATTTATCAAGGAAAAAGGAGAGATTCTCCTATCGTCTTATACGATGACCACGCCCTTCTTCCGGCACCTCGATCTATCGGGTGCACTCGATTTTTGTAGATACTCGAAATTCGAAACTCCTCTACCTTTGCTTTTCTACTTCGTCTTCTTTTTTAGTTTTTTACTTCTTCTTTTTTTTTCTACCTTCCATTCTCGTCTAGCCTATCCTTTTTAACGACGCCTCGCCACACCCCTTTGTCGGATGCCTCCGTAGTTAGAAGCATGGAAAATGAAAACGGCCTCTGCTTGGAAATCTATTTTCCTGAATATTTCTATGTTCCAATAATTTATTATTATTTTCCTAAGTTAATTTATAACATTACGTGTTAATTATATCGTACAACATTCTATGATAATTTTCTAACGCGTTTGAAATAGTATTCGTGTTTGTTCTAGAATATCTTATTCCTATACATACATATATTACAATTGAAAAGAAATGGTAAAGAAATACTTCATTTTAAATACCATGTTTATATACTATGTCCTATATATAGATCAATAATATATACAGTTGTGTATACAATATATAAATATACACAATTATTAATTATAAAATTGTAAAAAGTTTGAAGAAATTGAATATACGTATTATACGCCTTAATAGCAGCAACCCGATGAGCAATGCAGCATAGGGGCATCGAGTATTTTACGGCGCTTAATGTATTCGACATGTGCATCTGTATAATGAAAAATGTTTAATTAAGATATTCAAATTGCTCTTTTCAGCTTTGTTGGATTATTTCCTTTAACGGAGATTTTAGAATATATTCCGATGGTAGCAACGATAAATTTTACTATAAATTTTTTGAAGATTCCTAAAACGAAGAGAAAAATAAAATAGAAAAAAGATATAACGAGAAAGAAACGGAAAAATAGATAAAAAGGTGGAACTTATTCGATTTCTCGAAATTGTACCGATAACTAATCAACATTACGCGATTAACTCAATCGAATTAAGATATAAATCATGTTGAAATAATCAATGGACGTTCGCATCATTCTTCCTCAATCGCATTCTTTTTGTTCCTTGAATAATAACAAGGAAATTAAATTTATGATAAGTATATACATTTTTTGTTACTTTGAGAGAAATTCATAAAAACAAAATAATGCTGCCATTTTTTCAAACATATACGCAAGGCTTACAATTACTATTTATATACAATATCAAAAGCAGAACATTCTATGTAAATTTTATTTCAGAAATATTTGTACGTGTAATAATTTCATAGTATTTACATATTATATGCAGATGTGCGTATGTATATTTAGAAAAAATATTATTAAAAATCCAATGATATTTGACAAAAATAATTCTCAGAAAAATGATTTTGTTTCTCCAAATCTTGTTTCAACATAAAATGTCTCGTATTTAAAAATAAAGAAAAAAGAAATAATCGTAGAAGGGTCGAGCTCTGAGACGTCTCGATCACGGAGGGCAACGGATCTCGAGTTACTAATTAAGACGCTGGTGGTTCCACGATTGTCTTGGAAACCAAATATCTTTTTCTCCCTACCGTTCGAGTGTTTGCGATTAAATCAGCGCGTCCGATCGAGCGAATTAAGTCCTCCGCGTGGGTGGACCCGACCTGAGAGAAGAACGAGAAAGATGAAGATTCATTTCGATTCGACTTCTCTCTGGCTCTCTTCCTTTCTTTGCCTCTCTCACTTTTATAGTAAAGCATGAGCGTCGGCAGTGCCTTAAAGAAGCATGTCTATTATATAATCTTAGTAAGTCGAAATATTTATCATCTTTTTAAACAAATTTGTTTTAAGTTATATATCGAATAAGTACTTTTTATTTTTAACTCATGTCAAATGTGTTTAGATATCACAGATAATTTGATATATCAGTGATCGACGCCAACAAACAACAATTTCGTCTGACATATATCATTTTTCATTTTATTTTTTTTAAGAATAGTCAACAAATAAAGCATAATGAGTGATTAAGTAATTATTAAAACAAGTTTCTATACGATACGAAACATTCGATATTTAGCTGTATAGATTCAACGATATTACTTTTAACATAGAAAGGATTCCAAATTTTTTCTATTTTTCTTAAAAGACTATTAGTGTTATCTACGATTATTTTCTTTTTCAATTGTAGATAATAATATTTATTCTCATAAATTTTTTTTTATATAAATTTTCTGTAGAAAATTTTCACCGAGGCTTAGAAGTCGACGCCAATGATGTGCACGCGTGTATGCGTATTTACTCCTTAAGGTGCCTTCTACGAGTCTCGTGCACAGGGCCACACGGCAGAGCTTTGTCTTGTAAATGAAGCCTCGCTGATTCGTATCCGGACATTGATAAATACCCCCGCGGAGTGAGCAGCTCTCTCGCGAGGATTCGCTCTCGAAGTCGAGCTTATCCTTCCTCGGTAAAGTCTTTCCTCTTTCTCTTTCCTACTCCTCCTCTTCTTGCTTGTCCATCCTTTCGTGCCATCTTCCATTCAGAAAGAAAGGACGAATGATCCTGGTTCTACCGTGACTATCTCTGCGAGAATATCCACGGACAGCATCGTAGAAAAGAACGAGAGAAAAGTAACGGTGAGTAGCAGAGAAAGAAAAAGAAAAGAGAGAAAGAGAAAGAAAGAGAGAGAGAGAAAGAAAGAGAGAGAGAGAGAGAGAAAAGAACTCGTGGGAAAAGGGCTCGAGCTCGATCCTCGCCACTGATCTTCCTTCGTTCTCTCGTTCTATTCTATAGGGAATGGACTCCCGCCGTCCGTCATTGTTTCTTTCTTGTTTTACACTTGTATCGAAGAAGTTTCCCTTACCGACTTTCGCATGTACTACGTAATGTATGACTGCCGCAAGATAAAATAATAATGTAGCAACTGTGAAATAACATTTGATGATAAGATAAATTTCTTAAGTATGTAAAATTTAATACATTCCTTTCATATTTTCATTTTTATTTTATCGTATTACGTAACATTTTATTAAGTAATTTTTCTTATCTTTCATTTTGTTTTGTTTCATGTGATTACAAAAGAATTTAAAATGCAAAAAGAATAATAGAAAGTAACTCGTATATATTCTTGAATGATGTTGAAATGTTAAAACATTGGCAATAAAGAAATGGAAATAAAGTTATATTTTTACTTAATAATTAACATTGGGTGAAAGTTTTAGTTTCGCATAAAATACGAAATAATGGCAACACTCTATTAAGAATAATTAGAAAAAATGTGTAAACGAAACTTATAACATTGCGAATATTTAATGGAAATGTTATAAACACGTTGGAAATATTTTTTGCAGTATATCAACATCGTTATGTCGCAATTTTTGTAAAAGTTTTTCGATTGATTTCAAATTTCATTCAATATTCAATTGTCATCTAATAAGACATATTTCAATAGTTTCAATATAATATTTGCTAATTATCAAAACCGATATACATATTTCATAATTTTTTAATGAATTTCCATTCACTCTATATTGATACGAGACTACTCGTATTTTTTCCGAAAATTTTATTAATTACATTTGCAAGCCACCTGGTGAAATCGATCGCCATTGGAAAGATAAATACAAACGATACATTGGCAGAAGAAAAAGATAATATATGGAGTTACAATCATGCACGAATGACTACAGTCCATTTTTATGTAATAACTCATACATCGCAATCGTGGTAATGGATAACGTGTGCACATATTTCAAAAACTTGGCATGTTTAAATGTGAATCAAAGACATTTTATGTCTTGTATGGTAGAACGATTTTAACTATAGTGAGTAAAAGACAAAAAGAAAAACAGAAAGACAGCAAATGAATGAGTGAATTAAAAAAAAAAAACGTAATTACCTTTTTCCATCGTGACACTAGCGAGTTCACGTTTTTTTTTTTTTTTTTTTTTTTTCATATGTATTTTCGATTTTAATGAGTTTCAACGAGTAAACGAATTTCTCTTTTTGTCCTCTCGCTCGTAATACCTTCTCTTTTTCCTTCTCTTTGTCTCCTTTCTCTCTTCTTTCGAATTTTAGTAACAAGATGCAAGATGAAAACGTCGAATCATTTCCATCCATCCCCCATTTTATTTTTCTGAATTCCTTTGCGCAACTCGACCGGTTCGTCGATCATCGATAATACGATCTCTATAGGTACGTTCATTAAGACCAATACTTGACAACGTCCAAAATTGGTCTGTAATCTCTTCAAGTATTAAGAATTAAACACGTATAAGTGCGTACTTTGTATCGATTCACGTAATATGTCCTCTGCTTTTTTTCCGGCAGAAATCGCCAACAACTTTTACTCGAAACTTCGTGCACAACGTTCAAGAAACAAGAATATGTATAAAGATCCACGTATATGTATAAGTATATAAATATAGACGCATGTCTTTTACTTTCCAAAAATTTCACCGAAGATAAATCACTTTCAATGTCGCGAATCGTATAATACCATCACGTCTTGACCCAATTAAATACCTAATTTCATCATAATTACTTTTGCACGAGTAGCGAAGTTTTCTTTATATTCGTTTATATTTTTAAACCAAAAAAAGAGATATACTTTGACGTAACATTTCTACTAATGAACCAAAAGAATGAATAACTATCTAAAATCTAAATGCGTTGTCCTTCTATGGAACTCGATTGAGTTTAACTCACATAAATGTAATGAGATTGTAAACGATCGCGAAAGGAGAAAAGACTGTTCTGACAAACGGAAGTTTATCGATGATGGTAGTGATCTATAGTAGCGTCGCGTCGTCAGAAGGAGATGGAAGAGAAGATGAAAAAAAAAAAGTAGAAGAAGCTAAAGAAGAAGAATATTTGAGAGGGGCGAGCGAGCAGGTTCCTCTCTCGGCGCTTTTAATGGCTTGGCCAATCGGGTTGCACCGGGCACGCGTCCTATAACCGACTTCTTCCTCGTCTCACGTACCTTTCGGCGAGAAGAAACACTAAAACTATACCAGAAAGACACTTCGTCGGAGGAGCAGGTGTATATGAAAACACAGGTGCCTCTTTCGAGCGCGTGTGCGTACGTCTTGAGACTATCGTACGGGTAAGAGAGAAAGAGAGAGAGAAAGAAAGAGAAAGACAGAAAGAGAGAGACAAAATAAGAGATAAAACGAGAGAAAAAGAGACAGAGGAAATGAGCGAAGACAAGAGAGAAAAAGAGAAAAAAAACGAGGTAGAGAAAAAGACAAAAAAAAAAGAGGGAGAAGAAATGTATGTGCCGATCAACTAACGCGTATAGTAACCTTCTTCGCAGGTCCAAGAAAAAAGCTGCATGAATAAAAAATCAGTTTATATAAATACAAACGGAGGTAGAGAAGAGTAGACTGCGATTCTCTTGCGCGAGAACTTTCGGGAGGGCGAACGCATCTCGGTTCGCTTCCCTTGCCAACGAGAAAGAGTCAGTCGGCTTTGAGTCGTTAGTGTAAAGAAGGCTCCGTTAATAGGGTTCGTGCACTTTCGTCGCGTGTGCTTCCAAAGATAATGGCGTCGTCGTCGTTCGATGATACCGCCAATTATGCAATTTCACTCTCTGGGTGTTCGCTCGTTCCGCGAATACGTTGGTTCTTCCTTCCTCCTACTTTTTCATCCTTTCTTTCTCTCCCCTCCCCCGCCCAGTCTTGTTGGTTTTTCTTTTTCTTATTTGTGAACGCATGAAATCGCACCTGCTTTTATCCCGGATCGATCGTCGTTCGATTCACGATTCAAGTGGAACGAAAGGGAGTGAAATAAAATTCGTTTTATTTTCGTTCGCTGTTTCGTTCGACTTCATCTTTTTTTTCTGTTTTTCTTTTTTTTCATTTTCTCCTTTCTTCCTCGCGAAGAAAAATCTTCATTTTCGAAAGTTATTCGATTTTTCGTTTATCCGTATCTTTTTTTTTTTGCAATAACGACGATACGTTTTACGTCGAATCGTTCTCTGCACGGAATGTTCATTTTCTAATTTCTCACGGTTCTCCAGGAGAAGAAGGGGAAAAAAAACGATGAGCGAGGAAAGAGTGAACCTAACGAGGTTGTGTCCACCCACTTGGAGGGTAAAATCTAATCCCGAAAGGTAGCGCCGTTCTATTCTCTATGGTTAATCGTTTTCCTTCTCATAACATCGACCTCTCTACCTCTTGATGTTCGTTTGCTTTGATATTCGTTCACTTCAAAGAGAACCTGAAATTCTACCTAGGCACATGAGAATTATTAACGGATTAATTTCCGAACAACTGCATTTTGTTGCTGTTTCATCAATATTCCATTTACGGAGAGGAAATTGAATTCTCAGCATTTATTCCGTATAAACTTTAATCTTCATTTAAAATATTACATGTTTAACAATGACGATTTCGGAATGTGTTGATTCATCGTGGTAACATTGTTTTGATATATTGAGAAGTATTCTTCCACTATTATGAATCTTATCATTGATTTTAATTGTATAAAATATTGTAAAATAATATCGAATGAATTTTGATTATCGCATATAAAAAAATTCCAGAAAAAATTTTCCCACGAGCCAATCTTGAAAGCAACACGGTATCTTTTCTTCTGAGATCTCTTCGAATATCTATGACGCTCCTTTTACGACTATTTGATATCTTCGACTAAAACCAATAATTTTTTAATTGCTTGCTGCTCACCTTCCAAAGATGCCGATGATGGTTTTCTCTTTTGCGGTCACGCTGTCCAATCGAACGATCGTATCTATTTGAGAGAGCGAAGATCAGCAGGATCTTGAAAACTAAATAAGCATCCTTGGCCATCTCCGGCTTTACCAGGTCGATAACTAACTTTCAAATTCCGCTCCGATGATCATTTTATACTACTCTGAGTCTTTCCTCGACGATGTTCTAGCCTGCTTCGAATTCATCGTCGGCTTTTCTTAAAGAATAACAGCGTTAGTCTAATCGTGTCTTTTCTCTCGATCAAAAATGTCTCTTTTTTTACCAAGTGATCGCTAACGAACCTGATAATAATTAAAAATAATTTTATCTTTGATTTTGATGAAGCATACTTGAATTAATTTAAAGTTAAATATTGCAAATGTAGGATATTGGATGATTGTGGAAAAATAATTAGAAAAATAAACATGTAATTAATCTAATTAATTTCCACGTTTTATTTACAGACAGACTGTTTTTCGCGGTGTTCTATTCAACTTTGGGATACGATAAATTTATTAATATGTAATAGTTTACGCTTATGTAAAAAGTATTTACACAAATAAAAGTGTTTATATATACAATTAAATAAATAATAGTTGTTCATAAATAAAATACACTTCGTTTATAAGTATTTACTTTTTTAAAAAACTTATTATAACATGATTGAATGTCTGATGATAGGTTTGTATTTTAAATAAAAAAAAAAGATAGATATGTATCTATCCAGTCCTATGGTGTCCCAATCAAATAAGTACATGAATAGACTTGGTAAAAGCAATATTGTGTATACGTTCTCGTTAGCGGACGACAATTTACAAATACATTTGATGATCCATAAACTACATTTACGTTCAGAGTAGAAAAAAATGTATATATATATTTTTTCGTCTCACCGACCGATGAATAAATTTTCGTTTTCTTTTTCCTTACTCCCTGGCAAGCAGCATAACCACCCTCTATCCCGTGGATCTCTTTATTCGAAAGGTTTCAACGATCCGACCAGGCGTGAATTTTCATGTGCTGACACAATAGCTTAGGGATAAAAATCAGAAGGCATTGGGTGAATGCCGATGGTGAACCCTTTAAAAGCATCATCTTAAGTTCGTAGAAGCATATAGTAACGGGGGTGAGGGATGCGGTTGAGGTGAGAATCGTTCGATCGGACGTGGGTACGACGGTTACCTCGCTCAATAAAAGTAAAGAAAGAGTTGAAAAAGCTGGAAAGCCTGGATCGGGTTGCGTCTCATGGAAAAAGGATCTTTCCATGTATCATGCTCTAGATTCTTTTCTTTTCGATCTCTTCGATTCTATGTGCTTTTATTGGAAAGGAGAAAATCGATGGAACGTCGAATTACGCTCGACGAAATTCTTTAAAAGATTTTCATGATTCAAAATAGGTACCTACTCGTGATAGATTCTAATCTTTGCACAATTAAGCTTAAATTTGTGACAATGAAATTTGTCACAAATCAAGATTCCAATCTTGTATTTAATTTATATCTTAAAATTAATACGCCAATGAATTTTAAATAGAATTATTTTTTTTTTTTTTATATGTAACTTACAATCAACTTAAGATAAATGAAAGCTATTCTTGAATTATATACATTGAATTGGATATTCGTACATGATAAAAGTTTTACAAGTACAATTCGGTTTAAGAAGAATGCTTATCTCTCCTTTTCATTGTTTGTTCTTTCTCCATAAGAAGATGTAGTAAAAAAAATATAGAGAGAACGATGTAAAAGAAGGAATCTTAAAATAAGAGAAAAATCAGATTCTATGACAATTTGTTTGCGCGACAGCTGGCACGACGGTTGGTCGAGTCTGGCTCAACGTCGTAACGCAAAGTTTCTCACTCATCAGATAGCGCTACCCAACGTGTCCTCGTAGTTCCAGCACAAAAGCATACAAATTGCCACCTCGTGCAGGACAATACGACAGGACTGGCATCCTTACTTCCTTCGGAAACCCCCTGCCATCGAATACGAGACTCGAATGCCACCAAACAACCCCGAACGGCCATGGAACATGCGTTTAAGTATTTTCGTTGCTTTGCTTAGCCATCGATATTATCGGACTACAACAGAAACTTTACTTCGTAGAAATTAGTATAACTCATACAGTTTAGATTATTTCTAATGAATATACTTGATTCTCAAGTAAGCGATATGCAACCAAGCAATTTGTCGAACTGGAGAACTAATTGTAATAAAATTATAAATATAATTGTTTAAATCTATATAGAAAAATTAATAATCATATTTACATGTACGAAGTATCGTAATATTTAAGAATGTTCGAATACCAAAGTAAAAATATTACGATTTACCGGAGGTCGCCAGCTGTATTTATCGACTAGTATCGATAACACCTTTAGCAAGCATCACGAGACTGCCGAGTTCGGTGAAAAATTTCTTAAAAATACAAATATTATTTTTACCTAAGTTTTTTTTTAATATTCCGATAAAATAGCGATGGTTGCTAGTTTCTTTTTCTCTGATGCAATTACGTCAAAAGATTTTTTTTAAATTATAGAGAGCGAACGAATTACAATTCGAAGATAAATTTGAGCATCGAACAAAACGATCGTTTCCGAACGTATCTATTTCGTGAATATGTGAGTCATTGTCGGCATCGGGGAATCCTTTGAGAGGTCTAAGTCGATCGAAAATATGCACCGCCTTTCGGTAGGGTCGATGAAAGAACCGAAAGAGTTGTGTCAACAATGCGGATCTTTCGACTTTCGTTGTCGGGAAAGGGAATAGAAGAAAAAGAAATAAAAAGAAAGAGAAAGAGAGAACTTTGTAAACTAGCCGCTTTTCGTAGGGTTAACATTGCGAGCTTTAGAACAAAAAGAGTTATTGAACTTTATTCAATAGAGTATATGTGTTTCATTAATCAAATCGTGATACTTCTTATACAATACAATGCAAACACAGTATATTGTCTGGATGGATAGATGGATCTTTTATTTTGATTTAAGTTAATTAGCATATGTATTACTCTCGTGCAACGATAAGATAACTTAATAATGAAAATTAAGTAAGATGGGTAGTCATTGTATTGTGAATGAGAAAAAGATAAGAAGTACGTAAATAACGAGATTACACGAGTTACATTTTCTTTCGATCGACGAATGAATGCTTTCTTTTCTTTGGAGCGAATTGATCTAACATTTCGATATCATCGTAATGGAGATGAAATCAAAGTAAGAACGAAGAATAGATGACAAGACATATATAATTAAATACAAACAAATTGTCGAACAATTGAGAATCGATTTATCTAACGATGTTTCTTCTGTGGATGTTTGTTGTATAAAAAAAAAAATAAATAAATAAATAAATAAAAACAAAGTAGAAGAAAGAAATTAAATATTAACTTAATTGCAGGTCTGAAGGTTGTCTCGAAACGCGACAAAATTGATCTTTTTGTTTAAAACAGTAAATCGCGATTAAATCTTTTTATCGTTGCTAATGACAGGGAACCTAAAGCATTGTACACGCTATCTTCTGAGAATTGATTACGCACGTATATTCTCTCATTTAATATTTTTCAAGTTTTTATGTCTCTGAAAATCCAACGACGCTTAGATACCCAAGGTTTTGATGTCTAAAAACCTGATTCATTACAATTGTCAAATCGAAAAATCATAGATATTTTATATTACTTCGTTGCTACTATTAATCGATTTGATATTATTTATATCCGATTATTTATGTCTGATTTAACGGAGAAACGTAGTCCTCTCGACAAAGAATTGAAGTATTATATATTTATTACAAAAGAGAAAAAGAGAAAGAGAGAGAGAGAGAGAGAGAGAGAGAGAGAGAGAGAGAGAAAGAGAGAGAGAGAGAGATAAATAGGAGAGATCGTTTAGGTCATTTGTCCTATCCACATGATGAAAACCAATCGGTAACACATAAAGGTCCCAGATAATGGAAACCCTCAAGTAAATTCTCTAGCCGCAAAGTCCTCAAAAATTGTAACTGTGATCGTCGCTGTCGATTTAGAAGGATATAGAAGGGCAACAACAAGGGACAAGGCCAGTACATTACGTGGACTGACCGCTCGAGCGAAGAAAACGCGAGGTAGGCAAAGTGAGAAGTCAAGGGTCCGTAAAATCGATTTACTGGTGTTCGATCGCGTTTTGCGATTCGTTCGCTCGATCGGTGACATCTGTGCTTTTTAAGATTAGAGAGAAAAAGATAAAGAGAACGATTTTTCGCGTATGACGTTGAGCTATCCTCGTCTCTTTCTTTCTATCACAAGCTGTCTCTTTCTCATCGTGGTCATCCCCTGGAATCCTTATGGCTTTTAATAGGATTTCGGGGACGAAAGTGGAACTGCCAGCTGTCTCTCCTTCTCTTCAAGACTAGATACATCGATTCTCTTCTTTCGAAAGAGATCTTCTGGTATTTAAAGAACTAACCCTTGCAGAAGCGTTCTTCTTGAGAGTCCGTTTTCTTTTTGTACCCTTCTGATTTATGTAACATCGGAATGAATGTATTTTATGGAGATCTGAAGATTGTTTTGAGCGTCGTAAGAAAAAAATATCGTAGATTTATTTGTATATAATTCTGTCATATTTTTTATATTTTATTTATATATGTTGTATAATATATATATATATATGTGTGTGTGTGTGTGTGTGTGTGTGTACAATAATTCTATTTAAGGATTTTAAATACGATTTTTAAAGGTAAAGCCGAATTATTTGACATATTCTTAATCTTTTGAACTGTTGTTTTCGATGAAATATGGATTTAATGAAGGACAGAACATATTTTGTAACTTAATATTGTACATATATATATATATATATATATATATATATATATATATATACATATAAACAATGAATATATAAAATTTTAATTCGATACATTTGTAAGACGTGGATGAAACGTAACTTTATAACTTGGAAATAAGTTATAAAAAAAGATGCGTAAAGAAAGTATCCGTGATTCGATCTTATAGAATCTCGGCTTGGCTTCTTTTTCTTATTTTTTTTTCTTTTTTTTTTTCAGTAACCACGTGCAGTAGATGCAAGGCAGATGCGCCCCCGCAAGCGAACAGCTGTACGATTGTCCATTTCGTTTCCACGTCCACTCGTTCATTCTCCAACGAAGGCTCCCCGAAAGATATGTGGATAAGGATCGACGGATCGAGAAAGAAAGATAGCGGGAGAGATACGGGGATAGATAAGGATAGCTCGACGGATAGAGGTAGCTGGATAGAGGCTGAAAGTGAAGAAGAAGCATAAGCCGAATGTTGAATTTAATTGTTTAAAATAAAGTATCTTTAACGCAGAACTACTAAAAATGAGCTTGCGTTAGATTAAACTGTTCCAGATGTCAATGTTAAAAAAGTATCCTTTTAAAAATTTTTTTTTAAATTAAATTCCGTGCACGAATGCAATATTAATTCGATACGCATCATTTAACAGATAATTCCTACATTTTTGTGAAAATTTCATATATGATTTTTAAATCGTAAAGATTGGAAATATTTTTAGAAAGAAGACTAAAATATATTTTTAGTTTCCCGTTTTTATTTTTTCATAAAACTCGAAGAAACGAAGTTTTTTAATATTTCATTTGCGAGAATGATTGGAAGGGAGTTGAAGTTTTTACTAGCCACCTGGTCTGGCTCTCTCTCTCTTTCTCTCTCTATCTGCGACTCATGGAATGGAGGGTGGTCGAAAGCGAACGAATCACGAAGGTGCCACGCGACCGTTCAGCATCGACAGTCGAAACGTAATAAAAATTGATTGAGAATCTTCCCCCGTCATCGATCCAGAAACATCTGGCCCTCCAAGCTATCGGTAATATGTAATCACTGCCGGCCGATGAACGAGAAGCCCACCGTAAGGCTTTTACCCAATACAACATTACTGTTCTTCCTTTGCCTCTTTTTGGCATCTAGCTTTGAACCTACACTACTCTTACAAACTCCCTACTTTGATGATACATTCATAAAATTTATGTTCACGCGTTTCAAGCATATAACAATTAGGTACAATATAAGTATAGTAATCATTGACGGTTTTCTAATTGATGTATAAATTAATCATTGAATCGTAATAATAGCATAAAAAAATACAAGATTAATACAAAAAGTTAAATAGAATTAAGTTATATTTAATAGGCAGATATAATTCAACATAACGAAAATTTTTCAGCTATTTTGAATATTTATCTATTTACAAATTACTCGAAAACGTTCAAGTCGAATTCTCAGTTCGCTTTATTTTGCATAGCTCGCTGCTTTCACGGTAATTCGATAGTTTCTGTTGGAATTGTTCAGCTATGAAAATATTCTAAAGGGGTTACGTAACCCATTCATGCCAAGTGCGGCTTTTATGAGGCAAAACACGGACCCTTTCTGGAAGAAAACGTGTAGCACGTGCTCGAACACTTTCATCCCTCCTGGGACGTCCATCTGACAGCCGTTTTGAATCTCACCCTTAGCCCTATCCTGAACATAGACTTTTCATATATAATAGAAGATATTACTATTATGTCTAATGTATGAAAATGAAGTTTATTAAATACGATGATTAGAAGCCATGATACTTCTTTTTTTTTTTTTTATTTTTATTACTTTAATATTTTCTACGAATAGAACTTTTTCAAGACATAATAAATAGTTCTTAACTCTTTTTGCCTCAAATACGTTAAAAATAAGTTATAACGCAAAAAAGTTATAAATATAATTTAACACTTTGGCCCGCATATTTTCAGTGCAAACTACATCGAATTTGCATAGTAGTAAACGTCTGGCCATAATTCCAGTGCTCTCACAATCTTTAATCCATAACAATATTCTTTCAAAAGTTGTTTCAAAAGAAAAAGCTTTTCTTACGAGAAGGAAGGACAAAATTTACTCGCTCGTTCACCCACAAACAGAGTCATTCCCAAGGCTACCCGTAAAACGGATGCTCGTTCAACGTATGTACGTGCGACGTAAGCAAGTAGATGTAAATATATGTATATGTATATACGACCCACTTCGTTTTTGGTCCTAAATAAATTGTTGGACTTTTAGTCGGTACAAATATTGTCGCATCAATTAAAGCACCCGGTTTTGTCCCATGGGTATGTTCCGCTTTCGACCGTTTTTCCTTTACTTTATGGTCCCTTTCATTTACGAGCGTGTGCTACCCTGTTTATATGAATGTGTTTCTATATACGTGAATTTGTGAGTACGTGTATGTATGTGAATCTGTCACGATTTATACGATGCATTCATATATATGTGTATATATGTGTGTATGTTTGTGTGTGTGTGTGTGTGTGTGTGTATGTGTGTATAGATATATGGTAACATCGTTTAAAACTCACATCGGCGCCGTGACTTTTCAGACGACCAAATCTGTTTTCCGTCTCCTCACTTGCCTCAAATTTCATCTTCCTCTTCGCTACAAGTCATCCCCATCGTTTTTCTCATAGATTAGTCCTCTTCCTCTTCTCTGTGCACACATCGAGTGTCCTCTTTCTGAATACTTCCGACGAAAAGAACACTCCCGCTAGCTTTAGTGGTCGCTCTGTTAACTATGTAAAAGAAAAAGTATATATATGTATATATGTATATACATCAATACAATATGTCTATATATCCCTTGTTTTTACTTGTTTTTCCACATTTTCTACATTTACTTCCTCTTTCCGGTTTCTTCGACATCCCTTCAAACGATCAGTCGCCATTTCTTATCCTATTAAATTCCTTAGTTCCCATGTGACGTTGCAAGTAATGAAATAAAATATATCATTTTAAGATAAATGAAAAGAAATTGAAGAAATATAAAACGATTTAATGTATTTTAACTTGCCAAATGAAAAATGTAGAAGTTTGAAACGATTCGATTGATTCCAGAAAACAAAAGAATTTCATCATTATCCTTGTTGTCGTCGTTGTTATCGGCGTCGTCGTCAAATATACGAACATAATTCGATCCAATTATTGGAACGTAAACTATATTTAAGCCGGTGGGCTTCTGTAATGGCGCAAACCGCCGTCGACCGTTTCGATTGATCGAATACTATGGGTTCGCGCGTGGTACCGATCTCACGAAATATCGAGCACCAAAAAAGAAAAAAAAGAAAAAAAAAGAAAGAAAAAAAGAGGAAGTTCGAAATGGTATCGAGCAACCCTAGCCACGAGGGATCTCTTATAATCGTCGAACTACACCGCAACGAGATCGCAATGGCCATCGAACTACATCGGAGATTCTCTCCAGAGGCACCTACCTTCATTTCGAAGGGGATGGCCCAGTAATAGCTTCTCGGGATATCGTGATCTCTAAATTCGAGCCCAAAGGCTAACAGGATAGCCATGGTGGTAGGCTACGAGAGCCTTTTCTGGATTTACGAGCTAAAACGAAGCAAGCACACGAAACTGGTCACGTGGCTCTTAGATCCTTCTCCTCTTCTTCTTCTTCTTCTTCCCACACTCGCAATCCTATCCTTTTTTTTTTTTGACGTCAATAAATTCAAATTATTTTGTCCTACCTTCGTCTCTTTCCCTTTCTCTTTCTCTTTCTTTCTATTTGTTTTTCGTTGCCATTACATACATATAATAAGCTATTCTTAAATTACAAATGATTTCATTTTAACTAATATTAATATATTTTATTATGTAAATATAATTTGCATTTTTCTTTTTAATTTGCTTTTATTAATCTAAGTTTGTTTATAAATCATCGTAAATTTAAAATATCTTATGTTGCATATGTATATTTATAATTAATTGTGTATATTATTAATTATATATATGGTCATAAATATACTCTAATCTGTCTCTCTCTTTTTTTCTTCCCTTCTTTTCTTTTTTTTTCGTTAGAAACGTTCCACTCTATTCGCTCTTGACACACCGAAAACAATAATACATTAATCTACGGAATTGAAAATTTGTAAATGAGACGCGCTTAGTCGGTGCCTTTTGATGATTTTCATAAGATTTAGAGCGCGAAGCGTTCACACGTCTCTTCATGTTTATAGATTTTTACGACATTACTGAACGTATAACGCTCCGCCCCCATGTTTCCTTCGTTTTTCATCACTCTCTTCTCTTCGAAATCAAACTTAAAATTTTTTCTTTATTTGTACAAGAAGTCTGAACTTTTTAAAACGTTATCTCATGTTCTTTTTGACACCCCCGCGCTCTCGATGATCTATATATCGCTGTAAAAATGATGGAAAATTCAAAATACAAAGAAAAGGCGGAAATAAAAGAATGTGAGTCGCATATGGTGAGTTAGAATAATGGATTGCAGAAGTATTATGAAAAATTAAAAAAAAAAGCGTTTATTAAAAATATATCGTGAAACAATTAAAACATTTTTATTATAATTAAATAGAAACGAAATGTACAAAATACAAATTACAAGATAGAAAATTGGAAGAAGTATATCTTTTAAAAATATTCTTTTAAAAGCCAATGTTATGGGGTACGAAGGAATCACTCTATATCAAAGATTTTCAAAAGATAATCTACGCGAATGCAATAATATCTTTAACCCTGATTCGTTCCACGTCTTTAGTGCTCGGAGATCGTTCTACCCCTCGGATTTAACGAAACGATCTCCAATGGGTCGGTTCTTTCCGGGCGTCTCGATAGATGATATGATTCGATGCTTACGCCCCGAAATGTGTCCCATAAAGCATCGATGGTAAAGGCGCTCGTGAAGTATGAGCGTACGAGACGAGAATGAAAGAAGAGCAGAGAGAAGACTTGAAGCAAGTTGGTTGTCAGGAGGGATAACGGTTTTACCTGTGCACCAGTTTTCAGGGTTCACTCGACCTAGTCGGCTCCTCGATCACAGATATTTAGGGCAGGACCTCTCTTTCACCGCGACATCATTCAACGACTTTTCTACCTGCCTCCTCCTCTCCTTGCCACTCTCACTCGCTCTTGTCGGTCCCGAATGAGAGAGGAACCAGCGAGAAAACCCGATCCAGATACAACGGGTGGCGAGAGAACACGAGAGCACTTTTGATGTGTTTCATTTTTCCAACTATCATTGAATCGACTTTATTCTTAAGATTTTAATTTATATTATCTGTGTTGTTTCTTTAAATTAAAATCGTTTATTAAAAGTTTCTATTATTCTGACTAATATCAACATTTTTTTTATTCTAATCTCAATTAATTTTTGCTTATTGATTTATTGATTTAGTTAGGACACCCTGTATACATGGATAATCCGCATACATAACTCGCACTTCGTCTATTTTTTCTGAACTCGTACCGTAAAGCCCATACTATAAATTCGTTACAAGAGCTTAGAGAAAAAGATTCCGGAGAGGAAAAAACGATCTCTTTCCTCCCCTTATAGCCCGAAATGATTGCGGAGTTAGAATCAAGGCCTAATGCTATTCTATGCTAACAATGCAGGCGACAACAATGTCCTCTTTTTTCCGACCTGGATTTGTCCCTTTCGAACGAGTTTCATTCTCGACCTGCTACCTGCCAAATGTGAGTACTAGTAACCGTGACCCGTATTTTTTTGGAGGATGAGTGCGAGTGCAAGAAAGTGGAAAGAAAAAAGAAAGAGAAAAGAAAAGGAGGTGCTTCCAATCGTGGAATGCATAATTATTCTACAATCAATTTTTTCCTCGTCTTTTCTTTTTGTCTTCGAAAGAGATCGCAATTCGTTTGAAAATTTGCATATCTGAACGACCCCAGGTAAATACAAAATTTGCTGTGTAATTTGTATATCATTAATATCCTTAAATCGTATTCTATGAAAAGTCCTTGTTGTGAGAATTTAATTTTTTTATTTGATACAGAAAATCGACGAATATAATAAAGAAGAAATATGAGGTTTAATAAATGATATTTAAAAACCTCGTGCAAAATTGCTCTCGTTTAAAAACAAAAGTGCTTTTATCCTTAAAGTCAACTCAATTTGCTCTGAAATAACGATTAATCGCAAGAAAATTAAAATCTCTTTTATAAAAGATCAACGGGACAAGGTGATTTTTATTTTATCTGAGACACTCTTATGCGATTTAATTCTCATCAAAGTGGTACCCTTGAAAAGTTGATGTGAATTAGCTCAATTGAGAAATGACCAAATAAATTTTCGTCTGGCATATCTTTGTCATTTATTTCGATGTTTTGTAATCGTCATGGTTATTTATTATTACACACGAGATTGCTACAACTTCTTTTTGGTAGCACCCGGAAGCGACGGATCGTCAAAATTACGTTCGATCATGTTAATAGCAGGTTCGCGGAGAGAACGGAAAGAAAGTCAAAGAGAATTTCGGTCTTCTCCTTCGTGGCTCACTCGGGGATAATTGCTTTTGATTTTGTGACAGACAGTTTCAGATCTCCTTTTGCCTTCTGGAATAAACAAGAAGAAGAACGATGAGAAAGTTTCTTTGGCGTTAAAACTCGATAAAAGGACTTCGGCGTTCTTTGAGATAGTCGGTGGTACTTAAATGGTTACATTTCCGGAGCTCTTAAGTCAAGAAGTTAGCTATTTAACCCGGATACTTTTAGTGGGAAAACGTGAGTCCTTCAAAAATTTCTCAAGAGGATCCTTATTCGAATAGAGTAACACTCGATGGCTTCAACAACAGTTCACGATCCCTACTTATTTATTTAATAATATCCAATATTCAAGTTTGAATTACATTAGAATATTTTTCTTACTTTTACTTTAATTGTTTTATATTAATTTATGGATATTTTTGTCTTTCATTTTTTTTTTTTTTTTTGTAATTTATTACGAAACTTACTTCTATTCAAAGCATTCTTTTGTCCATGCAACTTTGTGGATACAGATGCTTCAAATTTTTTGCTAAATCCTTGTATCGATTACAGAAAAGAACAGTGAAACGTAATGGAACGCGAGAATATTGGTAAAGATCTCGCACGCGCTGTTCAATATCCCTAAACGGGAGTTCTAATTTTCAAAAGGCCCGTCGTTGCACCTATCCAAGATATCGATTTCACAAGGAAACAAGGAAAAATTCGGTACACGAGCACATTATTAGTTGCCATGCTGTGTTTATCCTCAGTGGTTTACGCCTGATTGATCGTTTTAGAAAGCGAAGCCGACGATTTTTTTTTCAAAACAAAAAAAAAAGATTTTTCGCTTGATTTTTCACTGTTTTCTAATCCATCGGCATCTGTCAAGTTTTTCTCTAGTTACAGGTAACACGATACATTTTATTTTTCCCGTTGCAAGAAACAAATGTCTTTGTGCTCTCTTTCTTTCTATAATAAAATATATACAATTAGAGTTATTAATAAATTAGAGTCATAATTTAATTGTTTATAACCTGTACACAGGAACGTTCAATATGTCCATTCTACCAACTATTCATTTTTATAATTATGTAATATAGTAATATAACTTTCTTTACTTTTTAACAAGAATAACTTTCTTTATAGGGATATAAATAACATAGCAATAATAACACTTTCAAAATTTAATAATAAGATTTGCTAATAATAGAAAAAAAATCCAAAGAGAATTTCTAAAAATTTATACTTTCATTGATATATCTGATTTCCCTTCCTACTTTAATCTTTTTTCACTTAGGTGAAAGCGAGTACATGAAACAGACATAAAAATTTTTATTACTTACAGTAGCTAAGGTTCAACAGCAAAAAATTCGTGCGAAGAAGCATGCCGTTGTCGAAGTCTTTTTTGTTTGTTGTTTCGTAGTTTACGATCGACGGCCCGCGAAAGAAATATCACGGGCGCCTTTAAATTGTTGAGATTTTACTTGAGTTTGACCAAGTGAGAGAAACCGTAACAAGCATACACTCTTAATAAACGACAGATGGTCGGATGCTAATTAGAAAGGATTTTTCTCTTCGTTATTATTTTCCAAACGATCACCATAAAACGGACAAGTAATTTGTAGTAAGAAATGAAAAATGAAGTCATAAACATGATCGACACTGTACACATCTGTTTTCGTATATATCCATATTTTTCTATTATTTTTATTATTTAACATAGTTAGATATATCAACTATTTTGTCATAGGTAGTAGCTTCGATGATTAATATGTCGTTGAAAGTCTCCTGATAGAATAACAGTGAAGTTTCACACATATCGCGTCGCAACTTCCACCTGCGAAACTTGTTTATCCTCAGGCGAAAACTCTTACATTTCGATTTAAAATTATATATTTCTTATAATATATTCAATATAAACATGTTTTTGTTTCATTCATTAGATCTACTGAGCCTTTACTAGTATTCAGTACTGAATTTTCATTAACGATTTACTAAATTGGCTATTGCAAATAAAAATATTATAATTGCATCTAATAAAAAGAAATATATAAAAAGACGTATATATAAGTTTGATTGACGTGATATATATTAATATAATCTTATAAAATTGTTGAGTAAATGATAGTCACTATTATCGGCGTGTATTCTTATTCCAACTTACAAGGAACGTTGACGTTTGAGTTATAAGATACTACAATCAAGTGTTCGTCAAATAAAGTTTTACTGATTGGTAAAAGCATACAATTAGAAGGCATCCCTCCATAATTATTATACATTCTTATGATATAGTGTATCGTGATTATATTTGTTGGAATGTAAGAGAATAAGGAATGAAAAAGAAAAGAAAAGATAAGACGAAAATGAAGTCAGAAACCAAGTAGAAGCTTCTCAACCAATTCGCACCTTTCCTTTTGCATTATTCAATAATTATCGGTTCGAACGAGTTGAACGATCAATAAAACTCGATCAAGAAGAAAGAAAGAAGAGAAAAGATATGGAATTGAGAAAGTGGTTTTGTTACAATATTGTCGTCTTCGTGAATTGTTAACGAGCTTATTTTCGAAAGGGACCATCTCCGATGAGCTATCATCTTTTCAAATTATAACTTATTGCAAAGGATACTGCGTGATCGGCGTCAATCGACTTTACGTGGAATGCGAGAGCGGAGTAACGAGAAGAAGAGGGAGATACAGAGGAACAGAAAAAAAAGAAAATCGAGAAAAAAGGGAAAGGAAAAGAAAATGAAAGGAAAAGAACGAAAGAAAAAGAGAGAGGAGAAAAAGAAAGAAAACGAAGGAAGACGGACGTAGAAGGCGAAGAGGAGGAAGAAAAAGAAGAGAAAAAGGAAAAAAGAAAATGAAAAGAACGTCAAAAACGAAGAAGAAGCTCCCTGGTAAAATGTTCCTTGCGGCCGGGCACGATCTTGTGGCGAAAATAATGAAAGGGAACCGTGCCTCTTCTCTCTCTCTCTCTCTCTCTCTCTTTCTCTTTCTCTCTTTCTCTCTCTTTCTCTCTCTTTCTCTCTTGGATTCACTCACACTCTGATGTTTGGTCTTCTCGAGAACGATTCGATCATGGCCACGTACGTGCCTGTATTAACGCGTGTATTCGACCACCAAACGGTGGCGTGTGCGCGCGAGCACGTTTACTCATACCAACTTGGAAGGCACACGACTCGTCTCGATGTGAACACATTTACACAGATACAAAGATGCACTCGAAGGTGCGCGCGAGCATGCGAGCGTTCGAGCACTCGAAGCAAGTCGCCCAGATAATTTGAAAGCGATCCGATCTTCTTGGGCAGCTGCCTGCCTTACGCGTAAAATATTCAAGAACTGGTCCCCTCTTACTTGCGTTAGTCGGTTTGTTAAGCAAGACGATGACGAAGACTCATCTTAAACTTAGCCGCCGATCACGCTTCTCTCTCTCTCTCTCTCTCTCTCTCTCTTTCTTCCACCTGATGTTAATATAAATAAACGAAAATCATCTCATGTTCGAGTATCAAGCTGAGTACTTCTTCGATCATTTTAACCACTTAGAATCTTCTTCTACGATCGAAATACAAGTAGGTAGATACCTATTACTAACGTCAACGATCTTCCTCGACCATGATTCTCGATTACTCGCGTGCGACACATGGAATTATCGATCTCTCGTTTTTTTGTTTCTTTTTCTTCTTTGTTCGTCGTCGTGGCAGTTTAATGCAACGAACGAATTGGATCGTTCCTTCGAGGTAGAACGTGTATCAGCATTTTGTAATTACGATGTGGAACCTTAATGGGATCGATTAATCGGCGAGCAGAAGAAAAATCTCATTGATTTGGTTATGGTTTTTCGTTTTGGTCTTCTTCATTCGAAATGAGAGTAATAAAAATGATATTCAAGTTGAGGAAGGCAAAGCTTTGTAACTGGTTGTGGATGAATGCCCGCGAGACGTTTCAAAAGGAATATTTCGAAATATCGTTGAAGTAATATATCGAAGTTGAAAATCTCGGCAGGCTTAATGATCTTTCCGAGAAATCAGCATCTTTAATAAAACTCAAGTACGCTTGTACTATACATATGAATGACGAAATTAAGGGATTTCGGTTTGTAAAAGTAAAAGTCATTACGTGCTTGCGCCTTCGTCGATGTACATGTAAAAATTAACATATTCGAAAGAAACAAGGAAAAGAGAATTCAGAAAGGAGAAAAGAAACGATTAAAAATTCTGAAAGAAAACTTATATCAAATTTAACGATATCCATTTACCAATTTACCTTATCTACTTCATTAATCGTCCTACTGATATTCAGTATACGTACACCAGGAATAATAAAGTTATAAATGATTTCGTAGTATAAAAACGGCGGGATGAGGGTATACGAGCCATAGGCTTTTGAACAAGTAGTCCTATGGAATCGATTCATATTAAATTTTTGTAAAAAAAAAAAAAAAAAAAAAAAAAATTGACGAAGTAGAAAATATGGAAAAGAGCTTCGCTATGGTCACGAATAATTTGCTTTCCTCTCACGTTTCTATCAAGAATGCAACGTGGCGACGCGTCTTGTTGAAAACGTGCGAAGATCCGACGGCAAAATGTTTGACGAGGTAGTTTCTGCAAGGTCGAATACGATCAAGCACATACTCAATACAATGTTAAGTGTTCCGCGAAACGTTATAGGATGACAAGAAGGACGACTAAAGAAAGCATGATAGCATGTCACAGTAGTCTCGCGTACTATGTACCTACAAGTTTTAATTCCCTCTACAACAAGTATATACAAATAAAACGTAACGAAAATGAAATATATATTGCATTGAAGATGCGTGATCTTTCGTACTGTGAAAAAACTTTTGCAACGTTCAAGGGGAAGTATCGTTTATGCAGAACATCACGGTGAAAGGTATAATTCCTCTCACGGAGCGTGGAATTGAAATTCGCCACAACTGGTGGCCCTTTCCCTTCCCATTTTCACGGACCACGAATCAGAGTATCTCGAATAATCGTCGTCGTTTCTTCGACTCTTCCTTTCTCTCACTTTCTCTCTCTCTCTCTCTCTCTCTCTCTCTCTTCCTCTCTCTTTTTCTCTATTTGCCTGTCTTTCTCATGGATATCCATTGATCTGAGAACTCGAATTTCGATCCCTTTTACGGCCCTTTCGCGGTCAAGAAGAAAAAAGAGTTGCGGTTCGTCCAGGTGGTACCACCTACGTTAACTCGACAAATAGATTCGTTCAGCGAATTGACGTGCCGAGTCTCGAGGAACCCTTTTTCCTTGGCGAGTCCGACGATGACTGCAACATTTTTGAGACTTTCGATCTCTCCACCACCCTTTTCTCTCCTTCCCTTTTGCGTTTCCTTCGCCGGCTCGCTTTTCGATCTCGAATATCGACACGCTTTGCATGCGTTTCTCGCTACCCTTGTCTTTTCTTTTTGGTTTGAAAGAATACCCATTTGAATCTTAGGTTATAAATAGTTCTTGGGTTTACCCTATAAACGATTCGACTCTGACTTGGAGAATTTTACAAGGTTTCTTTTCGACGTCGGTAAAAATATGTAATGTATTGTATAATCGAATATAATGAAATACTTAATTATGTTATCATGATACTACAATATTGATATCGTTAAAATAAAATAACGAAGAAATAATATTTTTAAATACGTTTACGATGAATGAGGACCCTCAAATGTCATGATCTTCTTTTCTGAAATAAATAATTCATCTTTTCTAAGTAAGAAACTAAATTTAGTATGTAATCCTTTTATTATCATATTTTTAAATTATTCTGAATTATTTATTTAATGATATATTGTATATACCCTCCAATTGTTATTACGATTTATCAAAATTAAAACCCAGACACAATTAATATACTCATTGTCTGCGAATATGACAACACAAATCGAAGCCAAGAAAGTGTCCAGCTGAGCCGAATGGACTTTTCTGAACGGTGATTAAAGAAAAAGCGAATTTGTTTCACGCCGTAGTCTGACGTTTCTCAGTAGTCTCTCGAAGACGCGCGCTCATTTCTCCCTCGGATTTCGATATCGAAAGCCGACCTCGATCTCTCGCGCTCTCTCATGCCGAGCAAGAGATCGAAAAAGGTAAAGAAAGAGGATGGGGACGAAGAGAAGATTCGGGCACGCCTTCCGCGATACACCGAGAAAAAGAGGATCCGAGAAGGTGGGTAAGAGGGTGGAGGAGAAAGAAGGAGGTTCAGTCATGCCAGTGCACGGTGAAATCAATTGATAATTACCTGAGACGGGAAGAATCCAGTAATTAATCTCGCGGTAGTTCGCTTGCGGGACGCGTGATCTGCGCAAAACTTGCTTTTGCTGGATCTTCTCTTTCTCTCTCTCTCTCTCTCTCTCTCTCTCTCTCTCTTTCTCTCTATCTTTCTCTTTCTCTCTTTCTCTCTCTTTCTTTCTCTTCCTTTTTTCTTTTCTTTTTTGTCATGGTAATTATTTATTTGATCGCCGCGTGGTGCCCTGTAGACGGAGATCGATCGGAAGCACACAAAAAAGCGCAGGATTCGTGCCATGGTACCGTACAATGTTACAGCACTACGTTACACTCTCAGATAGGCTTCTTTTCCTTTTGCCCACCGATCGATAACAACTTTTCATTATACCCGTGTCGTATTTTCGAAGCTAATAAATCATACGTGATATTTTCGCCATTCGCCTTATTTTCTTCCATTCCTGATAATTATATCCGATTGATCGGCTCATTGATCGTAAGAGAAGAGCTCGTATTTTAATATTGATATTTCATTCTTATAATGGATTGAAATTATTTTCTTTATTTCGCTTTTTTAATATCGGATTTTACGCTTTCCATACTGATAAAAGCATTTTCATCACGGTTATTTATATTTTAATGGAATAAAAAATAAAATGTATTAACAAGTTTCAAACAAATCTTTATTTAATTTATGAGCAATTCTATTATATATATATGCTAAAGCTTGAAAATAATTGATAACTTTTTGTTTATTAAATCTAAATTAATTTTGTTGTATAATAAAAGAGAAGCAACACTTTTCAATTTTGATTGAGATGAATATAGGGAAATGGTCATTTTGATCCTGTTTCATTTTCAATGGTTAGTCTTCTTCACCTGTATTTCAATCTTTAACGAGCCATTTTCGAGACGAGCCGTGGCTATATCCCGGGGTGAGCGCAGCTAATTATTCACCGGCGTACCATTTCCTGCTGGAAAGTGGATTACGAGATCTTCCCTGGTGTGACGAGGAACGAAATGGAGAGAAGAACGAAAGAGAGATAGAACGAGTCTGTTCGTTAATACCCATTACATGCTCCCGTAACCGTGTTTGCATACTCGCGAGTTGACTATACCAGCTATCGTTAGATTAACGAGGTGCATTAATTATTTTCACTCGCAGTATCATCTCTGGACACCCCATTGAGACTTCTTCTCCACAGGACTCTTCTCATTCAAAAGGATCTCTTCGAGTTCTACTATTTCTTCACGATCTTTGAAACTCGAAACTCGCCGACTTCGTTCCTTCGAATGGATTTTTTCCGGACGACGGCGCTAAATATACATACATCGACGATTAATTGATTTTTCATAGTATTTTGTCTTTACTAATGGATAGATTACTCTTTTACGGATTTATATAGATAATTAAAAAAAAAAAATATTAGAATATGTTAATCTTCTGTATCAAAAAAAAAAATTAAAGTTTTGAAACTCATTTCTAACAATTACATTATCGAGTTCATGCATGAGTTTTTCTTTTGAGTCGATAACTAAGAACTAGGCATATGTACGTAAATTAAAATAATTTTCTTTTTTAAAAAACATAATTTTTTTTTTTAAAGCATAATTGTTAGATATCTATGGTAAGAAATGAAATTTAATGCAGTCGTATATAAAATATTTCAACATTTATACTTAAAATGTATAATTAAAATATATGACGTATATTTTCGAAATTTAAACTAAAAATGTTAATCTCGTAATTAAACTAAAAATGTTAATTTCCGAAGAATAATTAAATATAAAAATTAAATATTAATGCTTAATATTCAAAAAAAAAATCTCGGAATAAATTATACGTTTTTTATCGTCGAACGTCACTGTTTTTGATCGCAAGAGATGACATTTATTCGCGTCCTGCACATTCGTAAAAAACGAAGCAGGTAAAGGATGTCATTGTAGGATAAAGTAGAAGAAAAGAAAAAAGATAATATAACGGGACATAAAGAGGGATAGAAACGGGTATGCTACGAGATAATATAGAATTTCAGAAAGGGATGCAACATCACGCGTAGTAAAAAAAAAAGGAAAACTCTTTTTTTCTTTCTTTTTAAGGTTTTTTTCTTTCTAAGGTTTTTAAGGTTTTTTTTTTCTTTCTAAGGTCTCTCCTCGATCGAAATCGTTCAGGACCAGGTATGAGGATAGAGAAACGCGAGTTTTGACAGGATGGTGATGCAATGATTTACCGGTGAAACGAGGCGAGGGAGAACGGAAAAAGTCGTGGATGAATAAAGAGAAGAGAAAAAGCGAAAAGAAAGAGTAGCGAGCCAGATGAAAACTTAATACGTTTCCGTTAGAGGCAGCTGAATGGTGGGAGCAGATCGATCTTTGTTTTCCTTGATATCCTCCATCCTCTGTATCCTGGAGGCCTCGATAAAAATCTACGAGACGTTTCTACGTGATCAACTTCGTGGGAGTTGTTCAACGTATTATAGTTTTGTATAACATCATTAATATTTTTAGATTAAAGATATTTTAGTTGATATTGTTATAAAAATTAAATAAAATTTAATAAAGTGATAAAATATTTCATCTGCCTATTAAATAGAATTTTACATTTTTTTTGGAAATTGAAATAATTTCGATGTGATTAAACAAACAAAACAAACTTAAAGAGAAGTGTGTATATATATATATATATATATATATATATATATATATATACATATATATACATGTATAGAATTACATTTTACATTATATTATATAGAAACATATTTTTATATAATAATGATAAATACATGATTACGTAAAAAATTAATTACATTTGTGTCGACTTCGATTTTTAATGTTTAAAACCAAACTTTTCACATCCTTTTTAAAAACATCTATAACTAAGAACATCCATAATCCTAAGCGGATTTATGCTGACTCATTATTACCAAAAATCATGCTAGAACTTATAAGAAATTATAAGTTCCTATTCAGAAACCATCAGCTAAGGAAAGCTTAGGGTATGAGAAAATCTCGGCCGACCTTCTATTTTCATATTTTCTCACGAGAGGAAATGCCCTTTTACAGGGCTCTTGAACTGTTCTATGGGTTTTGTAGCCAGCAATTTCGGTATTCACGACGTCGCGTCGTTCACTTTAAGATTCCAACTCGCGCAAAAGGGGAAACTGCGTATCTCGTCGGACATTGACACGTCACTGACATTAATCGCCTAATTTTGCGTTTTCTCCCTTTCTCTCTCTCTCTCTCTCTTACTTATTGAAAACATATACAAACGGAATTTTATTTATTTATGTTTCGTAGTCTGATTGGTAGCTTTCTACTGGAAAGAAAATGATTATAATTTATACTCATATTCGACAATACAAATCTTACAAATAAGTTTTAAAGCTCTTACTTTTTGTTATATTTAATTAAAATATTTATTTCTTTGTGCCTAACTATAAATTAAAATGATATTAAGATATATAATGATTGCAAGAGTATATGAAGATATATTATAAAGTATTAATAAAGAAAAATACGACCTGATGCATAAATCATTCAAAATGAATTATGACAATCCACTGGATTAATATGAAGATTAAGGAAATTAAAAATTTTAGAACATTGTAAAAAAGAAAAACATTTGGAACATTTGAAATCATTTTGAAAAGTTAATTGCAAAGTTATACAAAATATTTTCTTAAATTTCGAATTAAAAAGAAAGTTTGAAAAAAGACAGAAAACAAATTTGTAAGAAAGAACGCGAGAAGAAAGATAGAAGATAGAGGGAGACGATAAAGGACGGAGACGACGCGTGAAAAGCAAACGATCGCGTAGAAGAAGATAAGAGGGAGAGGAAACTGACTTGCGTCTCGACATAAGACGCGTGGCAAGGTGTCGCGACGGAGGACGCTGAAAGGGGGACGAGAAGAAAAAAGATAAGAGTAAAAGAGAGAGAGAGAGCGCGCGCGAGAGAGAGAGCGCGCGCGAGAGAGAGAGAGATGTTCTGCGGTGTTTTGCTTATTCCCAATGCATCCAACGGGAGAAGACGAAGCGCCACGGGCCTTAGCAGGCTGCAACCGACGCGTGTGGGATTTACTAATTTCTGGAAGGACTCGAACGGCACGAGACCTCTGTTCTGCATCCTGCCAAGTATATCCGATCGAATATCGTATGCGGTAGCCGTTCCGTGCACGTATATACGATGTATATACCTTCTAGACATCGCGATATCGTTCGATGCGGGACAAGGCGCCTGTTTTCTTTGTATCTTTCTACTCTTTTCCTTATTATTCGTTTCAACGAACTCAACGATCACCTTTCTAACATGTAACTTACGATAAATGATGTTTTGACGATGTTAAAATACTTGCTATTTACATGGAAACAAAGAACTATTGATATATTTTACAATAGAATTTGTCTTTTGGAGTCTTGAAAGTGAATATTATTTTTTTTTCTCTTTAATGAAGTTAAAGTTTCAGTTTGATGTTCGAAATAATATCTTGTTATCGTATTGTTTTGAACCTTTGATTTATTTGATGGATTTTTGTAAAACAATTGATAAAGAAAAGGTAGAATCACTTAGAAACAATTCGACATTGATTTTTCAAGCGGCTTCTTTCGTTGAGAAGTTCCTTTTCCGTGAGATGTTTACATTACGTTTACGAGAGATAGACCGAAGAGATAGAGAAGGCATTTCCTGAGTGCGAGAAGGGGACAGATAAAGATGGGCGAGAAAGAAAGAGAAAAAGAAAGATGAAGAGAGAAGCGCTAACAACGGGTCGATTCAACGAACTACTTGGTTCTCTCTCTCTCTCTCTCTCTCTCTCTCTTTTTCTCGTTTTCTTCCTTTCTCTCTCGTTTACTGTTTTTTTTTTTTTACCTTTTCTTGAACAAATATCGGACAGTATCTAAGCCTGTATAGGCGGCAAGTTGCAAGTCGAGGGTTGTGATAGCACGTGCCATCTATCTCCATTGCTCCGTTTCTTGTGCACCAGTATTACGTTCTTGCGCCGATCCGTTCGGCTGCGTTTTTATATCGTTCTTTGTTTCCCTTTCAATTTTACGATCGTTGCTTGTTCACCCTGTAATATATGTAAATTACTTCAATACCATATGTTGTTTGATTACATTTATTATATAATTAGAATAACAAAATAGGTATAGTGTTTATTAAATTTCAATAAAAAAATATATACCTGTCATTGTAATAAGATAATTATTATTTTATAATTTTATCATAAAATGTTTCACGTTTCATTATTTAATAAATGTAATTTTGCGATAATTACACGATTTCAAAAATAATTTGCATGGATTCCTTTTGCCTTTCGTAGACCGATTTAAATAATTTTGAGACTGAATTACCAGATCGAGCTATCATTTCGAGCTTCGAACAGTCAATTTCTCGGTTAAAGATAGAGTCAAGAAAAGAATCGTTTACAGAAGAGGCAATTTGAACGCATTCAACACGTAGAAATACGCGTGTTGTAAATGTATCCTAAGTACCGTAACTACGGCCGTCTTAAAGCGAAACTTTGAATTCATTTGCGCGCATTGGCCGAACGGAAAACAAGCTGATTATTTCGTGGCAAAAGCGCAAAAAGAAGTTCGTTCTCCGATGGCTGTTCTTTTAAAGGATCGCGTTATGCATCTTAACGATCGGGTTCTCGATGCGAAGCGATATTTATGGCCTCTACCACGTTGCCGACGCTCGTGCATTATGGTCGGGTGTACGTGCATACAAACCATAACCCATCCGGTACTCCTTCGCCATGGGCGCCGACGTTTTGATACGTACCGACCGAATGAAACCGATCTCTAATTCGACGAAAGCGATAACGATATCATCCATGATTCGCTTCTATGAAATTGACAGTCGATTTATTTCAATAAATATATATATATATATATATATATATATATATATTATTTTTTTTTTTTTAGAAGAAATATCAAGTAAAAGCGTTTTAACATTATCGTCTCTTACCTTGAATTTTCTCCTACCTCGATATATTTATTACGTTATATATTAGTTTACAAATATTATTAAGTCATAATAATCTTACATATATTAACGAATTAATAGATATTAATCAGCTATTAAAAAGCCTGACTTTTAAAAGATACTTCTCATTGTTTCAAAAAAAAAAATTTGTTAACCATTTCAATATAGCAACAAAGTTAAAAATTATTTAGCAATAAATTAATTATTTTGAAAAGAATTATAAAGAAATTTCGAGAAAATCTCGGCTCGTCCTTGACACACGTTCATTTTGTCGTGGAAGCGAAACAACCTCGGAGACTCGGAGAAACGTCAGATTGGGAAACACAAAAAATCGGTGAAAGAAAAAAAAAGAAAAGAGAGAAATGGAGAAGTCTCGACGATGTTACGGACCGACGACGACCGTCGGTGTGCAAGCTTTTTATGTGACTCCTCCTTCTATTTCTCTGTCGTTTTCATTCCTTTTTTCTTTTTTTTTTTAACCAAGGATTCTCTCGACACGTCCGAACGACTTCAAAAGCGATCGCTTGATTCGAAAGCACTACGCGACGGGATAAATTCCGGACCCCCACGGACGATGATTTTACGGTCGAAAGATCGTATCTACGAGCTTGATTCGATCTTTGCCGAGCCGAGAAAACGACAATGCGATCGGTAGAAAAACTCTGTTGACGGGTTTCAATGCTATGATTTCTTCTATGATCCTTGCCGCAGAATTCGTATGGATCGCCTTTTTCCAACGTTATCGATGTTTTCAAATGGATACGATTATAGTTCCACGTATTTGCACTATTTACGAATCATTTGACCTTGTCGATGCGGAAGAAGTAAAATTTGTCTTTCTTTTATATACGTGTCACTTCTCTTTAACGGTCCTCTCATAAATTTCAACCTAACTTTCTCAACGATACGAGCCAATTTTTGGCATGTCAAAAATTATTTTCTTTGAGAATTTCAACAATATTTATATATTTTTATCAGTATCTTATAATTAAAGTAAAATACGAATTATTTATATATTGATATATCGTATATTTATATATTAATATTCGTAGATGGATTTTGTGATGTGTATGTTTTATTATTTAATTACAAGAAAACAAACGTAATCATAAGTTATTAATTAATGTATCTGTTGTATTCACGTTAATCCGTGATAAAAAAAGAGAATTAATTTTGATAAATTTATGATAGCACATAGGTATAATTAATTAGTATTATTATTATTACTATCATCATTTTTATGTTTTTTATTGTTATTATTAGTATTGTTATTGCTATTATTAAGCGAGTTATCCAAGTTGGCACGCGCTCTCTCGACGAAGCCGCCTTCGTGATTCGTGCAAGTGTTAAGTAGCGCTCGAGCGGCACGGTCACCTGCCTTCACGCTGGAGTGACTTGTAAATCACTCCACCGAAACTGGGGTACGTGCCGCTACAGGACACAAAGAACAAGAAGGAAAAAATTAGGGGAAAAAGAGAGAGCCTTAATCAAGGCAAAACAATGTGGCTCAAGTGAAGAGTTTCAATGAAGAAAAGTCAATTCTTTCTTCCGGTCTTTTCATATCCAATGCACAGTCGACAAATTTATGACGAAAAAAGAACGAAAGAAAAAATAAACAAAAATTCTATTGTTATTGCATTTTTTATTCCAAAATAAAAAATGTACATTTATGCTCATTTTCATTTCATACGTACATTTATTTTATTTTCGAATTTCATTTTAACATTTCTCTTGTCTAATACACAAAACAAACTATTAATATTAATTATCAAAGCTAAATGAAAGGAGAAGCGTTAACATTTATATCTTAATAAAAATTATTATTCCAATATTACTTTTTATATAATAATTCATGTTAACGCACATATAGGATATGTGTAAAAAATATAGTTAATCTGTCATAAATAATTTAAAATACAATAAATCGGAAATAATGTTAAGAATAAAGTAAAAGCAAAAAATTCTTCTTCAAGTTTTAATGAAAAAAAAATGAATTTTCCAGCAGGTCCAAATCTCATAAACGTGTTCTGATGATTTTGATAATGGTAACTACAAAAAAATAATGACAATTTTGTAATTAATGATTGCAATGACCAGTAATTTCTTTTCCTCCCATTTGGGAATTATTCCTTCGGGATTCTTTTGTCGGTAGACGAAGCTGAAGCACGCGTGCTGCACGTGCCTCTGCGAGAACGTGACTCGACCAGCATTGCGCCTTATATGCGCGTTAACCGTCTTATTTAGTTCGCTTCGAGTCGGCGAGCTCCCTGCAAAACAAAAGCGTCATCCAAGCTCCCTCGGATATTGAAGCTCAAAATCGCGTCTCGTCGTGATTCTGACCTAAAAGTTTCTTTAAGCCAGCTCGCATTTAAGACTTCAAAAACAAATACGAATCTTAAAGTTCTTTATTCGAATTGTATTTAGGTTGGTCTATATCTAAATGTAATTTAATTTTTTTAATTTGTGAAATAAAAACAGTCAATAAAGTCATATGGTGAAATCGAATAGCTATATTAAATAATATAAATATTATCTGATTAATTATTAATAGGATTGAGATATTATGTTAATTTAATGCAAAGACAAGAAAAATCGAGCTTTTCGATCTTGCTGGAGGTAATGTACAATCATAAAACATATATACAATTATATACAATACAAACGGTCAATTTCTACAATGTATATTCCTTATTTCAAAATACTTATGTGTTGTAATAGAGATTAATGAAAGAGTAAAAATAATCAAGGACGCTAGAATTAAAAATTTTCACCCATAGAATACTTTTCTCGTTTCTTTTAGGAAATGCAAAAGACGAAGTTCCGGTTCACTTTCGAAAGGTCGAACTTGAATGATCTCATGTATGCTCATACTCCCTCTTCTCGTTACTCATCTTTGGCCTCTCAGAGAGCTTATAGCCCAGGATATCGGGTTTTGGCCTTTTTTCGTACGGTTACACATCCGATGCTCACCGTATGTCAGGATGGACCACCAGATGGTTCACGATCGTCTGCTTCGCCAGCTCTACCATCTGATGCCAAAACTTTCGCATTGTTTCTCTTGCATTCGAATTAATCCCGAAGTAGACTTGTTACTAAGTACTCACTATTTTAATATAATAAAATTATTACAAAAATTTAAAAGAATATTCATTATGATTAATTTTCTAATATTAATTGATCTCGAAAATACAGAAATATAAATAATATATTTAATCAGAAATGATGATAATTACTAATGATCTATGATGATTTTAACACGGATAAGAAAATATAAATAAAAATTTTCAATATGCATAAATACCTGTTATTTTATTATTAGAGATTTGTTCAGAATTATTCGGCTTTTATCATAATTCTAGGAGATTTCAAGGTCACTCGAAATTAAAGACGATATTTCCGATTCGCCGTCGGAGATTCTCAATAGTGAACCTAAAAACGAAATTAGAGAGAAGAGTCTGTGGATTTTGTGGAGTCGCGTATATTTTACCTATATAGTTTTAAGTTTGTCTGAAACGAAAGGTGGACGTTCGAGAATTCTACGGAATTCATTCGATTGAGAAGAATTGTGAACACATAAACGCGTACCAATTCTCTTCTTGATGTCTTGCCAATTTTTTTTTCTATCGAAAAAGAAGTCGTTGTTATTGTGTCTCGGTTGTTCTTTCTACTCGCAACCACGAGCGACTATCATTAAGGGGTTTAACCCTGTGAAAGATGAAGAAGACGGAAGATGGGCGAGCCGCACCTATTAAAAGGCAGCCAATTTCTATCGTAAGGATAGATAATAATAGCGGAATGGTCTATGGGTTACACCATAAAATCCTTCGTAAACCGCAAGTGGTTTTGTCTTCGTCTTTTTTTATTCTTTTTTCTTTTTCTTCTTTCTTTTTTGTTCATTCTTCTTTCCCCTTTCGCACCGAAGACACGATCATAAACGGCATAAATGCCGATCGATAGACCGACTCTATCTATTTTTCCTATCTATTCTTCCTTTCGCTATTCTTCTTTTTTTTTGCTTATACATAAAAAAGAACTTTATTAGAATAGGTATATATATATATATATATATATATATATATATATATATATATATAATTCTTTATACATATATTATAATTCATGCATACAACATGAAACGATATTATAAATGTCTACAAAGATATTATTCTAAATATTTTCTACATTAAAGTCATCAAATTAAAATAATAAAAAGGGAACGTTTCATTAAATGTATTCAAAGTGAAATAAAATAATCTCGTATAGATTATACCTCGTCTAATCATCGTCAAAGTAACGCTTATAATTTTAATGACACGCTATCATAGCGTTAATAAATGTCTTTGAGCATTGTCGTTTAAGCACAATGTCAATGAGAATAGCTAATTACGTCGTTCGACTTGATAAAATCATGAGACATAATTTTCACGTCGTCCATCTTAAATCATCGGATAAAAGTAGCGGCTATTGTTAGTTTACGACAACCTCGATACTTTTGCGGTTGAGCACGTACGACAAAAAAGAAAGAGAGAGAGAGAGAGAGAGGGCAGTAATACGCGCATAATACGCTCTCACTCTCAATTTCAACGACGAAGGCGAACTCGAAGCGAGTCGCTGACGTTGCTGACGACAACAGCAACGACGACAGTAAAGACGACGGGCAGCCATTATTTCTTCGATCTCACGAGACGAGAGAGAAAGGGAAAGAGAAAGAAAGAGAGAGAGAGAGAGAATTGATAGGTACCAGTTTCGCAGTTCTTCGTGCTCGTATACACGTGCGATGACATGTGGTTGGCGCGCGGCAGACCGCTTACCCCCACTTTGCTCTCTTCTCGTTTTTTCTCTTTTGCCACGAAGACGCGTTACCCATATCGCGCGAACGGCCTTACCGCGAGAACCCACTGGCTTCCGGGGCAAAGAACCCATATAAATCGTATTTTGCTGGCGAAAGATATTCGGACTCGATCTTTTGGTTCGAACTTAGAAAACTTATTCAAAAAGAAATTTTTTTTATATTTTATTTATTTCAAATATATCATTTTATGATTTTTCTAAACAAAATATCAAAACGAAAACAAATTTAAAGAACGAGTAAAAAGACACATGATTTGTATCTACTGTGGATAATCGTTGACGAACATCATCTGTACATGTGACAACCCGCATCAGATATATCAAGTAGTAGGGATAAGTTTACTTCTGAAACGCTAATACTATAATTAACCAGGATTCCAAGGATCAATAAAAAATGAAATGCTCCGAAAATTCTGCAAATCGTATATATTTCTATACGATTCTTTAATAATGATAAAAGCTACGAAATAGACTTATTTTAAATTTTATATAAAAACATTATATAAAAAACGTATAGGCGTATAGATTTTATAGATCTAGTCATCTTATGCTTATTTGATGAATATCATAAAAATCGACTGATCATGAAGAAAGTTATGTATTTATATTCAAAGATCTTTCCAATCGCAATAAAGTGAGTTTTACGATATAATAGTGATATAAAATCGATTTTATAGATCTGTAAACGAGTGAACAATATTTACAGGATGGGCATAAAATAACCAGATCTGCAGAATCTATATATATATATATAAACTTCTAACAACAAATTTAAAAAAGGCTCATTTTATTATTGCTATAACAATAAACTGCATTCTGCAACAAATCTAGAAAAAGATATCTAATTTTAAAAAATATCCAAATGAATCTCTATAATTCATTGTATAAATTTTAGCAGTTAATTAAAAAGTACATAGTATAATCATTTGAAATGAACACCCTGCAATCGTATTTAATTTCACGTCAAGATTTCACCGACATTCTCCCGCATTGTTTCTCTTTTCAAAATTAATTAGTTTGATCGAATAACAGATTTTTTTTGAACAGATATAAATCAGTTTGCGAAAAAGAAAAAAATAGGAAAGAGTAACACTCTCCAGAGGGTTAAAAATGCAACGCGGATTGGCGCCTTACCCTGATTACATTTACTATCACCTGGCCCTCTTGCAGGTGGTAACGCGTTCCTCGACACCAGGGAATTTATCCCCCTTTTCGATTGTTAGTCAACCACCCGAACAACCGTCTCGCAAGTTTTCCTACCCCCTCTTGTAGATAGACACGTGCGATAACCCCCCTCCCCGTATCCACCCCCGTAATCATTCCCCTCTATGGCCCATCGTTGATAACCACTCGATCTTATCAAATGTAAAAATTATGACAGTCGTCATTCCGAACGCTCGAATTCTCAAACTGTTGAAATGTTTCTTCCGTACATATGCGTCTCGAGCGTAGGTGAGTATAATTAATTGATAAATTATTCAGTGTTTTGATTAATCCGTCTTTTCTATTTCTTTCGATACAGACTTCGTGATAAAAGTGTTTGATAATTTCTATACGATAGCGTATGATAGTAGTTTTAAGTAAAAAAAAAAATTCTCTCGTACGCGTAAATATATCATTTAAGATTTTCTTAAATATTTATTGTTAATAAAAAAAGTAGACAAAATTCAATTAACCATTAATTAAACATGATTTAAATTTAATTAGTATTTATAATTAAATCATATATCTTTATTGTAAAATATCTATTTTAGTTTTATAAAAGAAGAAAAAATCAAAGTCCGAGTACTCGTTGTCCTTCGTTTCTCGGAAGTTCAGTATCTCTGTTAACTTGTTTGATCTACCTTTATCACTGAGCACGACTATGACAACGTCCGCTTGCCTGCATGGCGAAAGACTTTTTTTCTTACCCACCCTCGTTTTCCTGGCAATCACTTATGCGGGAGTACGCACCTGGCTACCCTCGTGGCGTACGTTCTTATCCCTTTGACCACCTTACCTGAATCTGCCTATATCATATTTCTACGCATTTCTAGCTGTCTTTGATTCGTCCGTGACTTGCGTATTTTTCTACGATCACTCTCTACGAATCGCGTTCCATCCGTTTATCCAAGATTTCTTTTTTATATTCTATATAGAACATGTACACATACAACACACTTTCAATTCCTATCGATACTAACATATGCGACTCGATTGTTACGGATATCATTAATAACGTATATTGTCAAGTAAATATTTTGATATTAAATATTTCAGTATATCGGAGAAAAAAAAATACGAGAACAGACCAACAATTCCTTTTGATATGCTATTTATGATGGTATTTAAGTAAATTATGCCACCATTGTTGCATTATCCTGTACTGTACGATAAAGGATAATAAATATTCTAGAAAAATGTAACATGAGAAACATATTGAAGGCCAAAGTTACAACGACCTAATTAAAGTAATTGGCAGCTGTTCAGAAGCCGTTCGCATTTTTTACTCAATTAACGATGCAACTATGCACGATAAGTGTTCTTGAAACTCACTTATTCCACCGAGAAGAATCGTAACATACTCGTTCATAATAAAAGAAAAAGTTTCTATTGAATTCATTGATCGACACCATTATATTTTCAATCAATCGACTAACAACGGATGCGATGATCATTAATAAATTATAGAGATCTAGTTTTTTAAGAACAGTCCAGCTGTAGGAAAAATATGATTAGCAATTTTGCAAATTTAACAAACCAAGACAATGTTAAATAAAGTGATACAAAAAATATAGGAAAGTGGTTTTGTATAGGCGATGAATCCAATAGAAATCCGTGATATGAAAAATCGAAACTGACAAAAGATTGAAATGTACAGTTGCAGAGAAAAATTTTTGGAAAATTTGCATCTGCCTCGCGACATACGTACAGCCATCAATAATGGCAAACCCTTTTTCACGGGGAAGCTCGATGTCGTTTTGGGAAAAATATTCCATTGATAAATGGGGAATCGTGTGTATATTTGTATGTGTGTGTGTGTGTGTGTGTGTGCATGCGCGTACGTGTTTTCTTTTTTTCCATATCTCATCTCTCCTTCTCTTATTCTCTTCACCCTTTCATCGTACTTTCAGAGACCTTATTTGAATAAGACATCAAGGCGATCGAGAGAAGTGGCAGCTGGTATGGACCGGTCTTGAATTTTCGCAGTTTTTCCTGAGATTTTTACTCAGCGCAGGTGATGCGGGCACGCGCCCTTTCTCTCTCTCCTTCTTTTGTGAACGCGCGCGCCTCTTGTCCGTCCTTTTCTCGCACGAAATGAACCCTTTCGAGAAGAATCCAGCCTGAATTACGAGGATCTCGATCCTGCGAAATGCAAAGGTGAACAAAGAAAGATGTGAGGGAGAGAAGAAGAGAGAAAGATATTTGGTAAAGTGACAGATGCTGAGATCTATGCTGGGTAGGAAGATGTAGGTACCACCTACGGAGTAAATGTCAAAACAGGATTATCCCTTGGCCCTTCTAATATTTCTACATTTGCTAGTTTCGCGTAGTTTGAACATATCAGCAAACGCTATCGATCGAGGAAAAAACAATTTATTTTTATATATTTATTAATTTTTTATAGATATCAGATATATATTGGATTGACAACTAAGTGATTGCGGATTTTGTCGTTTCCTTCTTATTTGAAATCCGGCAATCACTTAGTTGCCAACTCAATAGTAAATGATTTTTATCTTTTAAAAAACTCACATGTTTAATTACTAAAACTTGTTTTTCAATCGAAATACTGACGTATACTGTCCTTGCGATCAACATATCAAATGCTAATCGAAACGTCAATCGTACGTTATTTAAAGTATGTCTAATTAACAAAGTACTGATAACATATCACTATACTTGAGAAAATAAAAATAAAATTATAGTTGTTTTTTCACGAACGAATTTATAGAACCTGCTTATTTCATAAGGTAGTAGATATTAATCGTATTTTCTTTTTATCAAAACAATGAAATAAAAAAATTCTCACGTAGTATGAAAACGAAAAATATCCGACGTCATTATCCCACGATGAGTTTAGCTATCGAAAATTGAAATCCATGATGGTTTTCGCTTCTTTACAAAAGACAAACCGTACCATGCACGATGTAATCGTAATGTAACGTGTCTGCTATTTCCCACGCATTTTCGTTTGCGTGGCACGGCCTGGCACGCATAAAAGTTTACTCTTATACCTACATATATCCCATACATGCTTTGCTCCGTCTCGTTTTAGGACTACCCATCCATTCAAAAAAAGAAAAAAGATAGAGATAGAAAGAGAGAGAGAAAAAAAGAAAGGAACTAGAATAAGCTTTGCGTGGGTTCACAGTGGGTAATTACCGGCTGGTAACACGCAGGACCTCCATGGTGCAACGGCAACGACAACAACGATGCCGCTAACCTAAACCATATGTTGTTTTCTCGCGAAAGAACCTAACGGTTCCAACACGTGACACATTGAACTCTCATGAGATATGGCATACTGTTAAAAAAAAAAAATTTGATTTTATGCACTTTCGAAAATTATTTCAATTCTACTCTTATTATTGTAGAGCTTAACATATAAAGTTGTATATTAGTTATAAATTGAATTGAATAAATATCTTAATTAAATGTAAATGTTTTATATTTTTCTTAATGTATTTGATAGTATCTATACTAGTACAGTATGTATCAGCATTAAAATTAACAGGACATCAAAGTTTATACATGCATGAGAAACAATGATCAACAAGAATTATGAAGAATTAAGATCAGAAAACTCAAAAACGATGAGTCAGATGTCTTATTCAATAGTGAATAAACTTGTTTGGTTATAATTAATTGAAAGTAAACGGTAGTTATTCAAGATATGAGCTTTGAAGATAAAGTATCATAGACAATAAAGCACGACAAGAGAAACTATATAGAAACAATTAACCTTGATAGAATAAAATCTTGGGCCGGTTGTTGGATCCTCTCCCTCTCTCTCTCTCTCTCTCTCTCTCTCTCTCTCGTTCTCTGTTTCTCTTTAAATCTCCTTTCTCTTTTCATTTATATATCTCCTGATACGTTCTCGCGAGCTATACGAAGAATCCTCGAGGCGGTAGACTAGAGCTAGACGTCGCTAGACCGGTCCTTAAGAAAAAAGCATGCAACGGGTTACGAGTAGGACGGAGTCCGGCTACAAACTGCCACGTTTACTGGGTTAGTGTTGTGCTTCTCGTCGAGTTAAACGTCGCGAGTAGATCTTTCTATCGTGGTCTTCGTCTCTACCACCTGAGACTCCTGCTATTTCTTTATTTTGATCATGCGGGTCCGCCGGCGACATACCGTGACTATATACGTCTGGTACCCACTGGCCTATACCAGCCTATACGGGATACACAGGCCTGGCCTGACAACCTGCTTCGATCCTTTTCCCTTTCTTCTTCCTCTCCCTCTCAATTCGCCGTTCACTATAGTCACCGTACCTTCGCGAAAAGACATCTGAATGCGAATCATTTCGATTTCTACGATCAATTTTATAGATAATCGTTAAGGTATGGGATTTTCTATTAGAAATTTCTTTTATTTAAATTAAATCAAACTATGATTATCAAAATAAAATTACAATCATTTTTAGTAACCAGAATATGTATTGTCTAATTGAAAAATTTTTTAACTAAATCATTGAAATAAGAAAGATAAGAAAAAATTGATTACATACATTTTGTATTAGGATTATGATTCATGTTTTATAAGCATATTTAAATATTTGAAATTATTCAAAAACTAATGTCATGTAAAAAACTTCAAAAGGACTCCAGCCTATTTAAACCATATAAGACGAAACACCTAAAAATAACGTAGTATTATAATAGTAGTATTATAATTCGGTAATTAGAACTAATTTGCTTCTTTGTATTAAATATTCCGTACGTATATCAATTCCTACAAATTATCCTGAATCAATGTTTTTAGATATCGATTAAACTTATCTCGATCTTGGTAAATCTCAATCTTGGTAGATCCATCTAAGATCCTTCTGTAGATCTGCTTCGAAAACGGGACAATTGTCGACCGTTATTAGGCGACAACGGAAGAACGCGCGGCATGCAATGTACTAAAGAGATTAAAAAAAGAAAAACGAAAAAAATGAGAAGAGCTAGCAGCGAAGAGGAGATGGGCGTTCTCCAGGGTGGAGTTCAGCTAATGACTCGACTATTTTATGCGACAGCCTCATCAGAGAGAAAGAAAGAGAGAGAGAGAGAAACGGAGAGAGAGGGAGGAAAGGAGAAACCTCTTCGTGGATGATTTTTCGAGGTGGTGCTTGAATGTGGGCATAGGGGCGATCGAACGAGCAATCGTGTCCTACCTTGAAAACGAGAAGACGACGAAGAGGACAACGATGAGGAGGAAGAAGACAGTGTGCTCGCGCGCGCGCGCATTCAAGGCAGGTGCTTGCGTCTCCACTCTTAAAGTCTTTCTCGCTTTAACCATCGGTCGGTTCCTCTCTCGTATCTTTTAATACCAGTCTCTCCTTCGGAAAGAGCTCTGGCGAGCCGAAAGAAGTAAGTACCTTCTACGCATCTGCTCTCTTTCTCTCTCTTTCTTACTGTCGAGGTGTACTCGCGCGCACTCGTGGGAGCAACCGTTGTCGGCAGGAAAAAGAGAGGGAGAATCGAGCCACGCGCCAACCATCCCCACTACATCATACAGAGAACTTTTTCGGATCTTCTTCGTTCTTCTGTACTTCTTGAGATTCCTCTTTTTACTTTTATCCGGACTCTTAACTCTTAAGTCTTATCAAAGTTAGTCTTTTTATTTTTTCTATTTTATTAAAATATCACTTTAAAATATCATATTTTATTAAAACTCGATTTAAGTCGACGTTAGTCGGTAAATACCTGCGAAAGGATTTATTGATATGTCACTCACTAATCAAATGAAACCTACGTTTATTATAATACATATTTCTGGATGCTTGGTCTTTTGTGAAAAAAAAAAAAAGTATAATGATAGAATAATTTGATAAACTCAGTATATAGAGTATAATATGAAACTTCGAGAAAATAATTCATGAATTTCGATTTCATCTCGTGTGTTCGCATACGAAAGGGTATAAAAAGTTAAGCCGATCAGTTTTATTTCAAATATGTATATCGATTAATTAACAATATATGGAAATATCAAGTAAATCTAAGACTTTAATATCGTCTAATAATCCCAACGAATTCACTCACAAATTTCCGCTTTCGAATCTTTGTTCCACGTACGAAGGAATCCTTCCTTCAGTTACTCCATTCAAACTTCTCCGTAGTTTCTGATTCCTGCAATTAGAGCGACGTGTAGTGGCTGGCTATGTGAAGAGAGGGGGAAAGAGAGAAAGAGAGAGAGAGAGAGAAGCCCACAAAAAGGCCCGGGTTGGCGATCACACGCACAATACCCACCCACTCGGCCGTTATTTTCAATTCCGTCCATTCAGGCTTTCAAACCTTCCCGGCTTTATTATCGATATATACCAGACCCAAGTTCCGTCATTATTATACGCATTGATAAACGATCGCGGGACCTCGTCACGACGAACAATGAGCTTCCCCTCTAACGCTCTTTGCCAGCCGGATACGACTAGTTCCAAGCTTCTGACCCTCTTTCAAAGCTTGTAGCTAACTTTGTGGATTCGCGTTGATCGTAATCTTACCTAAATCTAGAAGTAGTCTGACTACCGAAAAACGTGACATTCAGTGTCGATCGTTGATCGATGTATTTAAATAACTTGGAGGGTTCGATTTTATAAACTGATCGATCTTTAGAATTTTCTGACGCTTCGAATTCAAAGGAACTATCAAGATCTGTTTCAATATTGTCAATTTATATTGAATCGTTACTACTTGATACTTGAAAAATATGATAAATATAAGGGAACAGGCTTGTATTCGAAAAAAAATTTAATTTATATTAATTATTATCATCTCTTTAAATATAAATTTCCATTATCAAATTATTCAAAAATATAATATTGTATTGAATATACATAGGAATACACATAAATGTTATAATGATAAAATATAATATATGAAATGTATTATCGATAATTTGAATCGATAATCGGATGTTGGGAGTGAATTCAAAAAAGTTGCCCTCAAACTACACGGCGCGATCGTTTTCGATAAAAAGCGACATTATCGTACCAAGATGTAGAATAATTATTCATCAGACGTACGTTAAGCGTAAAGACAGGGGACGGTTTTACGCTATACCGTCCAGGTGTACAAAGAATTTTATGGGTTTTGCCGTGAAAATAAAAAAAGAAGTTACGGGAACAGTTATAAATGTTACGGTGTGAGTTCTCGCGAGTCAAAACGCCGACAAATAACTTGAAACTTGTAGAATCTCTATTAAAATTCAAAATGCGTGTTTCCACAACTAAAAAAGAATGACCGAGAAGTTATTATAGCCGTTGATCGTAATTGGCAATGAAATCAAAACCTTTCGATTATCGATATTTTTAAGATCGCCTAATTATCTTGAATTCATATTATCTTATCGCATTTAAATGATTTTCTATAGCATTCTTTTAATAGAATCGTACAGAAAATGATATTTTTTAATAACTCAGCACTTCTGTCACAAATAACTTTCTTTTTGTTTCTTATCGAATTTTTAAACATTTAGTATTAACTTGTATAGTAATTCGTTTTGTTTTCTAATAATTATTTATATATTTTTTAATCTTTTTTTTATCAAACTTGATCGATTACATACATATGGAAGATTCTCTTTTTTTTCCATTTGAAAGGCGCCACAAATCGCATGAAATCGTATCCGTTTGGTAAGTAAAGATCGATAAGAATCTGTCACGTGAAACAGCTTCGTTTGATCAGTAAAAACTCATCGTTCACACTCGAACGATCGATCGATCTACGCCTTGATTTATAGTATGTGAGATTTATGCGAACTTCTTATAGTTAACGAGAAAATTAACTTTTTAAACGGTCGATTACTCGGTGATTATACCGAATAAAACTTGTTAGACATCAGCGATTACTTTTTCATCGAACTCATAAATCATGATGCGATAATATACTACATATCGATCTATGAATGTTCATATAAAATATTGTAAAACGCATCATATTCTATGTATAAATTACTTGTATTTTATTAAAATAGTAAGATCGATGGGTAAAAAAGTCAGTCTCATGGAGAATTAAATTTTAGCGTTGAAGGATGACAAGTTTTAAACGTGTTTATCTACAAGACAAATTATTACAAATTTAAAAAATGCACAATATTAATAAGTATTTTTTCCGCTATTTTGCTAATAAATATCTCACTATGTCTATATTTCAACGTAGTTCTGAATGTATAATATCTCGAGTCAAAATTGACTAAAAAAAAACTACAAGTAAAATTAACAAAAATTCTTGGATAATATTAAACTGATTTTCTAAATTTAAATATCTCTCTAAATTGACCAAGAGAACAACATTGAAGAACATAAACACAACGTGTAGCATGTAAACGTCCTTCGGAGAATCAAATTTAACCTAGACAATGTTTACTACCAGTTGATACAACGCGAAACGGTCTTCTCTCGTTAAATAATTCACTCGTAGTTTCTTCTTCTCGCTGCGGGATACGTCGTCTATCGTTCCTCATGAAAATATATTGCCTGGGCCTAAAGAGTAAATAAAGATGGTATGTCGAGAAATGTTTAACGAACAAAGATCTTAATTGTTTTTAAGTTTGAATTCGATTGGTTTCTCGTTCGTCTATGTCAAAAAATTTAAAGAACAAAGAATGAAGAAATCGACTCGTCGTTTTGATCAACATAAAAACATTTCTTCATTTTCGAGAAAGAAAGTAAGAGAAAAAGGCATGTAACGTCTTTTCGTAAGATGCGTAAAGTAGTAGTACCGCAAAGATCAAAGGCGGCCTCAAGAAAGATAACCAGTCGAAATAGCGGAAACTTTCACAAGCCTTACGGGTGGATACAAAAGGAGAGTAACAATATGCTTGTGTAAAATAAAGATACTTTCGATCCACATTACTGCTGATATTTAACAATATCGTCGCGTATTAACAAGTTTCTTTTTTCGTTTTTTAAAGAAACTTCAAAATAAATCAATTGAAAATTTCTCTTCGCGGTATTATCGAGAAAAAAAGAAACCCACGAAGTTTAGTAAAGATATTCGTAAAATCCTCAAGAGATCGTTCCAAATATAGTCTCACTCACTGATTTCATTGCGAAAGTCAAAAAGGGTTGTTAAAATGGAACACTCGTTAATGCACGTTCGCTCGTCTTAATTAAAGCGCAATCACGAAAAACCGTTTTTGCCGTCGGCAAACTCAGTGGCTGGAAATGGTGGAAAGTGGTTGAGAAGAGAGACAGAATGGTAGAAGGAGGAAAGGAGGACTGGGAGTACGAAGGACGACGAATGAACGAGTAGAACGAGACGCCGGAGTTTCGCGTTAATGAGTCTTGGCGCGCGCCACAATATCGTCGAAGCGAATCGTATGGGCGCGTGCGACAGAGAAAAAGAGAGAGAGAGAGAGAGAGAGAGAGAGAGAAATGGAGTGAAGAAGAGAGATAAAGTAAGAGAGATAGGAAAAAGAGAAAGAAGGGTAGAGAGAGGCCCATGGCTCGCCTACCACGAGAAAGTGAAGAAAGATGGAGAAAGAGAGAGTAAAATAATAAAAGAGAGAGAGAGAGAGAGAGAGAAAGAGAGAGAGAGGGAGGGAGGGTGGTAGAGAGTAAGAGAGAGACGGCTCACGCGCACATGCATCGACGAACGGCAGCTGCAACCACGATGCCACGCGCCCTCCACCCGGTTCTTCGTCGAATACCATTTTACAGGTCCGTTCTCTTCACTCTTTCTCCGTCGATCGTCTCTTCGTACACTCCCTCTTTTTCTCTCACCCTCTCTCCCTCTTTCTCTTTCTCTCTCTCTCTCTCTCACTCTTTTTTTTTATACTCGCGAGCCCGCACGATCCTCTCCTTTTTTTCTCCTCTTTTCGAGCTGTCCCGCGCAAGCTCTTCTTCTTCGTCAGCCAAAGAACGTCATCTTCCTCGGATGCGGTGACATGCACGCGCACGATCCCCTTCGAATGAATATGTACGTACACACAAACACATGTGCTGGTATAGTCGCACGCCGAAGAGGACCACCGGACTCGTCACCTGCGCCTTAGCAGACTCCCAACGGTCCTACGATCCCTATCGACACCTTGCCTAAAATTTAAACTTTTGCTTTGATTGCTCTCGAACTGATTCTTGCCCAAAGCTCGTTTGGATATCTGATTTATCGATTTATCTTAATAAACAAGAAGATTCGAAACGATTCGAGGATCAAAAAACTCTCGCGAAAGTTCTCATAAAAATGTAATTAAAGATATTATGAGATATATCAATTACATATCCTGCGATAATTATATGTTTAAACTCCATTTATGATAGAAAATCGAGAGATATCGGAAATGTTGGTATTAAAATTTTCAATGATTATTCCTCGTCCTAAGATTATAATTGATTAAACCTGTTCCAATATTTAAAGAAACTTTCTTACCTTGATATAACGGGATATATCGTTGACAAGTATATAACAGGATAGAGAAACAATTTAATTTTATACTATTGTTGGTCTTGAACGTTTGATTTGGAAATTAAATGAAAATTCATATAAGTTTATACTTTTTAATTTGATATACTCTTAAAAAATTTGTCTATAAGAACAATGTCCATCTCTGATACAATGGAATCCTACTAAATATAAATGAGAAATATTCAGTATATTATTCTCTAAATATTTTTACAATATTACAAAAAAAATATAGACACTTTTATCACTCCCATAAAAAAGTATTTTGAAATGAAAAGATTTTCAGTTGCTGTCAAGCAATCAAACTTAAAAAGGATCAAAATAATTCGCGAAACGCGATAGAAAGGGAATGTAACTTTCTCTGAGAAAAATAACGTGATCGAGCTTTGACATGAATTTTTCTCCTCTGATCGTGAATTGTCGTGCTAGGACCCTTTGGAAGGCGACTTTCTGAAGGATCGAGATCATCGAGTCGCAAGCATCACGCACGCATGCATGCACGCAAGGGAACACGCACGCGCGAAGAAAACTTGTACCATCAGGAACCATCTTTGGCCGATACACCTGCACCTGCCCGTGGGCCAGGAGCTCGCTTAATGTCACGCGTTACGTCACAGTCTCAGACTTAAACGTGGCCTTCTCCTACCTCCATCCCACTTCATCCCTCCTTCATCTTGCATTTCTCCTGGTCGTTGAAGAAGAGACACGCGAACGACACGTGTAAATAGTTAACAAGGTGATTTCACCCACGATCTCGAAGCGCGAGAAACGGCGTTCGCGTGTCGCTCCGATCAACCTATCTTTTTATTATTCTTATATTTTCTTCTCTTCGAAAGTTCCATCGATCGTGATGACGGTTGCGAAGATGCGGGTTTCCATTGGCAGCAATGGCGAATTACAAGCACTCGAAGCAGCTGGATCCAACGTCGAATCATTCCTGCTCCTTCGTTTAGTTATGCAATATACTTTTGTGACTCTTTTCGATATTATTCTTCTGACATATCAACCATTTGTAATCCTTTATTTCTATCTTACGCGTCTTGTTTCATACTTGAAGTATTTATAATCTTTATTACTTGCCATTGATATAAATGAAATGGTAATGTGAATTCATTTTAAAATGATAGATGAAAAATAAATAATATGGAGACTTTTTTACTTACAAGGTTCTAAATCTCCATTTTATTCTATTATTCTATAATGTTTTATATCATGGCATATCGTCGAATCCAATACACGGGGTACTTCACCATAAACAGCTATAAATTTTGAGCGAACTTTCCACCTGCCGCTGCGTTTCCAAGTCGAAGTTCCATCGTCGTACGGTAGAAGAGAGAAAAGGAGAGAAAGAAAAAAAGAAAAAAGGAAAGAAAAAACGAAAAAAGGAAAGAAAAAAAGAGAGAAAGAAAGATAGTGAGGGTTATTTTTTCCTCTCTCCTTTCCTCTCTTCTTCAACTTTTTCACCCATTTTCTACTGTCTCTTTGCGTGCACAAAGCAATTCATCCGCGGACACGCACCCATCCAATTGTCTTGCCGGCTTCAAAGAGACCTCGATAAACGATTTATACGTTTTGTTTAAAAATCACACGGCACTTCGAAATTCTTATTTTTCTGTGACTCTTTCATCTATATCTCTAAATTATCTAATACCAACGAACGATATTTTGATTATGAAATTTTAATGGATAAAACAAAGAAAAAACGAAAGTGACGAATTGCCGTCAATTTTATAGCCATTGGCGATAACATACATTGTAACAGGTCGAGGAAACAAGTGTTTACTCTTAAACGTGACAACATGGAAAAGGATAAAAAAAAAGAGAAAGAGAGAAAAGAGAAGAAGGTATTTTCGACCGACGGCAGGTACTCGAACGTCAAATACGGAACGCGAACGACCAGCACGGCGCGGCGCACGAAACGAAACCTGAGAGGAAAGCCACAAAATCTTTTGCGGTGGTTGGGTGCCAAAAACCTCGATAATCTCGGCTATTGCGAGGTCCGGACTTCCTCTCAAACGAGCCGTCCTTGTGCAAAAGGGAACCGTCTCCATCGTGGAAAGAGAAAGAATGAATCCAAATCCGAAAGAAACGAGAGGGAAAACAAAATGGAAAGGAAACAAGAAAGGGAAAGAGAGTGGTAAGAGAAAGAGAAATAAAGAGGAAAACAAGAGAAAGGTGAAGGAAAAAAGAAAAAAAAAATTAAAAAGATTTTTAAGATAACGCAAGTGACCATGCGTAAAGTGGTGTATGTGTTTTTCTCTCTTTCTCTCTCTTTCTCTCTCTCTCCCTCCATCTCCCTACTTTTTTTTTTCATTCTCCTCCTCTATGGTTCCTTGCACCGAAGCGTCGTTAATTACACCTCGACCGACCGTAATTATCCCCTGAGAGATAATGAGTCGATTACCAAAGACGGCAACGGCGACGAGCCGTCGAGCTTCGACTTTACGTTGCCGCTACCACTTCGTCATCGTCCGCCATATTAAACTAGGGACGATTCACTCTTTCGATATGTATGAATTCACAGCTGCGTCATAAATTCAAACTTTTTTATAGCACACTTCGATAACCTTTCGTGAGATAATTCATTGCAAATATTGATTATTAGAACATGTAATCCATTCTGTGAAAGAGAAGAAACATCTAAATTCGAAATTGATGATTTTTTGATAAATACTTTCGGTTTGTTTAATGAAATTATTCCATCACGAATTAAATACATTCTTTCGAATGTTCCGAACATTAATAATTTATATAGGATAATAATGATCACACTGATGTGCTTCCACCCTTCCCATGGATTTCAACACGACCTCCCGTGAGTAGTCCTTAGTCGGCATATTTCAAGAAAAAAGTAAAATTATTGCGAAAGCGTGAAATTGTGCCACCCAATTAGAGGACGGCACACTTGCCGCTGTTCAACCCCTTTGCACGCTTTGATAAGTCATCTTCCGCTTTTCTCATCGTCCAAATTGGAAAACTCGGACTGTGAAGAAACCAGAACGAAATATTTTCTATGCTAAAATAAATTTAAGAGAAAAAAAACAATTAAGTTATTAGTAGTATTCAAGTTATTACGATATATTCGTCATACACATAATTATTAATAAATATTGTTCATTATAACTGAACCTTATGTACACAAAAGTTTATTAAATTCATTTTATTTTATTCAAGATACAATAGAGATCGAAACGTGAAAATTCCGTGTATTTGAATGTCCAATAACTGTCTGTATTAATCTATGGCATGATAATCTCAACGGATAAATACGAAGTATTAAGGTAAAAATTTAAGAATGAAAAAATAGTAAGAAAAGAAGGAAAAAAAGGAGAAATGAAATTTGAATTTCTTCTGAAGATTACCACAGGACAGGAAACAAGATCTAGTTTTCTTTGTAAAACGTTCACCCAATTTATTTTATATTTTTACATTAATTTTATTTTTAATATTATTTTTTTTGTATTAATAGACTCCATTTATTTCCGTCCATATAAAAAGAAATCACTAGGAATGAACAGCACGCATAAATCGAAGGACGAATGTACCTACTCGTGAAACGATGTTCTTTATCTCTGTCTCTCTCTCTCTACCCCTCTCTATCTCTCTCTATCATTCTCTCTCATTCTATCATCCTCCTTCTCCTCCTTCTTCTCCTCCTCTTCTTCATCTCGTCTCTACTTCTCTTGTATACATACGGATCAAGTTTACTCCCCATTCAGTCTCGAAGCACCATTCACCGATCGTAGTCGATTCCTCGAAAACCAACTCGTCCTCTTGGTCGTTGTCTCGTTCTCGTAAAAAGAGACTCGTCGTGGTTGCTCGGAAATGAGAGATCATTGGATCCACCTCCGTGATTTCGATCGATTTATCGTATACTTTCTATTCTACGATCGTGTAGAGAATTCACTATTCTCGGAACGTAATTGAACAACATAAATCGTCCGTTGTTCGATCGATTGAAAGTAAACAAAAAAAAAAAAAAATAGAGAAAAATTTAATTGTATTTAAACGAAATGATCGATAGGTATAACGTAGGAAAGCTATTACATGTATCGAACTATCGTAATCATTTACTTTCAATCATTCTCATGATTTATTAATATTCTAATATTTGTTATATAAATCGCTTGATTTTAATCATTTTGACAGCTTATTAATATTTTAATATTCGTTATGTAAATTGATAACACACAGCCTGTATTATTATGTTGATAAAATATGTTGGGCTATATATTATAATGTTTCTACCCACTATAAAAGGCTTATCAAACAAATAGCAATATTTAACTAATCGGTTTGTAATCCTCTTAGAAATGGGTCCGATTGCATGCTCGAAAAGTTACAATAAGCAATCAAAATAAAAAATCCACCAGCCATCTGCTCGTTCTCTTATTCCTATTCTTTCAATGAAAAAAAAAAAAAAAAAAAAAAAAAAGAAAGAAAAAAATATATATAGTAGGATGATTACATTCACGTTACGTAGATGACTTTAATCTGGATGATCCCGTGCATTACTCGAAAATAAGAAACATAAATTTTCTCTGAGAAATTTAGATTTTTCTAAGACCAAGAATCATTTATAAGTAGCAAAGATATTTTCTTTAACATTTTTCTTTAACGATTTGTTAAAGAATGTTACTTTTTCTCATTCCACGAATTCCACATTTTTCAAAAAAATTTATAATACTATCCATCTAATATTTTATATCCTTTAGAAAGAACAAAAAAAAAAAAGAAATGAACGAAATGAAAAGGGAGATATAAAAAGAATAAAAGAAAAGAAAGATTTTCATTTTATTGCAAACAAGCGAGTAGAGAACGGCAGGGTCAGACCAGAGGATGCCAGGGTCGTAGGTCAGGAGAAAAACAAGGATTCCGCTCGCGCGCATACGTCCTTGACCGCAAGGTGAGACCTTGACATCGGTGCGATTATCCGACCTCTCAGGGTAGACCACATCATTTTGTGAAAGGAGAGACGGACTGACCCGCGCATGTGAGCACTTATAAAACGTTAAGTCGCCTGTCCCGCCTCTGTTTTTTTTTCTTTTAACAGTATGTACTTCATTATTCCAATATCTGATCCTGACATCGACAACGCCAGGGTCAGCCTGGTCATCCGCGATCGAGCGATCGAGAAAAGATGAATTATTGTTACTGACTGGCTCCCTTTCTCTCTTTCTCTCTCTTTTTCTTTCTCTTTCTCTCTCTCTCTTTATTTTTAATTTCTTCTTTTTCTCTATTTTGCCATTATATCAAAGGAATAAATAACATAAACAAAGCAGTAGTGTCTCGTTCAATATTTCCTATCTGATCCTATCAACGAAGATTCCGTGCTTTAAAGTGTCAATGTTAAAGACTTTTTAATAATTCTAAGATTGATAATTTTTTGTTTTAATATAACAATGATTTCAACGCTTATTATCATAGATATATACTTTGAGATATACTTTGGAGTTCTTTGTTCTACATCTTATCTTTGAATCTAGTATCGTTGTACAATATCACCGAAATTTTCTCCATATAAAAGAGACTTATTTAAGTACAATCGATAGAGAGAACGAAGAATTCTGAAAAGATAAAAATAAAAGATTAAAAAATTTGCTGGAAATATGAAGTATATATTTGATCGCTTAATCCACAACACGATAGACGTTGAACCTATCGATTTGTCGAAAGAAGATACGTGCACTTATGATAGCCCGATTCCGGTCTTGACCCTATCACGGGGTGAATGTTAAGGTTATTTTCAGGTTATGAACATCTATTCGAGTACTTTATTATCAGCCATAGAAAATTCCTTACCCACTACAAGCCCGATGTTAAACCGTTAGCGCAAGGTGTTGCTGTGCTCACATCCCCGAAAGGAATCTTCATCATTCCTCGTTCGACGATTATTCTCAGCTTTCACGAAACTATCAAACGAAAAGATAAAGTAAGTAGATGGCTGTCGACATTATAAAGACTCTTTAGAATTCTCATATCATCCACTTATTGACAATAAATTTCATCCTTTTAAAAAATATACCTTGTAAAACTGTAAAAAAAAGAAACGTAATGAAGTAAGCATAGGTATGTGTTTTTTGATGCAAAAGCCAGATACTATGCATAAGATACTTATATTCTCATCTGCGTAACTTACGTTTTTTTATAACTTTTTTATAACTTTACATATTTTTATAACATATAAAGAAACAAAATTATTCATAAAAGAAAACTTTTTATCATATTAATAAAGAATTAGTTTGTCAGCGTTGCATGATCGCATGATATCAATTAATAATCATTCTCTCTTGATGATTATAGATTTAATTATACATCGATGTAAAAATAGAAAACATGGAATTTACGTTAATAAAAGCTAAGAAAATAAAAGTATAGAAATCAATATATTTAAATACATAAGTACGTCATTTATCTTCACTTTGAAATAACCTCTATACGATACGAAGTCGATTCACAAAGTAGCTCACAAATCTGTGCTAAAGATTTACGTAACGAATGCATGCTGTGGCAATTAATAAGTCGGCCCGAGCTATAACGTTCCACCTTACATATGTATGCTCGTATATATGTACAACATACATATACAAATACGTAAAAGAAACTTCTTTTTTCGAATCTTGCTGCGGTCCTTTCCGAGCGATTGGGGTTTAATGTATTCAAGGTTCCACAGATTTACTTGGGATACTTGATGCATAAGAACGGCGAGACTTAATTTTTCAACGTCCCATGAGACTCGTAAAGCTATACTTGCTACTCGAAGAAGAAGAAAGATTCAAAAGGAAGAAAAGAAGAAAAGAAGAAGAAGAAAAAAATACGATAGACGACGATTGCCACCAAGGTAGTCGGACTTCCCTCCCTTAATCTTGACGCCTGTAATTAAGGTTATCTCAAATATCTGAAATTTTTCGGTGGTCCCATCAAAGACACCGTCCTCGGTGACAATTTAGATAACGTCGTCAAAAACCATACCGATTTCTTGGTGGGTAGGTATATTCCTGTCTGAGATTTTTGTAGATTTTTTTTCTTTCCTTTCCTCCCTCCTCTCTCTCTCTCTCTCTCTCTCCTTCTTTCTTTGGGCACCTTGCAAGGGTCCTTTCAACATCTATTCCAAGGGTCCTTGCTTGCTTTCGGCATTTCAACAAAAAAGGAACCAACCGACAATAAGAATTTTCAATTCTTTTCTTCTTCTTCATAATATTCGAATATGGAATCGTGGAAATTGATACTGTAAACCAAACTGCATAGACAGGAAAAGGAGAAATAAAACTGTAGGTGATTCGATGTGCCCGTGAGATCTTGGAGAGATCGAAACTATCGTTAGGATTTTCTGTTTCTCTTTTGCCTTCCAGCTATCTCTTTATCTTCCTTTTAGATTAAAGTCAGACAGAGATAAAAGTGTGATGCACGATCATCGTGAATGGATTCGTTGTTATTCGGGCAGCAAGTACCGCGAGGTATAGAGAAGGCCTTTATATCGTGCTTCTAATGCATACTTCGATAACAAAGTGCTCGAGTATTGCGACATCTTATATACGTGTTATGAATAGAACGTTACATTTTAACAGAAGAAAATGTTATAATCCTCCAGTCATGGTTATTTCACTTACTTGAATATATTACAAAATAATATAATTAAATAAATTAGTCAATTAAATAAATTACAAAAGAATTCAGAAAATGCATATATAAAATTTTAGTTCTACATAAATTTTGTAATTAAAAATAATGAATAATAATTATCTTAAATATAAAAGTGAAACTGAATTGTAGATGCATCGATTAAATCATTTTTTTATTTCTTGCAAACAATTGCTTTCCATTTTAATGTGAAATAATTATTTCCGGATATTTTTACAAATCACATAATCTATAGAAAAATAAAGTAGAAACTTTGTATACTCTTGGACTCTACTGAAACCAATCAAAGTATTTACATTATATTTACCAAGTATTTTCTGCTACTTCTTCTTCTCAACTCTCACGCGATCTGTTTTTGCGCTAACGAAGAATCCTTGCAATACCTGCGGAACTTCCAAGAATTGGCGTACATACCATCACAGTTTCGTGCTTATAATTTTATTACACAAATTAACGTACCTCTTGAATATTGCGTCTTGGTGTGAATAATAATGTTATTATTCCTACTGTGCAAATTACTCTCCTTTTTTCTTTTATCTTTTTTTAAGCAGAAAGGAAGGGTGCGAGCTTGCACGCGATGCAGAATACGAGAGAATTCTATTCACATTCGAAAGTTCGAATAATGCTATTTCAAATGTCAAGAAACAATAGGAGAAAATTTTTAAAAAATTTTCATTATGTCTACGTAAGTTATATTCCTAAAATATGTTGAATTAGATTACTCTTGTTCTGTTGAATTATCATTAATATTAATCATTTTTGTAAATATTCCTATTATATAAATATATAAGTATTTGTTCGAATAAATCTACTATTATCGCGTACACCCGGTAGTAGAGATAATTTAACGATTCTAATGGTTATTCACTATAGTCATCGTGTGAAAACATGAAGAAGAAATTACGAGCCATGAGAATAAAGCCAATGATTTTGGCTTCTATACTCTCGGTGAGAATACTTTTCAGTCGTCTGGGAAGATTCACAAGGGATTGGCCGGTGCTCGCGCGCGTTCCGATACGATGTTCAGTCTTTTGTGAGATTCCCCTTTGTCCGTTCACGTGAAAAATGACGAACCGAATGATTCGTTCGATCCTTTTTGCCCTGCGGAAAAGAAGGAGCCTCGGAATTACGCGCTGGACGAATACCGCAACTTTACTCGATAAATCTTTCAGAGGTAAGAATGTTGCATTGTGTATAATAATCGAGTCTTGTCCTCGAGCACGTGTCCATCCTTAAAATTGCGATTATACGTCGACGGAGATGGAAGATCAGTAAATTTCGACGCCCAAATTTTTATTTTCTTTTGTTATGATTTATCGATGTCATTTTTGAACTTTTCAATCTCTCGGAGTTATATTGTATGGAGATTTGAGAAAATTATACGAGAAACAATAGATTTTTCTTTTTTAAGAAATAAACATGATAGAATCTTATTTCTAAAAGTACGTCATATATACATATTACATTAGAAAAATTCTTTATAAACGTTTCATAATAGAACTAAAAATACAGTCGGCGTAACAACTATGCATTAACAATATTATTCAAAATTTATGATGTTCGAAGGGAAGACTACGATCGTTTGTCATTTGCGATATTACGTAGCGCCTGCACCGATCGGACGGCACCTGCTCCTGGCTCGTTAAATGATTCTTTCTTGTTCCTTTTTTCAATGCCATGAAAACTTCGTAAAAATCGGTAGAGTATATGTAACTTCGAAAAATTCTTTGATCATGATTAAAAACAGATGTCCTTAAACTATGGAAAAAAAAACAAAAAAGAAATAAATAAATTCATAGAATATAAATCCCTTCTAAGAGGCCATCTCTTTGTTCGTGTCCCTTGAAAAATAAAATATAACGTCCGACACGAAAATAGCGAGCAACTTGATAGATCAATAAATCTTTCGAGACGAAGATTGTCGTGCGTAGGTTCCCTCGTGCTCTGATCGATTCTCGTTGGACGATGACAACGAAGAAAGATGTCCAGGACGTCCATCTTGGAGCACCTGAGCGGAAGATCCTTGCAAAGAGATCAAAGATAAATCGTCACGAGCACGATGAGACGATGTCGAACTCGGCAACGTGCCGGTACGAGGAATAAGTAGTTAGATAAGTCAAACGGCCGCGTTAACGTGAGTAATAACTATGAGCAATAATGAGTCTGCTAACCCAAGAGAAAGAGAGAGAAATAAATCCACCGCGTGCACGAAAGTACGATAATAATTTTCCGACCATATCCATGCACACCTGTCCGCCTTGTATATGCGTCCATGATGGCCCTCGACAGCCACAATATTAAGAATCGAAATCTTGCGAATCTTCACTGGCGTACACAGGATTCTCTTTTATTTATAGAATCTCTCAAGAGAATACAATGAATTTGTAAACTAATTGGAAATTCATTTAAATCATTCACATCGATCTTTTAAAGATGTACGTTCAAATTATTAATTATCAAGTTTCTTAATAGCCCTCTTTGGGTTGGATAAAATTAAAATTTATGTAATTTTAAAAGAAAATTTTACTTTCATTAAAAATATATTTGTCAGCGCCTTATCAATGTTATTAATAATTTTACTCCATTTCATTAGCATTTAATCAATTGATTATATTTGATCACACTTTTATAATATAACGAAATATATATATATATATATATATATATATATATATATATATATATATAAATATATAAATCCCTTGTATAGATAGAACGATAAAAGTAATGGAAGAAAGAAAAATAATCAAACGCGTCTTACAGGATTTGTATGAGAAACACGTTCTTTTGTGGCGCTTCCACGGAAAGTATCTCCATATTCCCCCTTTTTCTCTTGTCTCTTCAACCGTCTAATACTACACTCTTACGCACGCGAAGGAACGCGTGTAGGCGCTAAACTCTCTCCACCTCTCTCTTTTTCTCTCTCTCTCTCCTCTTTCTCTTTTATTTTCTCAAAAGAAAAAGAGCACTGTAGGATGAGAGAGAAGAAGATAACTCGTGTCTCTGAATCACGGTGGGTGAAGGTAGTGGTGATAAACTCGACAAGGTCGCGTGCACGGTGCATGGAAAACCGCACACGGTGGTTGGCTCGCGTACACGTGATGCATTCAGGATCGTTAATCAAGCCAGGCGACTCGTGCTCGCCGACAAGAGTCCGACGATTCTCTGCAAGAGAGTAGGAAGATCAGAGAAAGGGAGAAAGGGGGAAAGGGAGAGAGAAAGAGAAACTGGTAATAGAACATCAATGGAGTCACAGTCTTTTCTTCGCATTACGTTTAAATGAAGATTATATGTAATTCCTGTCATAACAATTGCAATATGTTTATTTTTCGCTTGCCACCGCTTAAACGTATAAAACTCCTTACCATGAAATTATGAAAAGACACGTGAATGACAAAAGTAAATGAAACAAAAGTCGCGCTATCTGATTAGTCCTAATGATACGATCAAAATGAAATAATATTTCGAATTTGATTAGTCCTATAATTATATCTTCGAATTATATTGATATATCTAGAAAGTAATAAGAAAGATAGAATGAATTATTTGATGAAGTAACAACTTTATACACAAGTGAAATAATGTTAAATTCAAGACAGGCTCACGGATGATTAATCATTTATTCATATAGACCTTCCAAAGAGAAAAAAGAATACTTTCTCTCTAATTGACCAGCAACTGAATGGCGAACACCTGTTGATGGTAAATATCATCTCGTTTACGAACCTTGTATAAATGTATACATATATTTGCACTAAAATAAAACGTTTTATCACGAAAGGTTGGTGATATTCGTAGAGTTAACAAATTTCTACATCAGACTCGAAATATAAATATCTTTGACTTACTTGATGGGCCTAAAGCATTTACATACGTCGGCAATGATGAAATTAAACCTGATATGAGGCAGCAAAGAACGTATATATATCGAATCGAAGGGGTTACATACAAAATGCACAGGTCCACTTCGAAAATATCGATTTCCACGTGTCGTCGCGTCTCGTTGCCACCGGCTGGCATATGTTCTGTTTGTGCTTGTAAATGCACAGGTACATTCTGTCTCTGTCTCTCTCTTTTTCTCGAGCAAGGGGTTCAAGGGAAAAGAAAGAATTCAAGAGCGTTACGGCGCATGTATTTCGTGTCTGGAGTCATGTGGGGTTATTCCAGTGGGCCGTGTCTGCGCTGTCTAACCCCCTTGATCGACGACAACCACATATGGTGTTTATATGCGTGCGTACTCTCACGTACGAGATTATGTGTGAATGCATGCCTTCAGAAATACCAGCAACTATACGTACTGCATCACGGCCAACGTACGTCGCATATGTTGTCGCAGGTTGTCTGAATACGATATTGACCTCCCTTTTTTATGCTCACGACCTCACTCATGTTCCATTCTTGTTACACTGATTCGAATGAAAATAATTATGTAAGTACCTACGATGTTTTCAATGTACTGCCTTATGAATTGTTTTGACGATGTAATTTTTGATTCGTTCTTTGACGATAAAGAAAAGAATTGATTTTATATACTGATGAAATTTAATATTGATGAAATTTAAATAATTATTTAAGTATAAAATATTTCTATCGTAACTTTTATAGTAACGAATTGTTTTATCGATTTAACTTTATTTATGAAATATTCACAGTTCAAACTCAATTGTTCTTGTTTTACAGAAAGTTCTTGTATTTATAATTTTACACAATATAATATTGTACAATTATTGTCCTTCATATTTCAATATTTCAATATTTAGCTAAAAATATAGAGGAATTTGAATATTTAAAACTTGTGAAAATAATTAATCGGTCATATTTGATATTCGAAAATTATAATACTTAACAATGAATCCTACCGAAAAGCTTTATATAATAACATATTTAATGCAAAATTAAAGTTGATTTCTATAAAACACATGAAATAATATTGAATATAGCTTTGTTTAATTAAATTTAAGTTCTTAAGAACATTTACTTTCATAACGGGTCAATAACCTCCATCTTATCAATCAAGTTAAATTTATCAATCACTATCGCATTATCATCAATATTTTAACTGTGGATTGAAATATGAAACATAGATATACATATATATATATATATATGATTAAATTCAGAATAAATAAATTAATAATAAAATTTATTCGTACAAAAAGTTCTATGTTACAAAAAATCATGCAAATAATTTTCTCTTAAGAAAAAGAAATAACAATTTATGAAAAAGTTTACTTTGCCATTGTGATAATCATAAGAAATCAAATAATTTTTTCTATTTAATATTCTATATCCATTTGTTCACAAAATAATTAAAAAGAGTTACAACTTTATAGATGATTTTCACTCCTTAAGACAAATTATTGCAAATAATTGTTATTTTCATCTGCTTTGTATAACAATTTGTAGTAAAGTTCCATTAAATTTGAAGACTACTAATTGATGGATATTCCAAATAGGGCAAATGCAAGCGTCTTCAGTTATGGTATGAAAAACGAAAAAAAAAAAGAAATTGTAACGACTCGTCGGAATCAACCATATTTTATCTGGCCGACTAGGAAGATTTTAATCTCTATGATCACGCATAACAATGACCTAGGAATCTACTTGCGCCCCGGGCGTTAAAGCGCCGCTTGCTTTTATACTTCAAAGGCCGGATGCACCATCAGCACAGGCCTAAGTATACTTCGTAACCCTGCACATTGAAAATGACACAAACAATAACAATTTCATTACATTTTTCTAATCAAATTAATGTCAATTGATTTTTATTATTTGTGGCAAAAATATAAACTTATCATGCATATTTGTAAATACTAATCATATGAAATGATATGTAAAAATATCAACTTGATTATAGTAACATATTATTTCAAGATTTATTATTATCTTTTTTCAACAATAAAAATTTTAATATAACAAACTTTGAAGTTGTTACGAATATTGAGATGATCCAGAGAACATATACGAAACAAGAATAAGAATGAATCTGACAAGACGAGAAGAAAATAACCTTCAGGAGCCCAAGGAAGCTTCCATCTGTTAATCCGACACTGCGTTGAACCCGGTGCAAAGGGTAAAACGTAGAAAATTTAACGTGTTCAGAATGGCGGCAGCGGCAATGCATCGCTCATCTCGCCACTCGGACCGGTAGTTAATTTCACGATAATTAACGGCGCGTTGTCAGACATAGTCGGGGTACCGATATTCAGGAATATAATTATAGTATAAATTCTTAAGTCAAAGGTTCAAGGTAATAAGGCTATTATGATCGGTCAAGAAAATTTCTACTCTCTCTCTTTCTATCTTCTTGTATCGTTTTCACGTTACTTACATATTTTTCTGCTTTTTATTTATCCTGCATCGTGCGGGGAGTATTAAAATTAACGTAGTTGTGCCACGTCATCTTTTCATGCGTATCGTTGCGTTTACTGCGATTTTACCGTGCTCAAATTGATTCTAATTGTATTCTCAACGACACACAATCGGTGACTATGTCCGATGTAAACGTTGAATATGATATCTGAAAACGATTAACTTTTAATTTTATTGCATCCTGTTACATCGAGTATTTCGAGATGTTTATATATATATATAATGTCTGCGTTAATCCTTTCCTAATAAAGTGAAAATCGTGAAAAGTATAAATAAAATAATTAAGGACAACATAGGGGTAAAATAAAGTACTTAATTTCTGTTATAATACTGTAATACTATAATAACCTAATAATATTTTGCTTAAATTGTTCTATACCGAATTATATGAACAAAATAATATTAGTATTTTTAACAGTGTCACAATCTCTAGAAAAGCCTAAAAGATAACACTGGTTTGTAAGACGGTCATTGACTTCGTTTCTTGGAAAAAGTGGCAGTTTTTGAGGTTGTACTCGAATAGGTATTCGCAAAAATACCTGATGTCTAGACTGAGTTTACGAATACAAGTGATTATGAGCAAGAAAAAAGTTTTGGATTATTGTCTACGAATGACGCCCCGTGGTGTCTTGTAAACGGTCAATCCATTTAAACTGTAAAACTCGCTCCAGGTGACATCGGAATGGAGCAGCAAGTGTAAGAACCAGATACGTCTTCCACACCCCGGGCAGCGTTTTATTGATTTAATGGACACTTTTTATTTCAACTCCTGTGTACTTCGAACAGCGTTGTTTACATCCGAAGAAAATACGATGTACGATGCACGACGTAAGGCCGGTTGGAGTGTCCTTATTTGTAAGCTCATAAAAACGAAGGAGAGAGTGCTCCTTTTTCTTATATAATCCCAACATATTACTTCTTTGCTTCGTATCTTTTCCGATATATGTATGTATGTGAATCCTCATGGACGAATGATTTTCAAATAATTTGTATTCACACTTATTCTACATGGTAATATTTTATCAAAAAAGAAAGGGTCCAAGGTTAAGTCCAACTACCGATCACTGATTCGATTGTACCAACAAATGCAAAAGATCCATCTCAGTTCGTAACGATCCGTGTTTCTCGTTTTACAAATATAGTTGCCCGCAAGGTCCACGACGATTCTCTTTCCAAAAGATTTACGATTCTGTCGAGCGATTCTTCGCCGCATGAATTCTCGCTGCGCGACAAATTCTTAACCACAGAGACGCAGGTACCGCCATTATTAGCGTGGCGCACCGATCCTGTCCTTGGTGCGACAACCTCCTTCGTAGAAGATCACCCTTAGTTCCTTTAAAATATTTTTGAAACCGTTATGATCTTATCCTTTTTTTTCTCTAACCTTAGCTTATCGACTAAGACGATTATGTCTTATTAACGTAAACTGTACAAGATTGCATTATGAATAGATCAGAAACAACTTTAAAATAAAAGTTATTGGGATTATGTGTAATAGTATAATAATTAAACACCTCTGATACGTACAATATATTGGATAAACATATAAAACTGTGAGAGATAACTAAGTTGAAAAGTGTATAATCTATTAAACAATAACATCAATACTATTATCTAGAAATTATTGATTTTATACATAATCAAAAAAACGGTATCAATGATCAAATAATTCCTCCCGAAATTAACGACAACAACGTACAGAGTGAGACTTCTATCGTATTTATCACAGGACAGAAACGCGAGCCCTTCGAAGATCGTCCACTGACCCTTCCTGTTTCGACAGGGAGAAACGGAGAGAACTTTTTCGACAGGGAGAAACAGAGAGAAGGATAGAGGATAGAGGATAGAGTGTATACCTGTTCCTGTTCGCTCACATATTCTCACATACTCACGTACATACACATATTAAGCCAACTGGTCGCACACAACACTCTTCTCTCTTTTTCTCTCTCTCTCTCTTTCTCTCTCTCTCTCTCTCTCTCTCTCTTTCTCTCTTTCTCTCTCGCTCCTTCTTGGTGGAGCACGCGGCCCAGCCGAGCACGCGTACGCTCTCGTATACGATCTCCCACACAAATGAATGTACGCACGTACGCACGCACGCGCAGGCTTCGACTCCGCGAAGATGAGGCCTCGGAAATGGTGGTGGGGCAAGCGAGCCGCCGGATGGAGGTCGGCGTGCGCCACGTTGTGGAGAGGGGAGGACGGCTCGCGTCACTCGACTCCCTCCACCCTCCTGGGCCTTAGCTTGCAACCCCACCTCCCTATAAAATCTTCTATCTCTTTCTTTCTTCCTCTGCGACAACCGCCGTCGGCTTCATCTTACTCTTTCTCTCTCTCTCTCTCTCTCTCTCTCTCTCTCTCTCTCTTCTTTTCTCTCTCCTTCTTTCTGATGCGTCCGCCACGGATCTCTCCACCCTCTCCTCCTTCGTCTACCCCTTCTCCATCTTTTTCTTCTTCATCCTCTTCTTCTGCTTCTCTACAAACGCGTCTCGATCTCTCCTTCTTTCACTCTTTCTCTTTCTTTCTATCTTGTTCGAACCATTTCTCTCTCTCTCTCTCTCTCTCTCTCTCTCTCTCTCTTTCTCTTTCCTCTTGACCCATGGACCAGCTTTTCTTTCTCCCGGTAACTGTTCAAATTTCGATCCTCGAGACACAGACCAGCCGCCAGTGGGGATGTTGGCCCCTTCGTACGTACGTCGTCAGTGTTTCTCACACGATTTTGCGCACTCTGCATTAGCAGTTCTGTTCGGGGTAAAAGGTTATTTTATTTCAATTATTGGGCCTTTTTAATCGAATGACAATGATATATGTATGCAATTGACATCTTTTATTCTTGATGAAGCAATTGGAAAACAAAAATGTTTATCTGATGACTGGACTAATTCATCGGCATTATATGAATCTTTAAATTTATGAATGAAACGGATAGAATTGGATAATTGGTGTTGCCCTACAATTTTTTTTATTATCAAAAATCGCTATTAATACACTTAACTATATTAATAATATAAGCTTTTACTATTATTGAAAAATATTCATAATTGGTATTATTCAAATCCAATTCACTTCTATCATTAGCATAAATAAATTAATAAATATATGGAACTTAATAACATAAGAAATAAAAAACATTGATCAAACTTTCCTAACGATAAATAGCAAAAAAGGTAAAGGCCTTATCACAGCTTGAATGTCGACTAAAGAGATAGTAAAATTGGTGGTAAACCCACGATTATAGAGGAGAGTGTCCACGATCGTACCGATAATTCGAGAAGAGATGAGAATCTCGGCCGTCTCGTAGGGCCTTTGGGGCCAGTGTGGTGGGGGATACATGGGGTATGAGGCAGTGCGGGCTAGTAGGGTGAGGTAGGGGGAAGACGAGGGGTTTAGGGCCCGAGATCGAGTATGGGAGTTGGTGGAGGGGATGCGGCGCGTGCCCGTCCTGCCTATATAAGACCCCGAACCCTCCCTGGCAAAGCATTTCGGGAGCCAGGACCGTACTGTGAGCATCGAGGGTGTGGTTTCTTATTCCACGTTAACATTTCTAACGTGAACAGAGTCTGTTTATAGCTCGTATATCGATATACTCTTGTCAGTTGAATTTTGATAAGGTGTAAGGATACTAAGTAAACAAAGATAACGATAGAGATAGAGAAAGAGAGAGAGAGAGAAAAAGAGAGAGAAAAAGAGAGAGCTAGAAAGAGAGAAAGAGAGAGAGAGAGAGGTAGAGAGGTAGAGAGAGAGAGAAAGAGAGAAAGAGAGAAAGAAGATAGACGAACAGAGGAAAACAAGAAATAGAAAAAGAGAGAGAGGCAGATAGATAAGAAGAGGGTTAGACTGTAGGTAGTCGTGGCTCTCTTACGGCAGTACTTGGATACACGTAAAGAAGAGCTCGTTCTTCAAGGTCGGCGGGCACGCGCGAGAACTCCTACTCTAGCGGTGGGGGTATCGGATCAGTGATATGACCTTAGTGGGACTGAAGCAAGAGAACCCGAACGTACTGCCCATCATGCTGAGCGTGCAGCAGCAGCATCATCATCACCATGGTCTTCATGTATCTACCGCAGGCTCTGTGCAAAACCATCGTGGCAATGTAATTGTCTCAACTAGCAGTATGCCAAATAACGATATAAAAGGCTTACAACAGCACGCTTGTAAACGGTCAAAAATGTACGGACAAACAACAGGACCTTATGGAGCTGTTCCTCATCAGCCGGCTTCGGTGGCAAGACGAAATGCGCGCGAAAGGAATCGCGTAAAACAGGTGAATAATGGATTCGCTACTTTAAGACAGCATATACCTCAGAGTGTCGCTCAAGCATTGGGTGGAAGCACGACTGGGACTCATGGTGGTTCTAGAGCAGGTAGCAAGAAGTTGTCCAAAGTTGAGACACTTAGGATGGCAGTAGAATACATCAGAAGTCTACAACGTCTTTTAGAGGAACATGACAACGGTTCGGACATTTCTTCTTCGACTGTATCCGCGTCATCAACCACCTCATCAACGTCACCTGCCGCGTGTAGTCCTACCGGTGGACTCGGTACAGACTCCAATCATCGTGCATCCGAACTCAGACTATGTGGTAACGACGTGCGACATCACACTAGCCCTCATCATACCTCAGATCTTCACAGACATCAACATATTAGACAAAATCCCAGCCCAACTTTTGTACCAGCACCCTGTTCAGAAGCTTCGAGTTCTCCCACGCCGAGTTTCGTCTCGGAAACATCATCAGCCGGTAGTCAAGGTTATGGAACGTCTTCGGGTAATCTTTATGCTTCTCACCCCGACGATTACGATTACAACGAGCCGATGAGGCCCGAGGACGAAGATCTTCTTGATGTCATCTTCTGTTGGCAGCAGAGTTAATGAGACAACAAACGATTTCCCGATGATACTTCCGTATAGTCCTCGAGGTTGGTGTCGTGACGCGATTATTTTTTATTACTTTATATCTTCTTTCATTGCTCAACATACTAACATAAGATTTTACATACTATCTATTACGAATTCCTAGTCAAGTTTAATACTACTCGATATAAATTTTCTCTCTATTTTTTTTTTCAATATATCGAAAAGTTCATATCAAAATATCGATTTATCATATGATACAATTTAACATCAGACCATTTTATCAAATATACAGAGATAATTAATAGATATAAGTGTATATAACAGATCATCATCGGGTCTTCATCGATCATAATGGTTCTACCGTTACGAAAGACCATCGGTTCTCTCAAACCTCTCTCCTTCATTTTTAAGATAACTCCCTCCCTCGCTCGTTTTTACGTTGCGACCATAAATTTTCTTCGTCAGGGGAGAATATTCGCGCTTAAAGAAGAATCTCAAAGAAATTTCCGAGTAGATTTGTGACCTTGCCCTCTCACAATGGTCGCCCGCGACCCCTCGCTGAAACTTGGACCATTCAAATCACAGACTCCATTCAAAGGAGCACCACGTATACAGTAGAGGAGAGACGCTTTTGTGTTACTACTTCTTTACCTGTATGTGTTACCGTGCGTATGAGTTTAGCTCGCTATCGTATAAATATATATATATATATATATATATATATATGTGTGTGTGTGTGTGTGTGCGTTCGTGCACACCAGAGTCGCGTCCTTATTCTGCCGTACGTTTTCCCTCCTTCCTCACCTTTTGTCCACGCGCTACCGTTCCCGAGCACGATTCGTTCTACATCAACCTCCTCATGCTACCTCCTTCAACGCTTTCAATCTTCCTACTTTTTTCTTTTTCTATTTTTCTTTTTCTCACTCTCTTTTTTCCCACCGAAGAAGTCAAAGTTATCTCAACGATTACGAGCGTTCAAATTGATCAGTCATGTAGAAAAATTAATTATCCCTACGTGTTTTGAATCGAGTTCTGGATAAAAAAAAAAGGAAAAACGCTACGTAATGATAAATTTTAGTTAAAAATTTTATTATTTTACTACCAAATTCTCCTAACAAAACTTTCACTTTCAGAGGATACAGTTTTCATCCAATAATTTCTATTACTGTGTAACGTATTTGTTTCGAAAAAAAAAAAAAATATATATATATATATATATATATATATATAAGACTTTTCTTTTTCATACTCGAATTCGACTCTAATCTTGATGGACGTAACTTTTCCTTTAAATCCCCTCGAATCGCATAACATTCTTTGAGCGTTCTCTATTCGAATCCTCTCTCTGCTCTGTCGTCGCTTCTTCTAGCCTTTCGGATCCCCCATTTCAGATTTTCTTTTTCTCGTACCACCTCTCTTTATCTAGGGACGATTTTGTCTCGCGCGCTGCGTTTAACTTGAATGCATCTTCCTGGATATACCAGCCCTCCCCTTTTGTCGGTTTTTAGACCGGTACGCCATTCTTTTTTATTTCTTTCCTCCTCTTCTCCCTCACGCTCACTTCCTCTCTATCTTTATGTCTCCCTATTTTCCTCGTTCCCTCTCTCTTTTTTCTCGGCTTCTTTCTCCCTATCATACTCTTTTCCTCTCTCTCTTCGATTCTTTCTCTTCTTCCCGAGACCCTTCTTTCAGTAAAACTGCTCTTACCTGAAATCATCCCCATACTTCTTCTATCCGTATACCTGTGGCATCTTTTTTCTTCAATAAACCTTCTACCTTCAAAATTCTGTTTTGTACCTTTCCGCAATTTTCTTGAGGTAGACATGGAAATAATATATTTCGATAAAAACGAACTCAGCTGATTTTTTTTTTCGTTGTAACATTATCGTATTATTTTACAATAAATCGAACAACAACAAAAATGATTTTTAAAAATTTCTATAATTTCATTTAAGATCATTCGATACTAATGAAATTTTTATTCTTTTTGTTACAGAAAAAAACAGGAATGCATAATTAATCGGAAGATTTTATCAGGCAGTAGAATCGCAATGTACAATACAGAAGATGACAAACGGCGGCTGTTTCAATAACTGTGATCTAGTCATACCTCTCTACTTTATAATTGTATATATCTGATATTAGTTTACTTAAAGTCTCGCGCGCGTGTTTCGCTTAAATCAGCGTGGAACTATTACATTTTTAATTATTTACATAATTAGCACAAGATAATCTTTAAAAGATTGTATAATTATATATAAAATGACGAGACAATATTTTATGTTATTCTAGATGAGAGTATACATGAGAAAGTGTGTGTGTGAATGAATGAGAAGCAAAGATCAATATTATTGAGATGTATATTGGAGAACGTTGAAAAATTATTTTCAGACATTTTAATGTTGCCATTGTTATCGTGTAGCGCTCTTAAATCCCATCGTTTAAGATTATTGAAGAGTGAACCTATTGAATCGAATCAATAAGAACTATCACCGACATTGAGCTGTCGGCCGATCAATGAGTATTCTCGAATGGATACGGCATTCCAGAGTGCCTTAAAACGCCTTATAATTATTTATAAACACTTGTGCGATTGTTTAATAATTTTCTTTTCATTAAAAAAAAAAAAACAGTTTTTCAAAATATTAACGTCATCAAAAGTATCAGTATCAAAAGAAAATTTTTAAAAAACAACAAAATAAATCTGACCGAATTGAATTTATTTTCAAATTTTATAAAAACAAATCGTACGACAAATTTTCGCAAGATTAATGCTTTGTAAATAATTATCGACAGATAATTCGTTAAATATATTACACGATGTTATGCAGAATTTATATTTTTTATTTTTATCTTTTTTCCTTATCCTCCTTTCCTTCCTTTATCAAGTATTGATAATTGACTATCTACATACAAATCTAATAAATAAAAAAGTAAAGTTTAAAATTGAAATATTATTATTTATAGATTTTATTAGCGATTTCATATATCAGCAAGAATCTATAAATAATAAATATTTCAATACTAATGTTCTTTAAGTGAAATATATCGCAAAATATAAGCAAATGACATAGTATGCTTTAAACCAAGAATGTTTGCATAGTATATAACTTGAATATAACATGAAATGTCATATTATACATCTAACTGAAAGGTGTCAGGTATCTAAAACAGTACGTTGTAACTCGTTGCATTCAAAAGTGATTACTTTCTCCGACATTGTTTTCTACTAAAAGTTTCGAATGGTGGTAATACGATTTACTAGATAGAAATATATATCCTATGAAATATAATAAATAAAAAGAAAAAGAAATTCGTATTTTATCGTCAAGTAAATTGTACGAATATTTTAACGAATATTTATGATTTTTTCTGAAGATATTTTCTAACGAATATTTAGCTATCCCAATTTTTGTCTTCTATAAATTCTAACAATCAGAAAAATTTCGAATGATTAAGTACTCAAATAGTTTTAAAGAAAAAATGAAAGGAAAATTGATTTACTAATAAATCTTTTTGATTTTAAAACATATGGAATAGAAAATTATTATGAAATAAATGGAAAAGTAAACTCCAAATAATAGGAATGGTCTTTGTTAAAACGTATAGTAATTTAAAGATAATCATGAGAGAAAGTGAGTGAGAGAGAGAGAGAGAGAAAATAGTCAATTGAAATGATATATAATCCTGAAGAGATCACGAGCTGCTAGTCTAGTTTAAATTTTCTCCCCGGGCAATGCTATTAGTATATTGTTATTTTTGAATGATTATTGACGCAAGTTAAAGTAACAAAGTTAACATGCCATGATTTTGTCCGAGACACTTTGCTTGCGGTTTCCGAAATGAAGGAGCCACAACCGAAGCGACGTTCGACAGAGAGATTACTGTGATTTCAGCTGGTTATTTACTCAAAAACCACAAGGACATTGACAGGGATAATGGTGGGATGCTCCGCCCTACAGCACCATATCGTTACACGATTCTCTCGCGGTGGAATGATGTCTCAGGGGCGTATAAGGGTGCTTTTCAAGTTCACAGATACGAACTCTTCGCCGAAAGTTTGGAAACTATCTAATTAGAACGACCATTTTTTCCTGGAATCCTTTCCTTTCATCTTTTTCGGTACAGAATCATATGATATTCTGCATTGTAATCAATCAAATCGAGAAAATTTTCACAAGAAAATTATTTCTGCAGGTTCACCTGAAAAAAGTCTTATTATCTAAAGAAATTTTTCCAGTGAATAAAATTGTCTGTATGCGTGTATCTGTTACATTATATTAAAAATACATATATTAAAAAAATTTTCATAATAATATTCCGAATAAAAACTTTACGATATCGTAAAACAGAGAGAAATTCGAGGAACGAGAATGACGCATTAAAAGAGAGAACCAATGAACGATCGAATCGTGGACCTGTCTTACCGGTGCAACGAGTTAACAGGGCGAGCTCTTCGAGGGTGCATTAAGTATATGAATGCAGATCCGTCTAACCGGTAAAAGCTTTTGGCAAAGACAAGTAACGACCCTCGGTGTATATCTCGTTGTATGCTCCGTTGCTCTCTTCTTGAGACAACGTTGGTCAAATCGGATTTAAATTCGTAGGTCGTTATATAAGTGTTGAATTATTTCTTCCAATCGCCTTAAGAAAAATTTCGGATATTACATTATTTTTTTTTTTTCGTTGGTCATGTCACGAATCAGTTTTCGAAGAAATCTAATTTCAAACGAACGATCAAATGATACTGCAAAACAATAAGAAACGAAATAGCAAATTTTTTTTAATTTCTTAATTTTAAGAAACAAATTCTAATGTGATTTAATGTTTTCTGACATTCTACTAATACCTTTACATTAAATCTCTTTTTCTATGACGGAAGGTTGATAATTCTGTGAAAGAACAGACAATAAATAAGGATATTAAAACCTGCTTTGCGATCTGTAGGACGGACACTCGGTGTTAATTGCTATATAAACTCTTCCTCCGTGCTCCAAACCTTCTTCTTCTTATTTTTACGAGGTTCGTTAATTACCAAGCGAAGATTTTCATCGTTGCTGTCATAATCGATGCTACTCTTTAATGTATTAAACATCTTCTTTCACTACTATCAACCTCATGGAAGTTAGAAAAGATCATCATTGCTTAATATCGTATTTTGACATTCATTAAGAAAATTAACAAATAAATTAAAGATGAATCTTATTATGAAATAATATCTATCATATGGTAATGATATTTTTATGTTTTTGAATTGTAATATTGAAAGAAACTGTAACGATAATAATCGAAGTCGATCGGATCAAAGAGAAAACATTGACAAATTTATTACCAACGATATAAAAGTTATTCCCGAAAATGTACGTCATTATCAGTATAACCCGATACTCTTTCGAATGCGACTTTCATTTTAAGATATAGAAGTACGATTCATATGCATCGATGTCTTTTGCTTTCATCGACGCTGTTATTAATCGTCCTTCGGTTATGGGCAATGTAGCCAATTTCACCGAACGTGACTGCCTATTGATTTATGGCGTTTCGCATTTAACAGGTAACTTGTCCATTTATTTTTATCTTACACGAATGCATTGAACGAGATACAATTACAGTTATATAGGATTAACTCAAATTGCCAAAATATGGATCATAAACAAAACCTTCATGTTTGAGTACTCGAAAAAAAACAAAAAAGAAGAGAGCGATTAATTAATTAGCATTATTTCAAATTCGGAAAATGTTCCTGGCAAAGTAACTTTGTAAACGACCAAGACGAGTCAATTCGTCACTCGTTGGAAGCATTCTCTTTTGCATCCGGTCGAATAATTAGTGGCAAGTTCTTTGAGTAGACCGGAGTCCACCTCAACGTGGACACGTTGTTCCGTTAGAAAGAGATGTAAGTACGTTGGTAAGAAGCGAAGCGGCTTTAAAAGCTTGACAAGACTTCGGGCATAAAGGATGTCCCCTGTGGTTTCTTCGTTCGTAATCCTTGGAAATAATTAACCGTTTAAAGATTATTCCAACGTTATTATGTTTCTATACTTTTTATTAACTATTAGGAAAAGAGGAACAGGCATATTTCTACACCGAATAATAAAGATACGTGTATATCGAATATTCATTAAACATATACGAGAGCATTATAACAATACAGATATAAATGTATTCATTCCTATACGAATAAGATTAATTGGCAATTTCTTAAAAATGTATAGGAATGAAACAATCTCAAAGGAAAATTCAAACTCTATCTATAGCAAAATTATGGACTTATCAAGTGAATGACTAGTAGCACGATTATGGGTTTACGGAAACTAATTATGGAGTAAAGAGCTTCACGAAACAAGAGCCAGGATCGTCAATAATCTGCACGCAAGCAAGAAAGAGAAATGAAACGAAATCAAGAGTGTCTTTCTGGTAGTATCCAGAGAAAAGACCGGTCGAATTGCTAAAGGCTACTTGCGATCGGAATCGGTCCAGCTTCCATCGTATCTCACTGTCCCATCTTTTGCGGTCGCACGCTGAATTCTTCCGAAAGACGGGGGGAATCCCGATGCTTCTTCCCTGGGGATAACATTCCCCTTGGCGACCACCCACGATACACGTAGTAAAACTTGGAATATTGGCTTTATCCATAGCGTTCTTCCTTCCTGCTATTCGACATCCTCTTCTTTACTCTTTCCTCTTTTATTTCGAACCATCTGATTCGCTGGTCCATCTTTGCCGTAGGACTTACATTCGCTAGCTCCTAGCTAAATAGAATTTAAATGGATTCAAAGTAGAGAGACGGAACGACCGCCCGTGAAGATTCTCGTTCGATCTCGTCATTCAGATGTCCGACGACGTGCAGTGAATCCATGACGTTTGTATCTCACTTTTCTAGAACTTCTCAAAGATTATCCTATTCTACCTGCCGTCATCCACTTTTTTTTTTCTTACCTTCATGCGAATTCGATGACTTTACCCTTTTTCTCGTGCGAACCGACCACGTACACCATCACCGAATTTGGTACCGATTAACCACATTCGGGAAGAACGAGTTTGATATATCGTTCGTCTCTTCATTGACTCCAAACTTTTTCTACCTTACTTTCTACCAAAGAATCGATGGAGGAGAATAAGAAGAGATCGTTTAAGTAATTTTTGCAATCGCTCGTAATATCTTGATCTCGATTAATAATTATGAAAGTTCGAATCGAGCACAGTAATTTTGCGTTTATTAATTACGTATTTTAAATAACCGCCATTTACTTGATTGTAATCAATGATTATTATACCGGAGACGGTTTCATTTCTCTCGATCGATATTAATAATTCTTCGATCGTACGATTCTACTTTCGAGGGACGAATCGATAAGGTCGAATGACGAAAATGAAAGATTAAGGAACATTGATTCTAATCGAAATCTCGCGATCTGGCTGTAAGCGAGATTACATTGACTCGGAACACGATAGATGAAATATCTCTAGTACGTTATAAAGATGTTTTTAAAAGAAATATATAGAGAAGAAAATAGAAAGAAGAAAAAAATAAAAAAGGAATGTCTTGATCTCGGAGATGTTATCCGTGCTAGCGGTCGATCTCCAGAAGAACTCTAGACTGTCAGGGCCGATGTCAACCGGTCGGCCATCGGTCATCTCAAGAAATTCGATCGCGGCCACCTTAATGCGTCACGCTGTTCTCCAACCGAGAGACAGAAAGTACCACTTTTGTTTCTCAATCGAAAGAAGAATTGGCTGGGTTTAGATCCTGATCTTTACAGACGCGAGTTTTAAATCCTTTTTCATGATGCAAACGAACGAGGAGAGTCCGCCCGCAGGATGTCCCTGCTGTCCTAAAACTGGAGTATCCCATCATTTTCCCGATCTTCACTATAGAATTCCAACTTTTTCAGGGAAGTAGTTTCCATATAATGCGATCGTAAAAATTCAACGGACCTAAATAAACCTAAGTCGTAAAAGATTCGCAGAATTCGAACAATAGATAAGCGTTAAAGTTTCTTATACATACTTTTATACATTTGTTACATTTCACATTTAATTAAATAAATACGAATCGAAGATGTGAGAAATATATTAAAAAGAATTGAAATTTTATAGAAGAATTATTTCTTTTTTGCAATTTCTATCTTAGATATAAAATAATTAGAAAATATTCAATTAAATTAAATTAAATAAAAAAAAAAAACAAAATAAAAAATAAAACAACATAAATAATATTAAATTCAATTTATAATTTTAAAGATTTTTCATTAAACAGTTATGTTATAATGAACAATTCAAATTATAGAAAGATATAATCGATATATTGTATCGAATAAAATTACTATGTAATATAATCTTTAACATGAATATTTATTATCCGAACTGTTGTGAATTAAGATATTGGTTCTTAAAAATTTGTGTAATTAAAACACTCTTCACTCGAGTATGTACGTACATTAAAAATAAAAATTTGAATGTAGTAGTCGTAGCAGGAAGCATCGTTCAAGTGCGTCGTACGATAATTACGGCATGCCCGTTAAGATTTCATTGTTCCTGAATAATGTATGTTTCCTTTGGGCATCGGCTCTTTATGAACGTCCAAAATTATTCTCGCGGCTCAAGCACAATGATCGACGACACTTGCCCTTACACGGCGACCTAACGAACCGCGAACGCCTTTGGGACTTTAAGACCATCGAGAGAAGGACTATAATATATGTACGATGCGTATAACACAAGCAGAAATCGCTTCGAGCGCCGGTACTCGCTTTCAATCTCTGCTCGAGTAGCTATTCGAACGACTTCAGAACGCTTATACTACTGTACTGCTAAAATAAAAAATAAAAAATAAAAAAAAGATAAAGAAAGTGTTATTTTGGGTTCGACCAAATTCCGATGACTTATCTCTTCATTTCTATATACCTGCAGAATTTTTTATACAATATATTTATCTGATTTCCAAAAGAATATTCATTAAATCGGTATATACGGTAAAACGATAAATACTATTGGATAGAATTAATATTTCATATGAATAATCAATTAATATACTTAATGATTTTAGATTCTCATTCGATTTTACATAAATAACAAACATAATATTTAAAATAATGATCCCACATTTCTGAGCTTTCCAGTTTAGAAAAAAATCGAAGATTTTCCAAACGCGCTCAATATAAATGGTCAAAAGAATCTTTCCCAAATAATAAATTTTAAAAATGTTTCAAAAAACCAACAGTGAAGAGGTCGTATCTCGTAGGAGAATTATGAATCGAAGAATACGAGATCCTTTCGTAAACGAAGCTGAAAGTTTCCGGTGCAAGTTTGGAGTTACGGCATAACACTTCGACATAGTATAACTCCGACAGAGCCATTGTCTGTCAGCTGAGACGTCCGTTCATGGAAGAGCCAGCTTCATTGTTATGACGCCATAGTCCATGAATGGATGGGTATCTCGTTTAACTTCAATTACCGTGGCTCGTCCTTTCATCTCGTTGCCCGTAGTGGGAGAAAAGAGAGAAGAGGAAAGAAGAGAGAGAGACCATTCGCATTATATATCGTTCTTCTCTTTTTCTGCATCTCTCTTTGTTGCGGAAAACCCGTCTCTTACGCGTTGAATTACCTGGTCTCGTTAAATTCTCCTTTTGATCGAGAGAACCTTTGGGGCTTGTGGAACTCCGCTGGGTGCACTGCTGGAGACTGGAAAGAACGAGAGAAGAAAAATCCATCGTTGGATAACGCATTGAGAAAAATAAAAATAATGTCGCTCTAGATTGCTACCTCTTCTTTCAGATTTTGTCAAATTAGATTCATACGTAGAGTTGGAAAAATCATGCGATTGTTATGATCGTAAAAACAATAAAAATGATAGTAGAACAATAAAAATAATCTTTTGTCTTTTTCTTTATATCTTAATGGCTTTTTTACAAGGAATAATAAAAATCAACGAATTCATAAAAAGTGTTATCAATCGAACGAAAGAAATAGCCAAAAAATAATGTGCATACAATACGACGAATAAAGATCTTTATAAATCTACTGCATGCTAGTATCCAATTAGGCTTCCGTGCTTCTTTTCATCCATCTACGTGCTCTTCTTAAGGCGTTCATGAGCTTCGACCTGGATCAACATGTATATTTAGGCTCGCATTAGGACGTCTCGCCGGGAACGTGCTTACTTATTACCTTTGATCCGACGTTACTTTCGTGATACAACTCATAATCCAAGAATTTCCTTTTCTACTCTTTTCGAGGTACCTATCAAATTTTAAAGGAATTTTCTACACTGATACAATATTTACTAGAACTTTGAAAGAATATTTTCCAATGGAATAAATCTAACAAATATTATATCATTAAATATTCTCTTTAAGACAAAAAAAAATTTCAAAGGAAAACCTTAAAAAAAGAATTAAATAATCAAAGTGAATGTATCTCTGTAGAACAAACCTAGCTATAAGAAAATAAAGAAAAGAAAAAAAAACACGTAGATAAAAGGAATATTTTGAACTTACAAGTAGATCGAGTCGAGGTCGAGGGGAGTTGAAGGATTACGTCACGCACGTACAATCGAGCTCCAGTCTACAGGACTCGATCGAGAATATGATCGTAGGAGACGAGCGGCTCCGCAAATATTTGTAGTCACTTCCTGCCGATAAATACAAAATCCACGAGAGACAGAGAGAGAGCGAGAGAGAGAGAGAGAGAGCGTGGGAGCTCAAGCACGAGCATACAAGCAAAGGGATCTTTTTTAGGGATCTTCCTCTGGAAGGAAGGATCCAGGATGCATGCATAAGAAAAAGAGAGATAGAGAGAGATACATCATTTTCCTTGATCTCTCTAGCCCACTTTTTGTCCTACCATTGACGTCTACCGTTCTTCGTCTCGACCTACTCTTCCCTTTTCCTTTTTTCTTTTTTTATAGTTACTTCGATGTACGTATTTTTTGTGACCTCCCAGAAAGAGTTTGCCAGGTGGGCCGAAAGATACGAGTGCGACTTCGTTTAAGATGATTCTTTAACGATCTTCTCTCCATTTTATATCAACTTCGACCAAGGATGATTAGGATCGTTCGAAACAGTGAATGAATATAGATGGGAGAATCATTTTTGGCGAAGTCACATCCCCCATAAGTTCTTTTCTTTCTCTCTCTCTTTCTCTCTCTCTCTCTCTTTCTCTCTCTCTCTCTCTCTTTCTCTCTCTCTCTCTCTCTCACTCTCTTCTCACGTCCAATCGTTGATTGGATCAGCGATTAGAAAGCAATTAGTGTCGGGGTAACGATCTCTACCCGGTTGCATCGTTAGATCCAACGATCGGGCCCCCTACGGTGAACTTCGAAAAAGATTCTATTGTTTCGTCTCGAGCGATTTCTTTTCCCACAAAAGTCGTCGTTAAGCAACGATGGAGTTGATGACCTAAGGAATCATTAATTTTATAAAGAATAGCGTCGGAAAAACACCTAGTTTATAACGACACTTATATCTTTTATAAGTGCTATATAACATCAATGAGGATTAAAATATAGTTTTAGAAGATAAATTGAAGTGGAAAAAAAGCAATGTATGTAGGTGCAATAAAGTATGTAAAAATGATGTAGCGTCTGCCAAGTTAATCAAGGAAGCAATAACGTTCCCTATCATCAAGAAGACGTCGTTAATAACGATCAAGAGTATAATTAATTACACTCACCGGCTCCGACGAAAGAACGAGATCTACGACAAGAAGCTCGAAGAACGAAACGCGCGACAAAGGCGACGCATTACGTCATACATGAAAGAAGAAAAGAATATATAAGAGAAAAAAAAGAAAATGAAGCTCCTTAGTTTGTCAAAGTTCTTTCAGAGTTATTTGGTACGCGTCAATATGCTTCGAAAGTCTCAAGGATGTTATCCTTAAGACAGGGTAACGAGAAAAACGAGATCGACAAAATCCAATGGATAGTATCGAGTTTTCGTAGGCTCCTAGAAAAATATTATTGCGGTATCCGATTCAAGGAGGCTATACAAAGTAAGGAAAAAGAAAAAAAGAAAGAAGAAGAGAAAAGAAAAAAGAAAGAAAGAGAGTTCGTACCGTGCGATTTTCAAGAATGAGAAGTGCCTCAGTGGTACTCTTCCTCCTTCAGTTTTCCTTTCCTCCTCTTCATCGTCGCGCTCCTCTCTGAGACTAACTTTGGCTCGTTTGGGTCCCATTCTTCAGCCATTCATCGTAAGGTTTTCTCTGAAGGACAATCCAGGGTACCCTGGGGTCTCACGCCTCGGCATTGACTGGCACCATTCAGTTGCTTCGTTCTCTTCTTTCGACAGAGACTCTTTGTCGACCCTCTCGCTCACACCCCCCGTCACGGAGAACGAGAGACATTGATGGTGCCGGAAGGTGGAACGACCTAGCACGCACTTTACGGAAATTTTAGCCAATGAAGAAGACCGAAAACGTTGATGACGATCAACGACTCGAATCCGCGGAATTACTGATCCGTTGTCCTCTTTCATTGAATGGAAGTTCGATTTTCTTCGGATACATCCTCGTGTACCATCCTCCTGAGTTTATTCTTTCACAAGAATTTGGCCCTCGGGCTACTTTTCGTCAAAATCACGCCCCATCTTTGGCCTTACAACAGACCGCAAAACGATTCTTCCATGTCTCTATATTGATGTTGTGTTTGTGTGTGTGAAAAAGAAAAAGAGATAGATAGATAGATAGATAGATAGATAGAGAGAGAGAGAGAGAGAGAGAGAGAGAGAGGTCAAAAGAGATACCTATCTTATTCTTTGACCCGTATCTCTGTGGTCAAGGTACGATCATAATGATCGTTGGTTCCTTTTTTTATGGATTCTGTAAGATGAAAAGCCGATTATATTGTTAGAAATATTTTATGATGTAAACGTACGTTAACAAACTATTATTTACTGTTTTATTTTGGGTTCATTATTGCTATTATAAAATATTTATTATTAACTTAAATATAATCAATTTATATATAAATGAAAATATTCTTTAGGTACATTATATTTCTTATTCTCATATACTCAATTTTCATTTCATTCAAGTATTATAATAATGGAAAGAAATTTAAAATCAAAGTGTTAAAATATCGTTGAGGTATTATTTTGCAAAGGGCAGACCTTCGATGAAATATCCTTGATCGCCGATAGGATCGATCGCGAAAGTCATGATCGTTATATAACGATACGATGTCCATTTTTGAAGGTGCAATTAAATCTGAACCTACCAACAATTAGTTATTCTTATCGCAGATTGTCTAACCCGATACAGTTGTCACCGATCGGCCAACGTCCCTTTTAATACATATGATTACTATAGATCTTGCTGACTCTGCTGAAAGTCATATTTTCGATGGACCACCATCCTTATCCATTTGAAAAGCTAATTTAAAATATCGTTTATGAGATGGCGATAAATAAAATTAATATCTTATAATGATAAAAAAGGAAAAAAGATATATTATTTTGTTAACGTTTATCCAAATTCAAATAATTTTTAACATACGACGAATTATGATTGATTCCTCAATCTTGTCTTGAATTTCATAATTTTTTAAAAATACTACCATTTTGAAGTCGGAAGTCGGATCAAACCGAGATGTGAATCCACGTTGTAAGTAATCCCATTTCTTCAGAACATTTCATTCATTCATTTTGAGAGAGTATTGGTATAGAAATATAAAAGAAGAAATATAGAGTTATAAAAATATAAAAAAGTATTCGTTATACTCGTACCTACGTTCGTATTTTCGTATGAGCACTTTCGTCTAAAAGTACCCGCTCGACTTTCGCTCGAACGGGAGCTCCTTTAAGAACGAAGGAAGAGAATGCGTTAATTATCGATGCGCAAACGGACAGCAATGAGGCGCAACGAACAGCAATGGACAAGAAGCAACGGTAACAAGCGGCAACGACTCGTCGGAAAGAGCATACCGCTCTCGAACGTTCATCCTGACGTAGTGCCGGAATATAAACCGGACAGGTTTCGGCAGTGCAATTATTATTAAGAGAGGGAACGAGATGAAAGAAAAAGAAAGAGAGAAAGGCAGAAACAGAGAGCAAGAAAAAGTCGGAGGATGCAGAAGGTGGTCCGCCGCTAGTTCAGACCAAGGCAATTTTTTTGTCGTTTTGCAGGAAACGTGCCGGCCTTCTTGCCCGTAATTACGTATTTTCATACGTGAAAGAATTAATGTTTACAGAATTATATTAACATTTGTACGTTGACGCGACATTCATGCAATGACCAATTGAATTTTTAATATCAATTAGAACAACTTTCAATAAATATTATTTCGGTAGAATAATGTTATAATATAATAAATTATTAATCATACATTAATCAAATATTGCTAAATATACACAAAAGAAATTATAATATAATATATTTCTACGATTCTATAGTATTATACTGTAGTATAATTACAGTAATAAATAATTCAATAAAAATTTAGTCATAACTATTTGAATTTTTATCTAATATAGTATAAAAATAATTAACACTCGAGCCAACGTTTAACATAAATTTAGAGCGATAATCGTAATTATGTAAAAGAAATTAATCAAAAATGTTTTCGATACGTCGATCGAAATTAAAAAAGATGTCACTCAAAAAGGAGATAAAAAGGAAAGACATAAAATCGAGACCGTTGATGTGCGCGCATTTTCCTCGACAGAGGCTTACGATGCTTACATACCTCGCAGTTTCCCTCTCCCTTAATACAAGGGGCTCGCGCGAGCGCATGAGAGAATGGGGCCCCACTGGCCCCGTGGCACACGGACCTACAAACGGTGTACGCTCGTTCCCGATCCGTTCGAGCCTGACGAGAATAAACGCCTCTTGCTGCTTCTTCTTCTTCTTTGCCTCCTCCTCCTCCTCCTCCTCCTCCTCCTCCTTCTCCTTCTTCTTCCTCATCCTCTTTATCTCCTCGCGTTAGTACACACGTCGATGCGCGCGTGCGTGGCAGAATAAACAATAGCCCTCTCAAGAGTCGTATTAGCAGCGTAGCTCGTCGTACACGACTGAAACCAGAGTCCCTTCAAAGGGAGTCGAAATTAAAACCTTTTTCTTTCTTCGTCGTTCTTGTCCTTTTTCTTTGCTTATTCTTCGACTTCTTCGTTCTCCTTTCAATCTATTCGCCACTCCGATTTCTCTTCGTCTTCGCTACTTTTCGTCCTTGAGAGAACCTAAGGAAGGCGTGCTCGTGATTCGGACCGCCCTGGGTACAAAAGGGATCCATTTACATACGATGATTTATAAATGAAATCGTTGGAGCCAGCTCCAACCGTTATTCCCAACTCAAACTTTTCGAAGTCCTTTTTTGACTATCCAGGTGTTCCTATTTTTAAATAAACTTCGCGCTTTTTAATGTATATATATTTGTGTATATATATATATATATATATATATATATATATATATATATTTGTTTTTATCTATTTATGTGCATATAAGTACTTGTATATGTATATATATATATATATATATGTGTGTGTGTGTGTGTTTGGAACATATATATTGCTACCGAATGTTCGCGCGTGCCGTCGCACATATAAGATAATAAATTCGTCGTCGTCTCGTCTTCGAGCACTGTGAAATATGCCTTTGTTGTGTTATGAACGATGTATTATTATCGAAGAACGTATTTCATGAAGACCGACATAAAACATGACAGTTATTGCACTCCTATAAAACGCTTTGCTGTTAACGCATTAAGCGTATCTCCTGCCTGCGAAACACGTGAAATATACAACTTCGTTCAACGAGAGTTTCTTTATTAAAAGAGGTAGACATATCTTTGTGCCTGATAAGTTCGGAATGAACTTTAACGAACACGATATCAATTCTGTAATAAAATTCTTCAAATATATGATTTAAAAATCCGACTCCTTTTAAAATGTCTTAAAGATATTAGAAAGAGAGAGAGAAAGAGAAAGAGAGAGAGAGAGAGAGAGAGAGAGAGAGAAAGAGAAAGAGAGAGAAAGAGAGAGAGAGAGAGAGAGAGAGAAAGAGAGAGAGAGAGAGAGAAAGAGAGAAATATATATTGTACGTAGAGATCATGTCCTACGTATATGAAAATATTAATAATATGTAAATGAATCTAGAAAATAAAATATAAAAAAGAGGAAAAATACTAATAAAATAATAATTATAAACTTATTAATTAATTATAATTATAACGAAAAATTAATAATAAAAAATTTAAACCAGAGTTAATATAATTGGTATTACTTAAAAAGAATTAAGATAGCTCAAGTTAAAATGAAATTGTATAGGAAAAATTTAAAAAATAAAATCTACCTGTAAATACAAGTACGTACACACTGAGAATTAATAATAAGGAAAAGAGATAAAGATGAAGAAAAACATAATTCGTACAAAGGGAAGTTTCATCGGCTTATTCGGCATGGTCAAAAACAGTTCACGAGTAAATGCGACAGTTACCGAACATGGTGTACACCGGTTCTTCTTCGTTTTCACCTCTCTCGGCGTTCATCTCTTGATCGTTTTGGGAATACGGCATTTTATCGGGAGGAAGAGCAAAGCAGGGAGGGAGTCGTAGTACTCTTGGTACCGTTGTAATCGTCGTAAGTATCATCGAGCGTACTCGTTTCGGCATCGACTTGCCAAGTACGGTAAGGTTTGCTCCTTGTGTTTTTGCGATCATACGAGAAGAACGGCACCAGGCGATGCGCGTGCCATCTTATCTTCTTCTTTTCTTCTTTCTTTCTCCTTTATCCTCCACCTTTCAAGATACACCTTTCTTTCTCTTATCCTTTCTGCTTCGCCACTTTGGCAACTTTCTTTCTTTTTTTGCGGATGATAGTTATTTTACTACGTCTTCTATGAAAGATGACTTCTCTTCTTCCCTCCTAATTTTATTTCTTCTTTCGTGAACTTTCATCTTTTGTCGAGTATTATTTTCTTTTTCTCTTCTCGCCAATACCTCTTCTATTTTTTCCTCTTCTTTCTATAAAATTTCATTTTGTCTTATGATTTCTACCACTTTTTCGTAAATCCTATTATCCCTACCATTAACTTCTTTAACTAGAACTTGTTTTTCTTCGTTCCCACTTCCTTTAGATTATTCTTTGAACTTATTCGTACATCTTTCACTTTCTTCTCCCCTCTCTTTTTCCTGGAACGTATCTTTTTCTTTTTTTTGACGATCTTTTGCACGTGCCAAGTGCTGTCCTCCTCGGTAACAATTTATCAATGAGTACACGCCAACTGTTACAGGGCAGAACGAAAGTTTGTTCGTGCGTCGATCAGTTCCGGCGCACTTGCCTCGATTCGAGTTCTTGCCGTGTCCCATGTTTGCGGGAAGGGAGAGCTCCGAATATAAGAGAACACAGAACTCATTTCGCTCTTGCGGAGATGGTACTTGTACCATCGTTTCGTACCATATACATCGCTTCTCTACTTCGCCTCTTTATTTCATTCTTTTATGCATACTGAATGAGTAGCAATTATCGAGCAACTTTCTTCGAGCGACTATCCCCTTCTCGACTATATCACTTTTTACGTTAGAAAGCTGCCGCTCTTTACTCATATGTATTTGGGAGTGGGTCGCGTGGCCAATGATTTAAAAAAAAACCATTTACAAAGTCCCGAACTTCATTTATCTAACTTTCATTTACATAAACAGATCTCTCAATATCTAATATACGTAATAGTTGAATGCTTATACAATAATTTGAATTATATTTATAAGACTAACAAAAAAAAAGTGTAAAATAAATAAGAAGAAAACTAATAATCATATTCAAAAATCTGAACGTTGATTGTACTTATTAAAAAAAATGATATACCTTCTAAAAATACTGATACCAATCGCCTCAAAAATGTAAAGAGTCCTTTGTATTATATATTATCAAAGATCAAGCTACAAATTGACCAATTTCTCTTAATTCAAAAACATGTTTATTAAACGATGACAGTAAATATAATTCTTTCTTTAAAGAGGATCCAATGTTCGAGATAAAATGTAGCTATTTGCATTTCATGTACGATCACTCGGTTACATAGCATATCACAAATCATGATTAATAGAAACGAAATATATGAAGGTAAAGAGCTCAATACTTACGCTTCTCGATCTCACGAAGATCTACAGTTGATGGTATCGAGCCGATGTCCGCGCACGCGCAAGCGTTCACTGGCCACGCGACCGCCACGCTCGACCTTCCATCTCTTCCACTCTTTCGCTCTTTCACTCCGTCTTTCTCTTCTTCTTCTTCTTCTATGCCGCCGGCATGGAATGCAGAGGACTATCTCGTTCCACCTCCACCCTCACCACGAGAAGAATCACCCTCTCTTCTCCCTCTGGTCATCTTTCTCCCCACCCCCCTCCTCATCACTCTGCAACCCTCTTCTCTCTCTTTCGCTCTCTCTCTCTCTCTCTCTCTCTCTCTCTCTCTTTCTCTCTTCTCCTCTCTCAACCTCTCTGTCGCTCACTCTCTTATACGAACGCAGAAGCGAGTTTTCTTTTTCTTCTTCTTCTGCCGCTCTCTGCCAGAGGCGGCAGCAACGGCAGCAGTAACTTCTTCGGGTTCCCACCGTAGGAAGAAGTGCTTCTTCGTCTCTGTCCGTTCTTTCTCGAATGAACGACGCACTTGAGAGAGGCTTCCTATTTTTGTTTCCCTTGTTTTTTTTTTTTGTTTCTTACCTCACCATCAATTGAGAAAGAGGGTCTTGAGAAACTGTTACGAAAAACGGAATAGATTAGTCTATCCAATAGAAAAGGTAAAAAATCAAAATAGATCGTAAGTGTCTGAGGGAGGAAAGAAGTATTTTCGTTGAGAAGAGAGAACTAGAGAAATATTAACTAAAACACGAAGATCGGTAATCGTTAAAATTTTTTTTTAATTCCATTTAATTCCGTGTCATACCGCGAAATTAATAAACGTGTAAATGTGGATTTTAATTATCAATTTGTTTATTAAGTTCGTAATAATTTTCAATAAATTTTAATTAATTACTTAATTTATGTGTCCATTTTATCTCCATGAAAATAATATACAGAAAGTATAAAAAAGTTATATGTATATCCATGTATATTATCAATAATTGAGGACATCTTTGAAACGATTAAGTAATAACTCGTAATAAAAATATACTTTATTACACTAATTTCTCATGACGTATATTTAATATAAGATGAGACACTTGATCATATCATTAATAATAGCTTTTAAATTGTCAATAAACACACGAGATTAGATAATTATAAGAAAATAATAATGATTCGTCTAAAAAGGCATTGGAGTATAATACCAGTTATGATTTTTCTATAGAGCAATGGTGATACGAAAAAAAAATACAGAAAATATATCATAAAATTCTTACGCTTGAAAAAGCCAAAAAAAAACAAAAAAGAAATATATAATCGAACCACGTGCTATACAAATAAAGTGACATACGGGAATGGTATCGTAACGTTTGCATTCCTCGACCATGAAGTAATTCGCTTTCGATATAGCAAAGCATTAGGCGATAACGTGAATCGTTAAAAAATCGTTAAGAAAACGACGTCGGTAGCGCTGACATCGCATAGAGAGCAGACAAGCAAGCGAGCGAAAAAGCGAAGAGCAAAAGGAGAAGAAAGAAAGAAAGAAAGAAAAGAAGAAAGAAAGAAAGAAGAAGAAGAAGGAGAAAGAGTAAGCAAGAGAAACGCGAATGCAATTTCGTGCGAAATTCCGGCTCGCAGACTCGCGCGAGAATGTCCACTCTCTTTTTCCATTGCACTTAGGGTTTCGTAGAGGGGCAAGCACGAGGCCCGTTTGGGTTTTACTCCTTCTCCTCCCCCCACCCTTCTCTCTCTCTCTCTCTCTCTCTTTCTTTCTTTCTTTTTCTCTCTCAGCCTGCGGTGTATCATTATGGACTCGCGTGCGCTGCCCCCGGTCATTCTCGTCTCATCTCGAGCAAACTCTTATCTCTTTCTTTCTCTTTCTACGGTCTCAACCTTCTTCAGCTTCCCTGCTTCGTCTTCTTCTTCTTTCAGCATCCGCCATCCCTGTTCGGGTTTGCGTTCGTGGTCGAGATGAGGACGTTTTTTTTCGGCACCCGTGGCGAGCGAACGAGGTAGAAAGGCGATCGACGACGAGGACGACGACGACGACTACTCGGCAGCTTCGAGTATCAAAGCACTCGCAGCATCGATCGAACGAGAAATCGAGAGCCCGAGTAGCGATCGATGTCTATCGGCTCCGAGGAAGATCTTCGATCCTACGTGGCCGCGTGAGTAATGACGCGCCTCGATCGAACGACGTGTTAACGTACGATACGATCTTAGAAATAATCGAGGGCGTTAACGCTAGCTCTGTATCTCTTTTTTCTCTTCTTCGTCTTCTTCATTTATTTTCATTTCTTTTTTCGTTATTCATCTTGTTCTTTACCAACTAATGACGCCCTCCAACCAATATGTCCTCTAGATCATGTCCCACGATGCTCGATGTTGCTGGTGTCAAATTGATTGTAGATCGTTTACCAACGTGCTAAATGTCGTTTATCATTTATTAATTGCATGTGGGTTGAATACAGTTATTAGATATATTACAAACCAAACACATGTTTTTTCGATGTCTATATTTTATATATATATATATATATATATATATATATATATATATATATATAATTTATATATATAATATAATAATATATATATATATATATGTATATAATAATATTTTATATATATATATATATATATATATATTCACAGTTAATCATTTGCATTTATTTATATCATTTACAATTGTTGTTATATATTGAATCACAAGCATCATTCCTTTTTTACTTTTCCTTAATTGGTAATAATGATAATTCATCCTTGGCATATAACAGATCAATCATTTAGTTACACAATGTTATGTAAAAACAAGGTTTATTTTGTGAGAGACTGAGAGTTCGATTATTGAAATTATATAACAAAGGAAATATATAATTAGTGAATATTATAGTAAATCATATAATAATAATATTGAATAAATCTATATGTAACAAAATTTATTTAAAGCTCATCCTATGTTCTCTACGGTCAATAATTTAATCATAGATTATGATACTTATATAATATGTTCAAATATACCAAAAATTTATATATATATATATATATATATATATATATATATATATATATGTATATATATATATAAAATAATGTCTCTTTTAATTACAGCCGTACAAGTTAATAATAAATTATTATTTCAACAATAAATTCATCGCAGTATTACTTCTTATATATCATACGTACGAAGAACGATTTTACTTTATCACAAAAGGAACATAAGTAAGCCCTTCTCCACTAGACAAAAAGATCCTACGAAGTCTCGTGCTCGTTCGAAAAAGGGAGCCAAGAAAAATGATCGAAATAAGAAGTAGGGAAGCAAGGCGAGAGATACGCGTAACTGCAGAAAGCAGATTTTATCTGTAAGCGCGAATAATGGGGCTAGCTCGGCGGCCAATGAAGAAAGGGAGAATTACTATGGTGGAGGGTGAGAGAACAGTGAACGTGGGACGCAGGTCTCTCAAAAGATCCATTTGGATAGAAAATAATGGGAGTCCGTACCGTTCCTTTGTGTACCCTATTTGTTAAATACACGGTTTCGTTCCTTCACCAATTTAAGTTTTCTCTCTTTCTTTCTTACATCAGCCGAAAAGCCAAACCATCTACGAGTTTCTTCACCTTCTTCACATTTATATAATTCACTATTACTATAATTAATTAATGTTTATTTACGTATATTATTATCAATATGATTATTATCAATAAATATTCAAACTAATTTTAATTATACCATTGTACCTTAATTTTCCATTAGATATATTCATCATTATAAAAAATAAAAAAAAAAAAAAATAAAAAAAGTTAAAATAGCGTAACTGGTAAACAATGTATTTTAATTTTACAATTATTATAATCAAATAATACTATTGAGCTGTATATTTTTCTATTTGACAGAAGAACTATATCGTTGTCGTCTTTTACAACTTCGAGACACTTTGAGTAAAAGCTTGAGTTTGACAATGACACACGCCAAGATCATTCAGCGTAATTACTATCTATCTTAAATCATGAAAAGAGAATAAAAAAATAGACTCGTTAGTAAAGTCAAAGTGACGCTAGACAAGTGGGTTTGAAAGACGGGAAATAAAGTGAGAAAGAGAAAGATCGTATTCGATGATACGTCGAACTCGTTCTTCTTTCTCTGTACGTGCGCAGAGGAAAGATGAGAGCACAACTCTACGTTGGTAACACCATCTTGATAATAATATCCCGCTGTTAGACAATTTGACAACGAATTCGTCTTCCAACGCAGCAAGCTATCCAGATTCCATCCTTCTTTTCCTCCAATGGAATCTTCTCTCAATGAAACTGTAATCGACAAAAATTGTTAGCGAAGAATTTTACGTGCACGATTCGTTAATTCTTTTCGTGAAAAAAAAAAGAAAAAAAGAAAAACGATAATAAAACGAAGAAGATAACAATCGAAATTCCTTCTCGAAACAACAGAAAAGTCTTCGATGTTTCGGGGACCGAAATTCCAAACAATGAAAGTTTCCTTCTCCTAAGAGAGAAAGAAGATGGAAGGGTAATAGAAAGAGGAAGAAGCCGTATCGTAAAAATACTTGAGCAAACGGTAACGAATGTTGCTCCTTCGTAACGTCGTTGGTAAGATTTTTGTAAAATTACGAAGCCATAAAATTCGGCTTCTTTACGACGGTTGTTCTTACTGCTGTCGGACGGCTTCAGACAAAAAAAAGAAACTTCGTCGGGTAGTTGTCGAGAGATATTCGAGAAGACATCCTGCACACTCGCGTGATATACGATCGACGATAAACCGAGATGACAATGAAAATGCTCTTCTTTAAACATTCTTACGCGACATATAAAGACTTCGTTTCTCGAACTTTAACAACGGTTACGGTTCGAAAGATGGAATTACAGGATTATAAGCGATCCAAAGTAATTGAGCGTTTATGAGCGATAAAATGACGACAGTAATATACGTAATGTTTCATAAAATTTATATACAATGTCAATTGGCGGATCTAACGATCGGAAGAAATCATTAACCGCTTGGAAATATTTTTTTAATAGATATTCAAAGAGAGATCTTCATTAAAAGAAAAGGCCAAGAGAAAAAAAAAGAATAAGTCAACGATAACGAATGCAGGTCAGCACGCGATTTGCGTATACTCGTGCAAAATAATATGGTATTGGTGCGATATTTCAGAAGAACATTCTCAATTTCTATATACTGACTTGTATGGATCAACACGCAATAGCCTGAAGAAATAATAACTGAGATTTAAATTAATTTCACTAATTAAATTAGTCGTAAACTATAGTTTCGTTTCGCTCCATCGTAGCAGTACCTTCTACTTGATTATTCATATATGAATAAAGCTTTCCACTTCTGGCCGTATAATAAAAGCACTAAAATTAGAATGAAATTATGAAAGATCCCGATTATACTCGCTCCGTTCTCTTAATTATCTCACCGGCTATATTAATTAATGGGCCAACTGTAGCTATATCCAATTATTCTTCGGCTAAATTATTTCGTTAAATTCTTAAGAAAAGTCTGAAACATTCTAAATTAGTTGAAATACAATTGCTCGACCGGTAAACGAGTTTAAATATCGTAAGTATTGGCGCCTAAACAAGAGCAGTAGATTTCGCCTTCCTGTAATCCGGCATAGCTATCATTTAGGGGCAAAAATCATCGATCGTTAGAAACTAAAATAGAAATCTTGCCGACACAAATGATCACTAAACGTTTACAAAAAATGAAATAAAAGATTATCCAATTACAGCTAATTATGTGATGTATTAACGATTCAATCTATATCACTATATAAATCAATTGTAATTTTATCGTAAACGAAATTTGTAAATTTTTAAAGATCATATATCGAAATAATAATAATGGATCATTATCGGATTGTTATTAGAATCCCAAATCAATTAACGGTATATTCGATTATCTATAGAGATGAAAGAACAGGAAAAAGAAAGAAAAAGTATTATATCCTTTGTAGGATAAGAGAAGTATCAGCCGCAAACGTCGAACGTCGTGGTCCATCGTGCAGAAACGGCAGGGAGTCCGAATATTCCAAGCGATTATTTCGTTGCCACGTGCCTCGAACTCTCTCTCTTTCTCTTTCTCACTCACTCACTCACTCACTCACTCACTCACTCACTCACTCACTCACTCACTCACTCACTCTCTCTCTCTCTCTCTCACTCTCTCTCACTATCTATCTGTCTATCTCTTTTTCACTCAAAAAGAAACGCATACATATAAAAAGAAAGACACACACAGAGTCTCTCGGCCATGCGTTCCAACGCGTTTCGTAGCCGTCGTGCGCCGTTCTCGTTATCGGACGAGTTGAGAAGGACGGAAGGAAGGCGCACGGAAGGAGCCAGAAAAGGATGAAACTATCGCGATGCACCTGTCTGTCGCGAAGGCAAGGTGCCGGCCCGAAGGCAACGCTCGACCGAGCGCGATACGAGTGCGTGCGCACACCAAAACCCACCTCGTTGCTCCGCTCGTTCGATCGACTCTGCGATCGACTTCGTTCGCTCTACGCGCATCTTGGATAAAGCTACGCCGATAAAACGATCTTTTCTTTTTCTTTTTTTTTGCTTTCTTTCTTTGATATGATAATCTAATCGAATGAATGTAGACGATATATTAACTTATTCGGTAAGTTTGATCTTAATAATGCCGATACTATTCAAACATTGTATAATTGTATTGTGTGAATTCAATTTTTATATACATATATATATATATATATGTTGATTTTAATAATGTTAGATATATATTTATATATTATATCTGGAAATGGTATACAATTGTTTAAATAAATATATTTAGATAGATATTGTTTAGATAGATATGTTTAAATAGATATAGTAGATTATTATGTACAATATTTGTAACATATATGTAATTGTAGGATATGTAAAGTATATAAATAATGTCAAAAATAAATATTTCTTATATATAGGTACATTTTTCTAAGTTCATATTACTATATCACAATACATATATACATAATTAGAATGTTAAAATATATGTATTTACAAAAGATATGAAAATAAAATAATACAAATATAGTAACAATTTTTAGTTTATTTCTGTAGAATTATAATAGAAAATAATTATATTATAAATTATGTTATATATATGTGCTATAGTATGTATGAAATGATTACAATTTCATAGAAAGGCATCCTACTATTCCTACCTATCCTAATATTCTTGTTCTTTTTTAGTTCACATATAGTTTATTATTACTTATTAATAATTATCATTATTTTAATTTCTTTGTTCAATTTCGTAACAATAAATGATTCAGTAATTCATTCAATAATTCCGAAGTATACATAACGCATAAAGTTCGCAATAGAGTTTTTGCAGATTCGATATATCAAGAGCCACTTTTTATTCTGAATGGAATTCCAAAAGATAATCTCGTATTTAAGTTGAATTAACGATCCAAACCAAGCACATAAACTGAGTCAAGACAAGATGCTTTTAATTGACAGCTTTCGTTCTTGATTGTCCTTGCATCGTCCTCATCGTCGTCGTCGTCGTCCTCGTCGTCGTCGTCATTGTCCTCGTCGTCCTCATTGCAAGAGTGAGCAACTTTCGTGCTTTTCTATAAGCAACGTTTGGTTTGTCGGTTCGATGTGCAACGATTTAACCACGATAATGACTGAGCATTAAATCCTCCACGTGTATGTCACCGATGGCAACTCGCTCGAGGCATCCCTTAATTACATCGAAATTCGGAAGTGATTGGTGGAAAGAGGTGGAAGAAGAGGAGGAGCAAAAGAATTGAAAAAAGAGTATTCAAGCTGGTCCTCTGTATATAATAAATATGCGTCTATGTGTGCGTGCACGTATGTGTATCAGAGAAAAAAAAGCTAAAGAGAAAAGGAGTGGGGAGGTATTGAGAAAGAGAGAGCTAGAGAAAGAGAAAGACAGAGAGAGAGAGAGAGAGAGAGAGAGAGAAGAATGATTTTTGAGGAGCGGCTCTGGTCATGAAGAGGTCGTACACCTGCTGTTCGCACGCCACTAACCTCGTCCTTTTCTCTCTTCTTTTGACTGGCCGGATCTCCTTCTCGCTCGTGCTCGTGCACGTGCTACCGAAGTCTCTCTCTTTTTCTCTTCTCATCTTTATCTTTCTTTCTCCCTCTAATATCTACGTTCGATACCACACACAACCAAACCGATTCGATGTCACTCAGCTAAATAAAAGGAAGAGAAGGAGTGCCGCTAAAATGTCCTTCGATAGTTCTTCTGATCTTTAACTATCATTTATTTTGTTCCGTATGCACTCTCGTGCATTACGAGAGAAAGTAAGTAAGTATACGCCAATTATTTACAACGTCATTATTTTACAAAGATGAAAATAAAGTTTGAGAGTAAATTGGATATGAATTAATGAGACTTTAAGAATAAATCAAAGATAAATTTGTTATAAAAATCGATGCTTATAAATTGGCAAGAGGAAAGTGAAGTATCGCAGAAGAGGACAAGAAGATGGCGATCTCTAGACAGAAAGGGGGTGGGGGGGAGTGAAAGGGAAACAAGGCGCGTGCCGCGATTACTCCTTATCCCCACCATTAGCCTACCATGCTTTTTCTCTTTAGCCATACATAAATATATACATACATATGGCAACATATAAATTTAACATACAGATAATATCTTTTTCTCTCCGCCATTTCTCTTTATCGATATTTTTGCGTCAAATGTAATTAAACTGACGAGAATTTATCTTCTCTACTGCATTTTCCATTTTCGTTTCATCGAAAATTTATTATGAAATTTATAGCCTGCCAAAATTGAGATGAGAGAAAAATCATGAAAAATTAAGAAAAATAGAAAGCATACGATAATTTAGAAACGAAGCAACGATATTCATGAGCATTCACGTTTCTACTTATGAATCGAATGAAAGAGAATCGGTATTGCCAGGCACGTAGTATAATCCATGATAGAGACGTCTAACAGTGCAATTTGTGATCTACGATTATTTATGCTCGTCAAAAGTAGTAAGAGAAGATTCGACGATCGCTTCGAAAACTTCAATCATCTCTACCCGGATCCACTAGTTCTCATCCTTTCCTTCTTCCTGCATCTTCCTTCCTCTCTCGTGACTAGCATATTCGCGCTCTTTCTCTTTCTCTTTCTCTCTCTCTCTCTCTCTCTTTCTCTCTCTCTCTCTCTCTTTCTCTCTCTCTTTCTCTTTGTCTCTGTTCTCGCTCACGCGCACGTGCGTGCGTACGTGCGTGCGTGCGTGCGTACAAGCCAGAGCGCGCGCGCGCCTTCGGACTTTTTTCCTGTTTTTACGCACCGCTCGTTTTTTCCCTTCCGAAATATAATTGGCGGTGCGATGCACCTGTCTCTCCCTACCTTCCTCCTCATTCTCCTTTCCTTCCCTCTCCTTATCCGAAGAGAATATCGTTGTCCTCCTCTTGCTGCTCTTCGAATGCCGCGACTTCGACGACGCGTGCCATCTCTCCTCCTCGAAATATCGATCGAGACTCAAGTATACGCGACCGATCGATTCTTTAAATCGCTCGAACGTTTTCGATCAAACGTGACCGTACAGATCGATTACCTTTTCGTTGTACTGCAACTTTCTGATCATTTTTGTCACCTCATTGCTTTTTCTTACTTTTCTGAAGTGTCACATCAAACTGACCGAGTAGTTATATATCTCTTATTTTCTTTCTTATTTATGGAGAGATTCTTTCCTCTTCTTTCTTACTCCCTCTCTCTTTCTCTCTCTCTTTCTCTCTCTCTCTCTCCCTCTCCTTTTCTTTCTCTTTCTTTTTTTTTCTATTTCTTTCTTTTTTCTGTCTTCATCTCAATAACTTGTACCTTTTATCTACTGTACTTTATTCTATCTTGTTTATTTCTTTTTCCACTTAATTCTTTTGCATGAAAGTAGTAGCGCCCTCTTTTAAGTAATTAAGATAGAATCATCGTAATTTGCCTTATCTCGGGAATAAGTTCCGCGTAAAAAAGAAAATATAAATAGGTCCTCTCTCTTTCTCTTCCTCTCTCTTTCTCTCTCTCTCTCCCTCTCTCCCTCTCTCTCTCTCTCTCTCTCTCTCTCTCTCTCTTTCCCTCGAAAATACACGGTGAAGTTCAAACGAGCGTGCGTGAAATACGATGTGATTAAAAATAATCGCGACGATTCATTAGGACGTTCTAACGGATAGTTTGCCAACGGTGAAATCGTGTCCCGGGCCAAAATTATGTCTCAACGACGACGAGGAAAAATCGGATCTCTCCGTTCCTTTTTATGTGTCCGCGATATAACTACGCTTTCGTGAAGAACTGTATCATTTAAAAAATATATAAGAACTCGAGATGCTTTATCGAACTTCGAATCTCAAGGTGGAGAATGTGTACGGTGCGAAATAAATCGCAATTAGAGGCAAACAAAATTGGCCTCGTGTAATGAACGATGTCCCAATAATCGACCGAACCAATGGATAACGATCTAATTTGCCATCTGTCGATCTTTTACAGTTCCTGACTACGGAAGTTAGCACAGCTACGCAAGCACCATTCGTATGGATTAATTTCGACAAAAAGATTTTTCCCAAACGCCGTACGGCCAGGTTCAAAGTTCAAACATACGTTCTCCAGAAAACTTCACGAATCCGTCGAAATCCCGAAGACGTGACCGATCCGTTCGACACATTTCCTAGATCACAAATCAACCGTTCGTTTTTCTATGAAAAGTTCTTATTCCTCCGTCTTCATTCTAGCCATATGTCGACATTTTCATCTGAAAACTTTTCCTTCCTTTTTTCATCCTTCTACTACTATATAACTAAATACCTCATTAAGATTTGTAATTTGGATTCCGAGAGAAGAACAAGGAACGTCGAGAAAAGATACCATTTCGAACTTTTAACAAAACGACTTCACTCGAGAACATTATCGTCCGATCTAGTTACTATCAAGATCCAGAAGTCAAAGGAAAAAGCGGTACGCGGTCCAGACAGGAAAAAGAGAAGCTACGTCATTCTTCGGGAATCTTCATCTTGCCTGAAGGAAAAAAGAACGGTGCCGTTCTTTTTCTTCAAGAAGCAACATGGATGTGATATCTATTCTCTAAGCTCATGCACACAGGCAAGCAGAGAGAAAAAGAAAGAAAGAGAGAGAAAGAGAGAATGAGTGAGAGAGTCTCCTTTCATTCTAACATGAAAACGAACTCTTCTCCATCTTTCTTCTTCCCTTTTTCCTTCAATCTCTCCTTTCTCACCCTCCGACCCAACAGAGAAAGGTAGAACGAGTATTCTTCTTCTCCTTCGTCTCCTGCCACGACTGTTCTTCATAGAAAAACGCCAAACTTGCGATTGAGCAACGCGTCAGATATGGAGATTTATTTCCCTGATCGGTAAAGACCCACCCTTCCTACCGTCTCTGTTTTCTCTCTGTCCATCTCTTTCTCTCTCTCTCTTTCTCATTCTCTTCTATAAACCCTCGAATAGCCAAATATATCTCGGGATGCGACCGTTCATTGTCCGGAATCGATCGTGTCATGCCGATACATCGATTCTTCTTACAAGGGAAACCGTCTCCCTTTTCATCGATCTCGCACGGGCAATGAACATTTCTCTTTCACTTCTTTTTTTTCTTTTTCTTCTCCTGCTTTTCTCTCTCTCTCTCTCTCTCTCTCTCTCTCTCTCTCTCTCTCTATCTCTATCTCTCTGTCTTTCTCTTTCTTTCTTTCACCCTATCGAAACTTGCGTTTCTTACATAACGGAGATTTGCGGTTGTGGATATTAAGAAGAGCGGTGGCTGCTCATCAGCTCCGATATAAGGCTGAGATTTTTTGTGTAAATTAAGAAATATACTCGAATTCGAGAAATTTTTTGAAAGTCTGCTCGAATAACTTAATGAGATCGAATATCTTAATGAGATAAGTTTTTTATAAGTTCTCCTTTGTAGATTAATAAGTAACTATGTTATACGCATAATAAAAAAACAGATATAAAATGTATATTTACAATAAATTTATATTTGTGAATCATTTAGTTTTATATAGTTTTTTTACATAATTTGATCGTAATAGAATGACTTAATATTACTCGTGACAATTTATATTATGCACATAACAAAGAAATTTAACGAGAACTAAACATTGTTCTTTGCTATTGATTCTGAACAATATTGATAATCCACTTCTGAAAAGGAATATTTCTAATACATTTTTTATTAGTTTTTCGAGCAATAATATCTAAAAGGTTGCTAGTTCGAAAAAAATTGAGGAAAATAATTTTAAATATGCGTTATACGTGTACGCAGTATCGCGTTCACACTCGATGCCTTCCATGTACGTAACCGATTATATTGCAACCCGACCATTTGCAATGTTAATAACAATAATAATATGACATCAAAACTCCTTCTCTACGATTATATCAACGATACTTCGACTAGCGACTTATTAATTATGCATGCATACGCGACTAATACAAATGCATGCACCCATTACTCGTTTAAGTCTGCTCGCTGACTGGCCAAGGCTAATCCGAATTTGCATCCCCCGAAACTTCGACTCGATCCAGAAACCTGACTAGCGTTGCTCCCCTGATTTTCGGTATTCAGGTGGCATATGTCGCCCCTGCCAGAACTTACGGTCGAGATACGTACGACCGAACACGAATCGTGATCCGGCATAACTGCACTGATCTTCTACGGTGGTACTGCGGTTCTCAACTGTATTTTTTCTTCCTTTATTTTCATTTTCTTTATATATATTTATTACATTCGCGAACAAAGAATTACGAAAAAAGAAAAAAAAAATTAAATAACGCAAGTAATAATGAAAACATATTATTTAACTTTAATCCTAATTCTTTTCAGTTTTTTACATTGACACGATAATGGCATATTTGTGAAATGACAGCATATAATAACAGATACAAATATTATTTATTTTCTACGTAATATGATATAGGTATATACTTGATATATTTTTTGATTAAGGTTGAAATAAAATAAAATGAAGAGATAAAAAAAAAGAAGAATTTATAAGTAATTATAAAAATCAATATTTTTTCCTAGCTTTTTAGGCTGATTTTTTTTTTTAGACAGATTATAAAACAACTAGGAATTTTTAGCCCACTTTGTAGATCCACTTTTCTACGTAACTTGTATAATTTTCTAAAAAATGATCTCTTTTAGGGTAAAATTATCAAAACTATACCATTACATTCGATGATTCTGATCATAAATTTTAAAGAAAAAGAAAGATATTAAATATCATTGAATCAATCGAGAGCCACTGATGTCGCGCGTACACGCATGTGCAAGCACTCGCCCCGAAAGACGGAGGGTTACGTGGCACCCCTTGTGCACGAGCGTACTCGAGGTAGAACTACGAAGAGAGGGGTGAGAAGGAAGGAGCAAGGAAAAAGAGAGAAAGAGAGAGGGAGAAAGAGCGCACGCGCTCTCACATATCTAGAGAAGGCATGACTGGGTTGGAGAGGGAGAGAAATAAAGAGAGAGCAAAAAGAATAAACGTATATAAAAGTGAGAGAGAGATAGACTTCGGTGCTACTACGGGGTCGAAGGCACAAAAGAATAGCGTCGCATGCCACGAGGCACGATCCACCCCTAACATTCTCTCTTCGTGCACCTCTCTTACCGCTCGTGCAAGGTTGCCATAACCTCTCTCCTAACGAAAGAGAAAGAAAAAGAGAGAAAGAATCTTTGGAAAAAAGTAATTCAAAAAATAATGAAACAGAACAAAGTCGAAAGTCAAAAAAAAATTTTTGAAATTAATTATAAATTATTATTAGTTTAGCTAAAATCTTCAAATCTTTATGAAATTTTTTAAGATCATAAACCATATTACAAATCTTTTGTCTTTTCTACTTCTATCAAAATCAAAATTCCAGGTTTGGATCGGTGAGATAAATTTGTGATCGTGGCTCTGTACGTTAGTGACGATTAAAAAGGAGGGTACATAAATTATTCTCAATGCACGGCAAATTATACCAAGTTCACTTACATGTACACACTCTCTCTCTCTCTCTCTCTCTCTCTCTTTATTTCTTTCTCTCTACCTCTTTCTTTTTTGCTTTTGTAGGGACAAGAGGGATAATGGGAAGGGACGGTTGAGAATCTCGCGGTCTTGTTTTGCGAGACGATCGTTCCTTTTTTCTCTCATTCTTTCTTTCTCTCTCTCTCTCTCTCTCTCTCTCTCTTTTCTTTTCTCTCTCTTTCTCTCTCTTTCTTTTTTCTTCAATCTTGTTCCTATGCAAATGAAGAAAATTTCCCATCGAAATTATTAACTGTCATCAGGCGATAAAATATATTTCAATTTTCAGTTCCGCAGAAAGAACATGTCTATTTAACAATAAGTTTCCTCGAAAATAGTTTGAATAGATTTCTCGCGAAGTTCTTTGTTTGCATATCGTAGTTTGTCGATCAAATAGGAAAGAAGAAAGGGTTGAAAATCAACAATGATCGTTCAAGGTCTCGTATTCCGGACTCTACAAGTGGTTGAAAATCTGGGAGAGAACCACTGCACACGTGGCCGATGGGTGCATGGAAAGAAAGATAGAAAGAGAAAGAGAGAGAGAGAGAGAGAGAGAGAGAGAGAGAGAAAGAGAGAAGAATAGAAAAAGAGAGAGAGAGAGAGAGAGAGAGAGTTGGATGTTGGATGAGTCTCCGGATATTTTGGGGTTGGGCAACAGACAAGAGCACTCTTCGTAGAGGGTGCCTCGGGCTTTTTTGGATCGTGCAACGGAGCGAAGGGAGATAGAGCGGTGATGCAGCTAGAAAGAGAGAGAAAAAGGGAAGTGGATTCGAAGGTAGAGAATGAAAGAGAAAGAGAAAGAGTGAGAGGGGAGGGTACATGACGAGGAGGGAGCGAGAGGAAGCAGAAACCATCTGCCCGCATATGTTATGGCCCACGAACGTCGGACTCATATGTGCCTTTGCGTAGAAGAAAGAATCGCTCGTCCAAAACCAGGAACCGTCGGCGGTTCCGGCTGGTCTCTAGTTGAGGAAGTAGTGACACACTGAGAATTTCAGGAAACGACTGCTTTCGTAATTAAGAAAAACCCGTGGGGGAGAAAACGCGTGTGTGGACACGCGACCGGACGACCACCGTTCAAGAATAAGAAAAAGATAGAAACTGAAATTCAATCTGGCATGGTCAAACGAAATTTTTCTTTTAGAAACGTTTCTGCGTAGATTGGTAGGTAAATATCTAGCCTATATACTGTAGATACCTTCTTTGTCCTGAAAAAATCGTGATCCAATAGTAGGTAGGATCATCGATAGCGACCGTCTACGTTTTTGACAAGGTAAAAGGAAAGAAAAGAAACCTGCTCGTACGGCGAATCCCGTTCGGTCGAAATCGTTCGTGGGGTCGGACAACCCCACCATGAGAGTAGAACTATTTTACAAAGTGTAACTTTCTTATTATGCGAGGTGTCTCGAAAAGATTGAATTTCCTTTTTTTTTTTATGTATTTTTAAATCGAATGTGTGATCAACTTTGCAAATATTTCCATTGAGGACGCACATATTTATATTTTAATTAGTTATTATATTTATATTATTGCAAATGATTTTATCGTAGACGTTTGTGGAATGTCAAAGAATTGAATTCATTTCTATTTCTTAATTTCTTTTATTTAAAATAAAAGTGCATACTCATTATTCCAATTAACAAAATTGCATATCAGGCATTAATATAAATACAAATCGATCGATAAAATTTCCGATCATAACAACATCTATGATTCATTATCAATCTTTATATTAGATGTTCTTCAAATATAATTCAGGTGTCGACAATTTTTTACTCAGTCGATTAATTCGGCGTTGCGCAATTTTTTCAGAACCCAGGTGTGAGCGTACGTTCTTCTCACCTGCGTTACACCCAAAAATTCTGCAAGTCAACCGGTAAGTGCATTTCATTAACCGTCCGAGCTATCTCCAAATCAGTGCAGATGACGAATCATTGTCTCTCTCTCTCTCTCTCTCTCTCTCTCTTTCCCTTTCTTTCTCTTTCTCTCTCTCTTTCTCTATTTTTCTGTCTCTCCCCTTTTTCTCATTCTCGCATGAACGTATATTACACAACCCTGTCCGTACAGCTTTTAGCCGAACTGTTTGCAATTTTCGATGAAATACGGATCTCCGCCTTTTTTTCATATAAGTCAACTTGATGAAGAGCCCTTCCATACACATGTGATAGTTAAAAATATTAAAATTTGCAAAAATGTTAACGAAGAATATTTGGTATAATTGCTTCATTTATAACCAATTAAAATTAGATTTAATAAAATATATAGTATCTCTATCTCTCTCTCACTCTCTCTTTCTCGTATGAGCTCACCTAAGGATAAATATCCTTAAAATTTTTTCATTAAACTTAACAAATTAACATCAGAAATAAACTAGAAAATAAAGTATCATCTTTACTGCAATCTCTTTCCAGGACTGATCCTTAAGTAAGTTACCTTATTTTAATCTTTCGAGTGACCGACACGTAGAGTGGTTTAAATATAACGTGTGCCAAACACAGTCAGATGTTTCCTTAATGGCGAGAAACGGTTTCGAGGAAGAACGTCTATGCGTTCCCTTTAAAAATCTCAAAGGATGAGGACAACAAGACGACGATCATCGCATTGTCGTGGAGCAAACGAGATTTTCTTCGGTCCAAACTCGCAGCAACAGTAACAGCAACAGCAACAACAGCATCAGCAGCAGAAGCAGCAGCAGCATCACTATCCGAAAGTGCAGCTGGCAGGAGAGTCAGCCGTTCGGGCACGCTTTGCTTCGTTCGTCTTCTCTCTCTCTCTCTCTCTCTTTTTCTTTCTTCCTTTCTCTCTTGCTCTCTTTCTCCTTTTCTCTCTCATTCTAACCTTCTCTCCCCCGTTACCGTTACAAGTCCTTCTCTCGTCTCACGCTCCTCGTTCTATCAATGAGAAACACGAGGTCGTTGGAAAGAATGGAAGGAGCCAGCCACGCTTCGGCCACGCGACAACACTACCAAACTCGACGTTTAACACCGTCTCTTACGTTTACGCCGTAATCTATGTACATGTATGTATACATTAGTGTGGTCGTTATTTGACCTTCGAAGGAATTTTGATGAGATCACCATCCAGTTCAGTTCGACATACATATATGGAAAAAAAAAATTATATTTTAATTTTAACTTTTTGTCTTAATATTAAAATTATCTTATTTTAATATTAATATTTTATATCGATCTTCAGACATATTTTTTAAGGATTTATTCATCTATGTTTATCGATATGAAATTACGGTTTCTTAAAACTAAGAATATTTAGTGAACAAAGTACTTACCCGGTATACAGAGATTTATTAAACTTTTTTTTTGTTTGATTTAATAAATGATATCTAAAAATATTTAAAATATCTTTATTAAGAATTATTTAAAATTTCAGCACGCTTTGATATTAAGTTAAAAAGCTGAAATTTGAAAATGATTTCTTTTCATTTATTTCGAGCTAAACTGGTGGTTACATTCATCAAAGACCAAATAACGATGTTATGTTTATAGTGAAGAATCCATGAACAATCGACTTGTTTACAATCATTACACAGAAACGATCCTTGAATTTTTAGGACGAGATAAATCTGGCTCTTGATCCAGACCTTGAAATCCAAACGTTCTTTTAAAATAAAAATAAAGAGACATATTTACTTTTTTGATTAAGAATATGTACTCTGAAGAAATACAATGACTATTAAAAATACTAACATAAATCATTTTTGTCAATAAGTTTACGAAAGAGAAAATAAAAATGATTCTTGTGAAACGTATTTTAATCGATGATTCTTATTATCATTAGATATTCTGAAATATTATAATTGTTAACAAAATTTTATAACAATTAATCGTATTAATATATTTAATATTTTAAATAATTTATCACACTTATAAAAATTTAAATGTTAGTTAAAGAAATATATATATTTACAAAACCAACATTGAGTTTGCTATTATTATTATCGGCGCACGTGTTCATACATACGAACAAAAGTAGTCCCTTGTCGGGGACACGTCATTGCGATTTCAACGAACGACGTCGCTGTGGTATCTCCGAGGTTATAACAAAAAATACATTCCAGATCCGTTGATGATGCGGGTCAGCCTTTCCAAGCAAAGACGTTCGCTAACATTGACGACGACAACAGGATGATACGGTCACGAATATGCCGTCCTTAGACGCTTTTTTGTTATTGCTGAAAACACGCGACAGGAAATGCTTTGCATTTTGACCGAACCTTCATCTAATTTACTGTTTCTCTTAATTTTACGCCGAATTAAAAGTGTCATCGAATATTAATAGGTTACTGTTTCATTTCTAAAATCAATCTTAGAAAATTCACGATTAGAAATGTAAAGAACATAAATAAATTATTTAAAAAAGAAGAAGAAAATAAACGATGTCTATTGATAAAAATATCCTCTTTGGGTATAACTTCTTTTTAAAAAATTTCAAAGAAAATTCGAAATAAAAAAGAAACGAAGAATTGTCAACGATAGTATCGTTTACAGAGTAAAAGCAAAAATGGAGTGATCGTGTTCATAGAGAAGAGCAGGATTGATCGAACAAACAAAAAGGGGGTGGGGGGAGAGAGAAAGGACGAAGGGTATGAGAGCAGAGCTGGGTGATCGTATAATTTTGCACATTGTAAAGGTTGGCCCTATGTCGAACGGAGACGATGAAGGAAAGGGGAGTAGAATTACCTTTCGGAATTGAATAGAAACGCACCTACGTAGGCACGTAGGACGAGTTATAGAGAGAACGAGCGAGCGCGTAAGTGCGTGCCAAATCAGGGACGGATCGATCTAGACTGGGGTGAATCTATTCGTATATAAAAAAAAGGAAAAGAGAGAGAGAGAAAGAGAGAAAGAGAGATAGAGAGAGAGAGAGAGAGAGAGAGAGAGAGAGAGAAAGGCCTCGATCCAGGCCTTCTCGTTTTTGTTACTCGGATTACATCGCCGACCCGCTTTCGAATCTTCGAATTGATCTGCAAGTTCGTTATGTTATTGTAAATGGAATTCAATAAAGAAATTCATAAAGTATAATTCATAAAAGCAATAAAATGAATCGATATATGTACTGTAATATTCGAATATCAATGTTGTTCTGAGATAAATCTGAAAAAAGAAAAAACAACAAATCCAAATGATTTAACAATAAAAAAGAATGGAAAAATAAAGTTAAAAATAATCGTTAGCACGTCGAAGCGAGCACGCTTTGTCACCGTATACTCATGCGAGATCGTAATTTGAAGACTTAACGAGATCGCCGTACGTAAATATACGTATACATATATAACATTTCTCACGTGTGCTTGTGCACGATTCGATCCTACGTTCGAGCGCGATGCGTAACAGAAGTGCGTAGGCATTGGTCGTGCACACGTGCACGGGCACGCGTCTTAACAAAGGGCCCGCACCGGCCCACCCCCTTTCTACTTTGCCCTCGGCCTCCCTCTCTCTTCTCTCTTACCCTTCTCTACTTCTGGCTGCTTCTGTCCCTGACACTATCCACCGAACGCTACCCAATTGCTTAAACGGCCCAACTTGGATGTATACTCGAGCTCCTATTAGCGCTTTTTAAGCTCTTAGATTCCCGCGGCGACTTCCACCAGAGTGTTTCTCAAATATAAAGAGCTAGCACATTAGTATCGACCGAAATAACTTCTAGTCACACTCTATCGATCTTTGACTTTGACTCAAAATCAAAGTCTTTACAGCAAGAGTAACGCAATGATTGCAATTTTATTCAAGAACATTCAATCGTCATAAATCATGATTTAAAAAGGATGATCATTCTATTCACGTTTAAGATTTATCAGATTTTATAATTATAGAATAAGATCTGGAATATATCTATCTGGAATAAGAGATTGATGATCTTTTCTATATGATCCATTTTTATCTCTATTTTCTTTTCTTTTTTTTTTGACATCGTTAATGAGACTCCAAAAAGAATGTGTAAATCTTTGTATTAATCCACGTGAGAAGCGGATATAGCGAGAATGAGACACACGCGACACATGCATGGACTCCACGTGGTGCTAGTTAACGTCCTCGAACTGGCGTAAATATGGTGATTTATGAAACGGGTCTGCCCTTTCTTTCATTTCGTTTCGTCAAGTTTCTCTCAAATAAAAAAAAAGAGAAGAGAAATTTTAGAACAAATAAAATATTGAAATTTGTAAATACTTCTGTCTCAAGATACGATAGAACGATAGATAATTTTCATAAAGTAGCTAAAAAAGAAATAAGATTTAATAATAAATCGTCGTAAAATCAAACGATGCTTTCATTTCGAATAAAAGATATTTAATCTCTTAAGTATAGTCAACGACAAAAGATTTGTGTGCGCACGCTTCTACATAATGATTCGAATTAAAGATACCATTCGGTTGATCCGAATTTACGTGTGCGACATAAACGAAATTGTAAACTCCTTTCTCCATCGTGTTCTCTTCGATAAAGCCTTCTCTCGGATACGTAGGTAGGTACTTATATATATTACGGAATTTCGTTATTATCCGACAGTGGGAGAATATCAATACGATTATTATATTTGACCGGTTTCGTGGTTTGATAACTCATGCGCATTATTCGACTCGGTCGAGCAAGAGTCTCACGAGAAAAGGTGGGCTCTGCGTTCATTGGAACGGAGTTCTCTACGACGAGGGTCGCTTCAAGGTTTTTAACGATTTGCTGGGGATTTCAAAGATCGACGGTGAACTTAATCCCCCGAATACGTGAAGCTATCTTTATCGTAGGATTGTGAGATGTGCTCTCGATTCTACCTCTCTCTTGTACAGGGCCGTCTAAATTTCAATCATTTCTTATTTCCCTGTAAATTAAGAATTACTTTATATGTTACTTACTTATGAATATCTTTTTGTTTAAAATTCGCCTCATTGTATCTTCTTTCATAATGAAACTCGATAAATTTAGTGTTATTTCTTTAATACATTTATTTTGTTTTTTATAAAAATAAAATTGATTAAAATAACATATAAAGAAATTATTTAACATACAAAATTTTTTGACGAGAATTAATAAGGTTTCAACGTAGACGTAGATATATAAAATTATTTATCGTTCTTTCCTTTCACGTAGGAGCCCCTCCAGTATGAAATTTTATGTACGATCCTGCCACGAACGGAGATTAAAGGTCCGCACGAGGGTTCGTAGGGCCTCACTCTATATATTTTGTATTATAAATTTGATCAAGCCCCCCACTTTCGGTCGCACGGTCGGCTTACGACTCCTCTCTTTAGATTTAAGGTATATATAGAGCAAGAGAGATAGATAGATAGAAGGTAAACTAGATCTAGGTCGAAACAGAGCCCTTCGGTTTGCGAACATAAAGATAACCCTCGCTTTGGAAAATGTTAATGGAGCTGTTTTTTAAATCGTGATTTATAAACGACCAATCGCAGTTGGGAAAACGCCCGGCTGTTTTCACGTTATATCCAGATTGGCAGTAAGCAATTCGATGAAAGAGGATTTATAATTTAATCCCAAACTTAATCTCGATTTTATCCTTCGAAATGGCTAGAAATCGAAGTGTATAATAAAAAGTCTCCGATTAGAAAAAAAGAACGATAAAGAAAAAAGATAAATGAAAAAAAAAAAGAGAGAGAAAGAGATTATAGACGAGATATATCTCCTACAGGAGACATCATTGGTCCGTGGAAATGCTCCGCCTCGAAACACGAGACTTCCGCGTCTCTTGAACCGAAATTCGTTCTTCCTGTCCTTTGCTTCACGTCGCAGAGAGGAAAAGAGAACATCGGTACCAGTTGGTATGTGATATTTTATTGGTTTTTTTTTTTTTTTTTTTAACATCGCCGATGGTTATATTATAAAGGAAAAATCGTCTCAAGTGAAAGCAGACACGTGAAAGTAGTAATATGATTGCGCGAATGATAATATTTTAGAGCGAGGTAAAAGAGAATGACTTCATCCTTGACCGATCAATATTTTGGTTGGGTACTTATATACGATATATATATATATATTTACAATTTAGACGAATGAAAGCATAAACACATATTCTCACGTGTTTATTTCTTCACGGTCAACGTTACTCCATTTACATTCTAAATGTCCATTATGCAAACAAGTAATAATAACGGATTAAGAGTTAATGAAAATGGCAAAGAAAAAGAACCTTTGCTCTTGTATTTTTTATTAATTCCGAGAATGATCGATTGAACGTTAACGAGTAGCATCTTCATACATATATCTAACTACAATAAGAAAATATACTATAAATCTTAGCTCTGATGTAACAATGAATAGAAAAAAGAAACAAAAGAGAATGAGAATTAAATTTTGTCCTAATAAAAGATATATCTAAGTGAATTGATTATTGTATGAAAGTAAATTTATTAACAAATTAAGACAAAGGAAAACAGAAATTTATATAACGATAGCTAGAATGGAATGAGAAGAAATCAAATGTTAATAACAAAAGGTAATCATATTATAATTTATCCTTGATATAAAAAGCAGTCAAAAATCTTTAATTCGCTCAACGAAAAGTTGTCAGCTAACCGAAGCAAACAATGAATTTCATAACGAAAATTTTCTCTCTCTCTCTTTCTCTCTCTCTTTTTATCTTTCTTCTCTCTTTGTTTCTCTTGTCTCTCTTCTTACCCTCTCGGTAAGTCCATTAAGAAGAAGCAATTGACACGAATCCTTAGTCTTTCAAGGACTTAGACTTTCTTCACGACGTATTTCGTACGTCGTGACAAGTCCATCCTCCATGACTTTTCTTTTCTAGCATTTTGCTTTGGGTGCCCTAAACTCGAAGTTGCGCGCGTGTGTTCGCGCGTGCGCGCACACAAGGGCACAACTGGCGCACGCTCGTTTGCTCCCCTGGCATATGGCGTGCACGGTCCCCCTTTTTCAGTTCCGGGGGAGAAGAAACGAAGGGGGCTGCGGCGCGTGCTCAAAATCCCCACCACCTTTTTCTCTTCTCCCATGACGCCTTATTCTCTCTCGTTTTATCTCTCTCACACACATATCAGACCCGCACAATCTCTCTCTCTCTTTCTCTCTTTCTTTCTTTCTTTCTATCTTTCTCTCTCTCCCTCTCGTTCCTTCTTCCCCAACACTCGCAACTCCCCTCCTTTCATTTCACCGTGTCTACGATGTCGACGTATTTGCCCCATCTCTTTCGCTCTCTTGCTCTCTCTCTCTCTCTCTCTTTCTCTCTCTCTCTCTCGTTCAACGGTGCGGCAAAATGCTGAAACCTAACCCATCTATCGGATGTCCGCGCTCATTCTCAATGCAGACGCCATGCGATGCGTAACGCTTAGATCAGATCCAAAGCAAAGACGCGAGAGGTAGCGAACATTTCGGATTATCTCGTTAGTTTCGTCAATACCATTGATCCCTGTTTCTGGATACAGTTCCAAATTCGTGAGATAGTTTGGTACGACTGATCGGTGGTGCTCGTTCGAAAAGTAACGAGAAATTAAGTTCGGTGAAAGGTAGTGGTAAAATAATATAGAAAGAAATTTTCTTTTTATAAGTTAAAGAAAACATAGGTGTCAAAGAAAAAAGATAGATAGGGTGCTTTCTTGGAAATGCTTTTCATGATGTCGACGACCGTCGTGAAGAAAAATAGTCGGTGACCTCATGCTTTACTTAAGTTGTGGCGACCGGCAGCGAGATAATTGGATCTTGAATCGGCCGGTCAACGTCACATCTTGTCTTATCCTTCATCTTCCTTATTGATGCCTCGGAAATCCTATCTGTGAGATCAAGCAAGAAAAATCGTGTTTTTCGTGTGATAATCCTGCGCCAACTAGTAGGATATCAAAGAAAAGAATGTGAAATATCAAATGGTTCGTTTGTTTCTTCATTCAACGTGACCCAAATCCTCGAACATCGAATCGAAGCTTCGTCTGATCGTCTGTCTTGACGATCATCGCCTTTGTTTCCGACGGGAGTGCGCGTTTTATTTATAAGTCCGTCAATTAGCTCCGTCCTTGAAAGACATTAGAGTCGATGAGCGGTCGGTCGACTCGGCCAACCACGCGATACGACGACTTCACCCTCCGCATGTCGCACCGAGAAACGTTCCTTCTACCTGATCGAAAAGCTTTCCCACGAGGCGTCACGGCTCGTCGATCGAAACTAACGTTCGTTCCTGCGAGCTGACGGCCAACATTGAAAGGGAAAGAAGGAGGGAAGGTACGACGAACGAAAGTGTGGAGTGAAGATTAGAACTCGTTGAAGAGACTAACAAAAAATTCACCTCGAAATGACGACTATGGGTGTAACGGTCTTCTGCAATAGGGTTCAAATAAATGGAAACGATCAGGAACAGCTGATGCTACTTCGAACCCTGCAGGATAACGAGAGCAATATACTCGGAAATCAGCCTCATCTAATAGTTCCGAAGACTAATAACAATAATAATAATAGTGGTAGTGGTATGGCCACGCTTAACGTTTTACCCTCTTATGATTCATCGAGGTTGAAAAAACATGGAAAAAGTGGTCAACCACCTACAGTTGCCGTAGCTAGGAGAAATGCCAGAGAAAGGAATCGCGTGAAGCAAGTAAACAATGGTTTCGCTACTCTGAGACAACACATACCGAATCATATCGCGGCGGGATACGGCGACAGGGGTAAGAAATTGTCCAAGGTCGAAACTCTTCGAATGGCAGTTGAATACATTCGAGGTCTTCAGAGATTACTCGCAGAAGCTGATGGTGTCGAGTACGATTCAAATTCTGCTTTGGGATCTCAATGTGTTCCCTCGCCTACGAGCAGCGTCGTTTCCTCTAGTCACAATGGTTCTGGTGAGAAACTCGCACTTGAGGACGACGTTGTTACGATTGAAGACGGTGAAGATGGTGAACAATTGGACGAAGACGAGGAGAATAGTAAAACCAAAATGACACTTTCTAGGTAAGTCTAATTATTGTTTTAATTAGATCGTTATTATTTTTATGATTATTCATTGTCAAAGAAATCGTTTGAGATAATATTTTTCAATAAGTATAAATAGCAAAGTATAATAGAAAAGTTCTATAATGAAAACATACAATATTGATAAATTTTATTAAACATTTATGAGAATTTTTAATTGAAAAAAAAACGAACATTTTAGAAGAATGAAGATAAAATTCGTATCTATATGGAAACGATACTGAAACTGCAATTTGAATATTTTCAGACTATCACCTAACCAAACGGCCATGCCGTCGCCTCATGACTATTATGCGTCTTCCGTGGGTGACGAAGAAAACCTGGAACCTCGAGGTCTCTCGTCGAACGGTCCTCAAAATTTCTCGCGACTTTCCCCTAATTCCGTGGCCTCACCACCCTCTGAGTATTATGGACAAAACGAGGAAAATTTGGAACCTAGAATTCTCTCCCCTTACAGTGGTGCTGGCGATAGCGAGGAAGGTGCTACGACCGTTTACGCGGCTAGTCCGGAAGCTTTCTCGGGAGCCCTTTATTATAAACAGGAGATCGCTGAGACCGGCGAATTTATGGACGTTGTCAGTTGGTGGGAACAGGAACAGGGTCGACTGGTGCATCATACTCAACAACACACTCAGAGGTTGGCACATGTGTAACTCGTAAGGTTGGTTGGAATTTTATGAAAACTTTAAGTGCTTCACACTATAAAACATCTCTTAAAATTTTGTATACTTCTTTGAAATTTTACTATTAATGATAGTAACTTCTAATACTTTGATTCGTACTAACTAACAGATTTTCATGTCGTTATTTAATACCACATCATTCCACTTCTAGATAGAAAATAATGAGAGAATTGATACTTACTTTTAAATCATTTAAAAACAAATTGAACGAACTAATTTCATTGAACGTATTCATTTGAACAATATAATGAAATCTATCAAAAGTATTTGGTACATCGTCTAGCTTCGATATAGTTGAAGAAAGATCTCTGTGAAGCATATGGCAACCGTCCGCTGACTTCTCTTGATCGTAATGCTACCCATATGGCATGCTACCCTATGCAGCTCTTGTCGTCGTTTGGTCGAGCCAAGTGCCGATACGCGTGCATACACCGCGCATTATATATCTGCTGGCTGCATGGCACGTGGGTTACGCGCGTTTCCTCAGAAACGTTGACTTCTATTTGCGGCATGGGGGCTGTCGGCCACTGGACTTTTTCTCCTTCGATTCTCACGTCGCGACGACGCCGTACGTACGATAACAACGGAAGTATCGACATTTCTTCGTCGTTATTTCTCTTTAACCATGTACGTGTTCTAAACTGGGTTCTATTTTTGAAAATGACCGCTACGTTTGCGTTCTCAGTTTGCAATAAATCTGATAAATTAAGTACAAAGTTTAAACGGTTATATGACAAAAATAAAAATTAGATCTATTGACATTTATATCAGCGATCATATATCCTTTCATTTGTATGACATTATAAATTTATAACGTAGGATCAGTAACAATTGATCTATCAAATTCATTTTTTTTCAAATTCCAAGCTCCATCTAATTTATCGTTGCTTACTTTTAATTATCTTTTTATAAAATAATCTTCTGCCAGACGAACTCCATTAAGGCCGTGATAAACCGGTTGCTCTTAAAAAATTTTAACGAGTCTGTTACCTTCTCCACATTCAAAAAGCCCGCGTAACACTGTACAATGTAATAATTGATCCTGGTTATCAAGGGACAAGGAGATGGATGCCCGCAGGACAAAGATAAGGGAAGAAGAGAGACAGATAGATAGATAGATAGATAGAGAGAGAGAGAGAGAGAGAGAGAGAGAGAGAGAGAGACCGTGACATTCGAGTGTCACGTCGGCAGGCACTTTGCAAAGTGGTTCGGTGCATAAAGTTTATTTTCGGGCTCGAAGCCGACGAAGCACGTGTTCAGAAGGGAAACGCCGAACACGAGTTTCCACTTGGTGGCTTCCTCTATCGCGTTCGTCACGTGCGCGCATCATCCTCTTCGCTCTTCTGTCTTAAGAGTAAAAGATAGAAAGAGGAGACAACTCATGGGACACTTGTAGCCCTTACAAATGAATACCAATGTGACTAAGGTCGTATTTGAGTACCTTCTCTCCGTTATAAGTACTTCAAAACATTATTTTAAAGTTATCTTAACGAATCAACAGTATTAACAAGTAACAAAAACAAAATAAAGATCGACAATTACAATACAATTGGACAATTCTATTGACCAATTATATTCTAATGGTAATTTAAAATATGTAGATCAATGGAATGTTTCACACAATATACTATTGGAAAATAAATTTATATGTTCGTTCGATAAATTTATCATACAAAGAATCTATTATATTTAAAAGATCCATCTGTCCTACTGTATTAGTATAAATCAACTTTCAAGAACATCATGAAACAACAATCATGAAAAATATTTATAAAATCGCGAAATAAAAATATCAAATAAATGTCAGCAGTCCAGTAGTGACTATAAAAGAAAGGAATTATTTGATCTACCGTCAAGCAACTAATGAACGTAATTATTAGTCGGAGTAATTCGGGGAATGAAGAAGCGCCGCGCGGTATCGTAGTTTCAAGTCGAGTTGGAAACTACAAAATAAGAAGTCTCACGCAAGGGAGAGCGAACGCACAAGTAGCAAGTAATTCTCGACAATTATAAAGTGAGGTCATCTACGAAGTTTACGAGATGCGTCGTCGCGGCAAATTAATTTAATAAATTCCTTTCTTGGCTCCCAGTCATGTAGTTATATATTATATCGCCCTTGGTTCACGCCGCGTGCGGGTGATAGTCTTTCTTTCGGTATCTTTCTTCATTTTAAAGACATTTATATATATACACGTCTTTTATAATTCCCTTATATCAATATCATACTATCAATTTACCATGTCCTACGATATTTCTATCATGGACGAAATATAAACACTTACTTCTTTAATCTTAAAATTAAATAATCTATAAAATATTTATTATATTTTATTCATTGAATCTATTTTTAAGAATTATACGATTAATTATTTTTAACGTAAACATTAAAGAAAGATATGTGTATGATAGTTATTAAAATTCTATGTTTTATATTAAACAAATAAAATCTAACAAATAGATTTAAAGTGGCATAATCGATATAAATAACAATTTAATAGGTCGAGTAATTCAACCGTGTTACAGAGTAAATAAACGTGCGCATATCGAACGAATTTGCAGGCTATGCAAATTTAATCAGAAACTTTGTAATGTTTGTTGTATCTTAACCTATGGTTTTACATAAGGATGCAGAGAACAAAAGAATTTAATGAATAATTATACCGGCGAAACCCGCATGTCGACTATCTTATCAATAAACATTACCAGCATGGTAATTTTACTGTGTTAGATTCGGTAGTCAACTGTGTGGAGACGATTTTCTATTTTTAAAAAGATACATCGATTTTAGTTACTATCTATTAACTTCTATTGGGATTTTTAAAGATTAGAAACTAAAAACATTATTTTAGTTTATGGTTATGATCGACTGAATACTCAAATTATCCATATTAGAAAGTTATAACTAATGTTGATTAATGGGATCCAAATCTTAAAGACCCTTACGCTCCCCGATAAAATAAATCACTCTGTCGGCTTCTTTTTTTTCCAAACTAATCTACTACTTGAAATTATCTTTTTTGTCTTATCGTCTACTTAGTTGCATCTTAAGCAACGAAACGAAACACGCGTGAATCCTATAAGGATGAGATAAGTAAGGTAAAATAAAAAAATTAGATCTATACTAGTACGTCAGTATAGATCTAATTTTTACGCCAGTACTAGTATAGATATAGGTTTATGAAAAAAAAAATAAAAAAATAAAATAAAATTAATGCAACATTGATTGCAATAACCTTAACGACTACTTTTCTATTTTATGCAAACATCCGAAATCGATATCATATGATTTTCTTTTTCCAAATAGAGAAGCAAAAAAAAAACCGTTAGGCGAAAATAGGGAGAAATAATTTTAAGGACATCACTACTTATGCGTTGCGAGTACTTTGATACATCTTTTAAGGGGCAAGGGAATGAAGGAAGAACCCCTCTGCACGTTGGGGACAGGCATTGTCCTATCCGCTTATTGTACTCCGTCCTTCTTGATCGAATGGATTCTTATTTACCTGGATTGCAAAGAATTAAATTTAGAAGCGGTTTGGGGTATCTGTTGGACATTCGTAAGGACAGAATTCGTGGGAAAGATGGATGTTTAAGAAGAAGGGAAGGGGGTGGAAAGAGGGGAGAAACAGAAATCCTCTTCTTCCTGGGATTCACGTTTCTCTGGTTGACGTTTTAGAGTCGGGGGAAAAAGAAGAAAAAAGTTCTACTCATGAAACCTAATTCTAAACTAACTAATGTCAAATCGCAATGGTCTCTTGCATCGAAAAAGAGTCGAAAAATTTATTGTCAAAAAAGAGAATGTATTACTTCAATGAAAATGTATGTAACATTTGAAAATACATTTCAAATATTTATGAAATGCATTATAAATTAATCCAGTTTCGAAAATCAAAGAAATTTCATGCGCTAGTAACAGTAAACAATCGATTAGTTCTATTACGTGTATTATACGGATCTTACTATATGAAAATCGCTCTAATTAGAAAGCTATATTTTAATTTAGAATTATAAAATCAAATATAATATTGTTCGTATTGCTTCGATCGAGATGATACGAACAAATCGATTCGAAAATTCAGCAGTAGGATAAAGTTATTTAACATGTAAAAGCAAAGAACGTCTAATTTTATTGATTTGTGCATATTGGTATTATATTGGTAATATATTTTGTATATTGTTCATATTTTAAATATTGCTCATGTTATCATATACAACAGTATTATAGATTATATATGACGCTTATACATAAAATTATATTGTTACATTAACCTTATTTTATTGTGTTACAGATTACTTTAGTGACAATTAGTAAGAAGAATACTGAGCGTGCAGCAATCTAAATCTACTGATCTCACGAACCCGAAAAAAGGAGAAATCGCCGTACGATTAAATCTCCGTCGGAATAATATTAGTACTTATCGCCCAAAGTACTTTCATTCTCGACCACTGCCTAAACAGTCTTTCTTATTCGATTTTTCTTATTTTCTTAAAAAAAAAAAAAAATGATCCTTGCGGTAATGCATTACCAATAGAATTATATCTTAACCTAAACAAAGAATATAGTGAAAAAATTAATTATAATCATAGTTCAAAACGATCAAATTTGAACAAAATTATTCTTAATATAATATTGAGAAACAGATTTTTTCAACACACATTTTTCATACGTATACACACGTAAACGCTTGTTATTGAAGATATTTTATAAAAACGTAAACTATGTAAGCATTTAAATATTTATAACGATGATAAAGGGTGCCTTAAAAATATGAGTAACATTCTAAAACGATTATAATGATCCAATGGACCAATGATATTTAAATAATTAAAATATATTATCGATTAATTTCGATTGTGTTGCCAAGTTTTTCTAATGAAGTCATTAAAATATTCATCTTTTTAACAAATATATGTACATTAAATGTTTCTCGTTTGCCACATAAGACTCTCATCGAAGAGATTCTGCTTTTATTAATCTATTATGCTGTTATATTGTGAGAAAGACGATATACAGGTTGTTTCGTTAATGCTAATAAAACTGAGAAGAGGCTAATTCTACATAACAAAGTAAATGAAAAATTTTTAATAAAATCCTTTCATATGATTATTATATTTAAAATATTGTCGATTCAATAAAACGCATAATCATGCTGTTTTGAATAACAATATAAATAAATTTTATTTAAAACTTTTCATTTATTTTTAATCAAGTATAATGACTTTCTATTCAGTTAACTTCAATCATGAATTAACCTGTATATACCTGTGTATCTAAGAATATCGATGACGAAAAAAATCATCAATGTGCGCATTTTATAAAATGCGATACACAATCAAAAAAATTTGTACATAAAAGTGCCTTAATTAAATTAAGGATTAGTCTTGTTAGACTATAATACTATTTTTTGTACTTGCTATTTTATATGGAATATTTAAAACTGTGTCATTCTATTTATACAAATAATTATATTACGTTGTCCATTGATTATAATGTACAATGTTCTATATATATATATATATATATATATATATATATATATATATATATATATATATATATATATATATATATATTATATATTATATATTATATATTTTACAACGTATACGAAGAAAAAGTTTAACAAACATTCTAAAATACAAAGGATGATAAAATCAAAAGTTTTGTACAAATTATAATGAACTTATACGAGAATTATCGTTGACATTATTACTGTCTTGACGTTAGAAAGTACCAGATGATATGTAAATACAAGTGCCTTGATTAAGTTTTAAGATAAGTTGTTTCATATACATGTGAAAACATTCTTTGTACTTGATAACTTTTACAAAATATTTAAAATACATCTTAATATTTATACAATATTACCTTAGATGTCTCTTCATAATTCCTAGTAACTTTTTTACATATGAATATACTATAACAATATTACAAATAATGTTATTATAATGTTCTGCTCTGTTATGTTATTGTCTTATACTCTTTTATTTCTTTCTACGTCTTATATTACGTCTCATTAAAAATTAAAAATATGTAACTCGGTTAAATGTACGAGCTATCAATATTCCGCAACTGTTTGAATCGAATAATATCGACTTAATTTGACATTTTAATTTATAAACTTCTTTCTCGTTAATTAAAATATACTTCTTGTCAGTTTCCCTTGATTTCTTTAATTATAATCTCTGTTTAATATTGAACCAATAGAATTCTTCGAATTGTTTAGACGACAGGAAGAACCAATCATCAAAGATCCCTTAATCTCAGGAATTTCCATTTGCGATGATCTAATTCTGTGACGCAAGATTCATTATTCCAATTCAGTCAATCAAATAGTCAATCGGTTCGATCAGAAATCTGTAAAATCAATAAAATCTATAAAATCTGTATCCATGGCATAAGTTTATAATACGCATTCAATAATCAATATTTTGTTTGTAATCTGCGCTTGATATTCAATTTTTTATATTTGTTAAAATGTGTAAAAGCTTCGTTGCTTGATCAAGAAGAGATCATTTTAATTATACCTCTGAACGTAACAATATTTCTTATTTCGCTTTATAAAAAATTCACTGTATCAGACCTACGTTCAAGTTAAATCCACGGGTCAGGAACAAAGACTCGACACTAACTTACACAATAATTACCAAACGTTCCCCCTAAATTTTTACCTGTCTTTGATGAATAATCATGTTAAACCGGAAACGTATGTAGTACTAGCCACCGGCAGTAATAAAGGGTGGCCATCGATAATTCCGTAATTTCATGAAATTGCTTTTTGCCGACCACGAAGGGAACGGTTTCTCTTCGACGTTTTCTCTCTTTCTATCTTTGTCTCGTCTATTGTATCTTTCTTCTTCCCTTTCTCTCTTTGTTGTTTTTTCATTGGCTTTCGAGGGTTATTTTATGAGCACATTCTATGCAGGGGGTACCTTGCTTCATCATTTCCGCGAGTATTTCTTTATGCTTCGATGATCCAGAAATGAATCGTTAACTGTTTTTTTACCTTTTCGAATAACAAATGTTCCCTGTTTTATAAATTCATGATTAATTCTATTATTAGATCTATATTAATAGCAATTTTTATGATTCTAATTTTATCAGTCATCTTTTACACTTCATTTACATAACTTCAGTAAAATTATCCAAAACATTCCATATTATATTTTCCACGTTATCTTTTACTAATTATGAGTATTGAATATATATTTTATTTATTTCCGAATATTTGAGATTATAATGGAAAATACATAATTATAGTATTATCGTCAGAAACGCTCATAGAAAAAACGTCGAAAATAAAACATATTTTTGTACGCATATCATATAGACGCTTTACGCAATACTAATACATTATTGATATAAAATGTAATCATTTATGCATACGATTGAAATGTTTATTAAATTGATATAAGCATAATAATCAAAACAATAGTTAATATTTTACTACTTTAGATTTGATATTACACACGAAGATTTTCCGTTGTATTGAATTCGTATAATTTATAACGGATGGAAAAGTTTTAAGGTCAATGCATAATTTATTGATGATTATAAACTATAAAACACGATGACAATCAAGTCATTATTGTACGTATATTCAGTGAGTAATTTCTAACATTATTAACTACTACGTTATCAGAACGACAAAAAAAAGGAAGATTATTGAATCAAACCGTTATCTTAACAATTTTGACTTTGTCAAATAAACAAAATAAAAATATTTAAATAAAGTGTTTATTTACTTTTGAACTATAATTAAAATATTTAAAAGAAATTTCATAAAGAAAGTTCCACGATATGGAAAGAGTTCCAATTATATCATCTTTCTTATCAACTACGGGATTTTATCCCTTGGTGATACTAACCATCATTCTAGCTACGATTTACTACTATATGGAAACATCACGGCTTGTTCGATATGGGAGAAAACTTCCAGGTAATATTCTATTTTTAATAACGCATACATGGAAATGATAAAAAACTAGAATTACAACATAAATATTTTTCATAACTTTATCATAGAAAATTTCTTGCATAGGTAAATACGATAACGCATTTGTAAATGTTACAATAAAAAATTTCAGCAGATATGTTTATATATTTGAACGTAATATAACTAGTGTCTCGTATTTAATTCTAGTGAATAAAGTAAACATAATTGGAGTACACTAAGATCATATTTGCAAGTCTTATAACTTAGAAATTAAGCATATTGATAAAACCTATTTTTTCTCTCTACATATGAGAAATCCAAATCTGAAAGTCTCACTGCGTATTTTTGTTACATCCTACATATATATATTTTATATTATTACATAATATTTTTTTATAATTTTTTTAGGACCTCCAACTGTTCCGTTTTTTGGAAATGCTTTGCTAGTAAGGAATATTCATCCAAAAGATATCTTACAAACTTTGATAAACATGGATATTTATGGACCCACTGTTCGTGCTTTCTTTGGATCGAAGTTATTCGTATTTCTTACTGACCCGCGTGATGTCGAAATCATTCTTAGCAGTCACGTTCACATAACCAAATCTCCGGAGTACAGGTTGTAATGGATGCAAATCCAACTTCATTATATATATATATATATATATATATATATATATATATATATATATATATATATATATATTAATTTCACATTTCTATAATTCGTTACATTTCTATAACTCATATTAGTCATTCATATGCAATCATATAGGACAGTCATATGCAATATGACTGTTCTCATTATTATAATTGCAATTAATACATAGAAAATTAATTTTATTGTTGTGAAAAGTATTTTCTAAAGTAAAAAAGTAAAGTAAACAATCGATATTTATAATATCATTGTAATCAAGTTTTATAAAACAAAGCATAAACTATACTCATTTCAGATTTTTCAAGCCCTGGCTAGGTGATGGTTTATTAATTAGCAATGGCCAAAAATGGTACTCTCACAGGAAAATTATAGCACCTGCATTTCATATTAGTGTATTAAAATCGTTTGTACCATTATTTTATGAGAATAGCTGGAGTTTGATAAAAAGATTACGAGATCAAGTTGGCAAAGAGTTTGATTGTCACGATTATTTGTCAGCAATAACGGTCGATATTTTAATGGAAACCGCTATGGGTGTTAAGGAAACCCAAAAAGACAAGAACAGTTTCGATTATGCCATGGCTGTAATGAAGTACATATCCTTCTATTATTATCCACATATGTTTGATCACGTTGTTCCTATTTTTATTTAATGAAGTAACATGTCTCTGTTACACACACACACACACACACACACACACACATATATATATATATATATGCTTACTCATAACTTCATTGTCTTTTATACAGAATGTGCAATATTATCCATCTAAGGCAGTACAAGTTGCTGTTAAGATTTGACACATACTTCAATTGGACCAAGCATGGGATTGAACAAAAAAATCTTTTGAACATAATTCACGGCCTGACAACACGATTGATAAAACAGAAAAAAGCAGAAACTCTGGATTCACATTTAATGATGTCTGACGAGAAATCTCAAACGGACAAAAAAGAAACGAAAAAAACCAATAAAAATAAAAATAATAAAACGGGAAAAGAATATATGAAATTGCATTATGCCAAGGATGATCTCGACGAAATCGACGAAAATGATGTAGGAGAGAAAAGACGCTTGGCTTTCTTGGATCAGATGCTTGAGCTCGCGAAAACGGGTACTAATCTTACCGATGAGGAAATTAAAGAAGAAGTTAACACTATAATGTTTGAGGTAAAATTGATCCAAGAAGGGAGAGAGAACTCAGAAAATAAAGTTGTTTATCTTTTTCTAGGGTCACGATACTACGGCAGCAGCTTCCAGCTTCGTTCTCTGTATCTTGGGAGCTCATCAAGATATTCAAGTAAGCAACTATCAAGTCCTAAACAACCATGATATAAATTTATATAAATATGCAAAAGTTTTTTTAAAGTTCTTGTTTTATTTTAACGTCTTTAAAAACGCTATTAAATCTGTTCGTTCTTCACTCTTCTTTATGCCAATAAATACCATTCTTGTGCCTGGTAGAAATTTCTTTGGATTCTCCAAATAAATATCTAAGGTATTTTCATCCCACGTACAAGCTTTCTTCTTCATATGTTCTGTATATAAGAATCCAGGCATGGCTATACAAACAAACAATCTCTTTAAAAAAGATCTCGCAATGATTCTTTGATTAAGAATAAATCAGACAATTACACATTTGTAAGAGATATACGTACTACCACTTGTTCTGCCTACGACCCCGAAAAGATTAGGACCTATTTTATGTTTCCCATCTTTCTCGATTGTATGACAAGTTGAGCAGTATTTCATAAATAATGACTTTCCACGTTCGACGTTGCCCATTTAAATAACAACGAAATAATTACGAAAAATGTAAAGGTTATCAGTGCATAAGAAAGTATACTACAAATTGATATATCAAAGGACTATCGCTTGCATTTCGATATCCATATATCGATTGCTAAGAAGTTTGCGATATAATTTTTTCATCTATTTTCTTTTGGTCACAATCGACCATCATCTTTTAATTTTCTCTTATATGTAAAAAAAAAAAGGAATATCTTTTACAGGAACAAGTGATGAAAGAATTAAATGAGATATTCAAAGGATCAGATAGACCATGCACATTTCAAGATACTATTGAAATGAAATATTTGGAGAGAGTTATTTTAGAAACCTTGCGACTATTTCCACCGGTCCCAGCGATAGCGAGAGTTCTTAACGAAGACGTACAACTAGGTAATGTTTAATAATTATTACGTATATAGTTTTATTTATCAACATAATTCTTATCCATATAACTTTCTTTTCTACAGCCAGCAATAAAAATATTTTACCTTCGGGATGTAGAATCATAATACCGTCTTATAAAATTCATCGCATGCCCGAATTTTATTCAAATCCGGACGTATTTAATCCAGATAACTTTTTACCCGAAAAAATGCAACAGAGACATTATTATGCCTTTATTCCTTTCAGTGCAGGTCCCAGGTAAGTTGCATTAGTTAAAATTTATCAAAGTATCCTTCTAGCTTTTGTTTTAATCAGATTTTAAATAACTACATAATTATTTTGAAGATCCTGCGTGGGACGCAAGTATGCATTGTTAAAGCTGAAAGTACTTATATCAACAATTCTAAGAAACTATAAGATTCTAGCCGATGTATCTGAGAAAGATTTTCAACTACAGGTTGATATTATTCTGAAGAGATCTGATGGTTTCAATATAAAAATCGAGCCACGCCAAAAAGTTGCTCAAGAAAGTTGTACTTAAACTACGATCGATATCGCTCGTGTTATAAATGTTATGCCGTAAAATAATTTTTAAAGGATATACTTGAATTAATATTCTTAATTTAGACTTAGAGTAAATGTAGCTTAAAAAATACAAGATCAACGCAAACAACAATTGTAACATTAAATCAGTACAAATAAAAATGATAATTACTACATATGATAATTAATTAGAAAATTAAATCTATTTCATTCGTGATCATATTGTATAAATATAATCATGTTATCGTTCATAGAAATATGTTTTGTCTATAATACTAAAGCATCTCGTTTTCATGAAAGAGTAGTAATATTTGCATTTACTATACGATCAGAAGAAATGCAAAATAAGAAATAAGCGAGGAATAAAATAAACGTTCTTTAACGAAATATATATAAATGGACGATCGATACGAATCGTCATATAAAATTATTGTGATATAATATAATCGATAGAGAGTATAATTATTTCTTATTTCCGCTATTACCATTATCGTGTTTAACGCCTTCAATTTCTATACACCTATTCTATTGAATACTTATACTAATTACTGGTCTTTCTCCATCTCTCTCCATTTACATTAATTTAGGGAGGATGATAAAATTTTGTTTCGTCGCTCCTTCCTCCATTTTAGAAGATCTACGAAAATAAACTGCAAAGCCCATGGAATGACGAAAATGGAATTCATTCCTAACATAGCGTATTGGCAAATTCGATAGCTGTCAGTCCAATCCTTAACAAACCCTACAATTTATTTTAAAATGCAAATGTCATACATTTTGACCTAATTATCGTAAAAATTTATCAATAAATAAAAAATAATCATAAAAATTGTGTGAACAACGTACCAATAAAAGGACCTAAAAAAATCGAGACGATACCATTGACAACCGCAAAAATACCATAAGCAGATGCAAATTTATCAATGCTAATGTCCTCTATGATAACTAAAGGTTGAGGAACTAGCAGCCAAGAACGGACCATTCCAATTGCTGCATTCATCACTAATGCGCCCATCAAAGTATTTTCGAAAATTAAAAATCCTATAAGAAATAAACTGCTAATAAACTCTACAAAAATTCTTTTCTTGATATAGTTTATATATTAGTACATTATTATTAAATATTTATAGTTATTTATTATTAATTAAATATTTATAAACTAGTACGTTATTAAACTATAGTTTAAAAACATTTTACCTGCTTTAGCAAATGACATTGCGATCATGGCAATGAAAAACAAGTACTTGGCTTTGACGTTGACGAAAACAGTGAAAATAGCAAGTAAAATTCTTGAAATCAATTCAGCTGTAGCACCAACCATAACAGCCAAAGCGGCATCGCTTGTATCATATCCATAATTGGTCAACATTAACGGCAGTAATGAACTAAATGTAAAATCGCTCGTAAAAACGAAACTGATGCCAAAACATAAATTCAAAAAGGAGCGATCCTTTATCAAAGACACCTCCAAAAGATCGGATAACATATTAGACATTGATCTATAGAAAAGAAAAGAAAATAGATAACAGAATAAGTATGATATGACAGATTGAAAAATAATGAAATCATAAAGCTCACAATGTCTGTTCATCCTCGTGTTCATCTCGTTGTTTTTGATCGGCCACCTTCGTAATTTTATCCAAACGATTGTGTCTGATATCTGTAAGAGCCCCGACACCACTGGCCAAATTTGTCAAACTCGATGCCGAAAGAGTAGAGAATTTTCTAGTCAAAGCTTCCCGTGCCGACAAGGACCACGATCTCACACGAAGACCTTCGAGCTCGGATATTGATGCAACTTTTTTTGCATGAGTCTAAAATTAATTTCAAAACCAAGTCGAGCTTGATCAATTCATTTTACTTTCTGATCGAAAGAAAAAAGAGGAAAAGAAAACATAAAAACCTTGTAAGTATCAATTAGCAGAGGAACTTCCTTTGAACTTTCCTCCTTTAAGCTACGTAAACTGCACCTCCTGGTTGATGCAGACTCCTGATGAACATGAATGGTCGAACGTCGTTCTGATATAGCAAATCCTTTCGATTTTCTCTCATCAGCCTCCCGAATTTTCTCTGCACGAACCTCCGCCGGATTTCTGGCATGCCACTCGACCGGATGCATCATCGTCATACCGGCAATGCAATTCAGACTAAAAGCACCTGTCAACGCTGCGGTTCCTTCGACGCATAAAGAAATGCACAATTATTGAAAGAAAAACAGAGAAGTAAAATCATTTCACCCAATAAAACCAATTTCGAATCTTACCGCTGTTGATACAATTTTTCGATAATTTTAGTCATTATTTTTTCACGAGTAGAAAATAATAAAATTTAATTACATGTTATAAAGAAATTTAATAATCTTTTATTTGTTTATATAAGAAACTTTTCTCACGATAAGTATCTAATAATATTTTATTTGTATGTAATAAATTGGCGAATATATAATATATGTACAATAATATACTTTCTTCATACGTATTTGCATTAAATAAATTACCTCGAAAACCGTACATTGACATCATTTTCTCAATACAAATGGGATAAGCGATGCCACCCATACCGATGATCGTTTGAGCCAGACTCATTACCTGAGACATAAAATTATTTCGATATAATTTTTTGCTGTACAATTCGTTCTCTCTCTCTCTCTCTCTCTCTCTCTCTCTCGAAACAGAAAGGATAATGAAAGTATATCGTTAATATCGATGTTTCGAATTTCTCGTTTTCACTCACTCGGGTACGTTTCTTCACAAAGTAAGCGTTGAAATTCGTGTTACATATCGTAATAAGAAGGCCTATTCCGATCCCTTGAAGAAAGAATATGAAAGCCATTTGGTAGACATTGTTAACGAATGCCAATGCGACATTTGGTATGGAGAAGAACATCGCACCAGCGATTCCAACCGGTCTCATCGAATATTTCTTCAACAATGCATTCGTTAATAAACCTACAAATACAAATTAAAGTTTACAAATACGAACCAAGTTAAAATCTCTTTCATTCAGTTGTCATGATCTTAATCATATACTTAATGATACAATGAATGCATTAAAAAGTTTTAAACTTTGTTTAATTCCTTGCAAAGAGAAGATAACAAGTAGAAATACATAAAAAATTTCTTATTAGACTATCTATACATAAGATCGGAAAAGTTTTTGTGAAATTATGTACAAAGCACACAAGCTACTGTTCGTTTCATCATTTTCTCTTATCGCTACTGTTTTTCTCTTTTAGCACGATCTATATTAATCCTTATGCAAATTGACGACGTATACATACTAGCTTTATCGATTATCCGATATCATCTTATCTTTCGATTTATTACTTTCTCGTTATTTTATAAATAATTTTATTTTTATATAATTCCTTATACGTGCATATACGTAATACAATAATCAAAACAGAACCATATTCACTGTACGATATATAAGAAATAGATTACAAACTTATTTCAAGTTAATATAAAAATTCAAATCTTTCCAAGAAAATTTTTTACCGCATCATATATATATATATATATATATATATATATATATATATATATATATATATAACATATATATTGTCTTAGATATATATATATATATATATATATAACATATATATTGTCTTAGATATATATATATATATATATATATATAAGACAACACAAAGACGTAAACAGAATTGATTAAGACTTTTTAACAATAATAGAATTGATTTGATATATAGATCATGGATCAAGTTTACTACAGTGTACACGTCGCAAATGATATGTGTATATATGTATTACGAATGAGAACTCAACACACATGTTTAACGACACGTTATAACACTGTTCTGTTTGTACGCAAATATACTTCGTGTCTCGACGTCTCGCATATACTATTCCTCATCTTGGCGCCTAATGAAAATCATAATACAACAATGCTTAATATAAGGATGCGTCTGTATATAAAATTACGAATTCATAAAGTCATAGTTTCATCTTTCTCTAGAACAAGCACAATTCTCTTCATAAATTATTCAAATACAAATGTGAAAAATAAAAAATCTATGATTATTCTCAAAATCATAAGAAATCGTATTTAATTGTTTCCAGTATTTTTTTACTAATTTCTCTTTAAAATATCGAGATACTCAAATTTCTCCACAAAATTCAAACGTGTCTTTACGTTACTACGAACTTCATGTCGTAATATTTGTATCAAAAAAAGTACATGCAATTATGCGTCAGATTCCAACTTACTAGAGATGGAGAAAGTGATCATAAAGACTGAATTAAAGAGCGTCATGGCAGTTCCAGTCTGACCAGTAGTCACGAGAAAATCACCGAAAATTATGGCGAAAGACGAGGCCGGTCCGAGCGTCGTCACCTGAAAAAATAATTTATATTATTTGTTAGACGTCTATAATTAAAAGAATCCAAAAATTGATTTCATGGACGTTAATCGCGAAATAATGATGGGGCTTGCAAAAAATTTAATATAATTGCAAAATAGAAATCACGAATTATACGAAACATCATTCGCAAACGAATGATTAAGTTAGGCTTGTTATCGCCTCTCATATTATATATTTTATATTATATAATATTTTTTATCTTTGAATATTTAAACAATTAAGGTAATTTAATATGTTATGTAATTGCTCTAGAAAATAAATCACCGGCAACATTGTACTTCTCTGTACAAGTAACACACAAGTTGGATAAAAGTACGTAGACCTGTAATTGAATAAAATACAGGAATTTAAGACACTCCAAAATTCTTTCATTTACAAATGGATTAAATTCAAAATCCAATTTAAATCACTCTCTAAGCAGTCGTTATTCACATACAAGAACGATGATCATCGCCAAAGCCACCATCCACCCCCAACCACCGTCTGGTGCCAGATCCTCCAATTTAATATCATCATCCAGCTCACAAATAACTTGATCAATTCTTGTCAGGTTCCGATCTTTCTTTTCGGTCTCTTCTACGATATTAGTCGTTAAAGCTGTCATTTCTGGTGTTCTACCGTTCCTCTTTGCAACTATCATTTCACTCTTATGAATTACAAAATATGAGCACAATAGCTCGATAAATTTATTAACACTTGTTTTTATTATCTCTGATTGTTTCTTCGCAAAAGTTGTAACATTTAACGTGATTACTTGAACATTCGGTTTCAAATTCAAAATTACTTGTGTCTCTTATTTTCTATATCTCTTACTCTTCTTCTTTTTTTTTTAACGTCCAGTATCATGTAATATAGTTGCGGACGATTCACAAGAACAGTTTTACGATAGTGTGAAAGACAGATTTCTGAGACAGACAGATTTGAAAGACTGAATAAGACAAGTAACAAACGATTCAAAAAATTCCGTTATCTGTGTATTCAACGTCACTGTAGTAAATACCCATCATTATCCAAGTCAAGTTTTAGAACGTCGACGATAACGTTGTCGCAGCTTAAATTGCAATTTTTTTTTCTACCACAGCTACAAAGTCATTATGATTTTTGACAAAGTTATAGTAGGAATAATGGGATAAAAGTTTTGGGAACGATGTCGCAATCATTTATTTAGCTTCACAACTATTTTTCTGTAAAAATGTCATCATAACGACATCATTACGGCAATGACAGAATAAAACAAAAAGATAAACACCAAACTAATAAACGAATAATTTTTTTTATATGTAAATCAATATTCAATTAGATTTTAATCTTTAAATTACATAAAAAGAATAAAAAGAGAATCAAAAAAGTTTTTTGGTTCATGTAGCATTGGACTACTAACAACCCAGAAACTTCGTTTCACTAAACATAGATCAAAGTCAAAGATTAATTAATCATTGAAAATTATTATTACAATTTATAATATCTACGTAAGTATATTAGAGCGGACACAAAATCCTATGAGAATACAATGATTACAGAACTATATACAGATTTTTAAGTAATAATTTTAGAACCGCATAAATAAACGTATAGATTCACTGACAATCTCTGATACATGCTAAGTTTTACATAAAACTGATAGTCACATACAAATTACAGCCACATTAGAGCTATTTTTTTTTTGTAAAATGTATTACTTTTTCTGAATTTGATTCGCTTCAACTAATTTCGATTTTTCTAATTGCTGTCAAAGTGATTTTATATCTGTTAATACAGCTAAAATAGTTGTGCCTCCATTTTGATTTTTTTATTAGTTGCCACAAAACTTTTGTAGTTAAAAATTCAAGAAAATAACATTTGCAGCTAAATAGCAGTAATTAAGGTTGACAGAATGTTATAAAAGCTACATTTTTGTGTCGTAACTAATATAGTCAGATTGTGTTACTCGATTAATATGAAATATTGCTTATGATAATCTAGATTTATGCAAAGGAACGGAGAAAAACAGAAAGCTTTAAATGGCGCATTACAATTGATTTTTTCTGCTGAATAAATTGTTTGCCTTGTTGTTTTTTTATGAAGTAAAATAATTTTTTCATTTAATGAAGATATGATTTAAATACCGATATAGTTCATCCTTTGCTCCTGAAACTTTTTTAGATAAGACATTCTTCTTCAATAGGAAGTAATATAAATTAAACAACTGAAAATATTATCAGGGCAATATATTTTTCAATAATCATTTGAAGAAACGTATTTGCAGAGACATATCTAGAGTAAATAACTCCTAGGACAAACGCAGAAATTATATTTCCCCTGAATACGTGTGTAATTCCAATTCCATCTTTTCCTTTCTATTTCTCTATTAAATATGATTTTTATTCTAGAGAATAGTAGAACACTATCTTTTTTGGTTTTCTCCTCTCCTCTCTTAATATTGGCGCTCACTTATTCTGCTTGGCTCACCCTAAATATATCTTTGTGTATTTGATCAATTGTAAACTTAAAATTAAAGATTATTAATTGTAAATTTTATCAGTTATAATCATTGTGCGGCGTAAGAAAATTATTAGATTGAAAAGTTTATTAGACTAATAAGGTACAAATTGAATATGTATAGATGCGGTTATAATTTGAAAAGTCGGAAAAATTTTGAGTCAATGGATCCTCTTCATTGATTTTTAAGTTTAGATCTGAGAAAACAACACGCACAACAAAATATTGTTGAACTTCACTAAAACTTTATTATACATATATTAACAATAACTTTTATACTAGAAGAATATATAGTAAAGGTTACCAGCAAATATACACCTCTAACCTTCTTAATAATTATGAGAACATACACAATATAGCTGTCATTATAACTTTAATATAAATATGAAAAAATTAGTGTAAATATTAAAAATTTCTTAATATAAAATTTCTTTAATATAAATTAGAATATATTTTAGTATAAATATGTAAAATTTGCTCATTACTGAAACGACGTATCGTTGCGCCTGAAGAATGTTTGTATTTCATACTACTATGTTTGCGTTACGTTGCGTATTTACGAAACAAAATCATAGAAGTAAATGAAATTATTGAAATGGAAAAAGGTTCTGCAAGAAACTGATAAATGCATTGATCATGTGCTTAATGCAAATTCAATCGATAACCTGTAAGGAGAAAAATATTATTTTTATGAATATCTTCTTCCAAGTTTAATCTGTTTTCGACATAAACTCTTTAAAATTTATAAAAAAAAAAAAAGACAGAAAAAGCTTAATTATTGTCAACCACTTATTAATGCATTACTTGAACACGTTAACGTATCGATCACAAACAATTTGATAATTATTTTGATATTAATAAAAAAAAATAAAGTGTTCGTTTTACTGCAGTTGCAGCAATACAATAATTGCATACCATTCGGCGCAACCTGTATATAGGCTACTCGAAGTATAAATAGTAGACAAGAAATATATCTTGGGCTAATTCGATATTTCTTCGATAAAAATTTATATATTTTTAAAAACTGCATTATAATTATATTGTATTTAACCCTTTTCTTACTGAAGTCATCCAGAATTGAACATTTGCAGTATACTAAAGATCACTAGAGTTACCAAAATTTTACTGGAATTAAAAACTCAATGTTTTAGCATATCTTGATATCTTTATATCATTCCTAATGCTCTTCTGATATATGTATATTTATTTCTAATGCATTTTATTTTAATTTCATATATCTTAAATAAGAAACTAGTTATTTGCATAATATTTAAAAGTATCAGATGTTACACGGTAAGTTAAAAGATAAATGTACATTTCATAATTGATAAATACACAATACAAATTTAATTTACGGTCAACTCCGTCATAACAGAGTTTAAATATAGAATTAAAAAGACAGAATGAATTAAAAAGACAAAACAATTATTTCCCATTAATTATTATATTCATAACTAATGAATAAATAATGAAGGCTAATGTAAAGCATGCCTCGATGCATTGATTTATTAACGATTAAGAAGTGACGTCAATGAAATATAGATAAGATATCGATAAAAATGAGGAAGATAGATATTTTATTCGCCGTGAAACCAGACAAATGGATCTTGCGGTTGACTCATATTCTCTTAGAGATTTTTTCCTGTGACACAACATAGTATATTACCACTGCCAGTCCGATGCTATCGAATAATATTGTCTTTCCTATTATACTCTGTAATATTATTAGTACGATCGCATCATCTTCGATAAATAAGTGTTTCGAAATATCCCTGATAGAGTCGAAATATTGAAATACGTTACTTTTTGTAATACAACTCGACTGTATTAAAAAAAATGATCAAGGAATTTCCACAATGTAACCATTAATATCCAATTATATCCAATGAACCAAGAAATTGTTTAAAATATTGAAAAGCATCTAATCGATAAAATAATCATAAATATATGCATATATACTTGAACACACACACACACACACACACATATATATATACATACATACGTACAGCCACGAAAGACCAACAGAGATTATTTAAATTTTTATGTTAATAAATTCAATAAAATTCGTATTCGTACTCTTCTTTGACGTATATGTATTATACATATCTCTATTTGATACCGACGATACATATGTACATACACATTCCTGACAAACATCTTAATACTCTTGTTCGACTGTAGGTATAATTGTATATACGAGTATATTTTATTCCATCCAGATCTTATACGCAACCTCATAAAATCACCTTTCCCTTGTTAGTGCCGGTAGGTGTAGCAAACGAGTTTTTCGGCCGCATTTATCGAATTATTTTATTCGACTTCCCATTCGGAAGTCTTTGCGTGGCTGGATTGTAACATTTCATTACGTATACATATACGAATAAATTTCACCTTCAATATATGTTAGTTACATAAAATAAAGTAAAATGATAATCAAAAAAGAAATCATACGAATAAACGAAGAATCGATTATAAAAAAGAAATTAAAGCTAGAACTACCAACATACTATATCCGTCGATTTGAATAAAACAGTATATTCGATATTATTTTTTAACTTATTTAATTTTACAATAATAAATAAAGAAAAATAACTTTTAACTTATATCTATATTTTGATTATAATCTTTGGTAATTATAAAACAAGATATCGGAAATCTATCATTTTTACGTTTTTGGTAATTTTAATGTTAACTATATTACTATTTTAACTATGCCAATCATTTGAATCTATTTGGCAGACGAACTTCTACGCCGGAAATTTAAATTTATGCTAACAATCGCACGATATGAAATTATGCGAAAGACAAACGCGAGTCGAATACGAATATACAGGACGAAAGAAAAATGAGAGAAATACTAAAGAAGCAAGATAGCCAGTGATTAGAAACGCCCGCTGGTTCGCTATTCGTTCTTTTCATTATCGTGATCCTTCCGCTGTTTGTGCGTCGTGCGTCGTGTGTAAAACGTAATGGAAAGAAGGTCGACGAGTAGTGGACGGCACATTAGAAATAGTCGGACAGACGATAAATGTTATCAAGTCTTACTGTCGGTCGCAGAGAGAGCAGATGAAGTCACTCTGCTCACAGGATAACTCGTGATCCTTATTGCGAAACAAGAATCAACGTTTTCATGTATAATGTACATATAATGCAAATATTTGTCGTTCGAAATACAAGTGCATTGGTGTATGTTCATGAATAATTATGTACGTGAAATAAAAAAGTATTTTATACGTTGAATCGATATTATTAATTATATGATAACAACCGTTCGTGTCGATAACAGTGAATTTGTAATAACAGTTGGGATATCGTAATAAAAATTATTTGAATGAATTTTATAAGGTGTTCCACGTTGTCAGAAAATTTAACCTTTCTTAATAATGTGATTTCCTGATGGCGATAAATAATAATCTCAGTTTTATCGATTAAATAAAGAAAAATATAGTGATTATCACAATAATCGGAGATACCTTCTTCACGAATGATAATCAACTTAATGAATCATGTCGTTTCAAAAGATTTTTTCAAATGGAACATCTACGGTCCTTTGGATTGGTTATGTATGAACGAATGTTTTAACGAATTATCTTTAACTTCGACTGATACATACTAAAACAGAGATAAAGACGATAACTCAAGCGAAGTAACGAACAAATAAGTGGATGAATGGACGAACGAAGTTACGGCTTAAATGGTATATGTTAACCGGATGTTAACAAAGAAAATATCGATAAAAGAAGTGAGAGAAAATCGATAGATTAACTATATCGAGCAATCAGTGATTGTTGAATAAAGTGATAGTTATCAATAGTGACTGTTTCGCTTGATAATGTGATCAAAAGCAGAAACCTTCTGTTACACGGAATTTTCAATCGTAACACGTGCCAAGTCGATTTCAGTTCAATTCGTAATCACGATCGAACGTGTGCGTTTCAAAAATTCTCTCGTCATTAAAAATGAAGAACTCACATGACGATACAAGAAAGAAAGCACCGGATGGTGGTTGGGGCTGGTTCGTTTGCCTAGGTAGTAGTTTAATCTCGGTAAGTTCGAATTTTTTTTATTAACAGACCAAAATTATTTAATTTCGAAAGATATAAATCTTCATTTTTTTACACACAGGTGTGTGTAATGTACGTGTGTGTATGTGTACGTGTATGCTGTTAATCTACATAAAAAGAGACCGTTGTTTTGTTTAATCACGATTTCGTTTACATTTTTTACTAACGAAATAACACACCATTTCAATTGCCAAATTGAACACAACTTTAGCATTGAAATAAATAAATACTTTTTTCTTCATTAAAAGGAAATACCAAAATTTTACAATTATCCTCCTTTTTAACAGCTTCGAGCTCGATAAAAGTTTTGTTTTCGTGTATTATTTATACAAATGAAATGATATGACGTTAACAAAGAAATATATTGATATTTCTTTATTAAATAATGAAGAAATATATTAATTTAATAATATACGGTTAGCTCTCCTTGAGGTCGTTGGATCCATCTTTTGGTCTTCTCTTCCAAGATCTTTTGGAAGATCTCCATATCGAATCTACTGGAACGTCAGTGATAATGAGCGTACTTGACGCTATCGTCAATTTTTCAGGTAACCGTTACTTTTTCATTCATTGTTTCGTAATATCTAATTGTTTTATATTGATTGCTTTTATATTGATATAAAAAATTAAAAGACCTCTTTTGATCATCAATTCTCGTACAAATGAAGCGATCAGTATCTTTTTCTTTCTCATAGGTCTCTTTGTTGGACCGTTGTTGAAGAAATACTCTTACAGAAAGGTCGCATTCTTTGGCTCACTTCTAAGTTGCACAGCTCTTATGTTGACATCCAGGGCGGACAGCATGTTTTATTTGATATGTACTTATAGTATTTTAGGAGGTAAATAATCATGCTTTCGTAAACATTCTATTAAGCAACGATTACAACTATTTATTTATATAATGTCAATAATTTGAAAAGTGATCTAAGTCAAATATTCGTTGACTTTTTCGAACAAAATCAATGAATTTTCAAAAATTACAATTTTTCTATTATCTTCGATATATATTTATATGACAATATATATCATAATAGCAATTTATTGCGTTACGACAGGCTTTGGTACAGGAATTGCGATCGCGTCCGCCTTCGTAGCCTTGAACACTTTCTTCGACAAGAAACGCGGACAAGCAGTGGGCTTCTCAATGGCTGGAACAACCTTGGCAATGATGTTGGTACCGCAGGTCCGTAAAATGATTTATGTAACGATTACTAATCCACACAGATATATAATTACTCGACAAAGTATGTATTTTTTTTTACTACAGCTCGTTCATATACTTCTAAGATCGTACGGATTTCGTGGAACAATGTTGATTATAAGTGCATGGGCACTTCATTCGGTAGTAGGTGCCTGTCTTTTGAGGTCTTTGGAAACTAGAAAAGAAATCTCAATTCCTAAAGTAATGTAAAAATTTTATCTTGAATTTCATCAATCGTTATAATAAGAAAATTTTTATCTCAAAAAAAAACATGTTATCCATTTCGAAATAACATGTCAGAAACAATTATCATACGACTGAAACTTATGGAAATATAATGACGTGTGATTATCAAACGATTCTTATAGAAAATCATTGAGCCAAAGGAGAAGGATGCTTTGCTGCAAAATTATTCAATGTCTCTGCGTAAAGTGACGAATGACACGAGTCGTGATACGGACGGTAGAAAGAAAAATGAAACGAAGAACGATTCAAAAATCATCGAGGTCGAGGACGATGAGAATGACAAAAAAACAACGTGCTTTGGCAAAATAAAGAAAACTTTCGATTTGGATCTTCTCAAAGATACGGTCTATCTGAATGTAATTATAGGTACTAGCCTTTATTACGTGGCAGAATCAAATTTCAAGTTGATGACTCCATTTTTCCTCTCGAGCATCGGTTAGTATTGCCTAGCAAAAGAATTCATGAGCGGTATCGTAGCAAGGAACGTTGGTGGTTCGTCGATCGATCGATCTAACACTCTTCATAGATTTATTTAAATCTTGAAAAAGTCGACATTGCTTGTGTTTTATTTATATAAAAAAAAGAACAGACAAGAAAGATTAATTGGAAGCTTTTTTTTTTTTTTGATTATATCGTTAAAAACTTTGCGAACTTGTAAAGGATCAAATCGACCATCTAATGAAAACTAAGCCTCGCTACGGCACTACTTAGAATTTAGCTAGACTCCTCGAGATACTTGACGATCGATAGGAATGACCAAGGCGGAAGTCGCTTTTTGTTTATCCCTCACTGCCTTTACGGACATCCTCGCACGTCTGACGTTACCAACGATCTTCGATAAGTTTGGCTTGAAGAAGAGATCGATATTTTGGATTTGTTCGATCATGGTTGGTTGTGGACGTTCCGGTAAGCTCTTTCATTAAAATCATAATAGACTCATCGCAAATCATCGCTAATTATTTTTCCTACATTCATTATCATTTTTCAGTATTGGCCGAGCGAACGAAAGGAACAACCTTAATAGTGATATTCATAATAATAGGATTTTTGCGTGGAGCTACTTTGGTCAATTTAAACCTCAGTATCTCTGAATGTTGCTCCTTGAAGAGACTCCCTAGTGCTTTCGGAATATTTATGGTTTCGAAGGGTATATTCGTTGTTGCTATGAGTCCACTTATCGGTAAGTAACCGCAAGATATTCTGTACATAATTTCCATTATCATTCATACGAATCTTCACGTGAGCCATGAGAAGAATAATCGATATTAGAAGAAAACGTTTTCATACTGATGCAGGATATATACGAGACTATACGCAAAGCTATAGAGTATGCATTCACGTAATGACGAGCCTGATCATTCTGACTTTTGTCTCGTGGACCGTCGAGTTCTCACATTTCGGCCTACGTAAAAGGAAACGCGACTTGATTGAAGAAACACATAAGAGTACAAGAGAATAACGAGTTGTTCTTTTCTTTTTAACGAGAGCAAAGTATTTATACGACCGCTCATTCAGATTTAAAAGATCCATCTTGGAAAATAGGATGATCAATCTTGTACAGTAATTCAAGTATTATTACCGAGTTCCAATTTGCGATATATAATACGTTTAATTATATGCTACTGACTATTATTTTTACTTTATTAAACGATAAAAATGCACTTAAACATGATCACAGATTTTAATTAATTCTTTCCCATTCCTCAACGCTCCTATAGTTCATTCATACTTTTTTGTACTAAGAAAGAATCAACAGCATCAGTAAGAAGACATTTGATCTCTATGTAGATTATTTTATTATTTGTCTTTCCGGTATCACTATTAACGAGATTAGGCGTAGGTAAATTAAACCAAGAATAGCGTTAGATCATTTCATCACTATTCTCTCAACGCTATAATGGTGCACAATTACGGACTCTAAGAATTTATACGTATTATGTCTTATCGTTAATTTAACATTACATCAGAGATCTATTATCATCCTCATGATTTCTTTTATCATTGTGGGAATACCATGTACAATAGGTGATCTCTTTATATCGGTACTAACGAATGATGGATAATATGTACTTCGTAACTTATATTACAAATAATAAAAATTACATCGCGCAATCGTCGACATTTTTTTAATATTTTATTATATCTTCATCTTACACGTGTTAGTTATAGATTTCAAATAATATCGATCATTCATCACTAAATTAATTTATATGGAATTTATTAGGTTCAATAATTCCCTTTAATATTTTTTAATAAGGAAAAAAATTAAATTTGCATTGAAATTTATTACAATATAAGATGAATATATTTATTTTGCACAAGGACTTTCTGAATACTTTGCTTTATGATAAATCGATATTGTAACAGATGCTCCGAAATGATAAATTATAAATATTTGCTAATCAGATATTTTTCGTTAAGCATGATTATTTCGATTTCTTAAAACTCAACAATCGGTCGGTAAGGAAGAGAAGTTAAAATCGCTTTGAAAGTAGCAATAAAGGAGGCGTCTCGAGCGTAATCGTCTTATATGTCTCGAACGCACGTAGATAATATAAGATGAAGATACGAATACGAAAGTGACAGCACACTCTGGAATATATTTTATAAAGGCGATTACAATCGTGTCATCGTTGACTCACAAGGTTTAGTCTCGAAACGATCGCAGTTCGTGTTGAAACGTAACGTAATATAATCGTTTTTATTTCTTCCACGTGATCATTAAAATATGGAAATATACAAACTGGAAAAATACGAAGAGGAAAAGAAAGACTGAATGAACAACATAAATTTTTCCAATAATTAAATGGTATCGTTTACTCGATGATTCAATTCATTTCTACGAAACGTTTAATTATTATTTGTGTTTTATATTAATACGAACGAATAATCATGGACAATATGAGCAAAGAGACATTAATGATTTATCAAATAACAAAGTCGAAAAAAAAGTAATGAATAGGCACTCATACGCGTTATTTATAACAAATAATTATAATTTATTTATAACAAATAATTTGCGTAAGAACGATATGCTCATAAATATAAAATATTTCCATTAAACGAACTTTGACATATAGCAAGAAACGATAATTATTCATAATAATATGAAAATTTCAAATAGCAAGTAAAAAAAAAATGAAATCATTCAATCGATCGATTAATTACTAGATCGATTTTCTATCGATAAAAAATCAACCTTTTTTGTACTGTTAAAGAGATAAAATGAAATAATTATTATACGTTTCAGATTAATTAATAAGAGAATAGTTTTTAATTGGACGTGTCACCTAGCGATATCAAAATTTATCATAAAAATAATTTAAGTTGACACTTAATGAATAAGATTATTACCTATCATTATACAGAACTAGATCGAATATATACTATAAATGTACATAAGAAGAGTAGAAGCAATTCAGCCGATTAAAGTGTCCATGAAGTGCTCCGTCTTATTTCTACTCCGCTTATCTAACATCAAAGTACTATCAACTATATATAATATCAACATGCTGTAATTTGAGTTTTTAGAAAAGATATTACAAAAATAACTTTTATACTTTATTTATTATGCTAACTATTAAAGGTATTACCAATTCTTCCGAATTAAAATTAATTATATTATATAAAATATAAAACTATATATCATCTGCTTTAAAAGAAATAAGAATGTTACAAAAATTTTAAATTTTTGATTAACCATATAAAATTAGAAAATTCTCTTTTGCGTATGTTTTTAACTCTTAATTCCGCTGCTAGAACGGAACAATTTTTTACAACATTATCCCGCCCTTTTTATTGCTCAAACGGCATATGATTACGAAATCATAGAAATAATATATATATCATTAAACAGTTAAGTATAGGTAAGCGTGATTAATATTTTCATGTGCGGGTGAGAGAACCAATTATTCATTTTTTTTTCTTGCTTTCTCTATCATTCTTATTCTATCTTCATGTTCCTATCAAAAAATCCATCTTGTATCTTATCTTTCTATCTCTATCTCTCTCTTCCTCTCTCTCTCTCTCTCTCTCTCTCTCTCTCTTTCTCTCTCTCTCTCTCTCTCTCTCTCTTTCTCTCTATCTCTCTATCCTGATTTGTATACTGATCAATTATCTAAAAGCAACAGTCTGCAGACTACTCGAAGACGAACCATCAAAGAGAGACGTTAGAAAGATTTTATTCGTGAAAAATTTCAAAACTGATCGATAAGATCGATATCATGACTCGTTGTGAAGCTGACAGAGGCTGGGCTTGGATGATCGTTCTCGGTGTCACCATTATTAACGTAAGTCCGTCCCTTATCTCCCATATTCCTCAATTTGAAATACATCTCAAAAAATCTGAGAAGTTGATAAGAGTACATATATATATATACTTTATACATTCGTTCTATTTTAATATATTATCATTTTCTTCCTCACTTCTACTTTTTATTGAAATTCTCTTAAATGCAACCTTTATCCCGTGATATTCGTCTGTTTATCTTTTATAGTATACGATATACTAATGTGATATACGATAATAGATCGATTTTTTCTTCCCTTTGTTTTTAGTTTAATAGAATTATGTATTTATATTTAGAATAGTATATTAAAAAGAATATCCTTTATTTATCTTTCATATTGATAAACATTGAAAAATAATATAAAATTCATAATTCGATTGTTTCGTCTAATTAATTATTCAATTGTCACGTTTTTTTATCCCATTCAATGACACGGATAAGTTTGACATTATAAAACATTTATGGACGATCGTAAATATGGCACATTCTTAAGAAAAAAAGCAAATTTTCGTATCTTAGCAATATGATATCTATTCTCAAATCCTAACGACTTGTTTCGACAAGCAACGAGTACTTACGATATAAAAGAGTCTCAACATTACGAGTGAAGATATTCGTTTTTTGAAAAATGAATGACTATATACGAAAATAATTTGTTTGTTTGATTTTATAGCTATCTGTACTGCCGATTCAACAATGTTATGGTCTTATTTTTGGAAAACGTTTTACGAGTCTCGGTATCAGCGCAACGCAAACATCCTTGATACTTCATTTAAACGGTACAATATGCTGCAGCCTGGGCTTGATAAGTGGACCCATGATGAAAAAATTCTCATGTCGCAAAGTCGCTTTTTTTGGTAGTTTTACAATCGTCATTGGAATATCTACTACGGCATTCGCTCTTTCTCTTCCTACCATCATTGTAGGCTATTGCGTTATTATCGGTAATTATAGAAAATAAAAAAAACATTTTTTTTAATAAGAGCATTATACCCACCTATGGATTTTAATTTTTTTTTATTTTACACAATTTTTTTATCCTTTGTTTTGAATTAGGAATCGGACAAGGTATCATCTATCCAGCATCGAGTTTAGCATTGAACACGTATTTTAGAAAAAAACGTAATATAGCAATGGGACTTTGCGTAACATTGACCGGTCTTGGTCCTATTCTAATGCCACTTTTAATAGTGAAGCTTTTAGACGCATACGCTACTACGGGAACTTTAATAATTTTCGCTGGAATCGCTGCGAATTCTTTCGTAGGTGCTTGCTTGTTAAGACCGTTCGTAAATAACGACGGTCTTAACAAAAAAATAAAAACTGAGGTAATTCAATGTTTATATCTTAATACTTTACTATCTGTATTTTATCAATAAAATAGAAGATACTTATCTGTCGGCAGTAAAATTTACATGATAAGTATTAAATAGTATTATCATTTATATAATAATATTTAACAATATTTCAATAGGATTATAATGTGAATAATGAGGCTACACTGGCAAATGAAAATGAAAGTGACGTCGAAAAATATGTTGTCGAGTGCCAATTATTGAACGACCAAGAACAAATTAAAAAACAAGAAAGTCTAGAAAAGATTTTTAAAGAAACAAAGACGAAAACGAAACGTAGTTTTTTTCAAAAGATCTCGACTAACCTGGATCTCATACTTTTACAAGATTTACGTTATATTTTTGTGGTGATAGGTAAAAAAAAAGAAAAGAAAAAATTTATGGGACAATTATTTCATTTGAAATAATAAAAAATAAAAACTCTTTTTCTCATTGAAAATAGGTATGGGCATGTCTTTGGTAGCTGAGACGAACTTCAATGCGTTGATACCTTTCGTCCTCGAAAAAGTATCAGGATTAAAAATAAAGGAGATTGCGACTATAATGTCTATCCAAGCTGCCTTTGATATCGCTGGACGTCTTTGTGTTCCTCTAATCGCACAAAAAGCCCATTGGACTCCAAGAAATCTTTACGTGATATCCTTGATAGGATCTACATTTGGAAGGATGAGTACGTAGAACAACGTAAAATATTTGGAAATGAAATAGCGAAGAAGTCAACCTGAAAAATGCAGTGTTTATCGGGGTGGGTTGATTTCAGTTATTTCAGAAATTGAACGTAACCATCAGATTTTTATTTTGAAAAAATTCTCCTTCATTCCTTTTTTTTAATTTCATTTAATTTTCAAGAATTCTATCTTTTTTAATTAGTCATATTGGAGCATTAGTCACATTATAAAAAATAATACGAAAAATTCGTTTCTTTTCTCTTTTCGAAATAATTCGATATTAATACTATAAATATTAATACTATAAATTTGTTTACAGTTCTTTGTACCTGGGGTGATGATTACGTCGTCGTAATCCTAGTTGCTGTTATCGTAGGAATAGCAAAGGGTACAAAGGCTGTTTTTCAAACTCTGATCATACCAGATTATGTTCCATTGGAAAGGTTACCAGCAGCATCTGGTATTCAAATGGTTTGCAATGGCATTTTGTCTATTATTCTGGGACCAATCATAGGTTAATATCTAATAATAATATTAATTATTATTTATGAATTTTAAAAATATAATAAACATTTATTTATTTATTTGTAATATTTCCAGGCATGGTACATGATTTAACTGGAAGTTACATTGGTTCTTTGCATTTCACATCCGCGATGAGTATGTTTTGCGTATTTTTGTGGCTACTCGGAGGACTTTGGTCTCCTTTTGGTAAACATGTGAAAGTAAAAAATAATGGGAACACGCCGAATGAGAGATGTTTGGCGGAAAATCAGAATGAAAGTCAGGATATTCGATGATATATTCAGTTTTATACTATAAATTAAAAAAAAAATCTATTTCTTCTAAAAACAAAAAATTCATAACATTCGTTACTTCTCGTACATCATCTCTTCAGCGCGAATATGTGAGATATTTCAATAGAAGAGTATCTATATATTTGTATACAAGAAAAGAGTGTTACAAAAAAGAATTCAATATAATATTAAAATGGAAATTTTTAAAAAGTTTGTTTTTCATTGAAAATAGAAGTTTCAAAAATCGTCATTTTAAAACGAAAAAATGTAGATCATTTTTATGAATATATCTTAAACGTTTAATGTATCCAGATTTTTATTAATGATCTATAATATTTTCGGGGTCGATTATCTCTATCTCTAATAAGTAAGCATTCGTAAAAAAATTGGCTTAAGGGCTTGAATAGCTTAGTGGTTTAAAATAGTTATCCAAGTTCAGATAACATTTCTAATCATCAGCAGATTTAACTTTTATTACAAATCACACAGATTGATGCTATAGCAACAATTACGAAATCCTTATTAAGCAGTACAAAAAAAATTAAGAATTTTTGAAAGAATATACATACATTTTTGCAATATTAAAATATAATGCAAGTATGATAACGAAAGGAAAACGTGTAAAACACTATTTATAAACATTAAAATAAGAGTATGATAAGACAAATCTTAATAATTCTTTATTTGTTAGATGGGATGACCAGGAAAAAGTTATTGTCATTGCCAAAATCGAAAATCATTCATAAATTCGTCAAAGTCAATTTCCAATTTTTCTATCCATGTTGACTACATTTGTTATTCAGCTTGACAGATACTGTAAATATATCCTTTAAGTCTTTAAAGGATATATTTACCCTTTTTTAACACTGTATATGGTATTTATGATATCAGATGTTAATGTTTAAAACGACTTGTACGATGTGCAAATATTCCTAAGTATTCCTAATTTCTAAAATGATATTTTTTTTCATTGCAAAAATGAAATAGTACTGATAGAAGAAATTATAAGGATCATCCGATGTGCATTCAGTTATCAAGCTATATTTTATTTATTTACTGTCTATCGTAGCCTCGTTATATAAACGTGCAAAAATGAATCTTCGTATAAAGGATAACAATATCTGACGGAATATATATATATATATATATATAATATTATAAATTTTCTATTTTTACTCGTTTTAATTAGGGTGAAGTGACAAACGGAAATGTGTTTCTCTGTGAACAAAGAAACGACAATTTACGTTTATTATTCACAATATTAAATCTTATTTAATATATTACAAATTTTCTTATAGTTCTCGTGTTACTTTTCTCTTCTACGTTATATTTCATACTGTCCGTTTCTCTTCCAAATCTTAACCGCTCGGTTTGTAGGTCACAAAAGAAATTGTAAATAATAAAGGACAATGGAAGGGCGGGTTATGAGACGCAAATCTATCTGAAGAAAGTATACTTTCTTTACATATATATATAAAATATATAATAATAATAAAATTTATTATATACAGATACTCTTTATAAGGAGATATATGTATATATATTCTATAATTTAAAATAACAATTTTAATCTAATCGCGAACATGTACTCGATATCAGACAAACACACTGTATTTCGATAAGCATTTTAATTTAAGTAAATTTACTGAAAGCAAGTTTTAACATTATATATGTCACAATCCTGAAACATATTCAAAAATTTATTTTAAAATATATTTAAAATATATTTATAATATATTTATTTTTATTTAAAAAAGAAATAATAAGTAGGAAAATATTATTCAATTTAATTAAGATATATAATTGATTAAACTTAGTAATAATAGCATTATAGAATTAGCATTATATCATTAACGTACTAACTGCCACATTCATTTTGTACGTTTTACTTTAAGAATAAATAGAATTTTCATTATTATAAGTATATAATAATTAATTATTATATAATGTAATTAAATAAAACTTTATTGTTATCACTAATATGTTTAATTCACTTATAGTCACGCATAATCGCATTATGTATTTATACAAGATTGCACAAAAGGATAATAAAGTAATGTAAAGTTACGTTGATGAACTTCATTTATGAAAGTATTGAAATAAAGAAGAAATAACTTAAAGAAAACTATTTTTGACAATATTTACTACTTAATATTAAAAATTCGAAAAGAAGTTGCTATGAAGAAGAAACAATTCTAGATGCGTTAGAGTCATTATAAATAATACGTAATAATAATTTTTGATCAAATTTTTCAAGAAATTGCAAAATAATACAAATATTGTTGAATTTAAATGTCAGAATCGTTTTTTGAAGAAATTCATGATTTATGATGCACTACACAAAGAAAAGCAAAAATCTATATTATGATGCTGAAGAAAAGAGTTTTTTAAGAATAGATATAATTAATCCAGGAACATTTTTGATATCTTAAATTAATGTCGATTCGTTTAAACTTATCCTACCGTTCACGTAATTCTTTAAATATAATTTTATCACAAAAAAAAAATTTTTTAAATATTGGGCTCACGTACAAAATAGCCACATTAGAAAATAGCCTTCGTAACAATAATATTTTTCATAACTCTGATGATACCATTGTACGTGTTATTATCGAGATTACCTGCTACAGTGGAATTTAACAATTGGTCAGTGGAATGATTTACCTTATCTTGAGAATTGTTATCAGTTAGATAGAAAACGTGATAAATTATACTATTATGCATCACTATCTAAACATTCACGCATTTAACAACTATTTTTTAAATAATAGATAATTACCTTAGAAAGAGAAAAAAAAAGAAAGGAAATCAAATAAAAGAGGGCGTGGAAGAACATTAATACATGTGGTTGTATTAAGCAAAACTGCTTCTCATTGATATTTCTCGATTATTTTCAAGAATTTAATTCTAATTAATTAGAATACATCAAGTAATTATTAAATGAAAAATAAATCTATTATCCATTTAACAAAAACCAAATTGATTATTTCTTTTTTATTTTATAAAATTGATATGTCGAACTTGTGACTTAAGATTTTAATAAGTAATTTGATTTTAAACATTTATATTAAATAATTTTTTCTATTTTACATCGGAACTAGCTATAATTCCTTATTTCTTATTACGTGATTCTTATATCTGATTACACTACTATACTCCTAAATTAACGCTTTTATATACACATCTCAAATTTTGATACTGTTATAATGATAATAAAAAATAAACATATTGTAATTACTATATGCCATCTTTCACATAAATTATGCTAAAATATTTTAATTAATATTATTTTTGAATATATGAATTTTACTTTCTACATCAATTTATAAAACGAATTATAACGGATTATAACGGATTATGATGCATATATTTATTATGCATCATTATCTCAAGTATACGACACAATTCATAACGAAAGAATGTCACGTGTATCATTTTAAAAAATTACAAACTAAAATGTAACATTGACACTCTAGTATATTAATTGTTTAATTGCACGTGTGTAAATACATGATGCAATAAACTAAGATATGCACATTAAGAAATTTTTCTTCATTTATACTTCAACTTTAAAATGTTGATTCATCATTCAGGAAAACATATTTAATATTCATAATAAATCTACTGATAATATCAATTATAAAATATTATATATCTCAATCGTTCAGCATTATTCCTGAAGGTCATTTATCAATAATCTACTGAGAATGACAGAACATATTTCGTGTCGAGATTAGATTAAAGTCACACTTATCTCATAGGAATGAGTTGGTAATATTGATCGCTTGGCTGCCAAGCGTGTTACTTATAGTTGCAAAACGATGCATGAACTGAAATCCATTCATTATAAATAACTACGTCGTAGCAATAATTGTCAGAAGAAATGAAAGATCTGAAGGAAAAAGAAACAAGTTAGAAAAAACAAAAATAAAACAAACTCGACGAAAAATTTGAAAAATTTTGATCAAAATAACAAAAAGTCATAAAACAGGTGCGCGAAGAACGAGGCTAGTACAGAAGATGGGTCATTTTTTTATTTTCATCTGATAACAAAGAAACAAGATCGAAGAGTAAAAACTTAATAAAAATGATTACTCTTGTACCGCCGGACGGAGGATATGGTTGGATAATCGTCATGGCATATGCATTTAACAACGTAAGTTTTATGAATATGTAAATGATAATTTCCAAATTCAAGAAAGTTAAATTATCAAGAGCTCTTTTTAGCTTGCCATGATACCTATCATGCAAGGTTCAGGTCTAGTATTTAAGGATTTGTTTCCATTGTTAAACATCAATGGTACACAAAGCAGTACTATTATTAGTACCAACTCGGCATTTGGCATGATATTAGGTTTAATCAATGGTCCACTTTTACGATATTTTGGGTACAGAAAAGTGGCCATCGCTGGTTCTCTGTTATATTCTATCGGTATAATACTAACAACGTTCTCAAGAACATTTACTCTTATTATGATCACGTACGGTGTAATAGCATGTAAGTAATTCTTTGTTTTTCTTTGTGCTTCTTCAAAGACGTACTTCTCATAATCTTATTTTGTTTGCGTTTTAAGCTGTTGGAATGAACCTTGCAGGATCGGCCTTTTCTCTCGCACTCAACACCTACTTCACAACGAAAAGAGGACGTGCAACCGGTTGGGCCATCACTATTATGGGTATAGGTTCGATCTTTATGCCACCAATAACAACTTTCTTGCTCCATAAATACGGGTCCCAGGTAATTTAGGTTTTTACTTCGAACAATAGTTAGACGTCTTTATTTCGATTATCCATTAATAACATTTCAGATAACGATATAGAACATCGTAGAAATTTTTATTGCTACAAATTGTTATGAAACTATCAGTTTTGTATTATGTAATTATCAGTTGTAATAGTGTATTGAATTACTTTAGTCTTTAATGTAATATAAACTCTACTTTTAGTTAATATTTATGCAAAATCATGCATCTAAATTTCACCTCATGAGAGTTATCAACGTGGCAACGTGATAATGAGTTTTGTTATTAATAGTAGTGTTTCCGATTCAAATACAAAGTAATAATTCCAAAATAGGGCACGCTATTGATATTTGGTTCCTATTCTCTACACGCGGTAATAGGCGCTTTGATGTTACATCCTATAAAATGGCACATGAAAAAACAATCAGACGTTAAAGATCAGAATAAGCAGAAGATTATCGAGAACATAGAAAAAGAACACTCTGTTGGTAATTATTTATTTGCTTTCATTTTCAATGAAAACAATTGATAAAGAATATTCTAATTACAACGAACATGAATTGATCATTTAAATTTTGCTCTTTTATGATGTTTGAAATATATACTAAACGAAATTTCAGAAAACAAAGATACTTTTCATGACGCACCATTGATGGAAGAACAACAAAAGCATAAAAGTCTAACTATAACAAATATCAATCACGATATCGAAGGCATTAGCATTTATGGTTTTGAAACTCCATTATCGCGACAGCTTTCAGAAACGACGAGACGTTTGTAGACCAAATATTATTTACTTATTTTGTTTAGCTTGATAATTCCAGAATATTACGATTACATTATTTTTTACTTTTAGCCATTTCGCAAGAGATGAGTCTTGATGGTTGGACATGGATTAATAATTACGAATCAAGTAATCGAACACGTTCCAAGTCAGATTATCACTGGTGGAATTCAGGTAAATTTCATTATTTCTTAATCTAAAATCCAACACAACCATCCATAATGCAATTATCTATAATTTCTATTGTTTTATTCTAGCGAAAAGCATAAATAGTATCAATCTCAACAGTAGTCTAAGTATTTTCGATGAAGATCCAGCTTGCCAACCTCTGCGAAAGAATTTAAGCTTCAGTAGTACGAATAAAATATCAAAAGCGAAAAGTTGTCAAAGTATAAGGGAAGATAATCACATTCCACAAAACAATAACGAGATAATGATAAATGATTCAAATATAGAGAATCAAAACGATACTTGTGAAAAGTAAGTCAAATGTGAATGAAAAATTTTTTTAATTTATTTATCTTATCGCAAACTTTTTTAACATTATTACTATAAATTGTAGTTCATAACGTAACAATGATATGCCAACAGGCAAAAAAAGAAAACGAGATTCGTGCGAATTTTACAATGGATAATCGCCTTTTACGATCTCGATCTTCTACGAGATCGTATATATGTCAATATAATGTTGGGCATGTCGATTGCCATTTTCGCGGAAATTAATTTCTCTTTATTGACTCCCTTCATTCTGGCTGACCGTGGTTTATTGACAAATGAAATCGCAATTATAATGAGCACCATTGCCTCGGTTGATCTTGTTCTCCGATGTTGTGCTCCATATCTTGGAGAATGGCTTCATCTAACACCGAGACCAATGTACACTATCAGTTTAATCTTACTTATTATTAGCAGAACAGGTACTAAATGATTTTATTATTCACGTACTACACCTTTCGAAATTTTTTTTTTCATATTTCCTTTTTTTAATGCAGGTTTAATATTTACCCATTCTTTTACACAAGTGATAGTTGTTGCTACAGGTTTAGGAATTGCCAAAGGGATTAGATCTGTTTATATGTCATTGGTCATACCAAGCTATGTGTCGATTAACCGACTACCATATGCTTCTGCGATACAGATGACGGTAAATGGATTCATCATGATAAGTGCTGGACCATGTTTAGGTATAATTTAGAATATCCAGTTGAATCCCTTTATATAAAATTTTCCTCGAAAAAATAGTTTAAATTTTGCTGTTACGATTAAGTAGAAAGCGTAAAACAGTGACGAATTCTTTGTACCGTAGGTATAATTAGAGACGCAATGGGAAGTTACACGCCCTGCATCGTCATAATTAATAGTATGACGGCCTTGACCGTCACTCTATGGCTGACGGAGTTGATCATCTTGCGAAGAACGAAACTGCGATTGAAACAAACACAACAGGATCTCACTGAACAGAATATTTAGGAATATAATAGAATCGTTTTTACTGTACATTCGGTCATAAATTAAGATATATTTTAATTTAATATCGAAATATTATTTTGGCAATTTTCTCAAGTTCTTTTAACATGCTTTTTAACAAAGAAATAAAAGGCGATGTTGGAATGGTCTTAATTAAGGTCGTGTCCTTGTTCTATTCCCTTTTACTAAAGAAATAGATCTAATTACGAGCAAAAAATAAAGAAATGAGATGCTATGAACTAACAATAGATAATTTTTTCCCACGTCTATTCGGAACGAGTGCTCACGTGCAAAGAGAGACGACGAACGTGTGATTTTTCTATTAGAATCAAAAAACATTCAACAAAAAATTCTCCTTGTTTTTTAATATTTAAGATCGTGATATAAATTTGAAATAAAAACGAAATTTTTTACATCCAAATAAGTATTTTTTCACTCCACTTTAATAATTTTCTTTAAACTCTAATAAATTGTAAAGGTCAATTGCAAAGGTAATCAGTCAAATGTGAAAGTTCTTTCTATAGAATTATGGATTATGCTAAAATAATTGTTGATTGTGCAATTAAACTGAATTATAATATATAATTAGTAATGAATCTTTAATAATTTACCATTTAAAATAAATCTTCGTACTGACCTAGCAGGTACGCTTCTAAATTTTCCAATGCGGTAGTAAAATCACGCACAGACGTGCGTTCATGCGTTCCAAATATGTCCGGATACTGTATTTTCTCCTTTCACCATACGATTCTGAAAAGCCGATGTCAAATCAATTTCATGATATGCATTTATGTGCCGCACGCACGGTTGATATATTTAGTTACAATCACCTGAATCACCTTTTGGCTAGCATCCAGATTTTCGAAATCGGCGAAAGTGACTTTCTGAAGTAAAATGCAATCGTTTTGAAAATCGAGTCACATCGCAAATAGAAAACAGTTGGCTTAAGGTGAATAGTGAAGAATCAATCGTCGAATTTTTTATTGAATATTTAAAATTTTTTGCTTCGTTTTTCTTATTCGTTAAAGATTAAATAGAAATAGTCTTAAAAAATATGTACGATTATACAAAAGAAATTAATATAATATAATAAAATAAAAATCCTAAGTGACTTTATTGGATGAAAAAAATTCAATGACCCTGAGAGAAAATCTCTAACTGGCAAACGAATGAAAGAAACGCGATGTAATGTGGTGAATAAATATTAAACATAGAAATAAAATACTTTACTATTATTTTCGCAAGTTCTGGCGTTGGATATTTTATACATATCAAAGATAAATAACTAATGAATATTACCATATGAGCTGATAGAAAATAACAAAACACGATGTGTTTAGTATTCTCATATCATCAATCACTATCAGTCACACATTCGTTTAACACTAGTTTTTAAATTAATTAGTTATCGATGTCCCTTTAATTAAATATCTTGCACATGAGAAATTGTGGTTTCTTCATCTTTCTTGACTTGGCGCCTGACCGATTTCTTCTTCTTTGCATCGACCGGAAAGTCTTGATAATTAAAAATGCTCCTCGACGATCACAAATATTACTTATCTATCTATTATTAATCTATGTACGAAGTTATATCAGCGACAAAACAGAAGTATGAAAAATCTTTATACAATCGAAAGTCTTTTATCTAATCATCGCCTAGCCCGTGAAACCTAAAATAATAGAAAAAGAACAAGCCGATCATTATAATAATAATAATTATTATTATTATTATTATTATTATTATTATTATTATTATTATTATTATTATTATTATTATTATATATTGAATCAAGCATATAATTGTCTTAGGAGAATCAAAAAATCATAGTAAAAGAAAAGATATCTTTCACATATAATACAAAAAGAAAAAGTACCTTAGAATGTCCGGTATAAAGGATAGGCGCCACTATTGACTCATCGTCATTGTTCTCGTCTTCATTTTGGCCTAACAAGGCAAACTCTTCGTGTTCCATTATTCCCCATAGAGGAAGGGTTTCCGGACCCGTGGAAGCCACAGCTAAATTATTTACAGCCTGCGGTAGAACTTGATAAGCTCTCTCTATTTTCTCGAACTCATCCTGCTTACTCTTGATGCTCTTCGAATAGACTACGCTCCCTTTCTTTGAGCTCTTCGTACTCGATTTATTTTCCTCCTCGCGACGCTCGGTTGCAACCGTTGTAGTTGTCTGAGGAGTCACGACATAGACTCGTTCCTTATCGACCGTCGAAATCGATACTGGAAAAGTTTTCCAAGAACTTTCTTGTTTCTTCGTGGTCACGTTCGAGTTATTTTCGTTTACATTCGACGTATTAAATTCCGCTTTGGTTGTTGGATTTTCAACATGTATGGTCTAAAAAAAATAAAAAAAACATTCTCTCAGTTGATCATTTACAATATAACTACTTTAATTCCTCTCATTTATTTTTCATAGTAATAATGATTTGATAATATCACCTGTATCCTAGATTCTTCGAATGAATTAGGTCCTTCATCCTCGATATCGTTAAAACTGAATCCAGCCAATGCAAAAGATTTTACATTTTCTTCATGATCGTTCAAACCGTTCACATGTTCGCCAGATTCCGTTGTCGTGAAATATTCGTTAGGTATTTTTTTCGATGGTTGCAGATAAGGACGAGAAGAACTGGGTAAGATCGTGCTAAAAGTGGTTCCTCGCGAATATTCCTAATTATAAATCCAAACAGATTTCGATTTAAATATTAAAAAAAATTAATTTCAAAAACTAAAACTTTATTATTTTAATATTTTCATTTCCATGGATTTAACACAAGATACATACCTGTATTGTCCAATTGTCAATATTCTTTTGTAATCTATGAACGTCTATCGAATTGTTAACTTTCTTCGTACTAATATTAAAGACATTTTCAGTTGTCGTTGTTACAACTTTCGTCGTATGATCATCCAAAATATTCAAATTGCCGGAAACTGTCACCGTTTCTGGAAGACTTATCACCTTACTCTCGCTTCTAGACTCTTCACTGACATAGTTGTCGCGATTCGATACGTCCACGAAAGATACTGTCCGTTGTTGAGTTTGTTCCACATTATCTTTATCATCATAGGACGTATGAAAAGGTAATGGAGTATATTGCGACGTATACGGAATTATTACCTGTACCTAAAAGAAAATAAAAAATTACATTAAATTTATCAAATTCAATTTTCTATGTTCATAACAAATTATGGTCATTTGCATTGTACCTGTTTATTTCTCTTTCCTCCATACTGTTGTAAACTATGATCTTCTTTATTTGTGTCTTTGTTTTTTCCTAAATTATTTAATAAAGTTTCATCTTGTGTCGTCCTCATTGTCGTCGACAAAACGACTGACCAAGAATCAGTTAATTGTGCTTGTGGTGCTACGAATAAAGTATCAAAATTCTGCAAACCTTCGGTAGTCAAAGTAGTCGGTTTAGTATTTCTCCATGTTTGCTCATTAATTTTGTCAATTCTAAATAAGTCTTTGATCACATTACTTTCTGTCGAATAATTCAAAAAACTATCATTACTACCACCCAATAATCCTAATCGATTAATTTCCTGTTGTACTTGGAAAGAATTCGGCCTCGATTCATAATCCAAGGTTGCCTTAGAATTTTGTTCTCTATCAAGATCAATGAAGGTAGAAGGAGAAGATATCGAGGGCGAATCAGTACGACTTTCGCTCGTCTTTGTTAAATCTGTCAATGGCGATTCTTCAAAATATATTGGATTTCCTACATTGGAAAATCCATCAGTACCTGATGCATGAGAATCTTTAACTATACCGATACTAGATGAGATATCACCATTGTAGTTTTGCTGTCCCAACTCTGTATTTCCAAAAACATAATGATCGTTTCCTATTACAGATGAAGGAACAGTCTGATCGGTTTTTTGAAAATCCAATCTAGAAGAATCAACGAATTGTTGATTATTCCCAAAATTTATATGTTCGAAATTACCGGAAGCATTAGGTTCTGAAAATTGATTTATCTTGGACTCATCGAAATTTTCTTTAACCGACGTTGCATCATTTTCTTTATTAAGATTTGGATAAACCACGGGTCCTTGTTGATTCTCATGAGAAGCACTAGAAAACAAGTCTATTTGAACTCCACCATATCCTTGATTACTGAACTCAGTATGACTTGAACCAGACACTTGATGACTTTCAAAAATGGTTTGTCCTTCTTGAGGAATTCCTAAATTCCTATCACCGGAGTTGTTCGTTTGATCATTTGATATTCCTAAAGATAACGATGGACTTGTTTCAATAATAGTCGATACGGGTACCTCGTGATGTTGTAAATTTCCTTTAGTAGGATAATCAAATACTTCTGCTTTGAACAGCGGAGGCATAGGACCTGGATACAAATGTGGATTCGGTAGAGGTCCGATCGATGGAATTTCTCCGTTTTGTAAAGATGGTGCATAAAAAAAGTCTGGTATTTTGACCTCCTGAGATGCAGCAGCAACGAGTCCGTGATTACTCGGTGGAAGATATTCTCCAGTCACAACTCCAATATGTCCATCTTGATTGCTTGGAGGAAGGTATGCTCCTCCAAGATTCATGGGTAACCAAGGAATTTTGTTGCACGGATTACAATTCTTGTTTTTGGCCTGTGGATTTAGTTTGTTGTAAATATCTGCGGGAGACGGCGGTTGGGGCAATGGTAGTCTGTCAAAAACAGGTGATGGTAGTGCATTGTAAACTTGAGACGTTGCTAATGGCAATCCAGGTGGTTGTCCCGATGATGGTAGTGGTGGCACATGTGATTGAACAAACTTTGGCGGATGGAGCGTTTCAGGAGGTGGAGGTAGAGGCGTTTCCACGGTAGTACCACTTGTAAACGGATTTAACCAACTTATGAACTTTGAGAAATAACCAGGAGATTCAGCAAGATGTGGATTAGTAGTTCGTCCAGTCCTTCCTCCGGGAAATATGCGTGATGGCAGTTGTGGTAGCGGTGGTGGGATCAAAAATTCGCTCAAGGCGTATCTTTGATTTCGTTGTACCAAATTTGGAACCCCTCGATCATTGCCGGCTAATGAAAGTGTACCAACGACACATGTCAACAATACTAAGAACATCGGGGCCTAGAAAGAAAGCGTTCAAATAAAGTTTTAAGCGTCCTTATTCCTACTGTATACCTATAAAATACGTGACACCTGCATGAGAATCTCTTGTATGGTTTTTGCAATTTGAAACGCATCGATCTTCTTATATCTCAAAAGTGGATCTCATTTTGCGATGTAACGCTTACAACATGATTGCGAAAATGGCCTGCATTACTATGCAAGATAAAGTAATACGATTCAATATATATATATACACGATGTATTTCGCATAACACTTGGTACGTTTGAAATTTATGAAAGTTCGTTTATACGTTTACACGTTAAAAAATTATGTATGAGTATATCTCGTAGCAGTCAATGGCACAACGTAGCACATGAGTATAGTCACAATAAGTGGGTCACTCCGTGAGAATCATTTCGAATATTCACGGAACATGTGTGCCATACACGGAACTAAACAATTCTTCCTACTCACAGATACATCTTTTACAAATCGATAATTATAATTTTGAAAAATATAATGAATGCTTTTAAAGAAGAACTCTTTCAAACAATTCTTCGAATATTATTTCATTTTTAGGATCCTTTCATACAACGAGCGTTCATAATTTTTTTTAGAATAAACCCATGACACATCATACAAATGATTTAATACTGTATTAACGTATACCTATGCATTTATCTTAATATGATTAATTATTTTTATACTTTCTACTTTAAGTCAATATATTCTATCTTTATTCATTATCGTCATATACTTTTCTCTTACTTGCATTCATATCCCGTACATAAATAAATAAATTAAATCTGAAAACCAAGGAGTATTTCCCGACATGCCTAATTCTCATCCTTTCGCCTATTCGCACACTATTTCCTCCGCTTCTATTCGTGCAGAAAAGAAACAACGTGCACGAATGATCTCGACACCAAAGGCTATGAGGAAAACGAATCTCTCTGTTATGTATGTTGCATATATATATGTATGTATTTATGTATGTATATATTTGATGTGTAGGTCGAGAACGAGTCGATTCGTGGCCGAGGCTTTGAGACTTTCTCACACGACGCAGATTGAATGGCTCTCTTGGCAAGCTTCATGTACCATTTACGTGTCAAGAGAGCTCACACACGCTCCGTACGAGAGAGAACGAGAGTAGTCGTGCGCACGTGCGCACTTTGACACACGGCCTAATGTCTTTTGAGTTGAAGAAACCGGAAGCGACATAGGAAAGTGAAGAAAATAGATAAATGAAGAATAGATTGGATTCTATATACGATAACTGCGCCCTCATAGGGACATCATTTATATGTTTACACAATGCAAATGCAAATTTGAATAAGAACGGCTTTATTCCCTTTTATGGTTTTTTTTCTTTTTTTACCGCATTAATAGCAATTTTAACTTACAATGGCTTAAAAGAGAATCGCACGTTATAGTATCGCAATTTCAATGTGCTAAGTACAAGATTTCACTGATTCGTTCCGCTTGACCCAACTTGTTCTTTCTTCCTCATCTATGTTCTTTTCTTCGTCGAATATCTGATTTAAATGAACTGTTCGAACATTCAACGAAAACTTCTACGTTCTTGAATGAAATGAAACGAAGACTTTTGTGATTTCTATTCTTAATTACTTTTTTGAACAGAAGTTTCAAAGTAAATAATTAATATAGAATTTAATCGAAAAAAAATAAATCGAAGGAAACACTAATTATATTTTATCGTTTTGTAGATTTTATTCGAAGACAATTCGATTGTACGACATCAACGAATTTAAGAAACGAATTGTCATGAAGACATTAAATGAAAAAATTGTATTTTAATCGAGAATGAAATCGTGATCGAATATCGCGAAACACTTTAAAATCTCACCGGAGAGAAGCTCATGATATTCACAGAAACCAAGAAGTTTTGTATTTGTGTGTGTGTAGACATGCACGCGAGTCGACAATGTAGGTAAGTGGACTGTGGGGATTATGAGAGTCGACCTACGGGGAGAAAAGACGATGTAACGTGCGTGTATGTAATCTGTGTGACGAGTGGCCTTGAGTGTGTGTATATGTGTGACCACGTGTATCTCTCGTCGTTGCGCGCCAAACATGAAAGTCTTGAACGATTCGACCGACATTAATCGAGAGATACCACTGATAATAACTATGATAACGTTAGCATAACCATTTATGTTTTTTATCTTATTAAATGATATATTATTTATTATATCTTTTTGTTCGTTTCGTTTCAAAACTATTTCTAAAATTATTATTTTACAAGTAATCTTTTTGTTAAAGGACGTTAGCCAATGTTCTTGAACGAAATTACTATTTCATCTGAAAGACTTTATCGCTTTTCTCGATAATCTACATCATAAAACGTTAATACTGCGTTTCTAAAAACTCATAAATTAATCCTTGGCGTTGATACTTTAATGAACGTAGTTGAAGAACAATTTTGCATTAATATCCATAAGTTTCAATGAAACTAACGAACCGATCACTTTTCTCGTACTTTATATATTAATAAACTTATTTAATGAAAGTATTCTCTTTGATCTTGAACGTTCTCCTAAATCGAAATATAAAAGTGAACTATCTTCTGAGTACAATAATTACGATGAAGATCCGAAATTTTATCGCGCGAATAACGTGGGAAGCCGTGAGTGAAAATCAGATCTCTATAGAGAAGACAAGAACGGTCTAACGGTTCTTTAACGAAATGACGCGAACTAAAGAAGACAATTACAAGCAAGTACAGATGAGAGGGCAAGGGGAGAGTTAACTATTATCTTTTTCCTCTCTCAATGTCCTATTTCGACGTATGTCGGTGAGTGAAACGGCACATGTCATCTCTTTACTTCGAGAAAAACGAAAATCGCTTTAACTACGATGATCTCCGCCGTGTTTATCGAGTCTAATGACAGGCCGCGAGGCTTGGTGAAACGTATGAAAATATAATCAAGCGCGTGTACTCTTCATGTTCCCTTCTTAAAAACTATAACTTATGTTTCAAAGAAAGATAATGAATATAATTATCAAGAAAAGATATTATTTGTTTCAACAAATTGCCAAAGTATTAAATTCTAATAATTGCAATGAATGAAAATAAAGAGAAAGTACTGTACCAAAATACGATCGAAACAATGATTATATTATAATTCTTTTATTGTGCCTATATTTAAGCTTTATATTCAAGAAATATATGAAACTATAAATGAAAAGAAGGATATCCTAAAGGTAAAGATTTTAACGACGTTATTAAACATGTTCCTATCTTTGGAAATTTTATTTGTCCATCGATAACGGAGTTGGATTAGTTCTGCAAACGAAAAGTGACATATTTCGGTCTTTAACAAAGGTGAATTCCTTTCTAAAAAAAAGAAACAAAAGAAGAAACTTGTTATTTTCTTTATACTTCCGACTAGAAAATATTTTGCTATCAATAAATTTGATTTAAATTGAAATATTAATTTTTCTTATGCTAATACCTATTAAAATACGTATACCTAGATAATACCTATTTTAATTCATAAGAACATTGTGAACATATAATAAAAAGATTTGAGATAATTAAAACAAAACAAAAAACACTCACGCGACGAATGTCCATCTCTCTTTCTCTCTCTCTCTCTCTCTCTCTCTCTCTCCTTCTACCTCTCAGAATCTTCTTCTCCTCAGCATATCACACCTCAATGAAAAACGAAATGACGAAAGAAGGTACTTCTTCTTCGAAGAAATCTTCTTTAACTCGCGATAAAGAAGTAAAAGAAAAAGTGAAAATGAATAAGAATATACGGTACTTTGTATAAAAAGTGAGTCAGTGTCCCATCGTAAGTATTCAACACACTATACTGAGTATCGACGCGAGACGAAATACGAGTGACGCTACAACGAGAGCGGAGAAACGACAGGAAGAGAAGGACTACTACGGATGGAAGAGCACCATGGAGGAGGACGACTGACTGAGGAACACTTTGGAGAGGGAGGCGAATGGGAAAAAGAGAGAAGAAAGGTGTGCACTTGACCAGGGTCAAAGAGAGAGTCCATTGGAGTCTCTTATGTACGAGTGACTTATATACGTTCGCTCTTCTCCCCTCATTCCTTTCATCTTTTCCTCCCTCTTATTCTTCTTTTCTAACCTTCGTATCAGGAATGTTTCATCTCGTCATCGACCACCTACAGATACCATTTTCCATTCTTTTCAGCATAATCGATAGCTTTTCCAATGGTTTTGTACCTGACATCTTTACCTGCTGAACCCTTGCTAAAATATTGAATAAGGATCGAAAAAAAAATTTTACCTGCTCTTCAAGATATGTTTCCAAGTAACGTTTTGTATATCTTAAAAACAAAAAGTTCTCTTCGTAGATCTTAGCAATGTAAAAATATTACAATGCAATGAAAAAATAGAAAACATATTATATTATCCGAGTAGATATAAAAAATAAATCTTAATATTTATTACATTTGTCCGTAGAATATTAAAAAAAAAAAAAATAATAAATTCATACAAAATACATGTACATCTTTGTGATCTCTTAATTAAAATAATTCGACGTAAGAATAATCGTCGAAAGGCTTACATTAAAAATCTCAGTTTAAGGATATTTGACCTGTTCGAAAAAGATTTACTGGCTGATAACTTTCGCTTTTGAGGTAGTGTCCTTTTTAGTACCACGCTCACGTAATCGTAAATTTTCGACAAGCCATAGAATATAAATTTTAACTGTTTAAATCATTGATATCGAACTTTTGTTGAAAAAAAAAAAAGAAATAACTCCAAACAATAACTAAACAAATAGTTACAAGTTACATGAATTAAAAGTCTCTTACGTCTATGCGCGTTTAATGAAAATCTATCGAAAGTACACAAATAATTTTTATTCTTGAGACATCTTTAATTACATCAACAAAGTTCCTCTTCCTCGAACAAAAGCCTTGAAATCTTTGAATTACCGTCATTTGTCTTCGTCGTTGGTGAAACGTACGACGATCCAGAACGTTAAAACAACGCAACTTTACGTATGAGGGGGAAATCGAGGGTGAATCCGCGGAATACAAAATCGCCAGAAAGCGACGAGAAAGTCTAACCGGGTTTAATGCTCTACGCGCGTAACATCGGCACGTTCCAGGCTCCTTCGTAGTTTGTCGATCGAGTCTGCATACACGAGAGTCTTTCCGCGACCACGTTATGTTTATGCACCCGGCTAAATGGGTTACTAGGATCCTTGAAGAGTCTCGATGTCACGAGATACAAGCTAAGAAGATTCAAGGACTTATAATGAGTTTTATATCTTTTCAAATGTTTACAACGAAATTATTATTTTATTTGTAACGTTGTTTATATTTTCTTTCAATAGGTTTCTTTTTTTCTTACTTTTAAAAAATATAGTAAAACTTTCCATATCCGAAAGTTCATTATCAAAATATAGTGATATTCTATAAATATCCGCGAATAGTATATCTCTTAACAACAGATGTCATCTTCTATTACAAATACGTATTTGTATATATATATATATATACTTTATATATAATAAACATAAATTGTTTACATATAATAAAGAAAAACATATAATATAAATGTAAACATTTTTTACATTTATATACACATATGTGTAATCTTTCTTCTATTCGATAAAACGAATTTTGATTATAATGTAGTATGAATTTAACAGCTTGATACAGTGATAAGAGCTTAATTGATAATGATAACTAAGCGGAAATAAATAAAATTTAACATCAGAAAATTTATTGTTATATTATTCGAAAATTGAAGATTCTATTATCTCAATAGTTTTGTCTCGCTATTTTGGTTCGAGTATGGAAAATTTTGCTGCATCTTTAATCATTCGTTATCTTTTACGATTTTTTAAAGAAAGCCAAATATACGAAGGCTAATGAGTAACGTACATTATAATTTTCAAATTAATTGTTCTTAAAAATATTAGTGAATGAATCTTTGTATTTAATTATCTTCGTATTCATTCATTTCTTCGGTAGTATTCCTAAAAAAATATTTCGTTTAGATACGTGTTACTTGATATTTTCAAACATCTCAAAGACACATTATTTATGCGACCTCGCTCATATTTATTTAAATAACATGCATCGTCATAAATATTTCACAGTGTCGGAGAACGAACAAAACTTGCGAAATTATAATAGTAATTGTTCGTCGGTGACACAGGTACGTGATCGAAAGTCGTTTCATCGTAATTTTTAGCTAGAGCACGAATTAAATCTAGTTGTCTAACAACGAGACTTTCTTTTTTATGTTGACGACAAATTTCGCCCAATAACGTCGTTGACGTTATCTCTTCTTCCTCTTAGAATTTGATCTACTTTGTTAGCTATATACCAATGATCAAATAGTACGAGATCGAGCTAAGACAAGATAAGTGATAAAGCAAATAAAATATGCGACGTATAAAACAGTTGAAAGAAATGAAATCAGTATAGTATATTCGATATTAAGCTGCAACAATCATAACGATCAGAAATACAAATGGGCGCGTTTCTCATTATTTTTAAAGCTTTCTTGATAAATCTTTTGATATTTGATTCAGTAAAAGCTCAAAGTTTGTGCACGAAATCTGGATTCTTTCCTTTGGGTGATACCGATTGTCAATACTACTACATGTGTACTAAGGATTTAAAATCTATCATATTCAAGTGTCCCGATGGCACAGTATTCGATATGTATAAAGAGGCATGTGTATTACCAACACAGAGTACTTCTTGCATGATATCGACGACAGTCAATCCAAATAATTGTCCAAGCTCAGGTCGATTCCCTATCAACGATCCAACTTGTCAAAAATATTACTTGTGTTACTGGGGGACAAACGGTTATGTAAAAAAGATATTAAAATGTCCAAACCAAACAATTTTCCATCCTACGAGAAAATTATGTGTGTTGCGCACAGCTTATATTTGCCAATCTACTATAACTACTTCACAGTAAATAAATTTTATTTTAGAAAATCATAATAATAGAAAAAAAAAGAAAATAAATTTTATATTATATAATATATAATATATAATACACAATATATGTGCGTTGATTCTAAAAATATAATTGAATTTAAAAAGTTTAATTATAATAAATTATCACCCGTCAATATCTTGCCATTAGATATTTACTTTTATTATATTATTATCATATAACTTCTAACTATTAATGCTTATAATATTAGAACATACAGATTAAATAAAAATAAATTTGATATGAATTAGAACGAAATTTTGATCAAATTTTATATAAAATAAGTTCAACATAGCGAATATACAAATATCGTCATCCATTTTAATTTCACCAATTCTTCGCTTACATCAACTGAAACATCAACCAAAATAAGTAATATTGGTAACGTATTAAGAATGGGATCAACCAATATGAAATTGTTAAGTAAGCATATAGATGTTTTCAAGATCATTGAAACGAAAGAGACATGATCTTTCCAAATTCGATGTTTTCCTTAGATTTCTCTATTATATTGGACTCCGTGGCTTTCAGCGAATATATAAAATTATGGAATTGACTTTAATTTTTAGTCTTCTTTTTGGATTTTTCGAATCAATAATCGATTCTGTAATTCTTCTAGTTAACAATGAATATTATATTGAATATATTATATTGCATTTTACAGTTTTATGCCATCAGATTCTAATATCGTTTTCGGTTTAATATGATTTTTAAATTAGATTTTCATGTAAATAGAAAAAGAAATATTCATTGTAATTTCTTTGCAATCTGATAATTTGGAAAATATTAATTTAACGATATTTTAATATCAAAACTAACAGTTATGAATTAAATTATATTTTTAATCTTCATACCGTCGTTTAATTTTCTTTTACTCAATAAGAATTATGTGTTTTCCTTCAAGTAAATATTATAAATCTAATTGATAAGAACGCGTTATTTTGTGTAAGTGAATAAACGTTAGCAGAATGTCCGCAATGGTTTAACTAAATAACTGTAACTGAATAAACGAAAGTTATGATATGCGTTATTTTGTATAACTGAATAAACGTTAGCAAAATATCCGCAACGGTTTATACGTAAGTGGAAAGTGCACGGAAGAAAGTTATGATACGCAATATGAAACCTTGAGCCGGACAGACTCTTACCCAATCTACTGGTGAAAGGATACATTTTTCATCCACATCTTTCTTTGCCAGCCTTTAGTTTAAAACGTGTCGCTACGAGAAATGTCATGAACGTGAAATATATATTTTCTTTGTGAATAATTTTTATGTTAATTACTCGACACAAGAAAAAAATTGTGAAGTTTAAAGTGTAAAATCATTGAAAATGTGGTTCTTGGTTATTTGTTTATTAATCACATTGTTCTTCAAAATAATGATTGATCAAAAGAAATCAAGAAATTTTCCCCCAGGTAATTCTACAAAATATATATGTATATATAAAATAAATGTGTTATCGAAGAAATGGGTTATAAAATAAAGGTAATTAAAATAATTAAACCTCTCAGGTCCACGAGGATTACCAATAATCGGAAATATATTGGACATTAAGCGTTTAGTGAAAAAAACTAAATTCCAAGCTCATACCTGGTGTTATTTGGCAAAAATTTATGGACCAGTGGTGCATTTACGACTTGGATTCGGTTATACATTTATAATTATTTCTGGACGTGAGGCTATCATCGAGATGCTCAGTCGAGCGGAATTTGATGGCAGACCAGATAGCTTAGAAATTCGATTGAGAACCGGAGGTGAACGCAGAGGATTAATTTTTACCGATGGAAAAATTTGGTCAGAACATAGAAGGTAATACTTATTTTAAAACAATATTTCATTAACCTATAAATTTCTGTAATTAATATAGATTTACAATAAAAACATTGAAACGTCTTGGTTTCGATAAAGCAAACATGGAAGATATGATACTGGAGGATATTGTTACCTTGTTAAAAATAATCGAAGAATTAGCAGAAAAAGGACCAATAACAAATATATACGATCTCGTTTCGGTAACAGTTATAGCCAGTTTTTGGTTTCTTGTCACAGGATCGAAGTAAGAATTTAATTTTAAACAAATACTTACATTTTATTAGACATTCCTCATTGTACATTTTTTAGATTTCAATTGGATCATGAGGATCCGAAATTGATGGAGGCTATCGCGATATTAAACGAAAATTCAAGAAGCTCCAGAATAACTGGTAGTATAATAAGTCAACTGCCTTTTCTCAGATATATTTTTCCACGTTTAACAGGATATACACAGTTGCAAGAACGCCAAAATCGACTATGGCTATATTTCAAAGTAATACAATAAAAGATCCTGTAATATCTATAATTTTATAAATAAATTCTAGAATAGATGCATGTACAAAAAATTTTTTTATCATAGAAAATAATAACGGAACACCAAGAGACTGAGATGCAGAATGAACCAACGAATTTAATCGACATTTATCTAAAAGAGATGCAAATACAATGCTCCTCCAATTTATCTTCATCGTCGAACTTCAACGGTAAAACTGTTTTTTTTGTTATTGAAACATGATATTAACCTAAATGTATGTCCTATTAATTCCTTAACATTTCTAATCTGATTATCATATACAATTATCCTGTATTGTAAAATCGATATTAATTGTTTGTAGATGAAAATTTAATCGCACTCATTAGAGATCTTTTTGTTGCCTCAATCGAGACAACCACCAGTACCACTGGTTTCGTGATCGCATTTCTTTCCGTAAATCAATATGTACAAAAGAAGATACATGACGAATTGGATGAAGTTTTTGGCAAAGATATTTCACCTCGTCTCGCATATAGAAATCGGTATTTTATTATTCTTTATTATTTATATCGGTATTTTATAATCCTCATACATTAGTACAAATAAAAGTTAGAACAATCTTATTCGAAGAAGGAGAAATAGAATGGTATATAATTGTTACATCAATGTATTCGATGAATAATAATCGAGAGAACTAAGTGATCTAGAACATAATAGAAATCTAGGCGATACATCCATAATTATGAGTTATTGTTTTCATTAATATCTCTCAGACTTCCATACCTACAAGCAACTCTGGCGGAAGTAGGAAGAATGGGGAATGTAGGACCGACTTCGGTGCCTCATCGAGCTATGAACGATACAACTTTGTTAGGATATGATATAAAAAAAAATTCCATTTTGTTAGCAAATTTAATGAGCGTTCACATGGATGAGAATCACTGGGGTGATCCCAAAACGTTTCGTCCTGAAAGATTTATCAACGAGAAGGGAGAATATTGCGAAAATCCTTGGCTTATGTCATTTGGATTAGGTATTTTGTAATATGAATGTTATTTTAAATTTATCCCTTATTATATTTTCACGCTATATTCTATTTCTTTTTTGCAGGTCACAGAAGATGTCCAGGCGAGGTTCTAGCGAAAAATTTTCTCTTTTTGATAAATGCTTGCATGCTGCAAAGATTCCATTTCTCCATAGCACCAGAATATCCAGAACCAGATTTATCAGGTATCGATGGTTTTACTATCTCACCACCACCAATAAATCTTCTCATTAAGAAACGAATATAATGATCATAAAAGACCAATGAAAAAAAATGACTATAAGAAAATATAAGTGTAATATGCTATGTAAGACAACTTGAATGGCAAACGAAAAAAATGATTTTAAATAAAAAGACTGATTCATAAGAGAGCATAGATATTTATAGTTCGTTAAATCTTCGCTGGAAATCATTATTTACGTCGACTTATGAATTCGTTACATTTTCTCATTTCTGTAAACGATATACACGCAATCGAAAAAGGAGTTAGTTAAAGAAAAATCGAACAGTGGAAATTACCTTTATTACTTCTTTAAATACAAGAATTCTTTCAGATAATTTTGACAGTCTATTTACATTCGACAGACAAGTAGCAAGTTCTTGTATTTACAGAAAACCTTCGCCGTTTCATAAAAATACGACGAACTTTCTCTTTTCCTCCATTACAACAAACGATACTTGTTTCTACGAATATTTAGATTCAACGCGATGAAGATAAATTTAGATCTTTACTCCTACAACTTAACTTTCATTCTGCAAATTTTATTTAATGTTCGCATTGTCTTGCAATTTGATAAGTTCATAACAGCTGAAAAATGAATTAAATCATTGGAAGACGATATCGTCTTTCAGTCGACGAAGTAATTATATCGTATCAACGCGATACTTCGTTTGCAGCATGTAAATCGAAGATTCCTTAATTGTTAATATCGAAATAGCAAAATATCAATATTTATCGAACGAATTCAAACGTTCAGCGCGATAAAAGCGCGTAGAAAAAGTGGATAAAACTACAAATTGTAAATGACCTTCTAAATTACATTGGAAAGATAAGGTACTGAAATAAATTAGCTGCACCTTCATTTACGATTAATATCGTTTAGAAGAGCAAACAATTCTATAGCTTTCCTTAAATGAATTATAACATAACTTCGCTGCGTAATAATAATACGTCTAGGACGTATACAGGAAATACATAAAAGATCTACATGCATTTAACCTATCTAGATTTTCCTGTGGTCCACATAAACATCTTTTTCTTTATCTACAGATAATAATATCAATAATGTATACTCACAATATATAACAACGAATATCAACATTTTTAGGGACATCGCTATGCTTCCTATCCCTTTTGCAAGTGTTTCAATTGCACAAATGTCCGTAACATTTTCAATGTACCCATTTCTAATTGTAAAAAGTAATATAGATTCAAAGAAATATAGATTCAAAAAATCCTTCTTATATACATTTGTCATGTAGGGAAACTATCAATAACATCTAACTTTTGCCTCTTTTTTTTTTAAGATCATTCACAGCCCCGTGATCAGTTGCATTGTCGCCTTGTTATATCTTTCCCAATTGGCAAAAAGTGCAATCTAATATACTAAATAGCGATAGAAAGAGAGAGAAACAGAAGGATATACAATATGCGGGATACGTTTCGTCTAAAACGTAAATCGTATCTTCCCGTGTCAAATGGAGACAATTATCGATCATCTTTCCGATCGACGCTATTATCCTATATTAATCCTTTGATAACTCTCTCCAGTCGTTTCTTCTTCGTCGATCAAAAAAACATAATAAGATTCTAGGTCCGTATTACGGCCGTTATTCCAGACTAGATGAAATCCACCAGAAAAAAGCTTCAAGATGAAAGCACTAAACCCAGACGAGCGAACACCATTTCCTTTCGTAATCTTGTAATCTCCCAATATACATCGTGTACTTTAACAGAAACAAAAAATTTATTACAGCCTATCGTACCTGAGCCTAAGAATAATTACAATTCTCATAAAACTATCAGGATACAATAAAATATGATCATAAATTTATCATGTAACTTACCCGAACTTTTAACAAGACCTCGTTCTACGTAACGTAGATAATTGAGAAAATCACAGACTGCTATGATCTAAACATTAAAAGAAACATCGTCGATTATATAATATTTTACGATATATAAAATCTAACTATTTTTCATAAAATAGATGACACTCACTCGGTTGCGACAAATTTGAGAGATACAGTACCATTGATTCTCCTGATCACCCAGTCTCATACGATAGTGACATTGTCGTGGTGCTTCGAGAAGAGCACACTTTCTAAAAAAACAATGACAAATAAAATAAAATAATTTCCAAAAGAATCAGAAAACTATAGATCGATGAAATAAAAAAAATTTACTTAGGAAAGGCAAGTTTGGTTTTATCACTGACAGCCTCGATAAAAATGATTCCATCGAGAACAGCCTGTCGGACCCTCGAACCGAGTTCTTTATTAGGAAAGTCCAAACATAGGTCGATATCTTCTTTGAACACTCTGGCAACAAATGGATCGCTCTTATCGACACACGGATTTGCTTTCCACCTGAGAAATTCTGTATGAACTCTAGGATCTACCTCCAATCCTAGATCCTTACACTCTTTGTCTCTATCTTTTTCACGATCTTTCTTCCAATCCCTAGCCAAGGCTTCCCTATCACTTGGTAAGGATGGCCTCTGTTCCTTCACAGGAGATTCCGGTGGTGAGTTCTCTCGGCCATATTTAAGATTGAAGTGCGAAGGCGACCTTGTATAAAAAGTTCAATAAATTTTAATATAATTCGCTTCTCCATAATTTATTTATTACGCTATCGATATGATAATCATAAAAGAATTATACCTTCGATGTTTCTTAGCAAAAAGACCTTGCTGACACTCATCACCCGAATTCAAACGACATCTCGTGTCAATCTGAGGATGCAAATGTGGATTTGGCCTGGCTGGAGTCGAAGTCAAGACCAAAGTCTTTAAGGCCGTCACTTCAGCCGCTAGGACCTCGGCTTTCATTCGACTCTCCTCCAGAAGACGTTCTGCCGTCGCTTGCCGCACGTTCGCTTCACGCACCATATTGTGCGCTTCCTAAAAATGAATTATCCTTCGAGCTCGATTTCATATCCTTTTCTCTCTCTCTCTCCCCCTTTTTCTCTTTTAATCTCCATATCTCGATTCTCGATACGACGTACTTGAAATAGACTGGCGGTGAGTTCTTCCAGCTCGGCCTCAACGTCCTGTCGAATCCTCGAGAGCCTTGCCACCTCTTCATCCTTCAATTTCAATTCCTCGTGAGCTCTCTTCAACTCCTCCTGCAGCTTCGCCACAGCGTGTTCTTTTACTTCTGCTACGGCTCTGCCCCATTGTGCAGTTGTTGGAGAGGGAGGATCATTTGAATCCTTTGTTAAAGAAGTTTCTTTCTTCATTCGAGAGTCAGCCTGCATTAACAAAATATTTCCATTATTAATTTTAAAAAGAATAATTTCAAAAAGTATTTCTTAATTATTTTCCTTTTGTAAATTTTTTACATAGAAATGAAAACAATTGTTTTCATTTCTATGTAAAATTTTATTATTTTAATACTTTCACCATTCAGTTTATTAAATTTACCTGCGAGTCCTTCGTAGATATTTCTAATGATACACAAATATCTTCCTGCTTATTTACTGTGTCTTCCATAACATCGTCTATCTTCTCTTCACCCAACCTAATATCCAAATTAGTCATAGTCTGAGTTGCAGGTACCTGAATTTCAGACTTGTACGCATGCGTGTTTAAAACAGCCTCGCTAGGCTTCTTCTCGTTCATCATCGTCGGACTTCGATGCCTCGTTAAAACACTATGTATCTTGTCGTTGTATGCGAAGAGCGAGTTCGATTTCGCTAAACTGGAACTAAATAAAAATGCGAATCCAATTAAGACGATCGATCATAAATGAATAACACATCTATATTTTTCTCGTTTGGAAAATAAAAATTAAAATAAAATACAAGGTGATAATTATAAAAGAAAACATGAAAATGTTATTAACATTCGCCTACCTGTTGTTGAGAAACTTGTCGTCTTCATCAAAAAGACTTGTAGGTTCCTCCTCCTCATCTTCCCGCTTGGTCGCATATCCAAAGAGATCGGTCGCAGCTCTTGCAAGATCGGACTTGAGAATTGGATGAGGTGCGTGTAAGGTCGAACCGATCGTGCAATCGGCTTCATCTGGATAGAGTTCATCTTCGTCGGTAGTATACTCCTCGTCACCAGTAGTACCAGTACTTCCGGCTCTTCGGTGTTTCGTTGTCAATGGTCGATAGGCATACTCGTTCGAGGAGGCGGACACCGACTCATTGGATTCCATCGATTCCGGCTGCTGTTGCTCTTGTACCGCCTTCATGGCGCCTGGATATTACTTTATCTCTTTTCGATCTGCAACTTCACTAAAATAGCACAACCATTATTTATCTTTGTGATAAACTTAGAGCTTCTTATTTCAATCATTATTAAGCTTTATCGACGATAACATAATACGATAAGTGCTTGACGAATTTGATATCAATTTAATTATTCGCATCGATGATCGAATTTCCTTCTGAAATAAGAGAGAATCTATTTACTTATCGAAGGATGGATTATTACTTGGAGAAGAAGTAATATCCCAAATTGATGTTTTTAACGACGATGACTCGATACGTCGAAGAAATAATTCATCATTCGTGACAGGACGTTGAGGGCGTAACGCATCGCGTGACACGGATCCACGAAATCAACAGAGACTGGACGTATCCGGCTCGACTATTGCATACCAGCGTGCTATGCACAATGATGCACCGTACTATCATCGACCTAAATATTTTGAAACTTTCTCGAACCATCTCTGTCAATATGTAATATAATTTGCCATTTTAAATGTAGATCTACGTATTTAATGGAAAATGATCTTGCATGATCATGACAATATTCTATATTTAATTTCGATAAATTTTTAAAATTCGTAACGAGCTAAAATTAAAAAATATATAATATAAAATATGCTGAATAGATATTCGAATGTAGGAATGTACTACTTCAACCAATGTTTTCAATGAAAACCTTCGCATTTTGCCCTAATCAGCGTAAACGAATACCATGACCGAGATATTTCTTGATCGTTCGCGCGAATTGAGTCGAGCTGAATTAAGAGACTCGAAGTGGAAACCTCGATCTTTCGTTCCCTTTGGCGAGATCTCTTGAGCCTCTTCTTCGCGATCTACCAACAGACAATGTAGCCAAAGCAAGTGATGTCGCTTGCGTCATGTCAGTCGCTCAGTCGCATTGCATAAACGGTACTTGGGAATCGGCCGGTCATCGCATTCCTTTTCCCCACACTCTACTCCAAATTAAGTCAATTAAGAAACCAGGCGTAGTTAATTTTCTTTCGTCTCTCTCTTTCTCTCTCTCCATCGTCTTCATCGTTCCATAATTGCCAGTAAGTTTTTACGTTCTATGAATTAAAAAAAAACAATATTTTCATTCGTAAAATTAGTACTAGTTCTATTTGATCACAAAAATTAATTTCATATATTATTTATAAATGAACATAAGAACGTCATAAAATAACAAGAGGAAGCTCAAAATAAGGACACAGCTTAATCGAGTTTTCCACCGTTGGTTTTAATTCGCAACAATGAATACCACGCATTTAGATTGTTACGCTTGATGCTCAAGGCGGATCTGATAAATACGTTCTATTTCTTCCATTTCTTGGCGTTGATTTAACGAGTTGTGCTAATCGATCCTTGCTCGTTGTTGGCACTGTCTCGTTGGTGAAAGGTTTACCTTCTTAAATAGCTTATCGATGATACCGACAGAAATTTCGTTTCTAGTTCGTAACTGCAATAACGTAGGCATTACTATGTCCAGAACTGTCGCGACAATCGTGCTATTATCGATTATCGCGTTTCTGTTTTCACTTTATGGATTTTAATCAAGCTAATTGGATCTCAGCAGAAAAGCAAGTAACAGCCACTTTCTTGATGTGAGCTTTGATCTTTATTTTTTCTCACGATTAAATCACATTCAGAGTTCAGAAAGAAATTTATATAAATCAATCGTAAGAATCTCATTAATTTTTAATCATATATCCTTCCAATTAACTCGATACAGTCTCTTCTTTCTCTTTATAACATTACTAACGAAAGAATTTTCACTTCTGTAGAATTAATGATAATCTAAAAACGTTTCCGGTTATTGAATTCTTTGTTTCTAGCGAAACAATCAAGTATCAAAGTACGATGTTTCCATTAACATTAAGAAAGAATCAATGTTTTTCCGCCCACGTGTCGTTTCAAATAAAAGAACTATAATACAAAGTTCACCGATCGTTACGAAATGAAAAAATTAACTTGATATTATTTTCTACGAAGACTCGTTTGTTTGTTCACAAGTAAAATGTCATGTACGAAAGACGAAGATTAAGTTATCGTTGAGTGAGCGCGAAGATTGAATTAAAACGAAGAAAATTTCATTTGAACAAACGGTGAGCTCTTAGTTGCTGAGATTCATTCATTTGAAATTCCTTTACGCTCGGTGAAGCAGCCAACGCAAAGATGCATTCGAATGCATCATTCCCCATAGGAATTCAATTATTTTAATCGAAACAGTTACATCAAACTATGTTGATAGATATTTTTGAAACGGTACATTTTATCCTTCTTATAGTTCATTATTTCTAACGGTACACGATACTAAAAAATTAACTATTGATTTTAACATATATATTTACATATTAAAGCGATCACGTAAAATGAACGATTTCTATATCTAAACTCGTCCACCTAAAATACTCGTTGCTTGAGAAAAAAAAAGAGAAAGAGAAAACATTTCAATTTATCCTGATGTTATCGTGATAACTCAAACGGAAACGACCGTCGGTATTGTAGTATGTACGGGTTGATTATCTCACGTTTACCACGAATTTTTCAATCAAGAGAATCTTTCTACGTTGAAAATTCACTTGCACGACGAGCGGAAAGGAAGACGAGCGGGAAGCGTGGAAAAGTGCAGAGGTGTTTCGAATTGTAAGAGTCTGTATATGTATATCCTTGGCTTCGTCAAATGGGACGTTCACGCGAACATTGCGTCACGGTTCACATCGCGATCGCACGCTGGAAAGCGGCGAATGGTACGGCCGGGTACACCGTATTTGTAATGACGCTGTGGCATACCACTGACGCTCCATTCACGCCCATACACTAGCAGATGATAAAGCCCAGTTTCTCCTGCTCTCTCTGACAAAGGAATCCCGCCAAACGCTAATTTGCTTTCGAGCATCCCGTCTCGAGCACTACTCGACTCTCGCCAGCGTGATATGCTGATGCCGAACCCTCGACTCTTGCTCCACTTCATAACGCTGACTTTAAATCGGTTTCTATGAATTTAAAGTTTTTCAAGAAAATTATATACTGGATTTAGATCTTTTTTTCGTTTGTGATATTTAGATTTTCTGGTAAATAATATATCTGGTAAATAATCAATCTATTCTTATCAGAAATAATCTTTCATTGTTAGGCACGATACAGTTTTGAAAGTACGAGACGTTTGATTTAATGATTCGAAAAAAATAATTCGAAAAACGATTTACAATTAAACTCTCTAAATCTAAAGATTATAGCAACAACAACGTGACTATATTTGCAAACAAATGAAGAATTCTTGTGGGCTTTGATCAACATAATATAGTACTTAAAAGTCTTGCTAAAATGTATTCATAATCGAACCATTATAGTATGCGAGAAGTGAAATATCTCTTTAAATATTTTTCAAATAGATAAACTTACAGCCTACACAAAACGAGAATTCGAACGAGCCACTCCAAAAATATCTTTCTTATTTCTCCTTTCTCTTCCTCGACGAATATATATGCATATGTATGTCCCCACCTCTATCGACCTTCGATGCTTTCTTCTGAGAATTTCTATTCCCGGTAACTTCGTCATATTCTTAACTCGAATTCTATATACACAAATTGGTATAACTTTGTTAACTTCGTTCTTCGATATACGTAGATGATCTTTCACAGAATTTTCTCATCTACGTTGTTCGAAACATCATGTCATTATCTACGCTTTCATCGTAGCGCAAATTATCATCGTAGCCGTACTCAACGCATTATAACTCCTATTTTTCTCTGTGGAACAATAAAAGTTCACTAGTATGTGCCATGTTTAGATATTGCTTTTACCATGCATATAAATTGAACCTGACTTGCATATATATAATACAAGAACGTCGTTTCGTCTGTTTTTATTTGGATAAAAATTATTCGATTTATCCTTGACGCTAGGAAGTTATCTGTTCGATCAACATTTTACATTTGACGTCATGGATATTAAGCAATTTAACATTTGACGTCATGGATATTAAAATTTGGAACACCAGTATTAAATGTTTCAATAAAAAATGTATTGATCTTTTAATATATACATGCTTTTAAACATAAAGCAACATGAATTTATTTAAATCACATTTCATAGCCAGTTTTCACTATTAGCCAGGCTTTGTTATAACAAAGTACGAACTCGTTTCATAGATCGTTCTCATTCCGCGTTACTTTCTACGAATAATTGGATCACTCGTCTATGTATGTGTAGAAATAAATTAACTTCACTGTCTTTAACAAGATCTTGGCTAGTATCGATGGAAGCTCATATGAATAGAGAGTTCCCAGAATATACGGCCCTGGCCTTGCACTCTCTCACGGTTAGTATACGTTGGTTTATATCTCCTATACTCAGAAACCGTTTAAATTATCTATACTGACGATATCAGAAAAAATTAAACGAAGTTTTGCATAAATAGGGATAAGTGTCTATTGCGCATTTAAAATGCATTCATTACTAAATTAATCAATAATATATTACGCATATATTTCTTGAAGGTATAAAAAAAGATATATATATATATATATCAAAGAAATAAAAGATCCTTTATAAAGAAAAAAATATATTTTTTAAAAATATTCTGCGAATTGAAATAAAAGTAGACAAAGCAATTGCGAATAATAAAGCCTGCTCGTCCGACTTTAACAAATACGTCGTGAATCCTTTTTGTGTCAAGAGAAATTTGACCGTAGCCCGCCGAGCAATTATAATTAGAAGATTACCGCAACTCTATTCATTAGCAGGTACTTTTCGACTGAAAGCAAGGACTTCCACTTCGCTGTACCTCCTCCTACTCTTCGAGATAACGTTCCAGAAGAGCTAACGAGCACAGTTTCGAGCTCGTGCACTCGCTCAATCCGACAAGTGAGCATACACAGTATGAAGTATACCTGTACGAGCTACAGGCATCAAAGGAAGAGAAAGTAAGTACACGAATATTCCGCGCTCTTTTCTCTATTGTTTCTCTCCATTCGAACTTATCTCACAATTCATCGCTCGCAGCATACGTAATCCTTGAATCATTCAATGAGATTTCAAGAGATGAAACACACTGATAACGAACGTCCCCAAATGATATCGAGAAAGTTTTAGAACTCTTATTGTCAATTAGATAGCATGCTTTCTCTCTCTCTCTTTCTTTTTTTGTTTTTTTTTTTTTTTTTTTTATCCATGAGAACAATTTCACAATGCCATCACTGTTTACCAATAGAATTTTTGTTTTCAAACGATACCTGTCAATCCTCGACTTGAATGATAAGAAAAGAATGAAACATTTTTCGGTGAAAGGACCAATCAATAGCAACCACTCGATAACTGATACGATTCGTATTTTGATATAAACTCACGGTATGATAGATAATCCGCCTACGAGGACGGCTCGCTGCGAACTGACCATACGTTCTCTTTCCATTTGGCCCATTGTCAGCTAGCGATCTTTACTACCCCTTCCACGATGCATTCTCATAGATTCTCTTCATCCACCTGCTTCTCCGCAAGTACGACAGGGCTGCAGAATGTTAGTACTCTAATAGTCTTTTATATTATCTCTAATTCTGACTATAAATGATATATAATTATGGACTCGAAAGGATTTATCTTACTTATTATTATACGTTATTTACATTGCAATAAAATATTATTCGTAATTAAATATGTAACATAAATTATCTATTGATAATATGGAATTTTTATAAGCGATAATAATCTTTTTATCGACGATATATGTATTTAGGTGTTTGACAGGAAAGCATGTATGTTCAAGAAATCAAATAAAAATTTAATAAAATGACAATACAAATTTCAATTTTTCAAAATAAAAATGATCATCGAATATTTCTTAAATTATATATTCAATTTTTTTTTATAAATAACAGTATTTTATTTTTCGAAATGTAAACATAATTGCAATTGAGAAAATAAGCTTCGATTCTCCCCCAAACACTTCAAAGCTATAAATTTGTACGATAATCTCCGAATCCATTAATATGTCGGCTTATGGATCTCATCGTTCTTATCTAAGCTCTCGACCTAATACAACTGATTCGTGCCAGACAGTATCGACAGGTTAAACCGAAAATTAATGAACGGTAAATGTTACGCAAATATTAATTCGATACTCTCGTTCGAACTCGTTTTTTCGACTCGTTGAAAAACAACGAGGACACTTTTCATCGTCTCTTTTATACCATACTATATTCTATGGGAACAATTGGCCTCTATCGAACGTGTTCAACACTTGTTCGTACGATTACTATAGAACCGGTAATAGAGCCAAACGGGGTGACACATTAATCGTGTCGTCCGTAATTCAACTTAATAAGTCTCAATGAGATAAACGTGACCCTTGTTATAATTTTATGACCGGCCTGTTATTACCAGTCTAATAACGTCATTCGCCATTTCTCTATCGTGAATCGTATTCGTCTTGCTGAGAGAAAACTACGAAAAAAATAATATTTTTCTTATTTACGTCATAATATTTACAATTACGACAAATGAATGCAATATATTGTTTATAATTATATGTAATATATATATATAATATTTATATATACATATATATAAATTTACATATATAATATATCCTAAGAGGGAACTGTGAGAAAGATAAAGACCCATTAAAGGGGTCCTTCAAACATTCCTAATGCGAATTTTTCAGCTCGCTTGCGTCCCTGAGATACACGGCGAACGTGAGAAAGGTTTCTCCGTACATCCTGCTTACACTTTGTGAACACATGAAATTCCTATATCTGCAGCCCTGCAATTCCACGGAGGTTCTCTCTTATGGTGTATGCACTCGCACACCATCGAACTTTACCTATCGTCTACCGCAGGTATCAAATAGATTGTTGTAAGTAGCGTAGTAGTAATACGCACACTCTCTCACAAATTACATATGAAAAAGCTTGCACGCATTCGTGTGAATCTGTGGTTTTCTACTGGGTGTACGACTAAAAAGTGATGGGTGAAGTCAAGATCCTTTAGGGGAATAATATCAATCGAGAATGTAATACTAACTTATACGACATTAAGAACATATATATGTTCTTAAACGTTTCGTCCTTCTACATTATTCACCATTTTCCTCTCATCAATTTCCATCAGACTACACGACTGACAAGGAAACCGGATCTGATACATTGTTACTCGACTCGACACGCCTTGTTCTGTTTTAATATATGATCATAAGAAATCGCGAGTAGATAATATACAGTACTCGTAGATAAATAGATATATTATACATAACGATATCATTTAATTTACCAAATATAATCTTTTCTCTATCATAAATAATCGATACTTTTATCTTTTAATATCTGTTATTTTTTTCATGCTGAACGAAAAGTAAGATCTTGTAATATATTAGCATATAACCGAATATCGAACTTTGAAACATTATGTAGGTTAATTAAAAATCATCCGATAACGCAAAACTTATATCCAAGAAAATTTCGTAGAAATTTACCGTTATAAATATAATACCACATATAAAACTCTTTAATAATAGCATCTTAACTTACTTGTATCAATGATAAAGAATTTTTTTATTATTAAAAAACTTTTTCTTTTTATTTTCATATAATGAAAGTAATATACGTTTTTATTTGGTAGAAACTGAATCGAATGTTCGAAACCGAATCGAATATTCAAAGATGCTTCGAATACCACATCTTCCAGCTTTCCCTATCAATCGAGTCTCTGGCATTAAGGCGATTCATCGTGAAGTTGTTCACATGCACGAAGTCCCATGAAGCGTTTTCGTGATGGAGAAGCATCGTTGGCTTCCCTCTTGCAACCGCTATCGTATGATCCTACCAATGATCCAGATCGATTCAATCCGCTCAAGAACGTTAACTTAATCGAAGCTTATCTCTACGACTCTAGTAATACTATTCTCATTCGAATCACCCAAGGAAATGAGACCTCGAACAATTTTTGTCTCTTCATATTTCGATATTGTTATTTATTTATAGGAAAGGGAAACGATACTCCATATAGAAAGTCTTTAACAAAATAAGTATCTTTACTAATCATGTGTCCAGAATAACAATCAAGATAAAAGTTCATCATGCTCGTCGATATAAATGTGAAAAGTGTAACTTTCAAATCTTAAATAAAGCATGAAATGTGTATAAATCATATCATAGAAATTGTTACTTGTTAATATGCTCATGATTTTGTAATAATGTTTTCTTTTCTTCTAAACGAATACGAACAAACTACTTTAGTCAGATGATTTTAATATTTGAAAGATAGGCATACAAAAGACTATATATAAAAAAAAAAACAATATATTATTCACTATTACATAATACAACCGCAAATACAGCCATTATCAATCGCTAGTCTAATTTCTTGATGACATAATGCTGATAGCTTTAAACATTAAAAATATTTGAAGTAGAATGAAGTAGGAAGCGATTTTTACGTAATTATATAAAGAAAACTATCCTGGAAACATTTCAAATGGGAGACTATTTGGGACACAAAAGATATTCCTTGTTAAAGTTAAAGAACTTTGAAAATTACTTGTGTTTCATTAAATATTATGTACAGTAATCTTATTTAGAAACTGTTGTTTCTTGATGAGGAAGAATTCTTTCTATTGTAGAAAATGAAAACGATAAGATAATAATCAAGAAGGTCATCTGAATATTATGAAAAAAGAAACATATTTTTCAATGATGTCAAAAGAAATATTTAAAAAGTTCAACTTTATATGTTACAACTATAATTTGTATTTAATCTTATTAATTTTTCAATTTTTAAGATCCATGGACGTTTAAGAAATTTATTTTTCACCAAAAATGTTATAAAAATTCTTGATCCATTCTGACAAAAGTATCGGGTCAAAAAACTATTGAAGTTAGCAAGCCTTATAGGACTCGAATTGCATCTACCGACCGACACATACACATGCACACTATTATAATCACACTCTTTATTTTAGTAACAAAACAACATCCGGCATGCTTTTAAGAATAAAATGTCGTCGCTCAACACACGACTTCAACGGTATCGCCTCATTCGCCGAACATCCGGCGTTATCAATATTCTTTTGTTTATAATGATTAAATTTTGGTTAGTGCATTAGATTATCACCATTTGATATTACCATTGACAATTTCCGCTTCTACATATGTGTACATAAAAATGTATTTTAAATATAAAAAATAAAAACGAAATGCGATAACAATGAAAAATTTTGTGAAAATCTTATATAAATAGCTGCGTTAAACAAACAATGCTCTAAATTCTTTTTAAAACGTCTCACACTAAAATGCTTAAATACTTGTCGCTTAAATATATCTAACTATCATTTACGTCATTCGTATTAACTGTGAAAATATTTAATTAATCTGGTTAACGACAATAAAGTATTATCTTTTTTAAGAAAAAATCGAAATTACAGGAGAAATCTAATCGAATGTTTTGTATAATGCACGTTTCACAAATTTATCACAGGTAAGGTATTTTGGATAACGTTATAAGTCTTTCATAATATTTCGAGATTAAAGAGATTTGAGAAATCTGAAGCCTGTGAATTTTTTCAACGACACAATCACGTTTGAAAAGCCCATGCACAACATGTGGGAAGATACGAAATGTATGGGAAACGATAGCCGTCTATTTGCGTGCGATTTCGTCATTGTAGCCTTCTCGTTTCAACATCTTCGACCCCAAGCTAGATTAAATAAAAACTTAAAAGACGACAACATTGATATCATAAACATACGATCATGTTCATTCTTTAACGTTTAACTATGAGAATGTACTTGCTAAAATGGTAAAAAAGTGAACGTGTGGTTATATAACGATCATCTTATTTATTACTAGAATTACTAGAGAAAAAATCCTGTGCATATTATCATAAAAAATAATAATGCTTTTACATACTTTTAATATTTAAATATTTAATATTCATAAATTATTAATAACAAAGCAAGATTATCATATTTTTGTCTCTCAAAAATTTCGTTTATATTACACAGAAAATATGTCCATATAAAGATATGTGTGATACAACACGTATCAAAATATAAATCTAATCATCAGGTCATAGGGCAATTTAAAAGAATTGAAGAAAAAGCAATACGAGTGACGTAATTACTAACATTATCAAAATCTATTTGAAACAAAATACGTATGCCGGAAAGAATAATGAAATTCTACGAGAGAGAGAGAGAGAGAGAGAGAGAGAGAGAGAGAGAAAGAGAGAAAGAGAGAGAGAGAGAGAAAGAGAGAGAGAAAGAGAGAGAGAGAGAGAGAGGAGATAGGTGTACCAGGTACGACGGTACGAACGTAAATGAGACTCAAGGTTAATACCCATTGAGCCACAAGAATGCAGGAACGCAACGAAGAAAGAACACTTTCATATAACAACAAAGATAAAAAAAATTCAATATTATGATTCTCACTTATAATAAAATAATTTACTTTACAGTATTAAAATCTTTCGCTGCTATAATTTCCTAGAGACATTATCACATTTTAGAAAGTGTTTCATAAATAAATATAAAGATAGTAATAATCTCGTCGTAAACCAAAAGTTACTAGCATGAAATTCTTTCTAAAGTAATTTTACGAAAAGATGTAAAAGTTATTACAGCAAGATATTTCGCCGTAATAAAAAGTGACAGAAAGCTTGAATAAAATAATTTGAACAAAAATTATTCCTCAATAATAGATAATAGTGTATGAAATAAATAATAAATATATATATATATATACATAAATGTATATGTATATGTATCTGCACGCAATTGCACGTGACAATAAACGCTGCTGACATCGACAAAACCGACAATGAGAACGAGGACGATATGGACAAAAGATTCTTCTCAAAATCGAAAAAAAAAGAAAGAAAGAGAATGATTCACGATTCCACTATGATAAACGATTATTTTACGACCTCTTTTTTTACCTTTCTTTGAATCTATTTCAAAAGGAATTATCATCGTCCCGTTGATTACATACACGTATATATGTACTTACATACACATCTGTTAGTGTATAAAAAAAGGCAGGACGTAATCCTGAACAGTATCCCGGGGATCCGGAGGGCCGTAAGCGGGTAGACACGCGCATGCACACGCGTACGCACGCTCTCACGTTTCTCCCGGGCCGTGACCCGACTGCGCACGAGCCGCGGAGAATTCCATCGTGAAAAGGGCTTCACGTGTTACAAGCACATACTGACGACTCACATACAAACGAAGAATCGTGCATACACATATTAAAGAAGAAATAGAAATATATACATACATATACGTACATACATGCTATTAGTCGAGTGAAAGAAGGTAATTGCCCGACAAACAAAGCCCAGCCAAGACAATACACACGTCTCGACATCCAAAATAGTTTTCTTCCCTTTTAACGAGCTCCTTCCCATTGCTGTCTCCCTGTTGGTATGTGTAATCTTTGGATCTTTTATATGAAAGAAAACACGTTATTGCAAATATACGAAATCAAGTGCGTTCCATGAAAAGCAAGATACATCCGTTTATAAACATCAACGATTTTCTTTCATTTTTAATATTATTTTTTCTTCGTCACTCCGACTACATCGCATCTTCATAATATAAGGAATCGTCGAATGTGCTGACGCAACGATGAAGAACAAAAATATCCGTTAAAATCATTTCATGTACGCGTGTACGTTCGTTAATTAAACGACGAAGATTTCTACATTGTAACAGTGGAAATATTGTAGACAAGATGATATATGTCGTTTCGATATATCCTCTTGAATAATTCATATGCAACGTCGTCTTTCTTATCAACTTTTAAGAAATATTAATTAACGAAAGTATAAAATGTGCGCATAAGCATTTTTATGTTTATTTTGATAAATTAAGAAAATAAAACCGAGAACAAAATGGTGTACATATGACACACGTGAAAAAAACAACGATTTTGGTAGATAAGTCTACCTCTAATGATTGTAATGTTTACACATGAATGCAGATAAACACGATTTTTTCATGAATGGCGTACATACGCAAAATAAGAGAAACAGAAAGAAAAAAAGAGAGAAAAAAAGAGAGAGACGAGAGAGAGAGAGAGAGAAAAGAGAGAGAGAGAGAGAGAGAGAGAGAGAAAGGAAAAGAGTACCGGGAGGGATCTTTGCCACGATGACCAAGTATTTTTATGTGAACGTAGGTATACTATCAGGGCTTTATGAGTTACGAGTACGGGAAGTTCTCCACTTACTAACACATAGACAACAAGAGCGGCAGCAACGACCGTGGAACCTGTCGTACCGGTTTCCAACTGGATTCCGCTCTGTCGTGCGCATTGATGGCATAAAGAATCTCGTGAACGGTGTATTCCTCGATCCTGACCGATCGAGATCCAATCGAGAGTAGATCAAGTACCGATCCTCCCACTTTAAATCCTACCCCATTCGTCTAATTATCGATTACTTTAATTCTTACTCGAACTCGAATGACAATAGACAATTCCGATTAACCAAGCTTACTCTCATTAAGCTTAATTCACTACGCTCTGATTCGTTACGAACTTTTCCTCCCACTTTTTTTTTTCTTTCTTTCGTGGCTCTCACAGAAAAATTCGTTCCAAGATATTTTTTAACATTATTTTCATTCGGCGACATTCGATTAACGTAACATTCAAAGTATTAATTATAAAAGCAACGGTGCGAGCCATTAACTATCATTATTAGCGCCGTCATTAGATAATAAACCGATAAACAAAAGCATCTGCAATTATCCCGCTCTAATATTTTCATCGATACAAAATATACATATATATATTACATACTACATATATATATATATATATATATATACATATAGATAGGTATATATGTACGTACGTACACTAGGTATACGTATATACTTATTATGTGCTTTCCTCTTCTATTACGTACGTGTGAACGCGATATTGTTGTAATTTTTCTGAAGTTATTCATTCTTCTTCTTCATCATTGAAGCGATGACGGAAAGTCGAACGTGACAGAAAACACGTTAAAAAAGATCAAAATTAACGAGTGTAAATGAATCATTATTACACTCTATCACTAATTTCCTTCTATTTAAATTTCCTTTGATCGTCATTCTTGGCATAGTGTTGTACATTGTACATTGTAATTACCGTCGAAAAAAAATTCTTTTAAGTTCTTTTAAAAGAAATCCAGTTCAATTCTTGTCCATTACACTGCGTATGTATTAATAACTTCTACATTCAAATAAAAGAAAAGTGATATACAAGAGCAATATTTTTTATTCAAAATAAATAAAAAAAGAATAACAAATATATTAACTCGTAAGATAGTATATCATGTTTATATTCTGCTTTGTATTCCATGTAATGTGGACTAGAAATATTCATTTAAATATAGTGACTATGCATAACATTTTTAAAAGTCGAACTATTGCACACAAATAAAAATTCGCTCATGAAAAAATATTCGTTACAAATTGAACAAAAGAGAATATGAAGCTTTAGCGCTAGCTCGAAAAAATAAAATGTGTTCTCTTGTTTTAATTAAAATTTTATTTAACGTATATGTACATTAAAATTTATGTTTCAAGTAAACGATCGATCAACAACTTACAAAAGCGTGAGTACGTGCGTATAGCATATTCGTGTAACATATGTGTACACAGACTTGTTACGAAGACGGAAATCCACTTTCAATCGCTGGAAAATTTACCGAGCTCCGGAGAAAGTCCTAATTATCTTGAAGAATTAATTTCCTGATAAGATGTAGAATTAATATAGAAAAAAAAAAAAAACAGTGAGATTGAACAAGGTCAACGAACGTTTATATATATAAAACGTTTTCATTATTAATACGTTATGGGATTACTCGATTTCGTAGATTTTATTAAAAACATTTTTAATGTTCGTTCATTAATATTTAATTCCAACTACCATCCGTAACAAGAATAAAAATTTATGAAATGAAAGAAATTTGGAAAACATGAGATGCCTCGTGAATCAACAAACGATAAAATCATTGAATTGAAATCAAAATAGAAGAAAATTTTAACAAATTGTAATATTTATGTAGGTCATTATAGCTAATTTCGTACCAAATCATATGATACGTTCATAGTTCGGAACTTACAACCTTATGATTTCTCTTTCGCGTACGATAACATTCACTTTGCTCGAAGTGAAAGTCGAATTATTCTACAGTGCGATATAGATGGTGTACCGATGACATCTTCGCGGGCGATTGACGATAAAGAATAGCGTTCGTTTCAACGATAAAACATAAAATAATATTTTAATAATGTTGAAATAAAGCTATGAAATAAGTACGAAAGAAAAACATGAATAGATACATCGGCAAGTTAAAAGCACGTATCGAATTTTATTATCTATCATTAATTTAAAAACTACATGAGTAGAGATTAATGTAATAATATATTGAATATATAAATATATATCTGCAATTTTATTGAAAAAAAGTGTAAAAAATGAAATCGATAGGTAAGAAAATCGAAAAACTAAACAGAATATTAATGACATATGATACTACGATTTATTTCAATAATAGTTAGTCAATGTTCAACAAGCCATAATAATTAATAAGATATATATTATGTAATTACTTGTACATTTAATCCATCAATAAAAAAATCAAATATCTATAAGTCGATACTAGAGGGTCTTCGAACGGTCCCTTCAGAATCGTTTCTAATTCGCTCTGTTACCCATCGTAATTTTTATTACGAAGCGAGTAGACGGATTGTACTTTCTCTCGTCCTAAAAATCCTCTCAATCGGTCGATCCGTGCTTGTCGTAATTTCTCGCGTTTGAATCAAAGGACAAACGATGCAACTCATTGTCAGTGAAAATCGTTTTGAAAAACGTTACACGACGTACGAATGAATTAATTATCTTCTTGCCATTTCGATATTCACAGCTCGTAGCACTGTGTCTCCCTCCCTCTGTCTCTCTCTCTCTCTCTCTCTCTCTTTTTCTCTTTCTTGTTAACGAACTCCCTGGTTCGTCGTTTCAAAGAAGAACGATAAAATTATTTTCATGAAATCACACTCAGCTTCTGCCATTAATCAATGACACACCGAAATAACTTTCGTCGGCAAAATAAGTTCCCCGCCTTTTTTCTTTATCTTTTTTTGAATTTCTAAAAAAGGATGATTGGAAGTATCTGTACGACGAATAAATGCGTACACGTACGTACGTATATACGTAGATCGCTTTCGTGCGATTAGAAAGCATGGAGAAATCTCTCGATCCTCGCAACAATCGTGATTACACTTGAAACGTTACAGCAGTCCCTTTTTGGTTTTTGTACGATTTAAAAGTTACGATTTAAATCAATAATATATCGCAAAAACAACGATTGACGATCCTAGAGTGCAAGGACCTCTCCTGTCATACATATATATATATATATATATATATATATATACCACTGTGTATACTGTTATAACGGGATCAAGCATCTCCCACTTTATTTTTCACATGACGCCTCTGGTTATGAGGTGGCTTCGTGATTTACTGTTTACCAAGCAGCGGTTGCTGCTCCCTTTGTAAAAATAGAATTTTATTCTTGATAAGGAAAGGCCGTCCTACGCATCTTCATTCCTTTGAAATCCGTTAAAAAATAGAGAGAGAGAGAGAGAGAGAGAGAGAGAGAGAGAGAGAGAGAGAGAGAGAGAGAGAGAGAGAGAGTAAGTGAGTGAGTGAGTAAAAGATGCAGAAATAAAATAGAAGGAAAGAACGCGTTAAGACTTTCAAACCAGGAATTTTCTGTATTCGATTATCGTTCGAAACAGCTCTTTCTCTTGCTTGACGATTTCTTTCGTTCTTCGATTAAAGATTATGATGCTTTCGAATCGTAGAAATCTAACACTTAAGCCTGATAAAAGATCAACTCGAGCGTGTTTTAAAAAATATCGTCTAAGAATGTTTATTTCGAATCTGCATATAGATGATGTATATACGATGGATATGGAATTTTAACGTTTCAAATTTTGGCTTTATAGTTAATTATAACGCTTGATATTACGACTAAAAAAAGCAACGTTTGCTATTTCAAGGATTATGGTTCAAGACGAAATCCTGATTCAAGTTAAGATATCAATGAGAACTCGTAAAATAATAATAACTCAAACTGTGTAAATTTACACAACGTCAAGGACGCTCGGAATAATCCTCCGTTTGTTGCATTAAGCTTTACCTATAATATTGAAATAGACACAATAGAATATATGACGATTGACAGAATGGTAGAATTTTGCGATCAGATAATAACGTTCGATTTTCTCTTCTCATTGTTAGAAATGAAAAAAATTTTTTAAGCTTTTCATCGATGCTCGTTATTTTAGAAAGTCAGGCAATTATTGAGGTCAAGGAGTAAATTAACGTGTCCTGAAGAAGAATGACAAACGCATGAAATTAAAGAAATCATTATTTTTAATGGATGACCTATTTTTTCGTATTAGTTTCTTATCGCTCTACATTCATTTTTCTACATTTGTTGTTCCTAAAATATCTATTACGTCAAATCTATGTCCGTTCCACTTTTCCGCAATAAGTAGGATATTTGAATTTCTTAAAAAAAAAAAAAAAAAAGAAAAAAAAGTTAATTCAAGATACTTAAAACAAAATGAAAGTTATTTACTCAAGAGCATTTCAAGGCGAATATGTGAAAAAAATCATTGAAGTATGAAAGGAGCATTGAAACATTAGAAATCGAGATCGATATACGGAATAAACGATATTTCACGAGAGATATATACATACATACGTGCATACACACGTTTCGTTCCGTCTGAACGCTTCGGTCAAGGACTTGAAAAAGATCGGCGTAAATATATAATATAAATCGAAAAGTATTCGCAATTCGCCCGTTTACTCTCTCCGACGAGCGTCTTATTTATTCGCATTCGTATTCGTAATATGCGAAGAATGCTTGGCACGTTGATCGAGCGGAATAAAAAGATCGATGGACGAAATCGTATTGAAACGGAGTGAGTCGTTCAACCACTCATTCAACTACAATTGAATTGTCATCCCTTTCTATGTAAAACCTTCCGGTTCTCGATCTACGAGAGATTAGAAAGCTTCTTATACGGAAGTGCCTCGTGACACGATTTAACGGAGAAAAGATGTGAACGAGAGGAACGCGTTACACGATCGATCTTCTTCATTTCTTCGGAAAAAAACGGAAAAACAATGTCACGCTCGAACACGTGAAATCATTATGCCTTTAAATAACACGTTCCTTCAAAACGAATGCAACGAGAAAGAAAAAAAGTCAAACATTTTCTCTTTCTCTTTCTCTCTCTCCCTTCCTCTCTTTTTCTTTTCAAATTCCATATAACACGATTCGTGAAATTTTGTGAAAAATTCGCGTATCTTACTTTTCCAGAATATATGATGAACATCTATTATTTTGCAGCTATAAAACATGAGATAAATCAATCGTAAGAAAAGGGAAATCATTGTAATATGTGAAAAGAAGAGACACGGTGAAATATTAGGATGTTCATTGATATTCCAAAAGTAACAACGCATTGCTCAAGATAGTGAGCTTCTTTGGATCGTAACGAAGACCTACTTCAAATGAATAAGTACGATTTATTTTCATTTTTTTTATTTGCGAAACTAGTATCCTATAGCGAATGTTTTTCTTTTTTTTTTTTTCTTTTTCTTTTTTCAAATGATAATCGTATTTTACGCACGTCCAGAATTTCGATACTATCGCGGAAACATATCACCATCTTTCGTGTGTGTTTACACTTTTAAGAAAGAAAATAGGAAAATCATGACAAGATATTCATGAAAATTACAGAATTAAACCGACCGCATAAAGATCGAAAAGAATTATTAATTAACAACATTACAGATATATACATACATATTAAAAATTGTTTTATAATTTGAGGAATGTAATCGTAAGTAAAAACTAAGAAAAATATCGTACAGCATCCGTCAGTTTTGATTCATCAAGACGAGAGCTAGTATCAGTATCGATCGGAAAGTTCGTTTCTAATAATGGGAGCGACCAGAAGACTTACGAGAAGATGTTCGTGATTCTTGCGGCATTGGCGTGGCTGCCACGCCGTAAATACACAGTACGATTACCAACTTGCGTCCTCGTTATTGGATCTTGGGAAAGATTGCTGACACCAGCACTCGCATATGTCAACCAACGAAAGTAAAGAAACACAATCAAAATTACATTCGCGATCCGCGACACGGGCCACGGACCACGACTGAAGCCTATTACAAGCTCTCATCGCCGCGAGACGCTTACAGCGCTTCTACAGGGAGAAATTGAAACTACCAATTAACAAATTGATGATCAGTCGATAATAAATGTATTCAACCGATTATACTTTCTAAATCATTTTAACAAGTATTTTAATTTGAAAATACGAAACATATAAAATATTTTCAAGATTTTTTAACATTTACTTTAATAATGAGATACTTTAAAAACAAAGGAAAGAACATCGTGAGATTAATTATATTAACATGTCCGACAAATATTTATACAACTAATTTTTATACAATATATTTATACAAATAATTATAACAACGTTATAATTATTTAAATCTGTAGAAATTTAATATTAATCTGAAGCTTTATGTTACCATCTTTTGCATAGTCTGAAGTAATCTTTTATGAAATAATTGTGGTGCTTGGGGTGCAAATAGAAAATCCAAATGAGTAAATTTTTTAAATGGTATCTTATAATTATCCACCAGATATTTTAATTCCTTCGATAATCGAAAAACATCCTAGAAAGAAAACAGAATAGACAATAAAGAAGCACTTTTTTTTATCATATCTAAATACAAATTACCTACCGTGACATCCGACAAAAAATCATTTTCGGCGTAATATAATATTATAGGTACCGAAATTTTAGATGTGTCATAATTAGGTGGTTCTGTGCTATTATAGATTTTTAGATTTTGCTCCGGTCCGTAATCATATTGCCGAAACTTTCCAGAAAATATCTCTTGATTATAATGATTTATTACCTTGTATGACGTACCAGCAGGAGTATGACCAAAAATTATAGGTAATAATGTCTAAAACGATGTAAAAGTTTAGTGTTTCTTTCTACATTTGTTTAACGAAATAAATATTGTTACAACTTACATCGTTAAATTGAGATTTATCAAATCCACTAATTATGTTTAATCCCAGTGTACACATTTTATGTGCCATGGTACCACTATCGCAAAAATATCTTAATAAAAACATTACTGCATTGTTTACTGGAAATACTTCACCTTTACTGAAGTTATATAACATCAACTGTAAAAACATTTAATTTTTGTAAAATGTACATGATGTATATATATACACCAATATATTTCGAATAGATGAAAGTTAATACTATATACCGACAACTTAGCTGTAATAGGAGTTATAACATTTATAGGACTATTTAAATGATTCATGTAAGCAACTGGAGCAAGACTAAACATTAACTGAACTTTACTAGCAATATTTGGTCTTAGGGTGGACATTATGTAGAATCCTGTTGATCCCATAGAATGACCAATATAAGTTATATTATTTTTTGTTAAACTTGTAATATATGATATCATTGCTGGTATATCATATATACCATGTTCATGAAAACTGAAATAAAAATATTGTATAAAACATATTTTATAAATCTAAAATTTAAAAGTAAAAATATTATTTTTATTAAATATATAAGAATCGATAAAACGCGCGGTAATATCTTTCGATAGATGCGTGCATAAAGAAAAGAAAAACAAAATGAAGTAAGAGCGGGCGATTTGCGAGCAATAATAGTCAGTTGCAAATAATATTCCAAAAGAATTGAATCTGTAAATATCACTTTTCTTATTTTATTATTTTTTTTTTTTTTTAATAAAACCTTAGAAATATATGAACGTAAAAATATAGAAATACATACATACCTAAATTCCCAAAATTTGGAATCTGATGTTGACAAATACTTATGCGCTTTTGAATAAATGTTACCACGATAATTACCAAGCCATACGTCATACCCATAATCAGCTAATAGAAAAGCTAAAACAAAATGGATGTTTTTTAAATAAATGAAAACAATTTTTCGATAAACTATAACAACTTCTTGCGTGTATTCACCGTTTATATTGAAGAAAATTAAAACAATAGACACCTATTTATGACTTATTATATTATATATTTTAATTATAAAATAGACTTCATATCGAAACTAATTAGGCAATTCGTTTAAAATTACAAGCAAGACATCTTCATATTCTTTAAGTGTTCAAGAAAGTATTTTATAAAATTTCAGTAAAATTTTAAGACATTTCCTTAATCTTAAACTGTTAATTATTTATAATAAAATGAGAACAATCTCTTAAATCCAACATAAATCTGGAAAATATCATGATTCATGCAGAACTTCTCAAACAGAATTTAGAAATTTCGCTTATATCAAAACATTTTCACGAGGATTATGGAACCAGTATAGAAAAAATATTAATGTAATAGATTATCGCAATTTATAGCTTATTTGTCGCAATTATATACGTGTAATACTGAAAAATAAAACCATTAAATAAAGATTTAATAATATAAAAATGAAACACACAATATATATATAGAGAGATATACCAAGAGAATTTTTTGGACCGGTTAATACCCAATGAGCAGAACTACAAAATAGGCCATGTTGCAACAAAACGGGGGATGATTTAGATTTGCCCGGAATTCGATGAAGCGTCAAAAGATAACCGTCTTCCGTCGATATATAATGTGCCTCGGAAGGATAACCATATTTTTGTATTAGAGGTCCCTAAGAAAAAGAACAAAAATATTAAATAAAAATATACTAAATATTGCAGGATTTAAAAAAATAATTTCAAAACAGAACAAAAATAATATTTCTGTGAAATCAAAGAATTAATTCAAGTGACTTGGAATTTAAATTTAATATAAGAAAATAATAGATATATTAATAGTATAAGGGTCATGAATGTAAAAAAAAAATCTATAACAAAATAACAAACGATGGTATGTTGTCCTTCTTTATGTAAATGATAAAATCAACTTTTATCTTCGCCAATTACTTAAGAAATATTTTAATTGTAAGAAAACTATAAAAATAAAATTATTATAAGAACTATTACAGGGAAAATGAAATTTATAGAAAATAATAAATTTTTTCAAAATAGGAAATGATCGGAAAAAACAAAAACATTTACACTTACAGTATCGAGATCAATGTCCGGATTATATTTTCCATTGGTTGCATAATTATCGTTAGATAAAATCTTCTTAAATATATTAAAATTTTGTAGTAAATTATTTTTCCTAGATGCAATTGAATTAACAAAAATGTGAATAATGAGAAAGTGTAAAAAAATTATTTTCATTTTAACCACGATATTTTCTATAATGTTTCTTATTTTATTTTAACATATAAAAGTTTTATTAAAACGTCAAAAGATCTTTTGCTATCATACGACTAACATTACGCGCGACAAATGCTCAATTATAACATTTATACCAGACTGGAACTTTTATAGATGCATCCTCGTAATGCTTCACAAAAAAAAAGAAAAACGTATTCTTTACAATTATCAAATCCTAATCACATAAATTATAAAATGTTAATGTATATCACGGATTATTATAAAATGTCAGACACGTACCATGTAATATAATTTTGACAAGAAGAGAACAATGAACGCAGACGTGCCCATACTCCTGAATTTTACCACGGAAGATTTTGGTATCGTTTAAGAAACGTGCTTTGTCTTAAATTTTATTTACGTCAGCAGAACTTCTCTCTAATTAATAAATTTTACGCGAAACATTAAAGATGTCACATCTTAAGCGTTTATATAATTGTTTAAAATGTTAAAATATTACTATTTTTTATCAAGTTTATCTTTATATTAAAAAAAAATGGCAATATCTCTAACATTGCTAGAATAAGAAGTGCTATTTTTTATATCTATCTTGTAACTGAAAAGATCGATTATGAAATTATATTATTAATTATAATATTATCACACGTTGATTGATTTTATCCAATATTTCAAATGTATTTATCTTATCACAAAAATAGCATTTTAGTATCGAATGGATGGAAAAAAATATCAAGATATTTCTAATTAACATTTATATGAAAATGAATACATATATCAAAAATAATATATGTATAGTTAAAACAATATATACATGCTTAATTATTATTAATTAATTACTTACTTAATATTAATTAGTCCCAATACGAAGACTGTATAAGTAAAAATTATAAAGAAACATTTTTATTGAGAGATAATTTAATAATCCGAATATTATATTTTTATGATAAGCTTTATTACATTCATAAAATATTTATATTTGGATAATTTTAACTTATAGACCTACTTTAATTTTCCTTTTATAATAACAGAGATATATTTTTATTATTTTATCACTTATAATTGAATCATTTTTTCTATTATATTGTATGGTAGAGAAAAAGAAAAGTGTTATGAAAATATTTAATTAAGTAACAGATACATTAAGATATTGGAGAAAATATAAAAACTTATATACATCTGTTAATATCGACAATGTTTCTTTTTACTATCTTTATGCTCTATCTTTTAATGTACTTAATATTCTACTATAAACTAATTCCGGGGCTTGTATAGCCCACATAAAGTCGATATGATTAAACTTTTCATATGGTATTTTGTACATATCAACGATGTTTTTTAATTCCATTGGTATTTGAAGTAGATCCTATAAATGTTAAAAAGTTATTGTAAAAACGGTACATTAATGAAAATCTATTGTAATTAAATATTACATACCTTAATATTAACAAACCAATCGTTTTCAGCGTAATAAAGTGCTATAGGTACTGAAATTTTAGATATATTATAATTAGGTGGTTCAATACTATTATAAATTTTTAAATTTTCCGATGTGCCGTAATCAAATTGTCGAAACTTTCCAGAATTCACTTCTTGCAAATAATGTACAACTGTTTTAGTTGAAGATCCAGCTGGCGCATGACCCAAAATTACAGGTAATAACGTCTAAAAATGAGCAAAATATTTGTATTAACAAAATATTCTTCAATCTATTTAATAATATAAATAACTAACAGCGTTCATTTGAGGTTCATCAAATCCAGTAAGTAAAAACATTATGTTACTACATATTGCAGTTTCTATAGAATTTATATCGCAACCATATTTAGCAAGAAATTTTATTAAATTATTATGTGGAAGAAATTCATTTTGACCTAAAACACGTGCGAGAAACTGCAAAGAAAACAAAAAAGAAATTTTTTATTCTCATAATATATATATCTCAATAAATTATGAATATAAATAATTAGTAAACATTACCTGTAAATCACGAGAAAAGGGGGCCAAAAATCGTATAGGACTTTTTATATGAGTCATGTAAATAACTGGGGCAAGACTAAACATCATTTGAACTTTATTAGCAATGTCTTGTCTCATAATTGACATTACATAAAATGTTGTTGTTCCCATAGAATGACCAATGTATGTCAAATTACTTTGTTTCAAATTTGTAATATATGAAATCATCGCTGGTAGGTCATATATACCCATTTCATGCCAACTAACGTACAAAAATATTCTATGAAATATTTATGTAAAATTTAAATTTTTTAACAGAAAGATATTATTTCAAAAGAATACCTAAAATTCCAAAATTTCGGATCTTTCGTCGACAAACTTTTATGTGCTTTTGAATACGTATTACCGCGAAAATTACCAAGCCATACATCATATCCTTCATCAGCTAATAAATAGGCTATACAATAAAGCATAAATTACTTACATAAATAATTATTCAACAAAATTTAACAGGAATTGTGATTCTATCTTAAAGGCACAATCTTCAAAAGTTTATAGTAATTTTAAAGAAAAATAGAATTATATATACCAAGACCCTTTTTTGGACCAGAAATCACCCAATCAGCAGAACTCGCTAATAAGCCGTGTTGAATTAATATGGGATGTGATCCGGATTTTCCTGGAATTCGATGAAGTGTCAAAAAATAACCATCATCAGTTATTACAACGTGTATTTCAGAAGGATAACCATATTTCTTTATCAATTTGTCCTGAAATAATCAGTAAAGAATTTAGATTAGAAACATAATCAATATTATAATGATTATAATTTCAAAGCTTCTAAGGAATAATGTCTTTTTGTAAAAAAAATCTGAGTAATTTATTAAATGGCCTATAATTAAGATTTAGTACGATACAAACAAACTCTAGCTATTATAACGATTTATTATTGCAAATGTATGATTCAAAATGTATTCTTGTTTTATTTACTAAATAAGATGATAAAATTCACTTTTACATCTAGATTATTAACTTATAAATCATTTATTGTTTACTCACTTATTATAAGTAAGAATTAAATTTACTAATAATAAAACAATTAAATAAAAAACTATTAAGAAGAATAACAATCAAAGAATATAAAGATCACGCGTATTCCTTAAATTTTATTAATTTAGATAAACTTACTGTACTAAGATCAATATCCGGGTTAGATTTTCTATTAAACTCAGTAGAATTATCGAGCATATATTTCTTCATTTGTTCATCATTTATAGAAATATTCTCCAAGCATGCAACCATCTTGACAAGAATGCAGATGGTGAAGAAAAATACGAAAATTATCCTCATCTTAATAGCGATATGTTACTTAGTTTTTTTCACTATTTTTCTTTATATAAATCAGTTACAATCAAGGTCAGTAAACGTCAACAAATCTTCTGCCTTTGCTCGTTCAAAGATGTTACAACTAAGACGGCAAATATATTACTGTCGTATTAATACTTAAATTAATCTCAATTAAGAGCGCTTATAGATATGAAGTTATATTCACTCAAAAGAAGGCAAAGAAAAATTAATTTATTGAAACAAGAAAGAATTTACTGATTCTTCATTATTTAATTATTATCAAAAACTTTAGTCATAATATTATTTTAAATAAATAATATTATGTCATTTTCGCTAAAATAAATTTGTCATTTTCGGTACAATAAATGTCATAGAAGTATTTTATCCTTTTTAAAATAAAAGATATTTACTAAATTGGTTGATAAATATAATTTCAAAATTTTGTAAAATATAATTTTTTTGTATTTGTAAAATATAATTTCAAATATAAATTTAAAACTATTTATTTTATATTTATAATTAATAATCTTTATTTTATATGATTACAAGGTACTTCTGAAATTTATTTTTCATCGTACGATTATTACTACGTTAGCAAATTAGGAAATTTTATTGCCAAAAAAATGAAAACTGTCATACGATATAATGATGTTTTTTTTCTCATATATATTGTAATATGTTTATACTAACTTAAGACGTTTCAGATTCAGAATATCGTATAACTTTGATTTTAAATCTATTATAAAGTAAGGTTGGAAATTAATATTACAAAATATTCTCTTTTTTGAAAATAAACATTCGACGAACCAAAAGCCATATACTAAATGCAGAGAAGATTTAGATTGTAATCCGCATTGAGATCCTATCCTACTCTCGTATCAACTCTCGAAATCAAATACATTTCTATAACTATTTTACTATTAAACTATAAATTGAAAGAAATGATGGCAACATTTTCTAAGATCTAATTTTGAAAAAATTCACGTCGGAAAAATTTGACAGATTATTATCACTAATCGTATAAAATTATTTGTTAATCATACTGTTAGATACTAATCAATAAAATAAAAACATTTATAATCCTTAGCAGGTGTTACATTTCGATATCTAATATCTTCAACTTCAACATGTTTATTATCACAATGTACTTATAGTATTATATTAAACGGTTTATCGTTATTATCTAAAGCATTTAATCGATTCCATGATATCCATTTATACTTAAATTTTTCGCGATAATGTTATGAATTCTCAAAAACAAAGAAAAATTTGTATTATTCCGAATTCCCGATATCTATAAAATAGGATATTTATGAATAGATAAAAGATATAGATAGAATCAGAGAAAGATAAATATATTTTATTCCACTTGAATGTTTGAAAAATAAAATAAAATGATTAGCTTAAAAGATCACTTAGATGATTAAACAATAAAAGAAATATTTTATTGAGCATGTCATTTTTGTTACAGCAATATCATGAAAACCTCTAATCGTTACATGAAAAGTGAAATTTTAGACATGAATATTAACATATACGAACAAATAAAAAATAGAACTTTCCAATATTTGTATTCCGTATCTAATAAACAATAAGTAAAATCTCATTACTTTAACTGTAACGAAATGTTTACAGTGCCTCTCTCGATAAAAAAGAGAGATATCGATCGAACAATTAAAGATCGATCGGTATCTATTTTTCTATTCGATTAATCATACTTTTTTCAATAATATTCAATGAAAATAAAAAATTTTGAAGTATAAACATGTATACTGTCGATTAATAATATAGACTACTTATGCGTATTTAATTTTATTTTAGTTTTTATATTATTATATTAATTATGTATATTTTCCAATACTTTCAATAATTCTTATGTAAGTTGATTATTACAATGTCATAAAAATTTTAATGAAAAAAAATAAAAGCATAAATCTTTGGTACATCTATTAATATGTTTCTTTTACTGTCTTTATACTTTAGCTACCTTTCATTGTACTTAGTATTTTATCATAAACTAACTCCGGTGCTTCTATAGCCCACAAAAAATCTAGATGATTAAACTTTATATAAGGTATTTTATATTGATTGATAACATTTTTTAATTCTCTTGACAATCTAAGAACATCCTAAAAATGAAAAGAAAATAGATATAAATATAATATTTTTAATTATTCATTGTGTTATTAAATGTTACCTACTGTAACACTCGCACACCAATCGTTGTTGGCATAATATAATACTATAGGCACTGAAATTTTAGATGTATCATAATCAGGTGGTTTTACGCTATTATAAATTTTTAAATTTTGTTCTGGTCCATAATCAAATTGCTGAAACTTTCCAGATTGTATTTCTTGTGCATAATGTACCATTGTTTTAGTTGAAGCACCAGCTGGCAAATGTCCAAAAATTACAGGTATTAATGTCTAAAATACAATGAAAGATAGATAAATGTGTTTCAGTTTGTTTAACACAGTAAATATTTCTGTAACATACATAATTGAACTGAGATTTATCAAATCCGAAAAGGGCAAATAATATATTGCTGCATATTTTATGTTCTAAGATATTAATATCACAACCATATTTGGCAAAATACTCTATTAACTCATTATGTGGAAGAAATTCATTGTTACCTAAAATATCTATAATCAACTACAATTAAGAAAAGGAATACTTTAGTTTATAAAATGTCAAAAAATTTTGGTACATTTTCAACTTTAAGAGAATAGTAAATTACCTTTAAATCATGTGCAAAAGGAGCTAGCAAACGCAGAGGACTTTTCATATGTTTCATATAAGCAACTGGGGCAAGACTAAACATTATTTGAACCTTGCTAGCAATATCTGGTATCAGGGCGGACATAATATAAAATGCTGTTGTCCCCATAGAATGACCAATATATGTCAAATTGCTTTGTTTCAGATTTGTAATATATGATATCATCGCTGGTAGATCATATATACCCATTTCATGCCAACTAATGCAAAAATATTATATAAAATATTTCATATAAAACTAGGATTTAAAAATAGAAAAAATATTGTTTCTAAAGAATATACATATATTATACTATTAAAAAAAATATAAAGATATATAAAATTATATATTATACCTAAAATCCCAAAATCTGAAATCTTTTATTGATAAACTTTTATGTGCTTTTGAATAAGTATTACCACGAAAATTACCAAGCCATACATCATATCCATGATCGGCTAATATAAAAGCTATAAAATAAAATAAGAAAATATTTGATATAAATAAAAATATCTTATGAAAAATTGTTACTTTATTTTGTACGAATAAAAATAATCTTTAAATAAAATTAAAAATATACCAAGACTCTTTTTTGGACCAGTAAGTACCCAATCAGTAGAACTCCCTAATAAACCGTGTTGCACTAATACTGGATGTGATTTGAATTTTCCCGGAATTCGATGAAGCGTTAAAAGATAACCATCCTCTGTAGATATGACATGTGCCTCGGAAGGATAACCTTCTTTTCGTATAATTTGCGGCTGAAAGATATCAATATAAAAGATTACAATCAAGACATATAATATTTGTTATAGCATTTAATTGTACAATGAAATAAATATAAATATATAATAGAATTTGAATCTAATATAATACAAGGGACATTTACTTATTTAGAATAAGAGATTATCTTTTAAAAAAATCACTACATGAATAAAAAAAAACGTTGAAATATGATTCATATTATATTTTTATCTGAACGATAAAATCTCGTCTTTATTCTGTACTAATAAATCATTTACTACTTAACAAAAAAGTATTTACAAAAGGAGAGAAAAAGAAAACGCATTTAAATATAGTCAATGACGTCAATTCATAATATCGTATGAATCGTACCAATCATAAACAAGTATGGATAGATTTATATAATGTTTCTTTAATAATCAAATTTATACTTAACAAAAATAAAAAGTCGTTTCTACTTACAGTATTAAGATCGATATATGGATTGTATGTTTCATTTTTAGAACCATGACGATACTTTGATATAAATTGTTCAATTGTTTGAATATTAGGAAAAAGCATCAGAAGTGTAACCTCAAAAATTAAAGTACAAATGATAAAAACATATAGAAAAATCCTTGTCATCTTAACTAGAATGCGGTAATGTTCCTTGATTTTCTTGGTCAAATAAGTCGCAGTAAATGCTTAAATAACACACTTGTTTTGATCAGAAATGTTTATAAATTCGACATTATACATTGTTTTTATAAAGATGTTATTCATTTACTGTACTTCTGCTATAATAAATTTGTATTGTTCTAAATGTCTTTTTTCCTATTATTTACGTATATCTAATCGCATGCTATATATTCGCATTACAAAGCTTTTATGCGCAAGGTCAAAAAGTTAACTTCCCTCTAATAACCTATATACAGTTACTCTCATAAATATTCGGGTATCGTAGTGATAACAAAATTATTGCTTCATATATTTATTTATATGCTTAACGAATTTATTTTGTTGTAATAGGTTAAAGTACTTCCAATACACATACGTACAAAAGCGTTACATCCTCCTCCATAGTCAACAGACTAAAATCCCATAGAAAACTTATGGAATTTATTGAATTGCAACATTAAAATAACGCCGATGAAAACAAAAAAACATATGAAAACTCATTCAATAGAAGAGTGGGGACGTATACCGCAAAATTATTTAGAAAAAATAATTTTTCGTATACCTACGCGTATAAGAAAAATAATTAAACAAAGGGGACAATTAACAAAATATTGAAAAATTGTTATCGTTTAGTTTACGTATTATCAAATAATTATGGACTGTTAAGTGACCGAAAATTTTTGAACTGTATTTAATTTTGATAAAATTTAATATGTATAAAACAATAAAAAATAAAGTATATATTTTTGTACATATATGTATTGGAATAAATACTTTAACCTATTACAACAAAATGGATTCAGTAAATATACGATAAATAACTACAATATATGAAACGATAATTTTGCAATCACTATGGTGTCCGAATTTTTGTGAGAGTAACTGTAAACCTTATTGAAAATGTTACTACAAAATCTCAATAAAAATTTATTATTTTTATTATTACAGTTATGTTTATTAAAAAATAATTATAATTTAATAATATAATATATAATAATAATATACAATTTTTCTACGCGTTCCTTTATTAATAACGAGACAGTAAAAGAAACACATCTAATGATGCGAAAATCATATTTTTTTATCTCCCTTCGTTCCTTCATTTAAAATTTTGAATATGATATAATTAACAGTTTTTAACAATTAACAATTGTGATATAAAGTCTGATCAATTAAATTTTGCTTTATTTGAAAAAATGACTATGCATATATATAAAGAATAATAATAATTAGAACAACATATATAAATTCAAATCTATTTCTATATGTCATATCCTTAGAACGTTGTAAAAAGTTAATTACTTTTGTTATACTTTTATTTTTATAAAATTCTTTTAATAATTAAAATATTATCGTGCTATTTCTATTTCTTCTTTTTTTTATTATGTAAATATTAAATATAGTTGAGATGCAAGTATTTTTATAGTTATAAAAAAGCAGTACATCAAATCAATTGTAAGAATAAAATAAAGAATATCAAAACAGCTGATTCTATTTGGTTCATATATAATAATAAAAGTATATATCTAAGAAATTGTAGTAATTATTATCATTTAATGGTTACAAAAATAGTAATTAAATAGAAATTTCAAGGTTCTCTTAATTTGAAGTACGTGTTCTATAATTATTTGTTAATTTAAACTACATGATTTATTATTCTTTATGCATTCATTAGATTTTTAAATTGGATTGTATGTGATATTAACTTATCTAGAAATAATAACAGTATTCAAATGATAGAATTAATAGAACTACTTGAAAACATTCCTGAAAAAGAAACAATATTATATTGGTTCTTAACTAATGAAATCATGAAATTAGAGGCTGCCATAATTTCGAAGTTATAAGTTTTAAGTATAATTAATATGACGAAATATTTTTGTTATTAATTAATATATATATATATACATATATATATAAATAAAAAAATGCACCTTTACTTAATTCAATTTTTTGAATTATTTTGTATTATATTGTAAATAAAATATAAAAAATAAATGAAAATACGAATAGAAAATACAAATAGAACAGATAATATGCTTTTGTTAAAAAAACTTGATGACATTAAAAGTGAAAATAAACGATTTATTAACGAATGTATATCTGGACCAAGTCCTATTTTAGGATTTAGCAAAGCTAATGAGTTAATTGGTTTTCTAATGAAAACTTTATAACTAAATTCTCAATTAGATCTAATGAGATATAGATAAAAACTATTTCATAACTAGCATAAACTATACTAAGCAGATAAAAGGGAAAATAGAAATCGGATTTTGAAGTATGTATATTGTAAATGTATCTGAAAAATAAATATGTGAGTTCTTACAAATATTATTGACTTATTTATTTCAATATTTTACTTAAAAGAATACGTAATAATATAAATGTATATAAATATAAAAATAATACTTTAATTGAAATTTAGTTAATTTTTATTTTCCAAAAATGAAGTTCTCTATCACTACCTGCACAAATATATGGATATTTATAATGCCAAGACAAACCTCCTACAATTTTAACTTTCCCATGTAATATAACTTGTTTTAACTTGAAGTTACTAACTTTTAATAAATTATCAGGTCTGCCAATACTTGCTACAATGTGTTCATAAGTAGGAGAGAATTTTATTAACAAACCACCTTCTATATAAAGTGTCCCAGATTCTAATGGTCGACTAAAATCATACATTTTTTTATTATATTATTTATGATTACATGATCAAGAGATAATAAATTATGTAATTGAACTCTTACCTTGGTCTAGATACATCCCATAAGAGTAATTCTCCAGCTGCTAAAGATACAACTTTTAATGGATTAGAACCCCAATCCGCAGAGGATAAAGGAAGTACTCCTGCATCAAGTGAAATAATTGCTTGTTGATTTCTGACATTGTACATATGGATCAATCCATTTTTTTCTGCAACTAACAACTTTCCAGATTCTTCACTATGCCAGCATACACTCATACCAGGTGATGTTAAATGAAATGTTGAAATACATTTTTGATCTTCTTTAACAGCCCAAAGCTTGCAAGTATGATCATCAGATGTTGATGCTAATAATTCACCCTCAGGTTCATAAGAAATTGAATTTATATAATCTATATGACCTTCTAAAATCTTAAATAATATAATTTATTTTATAAAACCTGATTATATGATTTATTATTATTATTATTACTATGTTTTCTAAGAAAATTTACCTCATATATATTAACATCATTTAAATTACTATTATACATTCGTATTCTAAAATCTGTACCAGCAACACAAAATGTAAGAATTTTAGGAACAACACTTAAGGTTGTTTCTGGACTCCATGCAATAGCATTTGGTCTAGTGTCATGATGAAATGTTCTTATTAAATTATAAGCTATATCTTCCACAGTATCATCTTCATCCTACAAAATTTAATAAATGTATTAATATATACTTTATATAATAGATTTTATTAATATATCAAGAATTATAATTTTATATAAGTTAGAAATACTCCCACAAAGTTATAATACAACATTTAATACATTAAAATTATTTACTTTACATCAAAATTTACCTGAAATTTGATTGTACCAATTATGACTTCTTCTTTCAAACCAATACAAATCAGTTGTTGGGACCATTCATAAGGAGAAAACTCTACACAATAGATTTGTCCTGATAAATTTAATTTAATTGTAGGAGGTGTACTCAATGTTTCATCCATTTCTTGTCATTAATTATAGAAAGGTATATATGCGTCAAAATTAAGCGGCATAACCTTAAAAGCATACACAAGAAAAATCCTCGTGGTTCTTAATTATGGGTTGTTTATGACATATTGGTTGGTAGAAATGTATTCTAGTTTTTTCTTTTTTGAGATATAGTCATAGAAAAAGTATAATGTAGATTGATATAAAGTTAGCAAATAATTTATATATTTGTCCAGAAATGTTTACATATATGATATGTTACTATATTTTTTTTATATATTTAATAAATAATTTTTAGAAATTAAAATACTTGTTTTACGTAGGTACTTAAGTTCATTTATAAGTATAATAAGTAGTAAAATACAATCTTAAACTATTATTATTATTATTATTATTATTATTATTATTATTATTATTAAATGATTTTCATAGACTATGTTACACAATGAATGAATAGTGACTGTAATTTGATTGGCTAATAATTTAAACCACAATGATCTAATGATCTTAAAAGATTTAATTAAAAGCATAAAAATAATTATTTATGTAACAGTATACTATATTTGTCTTTTGCATTATTTATTTTAAACCTAGCAATATATTTATTTAAGTGTAACAAATTCCGTAAATGTGATAATGGAATGAAATTACTAAAAAAGCTCAAATTTAATTAATATATTTAGGTTATGATATGTTGCATTTGTATGTAGAAAATGAATATATACAATTGTCATGAAAAAATAAAAATCCTAGTTGACTCATATTGATGTTTATTTAGAATATATCTTGTCATTATATAAAAAATATGTAAATATTTCCAAAAATCGAATTTTAATACATATGTATATAAAAATGTTAAAAACATATTGTAATTTTTCTATACATCTATTGATACTATTTTTAATTTTTAGAGTTTATATTTACTAATCTGTTTTTGGGACTAAGAGATTTAAATCAGCATTTGTCAATGATGATCCTAAGAACTTTTCTTCACCACCACGCAAAGATAAATTTGTTGTAATAATATTAGTTTTTCTTTCATCCATCATTGCAGCTTGTAACCAGTTTGAACTGTTACATTTTGTGCAACTATGCAGAGGTAGTTTTTCAAGACTAATTGTTCTGTTACCACAATCTGAACATTTAAAGAATCTCTTAATAGCATTTATTACACGAATTGGATGTTTTTGTTTTTTACAAAAGTCTGAACTTGAAAATGCAGTGTATTTACATATTAAACATATTACAGCTTTGCACTCTATTTTAAAGGTTGATAACATCTTTTTTTCCATTTTTTCCGTCATTTCCAATTTATTGAAATATTTTTCTTTTTCTTCTTCATATGATTTTTCTATGAGATCTACATGCATAGATTTAGTTTCCATTAATTCCTTAAAATTATTTGGTAAAAAATTAGACTTTTTTGATTCTTGTGTTTCTTCTATGTGTTCATTAATTTCCCTTGTACGTTTGGTACCCCTTTTTTCGTTCTTTTCCAAACTTATTTTATTTGGATCTTTAGGCTTAATTATACCATTTTGTTGAACCCATTTAATAGCATTTCTTTTCGCAATATCAATTTGTCTCTTAGTAATAGGTTGAGAAAAATCAATTTTACCATTATTGCAACCTATACCTAAACGTGGCGTTGATAATAAGGATATTCCTGTATTTATCATTTTTTTTTCTTTATTTTCTGTAATAATAAGATTTTTATTTCCAGTACTTGTAGATTGTGAAGATGATGGTACTAATTCCATTTTTAATTGTTTATTACTATTCCAAACTTTTAATTTATTTATTCTTTCATAATCTTTTGCTGTTTGATTATGTTGTAATTCTACAGAAATGATTCCTTTTTTTATTTCTTTGTTATTTTCAATAGATTTAGATCTATCATAATGTGTTTCAGAAAGAAGAGCTAAACGTTTTTGATCATGTGTACGTAATCTGTCACTTTCCTGTGCACGAATTGGAACAAATGGTTGCATACCATTACTATTAAAAATTCGTGATGTTTGTTGAGATTTACTTTTAGGAAGATCTGATGAAAATCCACGAACACTATTATTATTTGATCCTAAATCTGCTCGTTTAGAACATTTTTTATATTCTTGTTTGACATGATATATACAGAATTCACATCGGTTAATATTTACAATAGAAGTACATGGTTCTCCATTTTTCTTTGTTGATTTGCATTTTCCCATATCTTTTGATTTTCCAATGATCAACATTTTTTGAGGAGTATCAATAGACAATGTTGCCTGATCAATGTAATCCTTAGATTCTAGAATATTTGGATTAAGAATACCAATTACAGTACCAAGAGTAGTTTTCCAAAATGTTTTATAAGCAGCACTAAATAAAAAAATAGAAACTGTAGTCATGTTTTCAGATAAATCACTAATTTTCCATATACTATATGATGAGCCTTTTTGTGAAGTTTTAGTAGGTGATTTGTTAATTAATACTCCAGCTATTACCCAATCATTAGACAATGTACCTGATGCTATACATGTTTTAATTTTTGAGATTGTTATAGCTGATTTACCGTTCATTTGTTCTCTCATTTGTTTAGAAGATATAAGTGGATTAACAATTCTTATTCCAAAAAAAGGATCACTGTACACATTATTTTGCACGGGTGATAAATTTTTAACATTATTGTTCGATGTAATACTTTTAACAGAAAGTGATCTACTATCTCTTTCATATGTTGCAGAAATATCTTTCTTTTTTACTTCATCTTTCTTTAATAAAAGTTTTACATTACGTCCATATTCAGAATACTTTTGTTTTTCAAAATAACGTTTGTCTTCATCATCTGAAGAATCAATATTGTCACCAAAAAGTTCATCAATATTTTCACTATTATTTGCCTTCTGATTACTAGTGTTGCACTTACTATTATTTACTTTGTCAATACATGTACTATTAGATATAGAATCCAAAAAATTATAGTCCATTTCTTTAATAGTTTTCGTTTTTGTAGATTCATTTTCTTCTATATCACTGTTTGATAAAAGATCATTCAAAATATTAGCTCCATCAGAATCATTATCACTATCCATATTTGAAATCGACAAATTTTTAATAAAATGTAAACATTAAGGTTATTCACCGCCTTTTGTCCTTAGCGTATAAGACTTCAGCGACAAATATGGCCAAATATTAACTACAAACGCACTAGAGAAACATTGTTCCCACGTGTTTTCATTGCATATAAGCTTGTGTAGGTTATAATCCTCTAGCACGTAACATAGCATCAGAGTTAATTAAACGTTTGTTTGGTTTTGTTGATATTAAATGTATTTATCGATCTGAAGAACAAGATTTAACTCAATTGAAATATTAAATTGAAATTATTTTATATTTAACGCATTTTACGAGATATGTGATGTTTAAATAACTAGATTATTGTTTAAATATTAGATTATTGTATTCTGTGTATATCATACATTGTTTAAACAATTGTAAAATTATCAAAAGTACTCATTTTTTAATTTAACATATTCAAAAAGAGAAAGCTTCAATGTTTATTATGAGAAGATATGATTTCTTGAAAATTCGCAAGAAAAACAATCACGCGAAATAACATGCGGAATATACTCAAGAGAGGACAGAGATTCTTGTATAACAGCAAGTAAATTGGCTATATTGTAGTTTGTTCTTTTAAATATATTTTTTCTTTAATTATTAGAAATTATCATTATCATATATAATGTAGGATGTAAATAATTTATATAATATTTAAGTATATATATACATATATATATTTCTTTTTTTATAATTATTCTCATTATTATATTATATATCATTTCTATTGTAATATTAATAATACAATATTAAGAAAACTAGTCCTACAGAAGAAACAACGAAAAAAATAGCGCTGGGAGTTTTACTTCATAGATAGTGTGGAAATAAACTAATGTTTTGATTTTTATAAAAATAATAATATATAAGTATATATCCACTAATTATTATTTTTGATCAAATAATTGACAGAATCTTGATTTTAGTTACAATTTTATATACTTCATATTTGTTTATAGAATTCTACTATATCCAATCTAGTTATTTATTATTAGCAATGTAAACTATTAGTACTTTAAAATTCAATTGTTCATCAAAATTGTTCAAATTTCATCAAATATATCTGTAGTCCATTGTTGACATAAACCATTATAAAACTAGGGATGATGAAAAGCTTTAATGTGTTAACGCTATATAAATAACCAATTGTAATTTTATGCAATCATTAAGGCGAAAATATGACTACGAGTTAATGTGTCAAATAATATAATTTTCTTTATTTATAATTCTGCAAAATAACTTATATAAATATAGTTGACACTTTTTATATTATATATTAATATATATATATATATAAATGATAATAAAGAATGTCACTAGAAACGATCAAAGCTATAGTAACAATAATAACGTAGTATATAATAGTATATAACGTAGTATAATATAATATTTACAGAACTCAATTTGATAAATTAATGTTACAAATAAATTTTTCCCCAGAAAAATTCATGTCTTACAAAAAATTTAACAGAAGGCCTCAACAATTTTAAATACATGTAAGTTTTATATAATATGTTAATCTATTCTGGTCTATAGTATAAAGCAGTTTGTTTGCTTGCAAATATAATAAGTTTACTCTTGCTTAAAGCATGTATGATAATACACACACACGCACACGCACGCACATCATATATATGACATAAATTGGTATTACTTCTGTTTAAATCTTTCTGCATAAATAACATACATACATACATACATACATACATACATACATACATATGCATATATATAAATATATAAATATATGCATATATATATGACAAAACTATATACTGCTGTTCCATTTTCTATATGGCTTGGAGAATATATCATAATTTTCAATACATTTAAGATTGTACTCTCATATTACAAGCGTCATCCTGCGTATATCCTCTTTAACATTGTATATTATTTAAGTGGAATAATGTAAGAAATAATACTTGAAATTAGATTCTATATATATGGAATTCTAAATAAGAATTGTGTATTTTATAAGGAAGGCAATCAACACAATCCACCCTCATAATCATCGGAATCTTCATTAGTATCCAAATTGTGTAGAGTTGTATTAGATATCTCATCTTCCACTTTATCTGGTATTTGTTCCATTGTATCACTAGATACAGAAATAGTAGTAGCAGCAGCAGCAGCAGTAGCACCAGCAGCAGCAGCAGCAACAGTAGCAGCAATATCATTTTTCTATTGAATAAATAAACATAAATATATTTTTAATGCATATTTAAAAGAAAATTATAAATGTAAATATGCTCATCATATATATTTACGGGATTGACTTCAGCTTCAATTGTAGCTTGTCCAGTTAATTTGTTAGCGTTAGGTGATACATATGATTCTGCTGCATTTGCTCTAATACCTACAGGTGGTACAGCATATACTTGTTGTGGTAGAGGTAAACCTCGAGCAAGTTTTGCATATTCAACATCCATGTGTTTAATAAAAGGACTGTTTAGAGCAGATCTAGCTGCATCTGCATCTTCATTATCATATGCTTGTAAAAGCATTTCCAAAGTTTGAACCTATTTAATAAGTTAATGATGTTAGTTAAAATTAATTAAAGATAATTAGTAGAAAGCATTTTATATAAAACGATATTTATTTTTAAAAATACCTCAGGTGCATCACAATAATTGCCCCATTCTTTAAATGCCTTTTCTGCTGCAACTTGATCACCACGTGCTAATTGTACTAATACTAACGCTACTGCTAGACGGCCTACTGATGGTATATGATCTATTTGTTGATGCATTCCTATTTCTCTGCGAATGGCATCTGCAGCTTGATCATACATTTGAAGTTTTACCAAAAGCCTTCCTACTTTGCTCATATATTCTGCTGCTTGTCTTGGGCTATCTTCACCCTTTAATCGAAAAAGATTTTTTTATACAGTTCATATTAATATTATACAATAAGTAATTTATACCATCAAAATATCTGCTGCACGCTTAAACAATTCTAAAGCTTGTTCTGGCTGTGTGGATTCTACCATTTTTCCTGCCTTATCAAGTACTGTAGCACCTGATTCAGGTGAACCATGTTGTTGATATAAAGAACAAGAATTGTGTGCAAGTTTTGGTATTTCTGAAAGATTGCCCATTTCTTTGCAAATTACTAAAGTTTGTTCTATACTCCTGAAAATATATCTTGATGACTTCAAGCACAAGATAATATTAACACTTTTCTTTATAGTTAATAACAATTTAATACATATAATAATGAATACTTACTTTGCCGCATGAAACCATCTATAATATAATTCAGGATAATAAATATAATTAAATATATAATAATATCAATTAATTTTGCTACTATATATACATAATACGACAATATTGATTTATGAAAGGATACGCTCTATTTTGTTTGTAACAATCAGAAGCTTTCATCAAGCACTCTCTACATTGTTGATATGATTTGGCAATTCGAAAACAAGTAGCTAAAATGATTTAAAATATATATATATATTATTAAGTCACATCATTTGCAAAAGTGATCAATTATTTTACCTGCATGTGTATATTCATCAGCAGCAAAATCGAAATCGGGCTTCCATTTTAATAAAGAAGTTTTTAAACTGTAACAATTATAGCAAAACAAAAATTTTTTATTTCGTGTTGAAAATTAAGTTTTTCACATTATTTCTTTCGATATTCAATAATAATACCTTTTCTCGGCTTGCCGTATGTGAGCATTGCCTTCTTCGATCTTTGACATTTTTCTCCAAATGATGTCAGTTGATAATTAATCTTCACTTCGACAATTCCTTTTGTTAAGGAATAAAACAGTGTTCGATTCCGATATTACTTGTGACAGGTACTTCTTGTCAAGGTACTGTGCACTCTTTTAATTCCCTAAAATTGATATCTTTTAGTTAGAATAAATGTAAAACAAGATTTTTTCGTACTTAATATATTTGTCAACGCAAGATGGCGTTGTCCGACACAAATGTAATCGTTTTTATTGGTCCAATTTACAAACTCAGTAAATAAAAATATGATATATAAATAAAAGGTTAATTGCGATTGACTTAATTAATTATTATATTTATAATCATAAATTACAAAATATATTTCTTTTTGGTTTTGACAATAAATCAAAATAAGTTGATAAATGACATCTGACGGCGGATTATAGAGTATCTATAATACATTCATAATCCGTTCTATTTCATTTTCTTTAGTTTCGATATTATGATCGAACTTTTGTGATTGTTTACTACGATGGCCCTTAGCAGAAAACAGCGGGAAAGCAGTAAAGCAGTGCATTGTAAAACCTTATTTTTCGTTGGAAGTATTACATTTCGGAAGAAGTACAAACGTGCATGTACACATATAATATTAAATATTGAAGGTAAATGTAACATTTAGATATTACTTTAAATTTATACTTTTCTATGTGTAATGATATATAACCTATACGAACTGTGTATTATTTTGTTTGATAATATATATAAGTAAATATATATTGATAAAATATTAAATAAACACTAAACACACTTTATATTTATATAATTAAAATAAATATTATATAATACTTATTTTATTATATTATTTTCATTTATAAGGAATTATTTTTTTGATACATTCAACTTATTCGCTTCTTATTCTTTATTTTCTTTACTTAGGCTTTTACACAAAATAATTAAATGGCTGAACGATTAGAAGATTTAAACCTTCCAAATGCAGTTGTTACTAGAATTATAAAGGAAGCTTTACCAGATGGAGTTACTATAGGAAAAGATGCAAGAACTGCAATTGCTAAAGCTTCATCAATTTTTATTTTATATTTAACATCGTCAGCAAATATAATAGCCAAAAAAGCAAATCGTAAAACTATTAGTGGCACAGATGTTATACAGGCAATGGCAGACATAGATTTTGATCAATTTGTAGATCCTTTACAAGAATCCTTAGAAAATTTTAAAAGAACTCAAAAAGAAAAAAAAGATGCTACAACAAAGAAAAAACAAATCAAAAAAGACGAAGATGAAGTAGTTGAAGATGAAGATACTGGAAAGGAAATTACAACTTTATAACATAGTTGACAATAACTTTTTGTATTAATACTTCTAAATAATATAAAGTCAATTGCAAAAGTGCAGTTTTTTTATATTATTATATATTTATTATTATAACCATTATACATAATAATTATCAAATATAACAGTATGATGTTCACTTTTTCATAGATATATTTATTCTTTTATCTTGTGAAGAAGGGTAAAAGCATCACTTACATTTTATAATTACAATAATTTTTGTATATATTTTTTTATTATATCATTATAATGATATAATTCCGTATATTTTTTTTATCATACAGTTTAATAAATTAATTTTGTACATAACCAACTTATATCTCAATATTATACGAAATGTTTACAGTTACTATAATGATTATTAGTTATTTATAAAAATGTCATACAAATGTTGGTTTACAAACATTTTATTCTATATATTTTTAGCCGTTTTTATTAGAATAAATTAAATTTTGAAATTAACTTAGGTTACTTATTTTTGATTTAAATATTCAATATCATTTATAGAGCATGTAGAAATAAAGTTATATTAATATAGAATCACATTTAATATAAAACTTGAAAATTTTGTAACAGACTAAGATATTTAAAATCTTAATCTATTTAATTTTCATTATATTTGACTTAAATGCAAAATTATTTCTTATTCTACAATCTTTTATAGATTACTTAGAAAATTTGACTAACATATTTATTCTTGTTATAGAAATGTATATTGGAGACTGATATGTTATAGTAATATTTTATATATAAAACCTAGCTCTTCAATTTTAGTATGGTTTCTCCAAACTAAATATATAATTTTTGTATTATTTGATTATGTATGAGAAATTTTTTAAATAATATCCAAATTAAATAATATCCATTTAAAATATTACTTTTTATAAGAAACAATAGAATAAAATTATGATATCTATTTTTTCTAAATTTGTTTTGTGTGATCTATTTCCAGCAGTTTTTCAATTGAATAATATACATAAACTATAATATTGCACATATTTAGATTATTCCTAAAAATAAAATCTGTAGACAACATAATTAGAAGAGACCATTTTATTTAGTAATATTTAATTATATTTCAATAATAGAAAAATTATAAATCTTTAAATTTCACTTGAGTAATATTTATGTCATTTTGGCAAACTTCATCCATCTTAATTATTTATATTTTAAGTCATTAGAAAGACATGTATATGAATATGTAGTATTCTTATTTTTTTATTATGACCATAGATGCTTTTATAAAAGGAACATTTTTATAAAGTTTATGTTAGATTGTATATCTAATTTATTAATTAAATTAACGAAGTTTGTTATAGAGAAATATGAAATGCATAATAAATAAATGATCACACCTAAACACAATAGTAAACATAAGTTATTAGTAAAAATGTTGCATATATGTAATATATTTTCTTTTTATTATGTGTATATTACGTACTGTATCTTAAAAATAACCAGTAACTGGTTCTCTAATTTTTTAAAAAAGGCATCTTATGGCTTATGGCTTTAAAATTCTCATTTTGCGTTCTATAATACTTCGGCACATGGGACATTTCGATGAAACCATATTTGCACAATTTGAGCAACAACACAAATGTCCACATGGTAGAAAAATTACTTCACACTATAAAAATTAAAAACAATAAGAGTAATGATACAATAAATTATTTTCGTATATTTATTTATGTTGTGGTAAAGAAAGATAAAAGCATTATAAAAAATTAACAATATTTATCTAATAAAAAATATCCATTAGACTCACCTGTAAATCAAGACAAACGACACATTCAGCAGTATTAATACTTTTCGCAATATCAAGTTCGGGTTGATTATAACTAGTAGAAGCTTCCTCAGGTGGTGCAGAAGGCAATATTGATGAATTATCTTCATTTGTTTTTATTTCAGCCAAATAATTTTCAACAGCCATCTTTATAGCAGCGCGATCCCGTTCATTTGTTATACCAATCTGCAAAGTTACGTTTTAAGTTGTACATAAATAATTAAAAATATATTTAAATTATTAAATTAACTATTTTAAAAGTTTTTACTAATAAATATTACGAACAGCTTGTAACTGTTCATCATTAATATTTGGTAATAACGATGGTAATGTAGCCAAAAAAGGTAGGCAGTGTAGTGCTCCTGCAATTGCAACATGCCGCACTAATGTAGGTTCTAGCATTTCTAATAAACCCTGAGGACGAGTTTCCATTAATGAATGGTACTGCATTAACCAAAACTGACTGCTTCTTCTCAAATCCTTCAAAATAAATAAAAAATTAAAGAAAAATAAAATAAGCCAAATTGACATCTAAATAAAATAAAAATGAAGCAGGTAATTACACTACTAGATCGTTTTTGTTCAATATGATTAATGGTTTCCAGAAGTTGATCTCTTCTATTTTTTTGTTGTTCTAATAAACTGATAAGAATAGCACTTAATGCTACTCTTCGTTCAGCAATCTCATTCTGCAAATTCATAATGTTTTATGGATAAAGAAAAATAAAATCTATTATAAAATATAATTGACTGAATTTTCTTACAAGTTGTTGGTTTATTTCAAACTTTCTTCTTTCTAGTTCTATATTAGTTAATGCAGCTAATTGTGATTGGACCAAATTCACTTGTTGCATAATACTCCAAGATCTTGCATCACTTCGTTCTAATAAAGCTGCTACTGCAACCTTTTGCAACACTTCATCTTGACGTATTTTGTCAATAAGATCTTGTCTACTCTTTTCTTGATTTTGTACAATTTGTGCAAGATGATCATTCTGCCTTACTTCCCTGCATTATTAAAATTGTAACAATTGAAAAATATCTATTGAAATTATATAGTGAAATACTAACAGAGATAATAATGATTGTGCAGTATAATTTTTGTAGTTTGTATGTTCTTCCAATTTTCTTGTCCTATATAATTCCTCTTCCAATAATTCTTCCATTGCCACTAAAAAAAATATTTTATACATATATACACACACACTAATACTACTCATACTAAATTATTAAATATACAAAATTTACAAAGAGTATCCTTTGTACGAAATAAGAATTGTTCTGAATGACAAGATGATAATAATTGCATTTCTTCTTGTGCTTCTCGTTCTAATAGTTCAGCTTGAGTTTGCCTTTCTTCTTCACTATTTCTTAGAAATTCTTTTATTACATTATCAGCTTCTTTTTCAGCTAAAAATAAATGAATGTTATTGTTGAATCATGAATAAATATTAGATAATATGAATTATGCTTAAATTAGATAAAAAATTGTTATAATTTCTTAATTGTCTTTATTAATAAATTTAAAAATAACAATAAAATTGATATACCATTAGAAATGTAGGAAAGCAGACGTGCTCTATTAGTGTCCCTTTCTTTTTGTACTTTTTCTAATTTGTGTTCTAACTGAGTTTGTTGTAGAGCTAAGTCTTTTAACAGCTAGAATTAAGAATGCAGAACGCATCTAATTATAAAACTCTGCTTTATATCTAAGATAATGAATTTAACCCTTAGTGTCATATACATAGATTTGAAATACCTTCTTTTTATGTGACTTTAACATAGATTGAACCTCGATTTCATATTCTTTCTGTTGTTTTATATTTCTTTCTAATTCTAATAATGCAAATTGACGTTGCTCCTGTAAATTAAATAATTTTATAGTGTAAAAGTTTATATAAAAATAAGTGAACATGTATTACTTGAATAAAATTCAGAGAATTAATACTAAAATTGACTATTAATAGTCAACAAATAGTAAAATTGATTACTAATGAAATAAAAATAGTTATGTTAAATTATAATAAACAATAAAAAGCGATGATACTGATACAAAATATTCTGAAACATAAAAATAGCTATGCATGCCTTTGCTTTTTCTAACTGCTGCAATGTTTCCTAAAAACAGAAATAAGAACATTATGACATGCATTACAACACCGAAAGGCAAGCTGTCAACATGCAATACCTGCACTTCACTATTCTTATCATAGTATATTGCTTGTACATTTTCAGAGCTTGTCTCTCTGGACAAGTCATTATCTAAAACTGAATCTTCAGGGGAATATTCAATTCCAGATTCATTTGCTAAAAATGCAATGATTACAATAGTACCCCCACTCAAAATATCTCCAGGTGGATAAGATAATTTTAATCCATCAATATTTAAACTTGTTATTAATTGTAGGTAACCCAAAGATTTAGGGAGTTTTTGAAGAGGTTTATTGTAACTAATATCCAAAGTAATAAGATGCTGAAGTTTACCAATTACTTCTGGTAATTGTATCAAATTATTTCTTGATATATTTAAGATAATTAATTTATTTAAATGTGCTATTTCGTTGGGTAGTTTGCTTATATTATTTTCCTGTAGATATAATTCCTAAAGTATAAAGAAATTGTTTGTTATGTATATATTAAATAAATTATATATCTAGATCTTTTTTTAGATAGTATTTTTTTTATACTTATATGGCTTTTTTAACACGTTTTATTTACTTTTATATAGTTACAAACACACACTAATTAGTTTGCAGAAAATGTTACAAAAATCATGCATATTTTTTTGAAAAAATATTTTTTTAATTAGTTCAACATCAGTTTTATAATTTTTGTAAATCAATTTACATAATACTTTTTATATAATTCGCTATATAAAAAAAAATCTAGATATACTTTGCATCTACATTTAAATGAAATATAATATAATATAATGTATATATGCTTATACCTTGAGTGAGACAAGACACATAATGTCAGGAGGCAAAATATTAAATTGATTTCCATGAAGATCTAAGACAGTAAGCAAAGATAGATCATTCAAGTTACCTCCACCCGAAAGAGAAGATAACTTATTACAATACATCCATAGCATTTTCTTCCTAAAGACTTTGCATAACGAATAAATCCCAGGTGGCACATGTTTTAGGGCACATTCAGAGATATCAAAAACAGGTTCTGGATTTTCCCTTGCCTATCACATTTTAATAAATATAATAATTATTATGATGCATATAATATTGCTATGAAATTTATTTTGAATTTAAATATATTTTTTTTTAAAAAGCTTCAAAAAGAAATAATAATAAAAATCAATCATAAAATTATTGTCCTATTGATATCATAATTAATATTCAATATTAATATCATAGTAACAATCATGATTATTTTCAGTTACAGAAAACAAACTCATGCATCAAATCACTGTTATTGATGCATCATATTTTACATTAGGAATTGGTGAATACTTTGCAATCAACTCTCATCTTTTGTTTAAATACATTGTGTATGTACTAATATATTCTATATAATTTGAAAAACAATTGCAACAAAAGGATCAAATTGATCACGACAATTTACGTTATCGTGTAATGAGGATGACGTTAATCATTAACCTCCAATTATAATGAACACATACCAAATACAATTTATACTCAAGGCGAGCTTTGTAATCCATATTAACTTTGCTCCCATGTTTATTTATCAGAGACATTATTAGTCTTATGTGTCATGACAGCGATATGTGGCATATATAATTTACATTGTCATCGGTTTGCCTTCGATCGTCGTGACGCGATTTCGTTTGCTTTGGCGAAGCACGAACGGAGACACGTATCATCTGTCAAAGCATTCTTTTTATTCACGGTATAACTACGTATATTGCGTCTCTCGCGAACAAGTACGTTAATTGGCAATGTAGTCATTTGCTGTTTGAGTTAAAGGAACACGCACAGAACACCTCCCAGTCAGACATCGAACTAACGTTCGCTATACTTATTATATCCAACCAGACCAATCGCGTACGTGCTGCACAATGTACAGTTGCAGAGAATGTGTTCTACTATTAGTAAATGATGCTGTCAATGATAATAATGTCATTTTTCATTGTAACGTTAATTTCTAATTCTAAATGATACGCTCATTAAGAAATTCATCGAGACTTGAAATAAAAATATGTCGAATTTATTTTCGTGCCATTTATTTTTAAATTTATATTTTATTTTTTAATAACGTTGGCGACAGATTTCTTTCTTTTATATTTTTTCTTTTATACAGACAAAAATTCTAACAATTACACAACATTTGTATCATTTGCTATAAATTTTTTATGACAGAGATAGGTTTTCGTGCTCTTCTTATATAACGAGACAATCGATACACAATAATTATCACAATACTGACACAGGCTAAAAAGATATTCACAGATGGAAATAACAAATGTTAAGAAACGGTTTTTAAAAATTCTGCGAATATTCTTTCTGACGTAATCGATATTCCGTGGGTGTGAGCATTCCTCTGAAACAATATGTGTATAAAGTATATATGTATATATATATATATATATATAGAATAAACGAGCATTTATTTATTACAAATAAATTGCTTCTTCATAATATTACTTTAACATTGATTATTTCAACATTTATAAATAGAATAGTTAAAAATTAAATTATATAAATTCTAAATAAAAAAAAAGAAATTCTAGAAATAATTTTGTTAACACCTTAAAACTGTGTCGAAAGAAACGTTGACTCCTTTGTCACACATTCGTTTGTAGAGATGCCAACAATCCTTCTCTTTACGCGTTTGAAATCGAGGCTCCATTTCTATCGGTATTGTATCTGTGTTCTTTTCTTTCAAAGAAATTTCCGTGTTCGAATTGACCTTTTAATAGAGAAGTACAATGAATTATATAATGCGTAACTCTTTTTCGATATATTATTTATAATTAGGATCATATATATATATATATGTATATGTAAATTATCTTACTTTTGGAAGTAAAAATTTTGCAGTCATAGTTGTTCGACGAGCAACTACCTGATCGTCCGTTGCTATTGCTTCATTGTTCTTTTTCATCTCTATCATCGTTGTTTTTTTATCAAGGACACTGTAAAAATATTACGGTATATTAGAATTGTTAAATTAGTAGTGATCATATCGTTTATTCAATCTATTCATAGTATTATCATCTATTCATATATAGTATTATATCAACTAGTCAAGAGTAGTAGGAAAACGTTCGATTATTATCGAAGATCCCTTTCAATACCGAAAAAAAATTTATATAAATTTACATTGTAAATTATTCACATAAAGTGGAATAAAATGAGAATGGCCGTACCAGTATATTGTAGCTCTTTTGATAACGTTGTATGTATATCATATCGACCCAGCTCTTTTTTTTTCTCGACTATCGTAAATCATGGAATAATCAAAGTGTATTTCGTGACCTTTATGAAATATTAAAATGCGGATATCTTCGAAGAACCAAGTTCATTATGGTAGAACCTACGCGCATCGTCTATGTACACTTTGTTGAAAGAAGATGCACGCTCGAGTTGTAATTGTGCTTTTACTTTACTTATAAATAATAATGTAAATAGGCGCAATGTTAACGAAGTATGTGATAACGGATAAGATTAATTTTAGAGATCGTATTTTTCTGGCTTTTTCAATGAATTAGCTTTTTATTTAACACGACTATTTTTATAAAATAAATCCGTAGTAATATGTATTTTTTTTCTTTTATCAGACAAAACAGAAAGACTTACGTTATCGTTGAAGTATTGCGTATTCTATGTGACTTCTTTTTCATATCATCCACATTTCCGATTGGTACGGCTAGACTTCGCATGTCATGCTCCATCAAAGGAACGCATAAAGACTCGCTTTCATCTTGGACAAACGATAGCATTGGTAAAGCCGTTTTGATTTCGTTCGATTTCCAAAGAATCGATTCCTTACTCGTTCCGTATTCTTCAAGATCTTCGGAATCTTTTATCACGATGAAACGATTTTGAGAGAGGCTATTTTTTGTTTTCACACAATCAAACTGCGTTTTTTCCAAGATGGTATCCTCATCGAAGGAATCTCTTTGAAAAGAAACTACAAGATGCTTTATTTATTCATTGCACATTTGTTTCTTGTTATTGTCTAGTAAGATTTATTTTTGATAGAAACAATACGAATGTCGATTGTAATTAGAGAATATTACATTCATTTAAATTATTTTGCATATTATAATATTTTTGAAGATATTGTCATATTGAAATCGTATTAGAAATTAATTTGTATATTGATAAATTTGTTATGTAATTTTCATAAACAATCGTTTAAGGTAACGGAAAAATGAGAATCGATATAACGAGCGAAATTAAAACTTCAAAAAAGATTTATCGCTGTTCTTATATGTATAAAAGTACCCTTTGTTAAGTGTTAAGAAGTCCAACACGTTTTTCAGTTTTATTAGTTCGTTTAAAACTCAAATAAAGTAATTATTGTAGGTTGATTGAGCGTCGAGTTTCAATGAGATATTTTGCTCCATGAAGGGAGGTCCTTGAGGGTTAATAGGGTTGAGAAGAAGTTTGGTCGATTTAACATGTTCAATCGATTATAAAGATAGTACGAAGAAGATAGACAACGCTTTATGAAGAAGACCTTTTTGATAACCGTTAGAAATGGCATCATAGACAAGTACATACTGCAGTTTTCTATGCTTATGTAACAAAAGTCTTTGGTCGTAATAGCATGAATTCATTTAATTCGAAGAAAATATATCAGTTTATCGTGTCTATCTAACATTGATAGATTGAAAACTCTTAATTTGTTTGAAACTACACGATTCAAAAGTTTAATCCTAGAAAATATTTCGACAGTTCTATTAAAAATATCGATCGAATCGTTGCATGAAAATTTTTCATTTATGATTAGTTTGATTCATGTACGATATCTAAGCACAGCGAACCAGCGAAAAGATAATTTATGGAATGTGTGCGTCGCGTGTCTCGCACCCTTTGTAAATTGTTCCTTTAATTATCGTTGCACGCCTCGCCTCATTGTTACGCCTACAGTTCATCGAATTCCTACTCGGCGTTTATCAGTTTATTATGCGAATGCCATTTATTACACGGATCGTCTCAAAATTTGAAAAAGAGGTACGATATCAATAAATCAATAAAAAATGTATCGAAAAGTAAAAAATTTATGACATTATTAAATTATTTTAATTGTATTCTTTCTATATATTGTCCAATATTTTTCATTCATTTTCACATTCGAGTCGTCAAACTTACCTGATTTCACAGGTTTCTTGATATTTCCTGGAATCGGCGTTGTCGAAGTTTTTATGATTGGCGCTGTAGTTAATTTTTCTCGTAACTGACTGATCAATTTAGCCTCGTTCGGGGAATTTTCGAGATCACTATCGCTTTCGGTCGAACTAACTAAGGAAACCATGGTAATGACATCGTTTGATTTCCCATCGCAATCTTTCGTAGATATTCTACATCGACCTCGTGAACCATTACATTGTTCATCTTTGCAAGCAGATCCTACGCTGTGTTGACGCTTCTTTATATTTTTGAAACGTTTTTTTATCGGAGCTGATCTTATTGATCGAGCATAGGACGGCTAATAGATATTGGGATAGTTAAATTATTGCAAAAAAATTAATTACTAGCATCTCGAAAAACTCTTTAATATATTACCTTTGATAGAATTTCTTTTTTTTTATCGGTAACAACTTCTTCCTCGTTAACTTTTCCTTTCTCATTAATTTGGTTTGAATTTTTTTGAACTGTTTCAGCATCAAAGGTATCTATGACGATATTTACTTGAATACGAGATGAACTTCGGCCTTGTAACGGTGCAGAGCTACTTCTTGACTTTCGATTAGGCTTTTGATCGTTTACACTTTTCATCGCATTTTGTAGCCCATTCTTAGTTTCATTCTGCTTGATTTCCATTGTTCTTTTACACGAAGAGCTTCTTTCGATCGAATTTAATCTCGATGGAGTATCGGTATCGTTCGATATTCTCGAGACAGCAGTCTTATCAATTTCTGTGTATAGAAATGCTCTTTTTGTACCGCTTTGAAAATTGGCACGTTTTTGTTTCGCCGAGGCTGCTTCGTTTTGTGTTTTTAAAACATTTAATGTGGTAATTTCGGATTTTAATGTTGGTAATTTTATATTATCTTCCTTCTCGATGCACACTTTTTTTTCGTTTTCAATGGATTGATCAGCTGAAACCTGAAAGAAAATAATTATACAAGAAGATTTATTGTTAATAGGATCATGTAAAAGTTATACCTCGATTGTTTCTTCTAGTGTCTTGTTAGTGTTGTTTTCTACATACTTTATCCTCTCGATCGGCCCAGAATAACAAACATCATTTTGAAGCTTCACCGAAGAAGCTTTAACAACTTTAAAATTGTCCTCGATCGCTTTCGTTTTTTTTGGTCTTTTTGTTTCTTCGATGTCCTTGTTCAAATCCGTTCTACCCCCAAGAGAATCCGTATGCTTCGTTATTTGAATTTCATATGTATTATCGCTGCGAGAAATATCCGAATTATTGAAATCGGTGATAAGATGTCTATCTTTCGTTGATTGAAGAATTTCGCTTTTGGAGATAGGTGTCTGCGGTTCCGAAATAGTAGTATAATTTGATGATTCAGAATCGCATCGTTCTTCGACGACACCATGCGCCAAAAATATATCGATATTGGCTTTATTTTCTTCGCGATGTTTCCATGCAAGTCTTAGTCTTTCCGTTAACTCTTGCCTCGAGTAAAGTATTGATGCCTTCTCTTCATTTACAATCATATTCCTGGTTTGAGATTTCTTCAAGGCTGACTTCGACTTACCGGTAATTTGTCGTGCAACGACTTCGACATGATCAATGCTGTCATTTTCGCGATGTCGTTCGCCCCAAGCTATACGCACCTATAAGATTTAATAGAATTTTTTAATTATAAAAAGAAAATAAAAGGAATTCGATTCGTAGATTAAAATTGTTTACGCAGTATAATTAACACAGAACAATATAAAATTTTCTATTTTTAACAGAATTATAATACTATTAAAGATTGAATCAATAAAGGACCTTTGGTCTTAAAGATCCTGATCTCGAATTAGCACGATTTCTTCCAGATCCAATAGGATCGCCATGAATCTTTGGCGATTTCTCATCGTCCGACGTTTTTTGTCGTCTTATTTGCCATCGCCGCGATATAGGCGATTGTAAAGAGAGCTGACGAACTCGAGCAACCGATTTACGAGTTTCTGACATTTGTATTTTTCTGAATATAAGCATGATTAACGTCTTTAAATATTTTCATTCGATATGATGGAAAAATAATAAAGAATATTTTTCCTATGTATTTACAACATGATATGTCTATACCTTTGATAATTCGTACGATTATGATTTTCCAAAATAATTGTTGGTAGAATATTTCTTCACATATGTTAGTAACGATTCGAAGTGAAAACTCTTCTCTCATACGAATGAACGAAGATATGATCGGATCATTCGCATCGTGTTCACAGCACGATCGAATGCCGACTGACGAGTTTCATCCATTGCCCTCTACTATGATCGTTTACAACTACTAACTTACTCGCGATTCAGTACAGAATTTCTACCACCCTCTCACCGAAAGGAAAAGGAGGGTGGTCGAGCAGTAAGTTGCTTTTTTGTTCTTCGTGCAGTTGGTCACGTTATATCCACAACGGCAATTACCTTGAACTCGTCTATACCTTCAACGGATTTTCCGAGGTATTCGAACTCAAGAATCGATCCGTGTTTCATAATTCACGAACTCGCAACTCGAGTTTGAGTTTCTTACAATTAGTTGAGAAACTCGGTATAAGCGCAGTTTTTGCTTTTTCTTTTCTCCCGATCATTGTACTTAAAAACTTTTTTAAATTTGCGACAATCAACTCGATATCTATCTCGTTTCCACTATCATGATATTTTTATTGATATTTTTGAATATTATATTTTAGATATTATAGATTTATAGGATATTTTAGATTTTATTATAATAGGAAAAATATAGGAAATCGATTGATCACGGAAGAATATCGTTTATTTAAAGAGAAATCTTCGTTATATATCTTTATTAATCTTTGATACTTAATCGTCACCATATGAATTTAAATTGGTCTTTCATCAATACATCACCTCGAAGGTGCAATACCTCTTTCCTTCTACTATCTATGTGCTATATAAAATCCTCGAAATCACTAATAGAACACTCGAAGGTCTACCGGTCATCCGAGATTATTGATCAAAACTACTTCGTGATCTGGCAGCTTGTTGTCTGTAGTTGCCATGACATCAGCCCATCATACGAATTTACTTTTCCCTTTTGTCTTCTTGTCTGTTACTGACACTATGCCATACTTTCGATTAATATGGCAGTTCGTTTGAAATCGAAGTTCTAAGCATTATATTAATAGTACATATGCAGAGTTAGTACGATATCATTTCAGTATCAGTTAAAATATTCTAAATGTTTTCATAATGCTTTATAATATTTGTTTAAATATTAAAAATAAAAAATGATCCTCATTATTATTAATTAAAAATAGAACTTTGTAACAATTTAACATAAATTAATAGAATTATTCTATTAATTTTTATTTATATAAAAGTTTTTATGCTTAAACTGTACATAAATGAATGAAAAATTTACTTCTTTTAAATTAAATATATATAGCGTATAAACTGTGTTGATAATACAGTTAGGGAGTAATAAGTCAGTATTCGAGAAGATTGGTATTAATATTTAACTGTCCTCTAGCGTCTAAATTTTATATCAGATTTTGTAATTACTAGCGCCACCTAGTATGAACGTGAAATAAGACGACAAATGTGGAGAATTGTTTATGTGCGATTTATTATTTATATTACGTATTTGGAAATTGTATACAGTACATAAGAACAGTATGTTTAATGCTTTGATATTTTTATATTATGTTCGTTTGAAATCAATGTGAAATAGTTCTTCATGTAGGATACATTTTTATAAACTGTAAGTTTTCGCTATATTCTTTATTACATCAGCATGTTAGAGTTTTCCCGCCTATTTGTTTGATCATTAATTATTGTTTTTTCATATAAAATTTATTCTCATAAACAAATAGTATTATAAACAAATATTTTTTTATGGACTCTATAATTGTTTTAAGAGTAGTACGTTTAATTATGACTAAGAAATCATTTTTAGTGATTCTAATGTTATTCTGATTTGTTTCTCATAAAGAAAGTATATAATTAAATATTCTTAATGTCGTATGTAGTAACAAAAAAATTAAAATATTAAAAATATAACTATATTATTTTTATAGGTTCAATTTATTTTAAAGCGGAATGATTTTATAACAATATTATATCAAATATTTATAGAAATGGCAGATCAAAATTCATTTGAAGATCAATTCAATAATACTATATCTTTTACTACAAGTGATATTGATGCCGAATCTCCTATATCACAATTAAAGATATCCTTTGATAAAATTTACAAAATCTGAGTATCTTACGTGAAATAAAAATTAATATTTATGTTTTCCTTTATTTTTTATATTTTATTGATTATACATGGCATTGGAGAGTGCAAATCCAACGTTTGAGATAGAGGAATGGCAGCAATTGTTAGAGAAATCTTGGTCTACTTGTAAGAGAGAGTTATTAGAGGAGAATTTCTTCAGTCTAATTTTACCTATGGTTCATTCTCTCCTATGTCGAGTAATTTTTAATTTGCTTGAACTATATTTCATTTATATTGAAAATATTCATATATTTAGCTTTTTCTAAGAATAAAATAAATTTATACTTAACAGATTTTAAAACAAATTGATATACTTTTGACAAATACTAAAGTATCCAATATTTTGAATAATATAAAAGATAAATTACTTAATTGCGAAGGTATATTGCATTTTTATCAAAAATCTGTGGAATATGTATCTAGCTTTGGGAAGGTTTCCATTGAATATGTTAAATCGCTACCTGATATTTTACCGTCTTCTATAAAACTAGTTTTTGAACATTGCAAGACAAGGTAATTTATCAATATAGTAGTATATTGTTTACTGAATTAATTAATTATTATTTTTCTTTTTTTAATTTTATAAATTTTCCTATACTAAAATTATTATTTTTTAGTTCACATATTTATGGAAAAATTTTCAAAGATTTATCGAAGGAATTAATGAGTCTTTTCCGAAAAGCAAGTGGAATTCTTAAAATATTTTTGACTATTTTAGAAGATGTCATTATTTATGATGTGAATATAGAATCTGAGATGGCATCATTATTAAACGGTACATAATTTTATAGGGTTTATGTTTTTTAATACATAGCATGTAAATAAAAGTTACAATTAATCTTGTTTCTTGAATAATCACTTTTTGCTTATTTTATTATATAGTAACAAAATTACTTGGTGCTATTGCTGCAAGTTCACATGGTCTAGATTTAAAAACTTTTGTGGGAACAACAACATCTTTTGCTAAATTAGCTATAACTTATTGCAGTGATATCAAAACAACATCTCCAGAAAACGTTATTACATCATTTCAACAAATTACAAAGGAAACCAATATTTTATATTCCACAATTTTGGTATTAGTATTATCATTTCTTTTTATTATTATTTGAGTTGTAATTGTGAAAGTTTATTTATATTTACTTTATAATCAGGATCCAAACAGTAAAAACGAAGAAAGGACATTAAAAGGTGCTAGTATAATTTTAAATATCATTACTAAATTGACTTCAGCTTACTGTAAATATTTAAGTAATGATATTCTCTTTACATTGGTTGAACTTCTATTGCACCTACATAAGTATATCATTTTTTTAACTTTTTCTAAATTTATGTAAAACATAATATACTGGTTTAGAAGATAATGCAGAAAATATGCATTGTTTAATCTAGGTATACTGCTTTCTTAATGGACAGTATAGCAGTTGATATGCTGAATAATAATATATCATCAGGAACAATCCTTCTTCTAAATATTCTTTTGAAAAATAGCAACTTTAACCAAGTTCGTTAATTTCTTGAGTATTATTACTTTTTATTAGATAACTGAATTTTTTTATCTTACATTAAACTATTTTAGATTTATTTTCAATATAGACTAAAAGAGGATGTTGATAAATTAGGTTTCCATTTACTAACACTTGCAATTTTGAAAGCAATAAACACTATTCCTTATGATAAATACTGTAAGTGGATCTTAGAAACACAATCAGTACTCGACATTATGTTCACAAATTTTGATTATTGTAAGTGATTATATTTTTTTATAAATAGTAATTTAGATTATTTTTATGCATTTGTATGATTTTTGTTCTACAATAACATATTTTTTTACGAAGTGCAAGAAGAACTTTGTGTTGGAGAATTGCAGCTCTCAAGCAATTACAACTTCGAAGAAAAAGCAGGTCCGATCGATCTTTATACAGCAACTTTGGTATCGATTTGCAAATTTATTATTTCTATGCCTTGTGAAAATTTCCATATTGTTGAAAAGATATTACTAAAAAATCTTTTGAGCGGAATTTTTTGGAATTCCTTACTTAGTTCTGACGTTTGGTATTGCATAGGACGGTTAGTTAATCATTTCTTAATAATATTTAATTATTATATATTATTATATATTATTTTCTAACTATATCGAATTATTATTTGTAATTTAGAACATATTATTTTTTTTCTTTCAGTTATAGCTCACCGTATTTATGTAGTTCTCACGTGAAATATTTAATGCACACATATGCCATTTTGGCCGAACGTCGCAATTCTCTTGAAGTGTGTGTTTTAAAGAATTTAATTAGTAGACTTTATACTTTATTGCCAGAAAACGAAAAGCATTCTGTAGTATTCGAATTAGATGATATAGATGCATGTTTATGGTTACCTTTTTCACGATTGTTACCATACAAAACACGTATGATTATATGCGAACGCTTAGCTTTTAGTGTTACAAACATTTCAAATTTAATCGACAATTTTTTACAACAGCCTAGTGCTAGACATTGGTTTCAATTGGTAAATATAGTTTAAAGATCTTAATGGTAAATTTTTTTTATATCAAGTATGAATTTGTGTTTTTATTTATATTATTTTTATCGTAGACAAAATTAATACCAGCAGCGAGCAAATTTTGCAATATAACGGAAAAAGAAATGATCGATGTTATATCCAAATTATGGAATTTTATTACAAATATCATTGAAGGATGCGATTATAGATATTCATTCATATTATCTGATTTTTCTATAAATGTACTTGATGGTACTCAACACGACTTTTTTTATCAAGATTCTGTATGTATAATTCTCTTAATTTCGTATTTGAAGAACAAGAATAAACATCGATCTATACAATTGTTTTCTTTTTTTTTTTTTTTAGATTTTAAATGCTATAGCTAATTTATCTTTGCACGCATTACCTCATGCAAAAATAAAGATAGCGTATTATATAGAAGATTTAGCTATGACATTTAAGAATGCCCAACCTAAAGTGATCAACGGGTTCGCAGAGCTAAATTGCAGATTGTTAGAGGATGAAAATCCATGGGTGTCTCAAGAAATGCTCGAAAGTTTCGATCGTTTGGCACATATGTGTCCTAACGAAGAACTTGTGGCAAAGGTTGCAAATGCGATTTCCAGAAAATTAACGATTTGCGATTCCGTGCCTGCATATTTATCTTATACACAATATTATAAATTGCAAGATATTTTAAATGTTAAATCTTATTTGATGTGTTTAATCAAAGAATCTAAGAACGACAATACGAAGCATATATGTGTGGTTTTCCAAGATTCTAAGAAAGAGGTAAAAATACCAAGGATAGAATCAGAGAAAATGAAATATGAAAATATGTCGAAAGAACTGAACGAACGTGTAAATAAGATATGCAATGAGTTAGAAAGTATTATAAAACGAAAAAGTGATATCAATGATGCTACTTTACGAAATTTGCGAGCTGTGCTCACAATGCTTACTGAGTAATTTGTTGAAATAAGTCATATATAGATAATCATATTGTAAATACATTACAAACATTTAAAACCTGTGCTTTATTATTAGCAATTAAAAAATTGCAATATATCATAGCATTTGATAGAATTTTATACTACATATAAGAATCTTGACTTTTCTATTGGCTATTTGATGCATAATAAAGTTTATATTTTTGATATACATAATATATTATTATGGCATTATTTAATACTGAAATAAATCTAAATTGTTTGAGTTAATTCACAGTCGCAGGAGAATATATTACATATGTATATATTCAAGATATGCGCACACACATTTAAAGACATTTACATGTCATTTACATTTAATTATTTAGACAAAGAGACTGACTTGTAAACAATTAATAACACATCTGTTTAACAATTATAATATCGAATTTATTATGTTATTTATGTTTTCATGGTGCTTCGACATTTTATATAAAATAAGAGTGAATCTTAAATGACAATTTTACATATTACTAAATACATTAGTAATAGCTTAATAAGCAAATACATTTTGATTATTTAATAATAATAGTCTCTACTATTACGAGACGACTCTAGCCCTTAACTCCACCCTTAGTGTGCCTCTGTAACAAGATAAATGGAGATAAAATATTACTCATATTTTTAATCGATGTATTTTTGTTTATAAATTTTAGTATAAATTCGTCAATAATAATTTTTTCATTTCGTAGGATTTTACATACCGTCAGAGGTTCTTTCTCTCTCTTGTTTACAATTTTGCAATACGGTTTAGCAAATAATCCGTGGCTTTGTTTACATACGCATTCCTCTTCAAATTCGGTATTAACAAGTCCACTAATAATTTTTCGGGCGGCTACTTGAACGAATTGTTTCTTTTGATTAGGTTTCGCTTCCAAGAAATTGTTCGAACTAAATGCTGCTCCACCAGACTATAAGGAATAATTATTAATCAAGTGGATCGTTAAATAAAATAAAAAAAGACTGTAAAATGTATACTTACAGATATAGCAAAGTCAGCACAGACGTCACTGGTTGATAGAATCATGTTATTTCTAAGTTCGTTACTTCCTTCTAATGGTTTCTTTTTGCTGTCAGAGAATGTATAAACACTGTCACAATCATAAGCAACAATATTCTTCTGTGGTTTTCCATAAACCAGAGTGTCATTCGAGAACCATACATGGTAGTATGACAATCCGAGATTACGATATATCGTTTGTCCAAGAAGTAAGCGCAATTGCTGTAACTATTTAAGATTTATTTTATTAAATATTGGTAGAATGGAGTGGAATATTATTAAAGTGGCCGAATGGATTCTAAGAAAATAAACTTACTGAAATAGGTAAAGGACTCTTTTCGCATGGACTAACGATAACACCGACAACAGCTTTAGCTGCTCCTGTTCTGAATGGATAATTTATTGCTTGTTCGTAAGCATCGGTTAATTTGAAAGTACCAAATTCAACGTCATATCTTTGCTTAAGATATTTCAATTTTGTTTCTATGTCTCCTTTAATAGCATCCTAAAAGTTATAATATGAGAAAAACGTGAGTGACTGTAATACTATGGACTATTTATAGATATGTTTTATGTTAGATGAATTTAATTATATTACTCGTAGGTTTAGAATTGGATTTTTTCCTTCGAATTTAATATTCTTTACGTCACCCACGATGTTTGTGCTGCCATCGGTTGTGTAATGTTGTGGCCAGTTCATGTGTTCGCCAAAGCCAACGAGACCAATATGAGTGTCGCTATAAATGCATTTCAATTATTACTACTGATTTTTTTTTTTTAAATTTGCTACAATTAAAAATATTATTTATAATATAATACGCACGTTATGCCTTGTTGTTTTAACTCTTCTCTCAATTCTGTCATAAGTGGTGCGATCATATCCTTGAAAATTTTCTCATTTTGCATATCCTCTTCTACTATAAAGATAATATCGGCTTCTTTCTTCGGTATTTTAACCTTGAAGGAATCACCAACAGCAATTGAATTTGTGCCATCTTTGCAGTTTACTAAAAGAATAATGCTTTGATTTATTTTCTATCGATTTTGTTTGTCATTGATAAAAAAAAAATAAATATTTTCATTGAATTAATTTATGGTAGAGAAGTACAATAAAGAATAAGAAATACCGCAAACAGGAGGAATGCTTATGCTAAAGACATCACGTTCATAACAAGCAGCGTAGTACGCAAATGCAATCGAACAAGTTACTTTCTCAGAAGCGCCGACACTAACGGCCTGATCACAAGCATCCTGGTAGTGTTTCGCATTAACGTATTTGAAGCAGGAACTGAAACATTAATATACATATGTAATAAAAATGTAAAACATCTTCTTTTCTTGTTTGATTCTAACATGAACAATTAAGATAAATATCTTAAGGTAAATGACCAATAAGGTACCTTAATGGTGAAGAAGAACTAGCGAAGTATTCGGAACAAATTGGAGCGTGTGCGCTAGTTTTAACAACAGTAGCTGCTGGACAATCTCCTTTCAACTTATAAGCATTTCCGAATTCAGTTGGATCTTCAATAATCTGACAATATTATGGAATTTACACTATTATTCCATAAATAAATATAAAATTCAGCAATAGAACTTATAATATGACAATAGTACCTTTCCAGATGGCAAAGTATAATCATCATATGGTTCGTTGTTGCCATCACCAAGAAGCCCACGTAATTTGCTAAAGTAAAAGCCAGAGACTCGAACTATACACATCATAGGTGCTTTTCTACTACAAATTACGTGTACACCATAAGCAGATTTTACATTTATTGTTGGTATAGTTAGGAAGGCCTGTAGATTTTTTGTACTGGCAGGATAATCCGCTGGTTTGTTATTTACTAAGATCTGTAAATATATTTATTTCGTAAGTCTTTTTTGTAAATAAGCGATCAGTAGCTATGTCTTTCAAGGCCAAATATTTCAATTATATACTTACGTTTCCATTGTTCTTTAGTGTGATACTTTCTTTGGGTTCGGTAATAGTTACACTGACTAGAACTCCATTTTGTAAGTTCGCGATAATAGAGAAATTTCCATCTTGCATGTCCTGTACTAAAATATAGTTGCATGTTCCAGGCAATGTGAAATGATTTCCATCGAATGTAAAAATGTGTCCTCCATCAATGATAGTTCCTGTCTTGCTGAATGGTGGCACGATGTTGGTTAGATGCAGAGTAGGCCTAAATGAAGATTATCATAAAACAATACAATATTGGAAGAGAAAGGTACACATACATATCATTGGATAATAAAAAATTACAAAATTCAATCTTGGGCATACCCGTATGTGTAGTAAATATCAAGAGGTGTTGGTAATTCGGCGTTGCGTAAAAGATTCAAGACTGAAACTCTCAACGTAGAAATACCAGGTAATTTAGTTAAAATACTAAAGTCGGTTGGTGTTTTCATATTGAAAATATTTTGAAAATTATTCAAGAGCGAATGGGTCTCCAACAGATCGATTAAAGATTTAAGTGCATTAACACCTTTTGTGTAAATTGTATTAAGTTGAGCAGTATTGTCAGGCTGTAAATGTAAAACAAAATAATTTTCATCGTAACGTAAATTACTTAAGATTTCGTAAGAAATCGTACTCTAATGATACGTACATTTTGTCGTTTGATAATCGTCATTATGTAATCGCATACTGAACCAAAGAAATCTTGTAATTCTTTCGTTGGTAACATCGTCTTTATTATTTTGCAAAGTTCTTCAACAGGGCTTGTAAGTGCCTCCGGTATTTCGAAGTTTACAATCTTATTATATTTTTCTTTTACAATTTCATAAACGGGTAAAGCCTTTGCTTGGTTAATGAGCAAAGTTATAAATTCATTAACATCCTTCTTGATTTGATCAACTGCTTTGAATATTATTTTGCCAATGTCTTTAACAAGTTCCATTCCAATAACAGCCAATTCTTTTATTTCTTTTTGGTGATTATTAATAATATTTAAGGCAGCTTTTAAATAAGTTATAGCTAAATTAGCAGTTGCATCTAACACATTCATGCATGCTTCGAAGATTTTATTATAAGATTCTTGTATTTGAGGGTATATTGCTTTTACTGCTTCAGTAAGTTTGGAAATAATTGCGATGTATTGCTTCGAGAGCTCGTTTAATTGTTCCGAAACTTGTTTAATAATATTATTGATCGTAGTAATAATTGATCCAAAGTGTTTGTTCCTGTCATAATTGCATACATTATATAATGATATTATTTAAAGAAATGCTTATATATTAGCTGTAGAATTACTTACAAAGTCACTTGGATCTCTTGGATAATTTGGTCAGCATGAAGTTCGTTTTTAAATTTAGTTAATTCATTAGAGTAATAGTCCAAAAGTATTTGTATATTTGGTTGAGCTTTCTTAGCATGTTCTAATAGATCCTTGAGCTCAGTTACAGTTTCCTTAGCTATATCGGTAGCAGTTTCTTTCATTTGTTTTGCTATATTAAGGATACGATTTCGGGTGTAATCCTATGTGAAAATAAAAATAAAGTTGCAATTAGTATAGATATAACATATAGCAAAAAGTATACAAATATATTTGCATATAAATATTGTATATTACCACTACATGTTCTAGATTATCCTTGTTAAATTCAAAATCAGGTTTCAAAAATTTATTTTCATCAAGATGTACTAAGATGTGGAATAAGTTATTCTTTTTGTTGTTTTGGTAAAAATCAGAATGAACTTCAGCTAGTTGACCGAGTACAATATGGCCATTAGCAGTTAATTTATTATTAGGGTTGCCTGTACAAATATGATCATTTGTTATATATTTTTTAAAGTAGATTATTAAAAATATATATCGTTAAATCCTAACTTACTCTTTTCATATTGAACAAATTTGAAATTATTGAAATCTTTTGCTTCCAAATTAGCAACATAAGGATTTCCGTCGAGAATATTAGTTTCTATTTCTATTTTTAATTTCTGTAAGTTTTTAGTAAATTCCATTTTTGCATCTGATCTAATGATCTCTTTGTTGGGAGAAGTTATCAAGAGATGAACTTCATTGAGATTAGCAGAGAATAATTCTACTATGCTCTTTGGTTTCTGATTTACATCCGTGTATGAAAAAATAGAACCAGCACTAATTTCATTGCTTGATATTGTCAAATGTGTTTTATGTTCGACGTTGAGTTGTTGACCTTTACTAAGTACTTGCAAAAATCCAGTTAGATTATAACCCTCTGTTATTGGTAGATTTGACACTTTAGCTATAATATTGATTTTTTGCGTTTTTTTTGCGAAAACATCAATATCCACATTAGCATCCAACAGATTTTGGCCGTTACTATGTAGTTTACCTTTCACTACCATGTCCTGAGAAGAATATGGAAAATATTATCTAGTTTTTCGAAAAAGTCTAATTTATTTCTTAACATGCTAATTTATTATAATTATACCTTTGTCTGTGATGGATATGTAAATTTGGCTTCACCATTAAGAGATAAACTATTCTTATCAATATTTACGTCGCTGTTAATAGATAAGCATGTTTTTTCTGTAGGTCTATTTTTTCTATCTAAGAAGGAAGAAATTTCTAATTTGTATGATCCAGTTTGCTTAATTTTAGGAAAATCCAATGTTATAACAAGTGCTAATTCACGGCTTGGTAAAGTTAGAATAGCAGCTGTAATTATAAAAGAAAGTTATATTTTCTTATAAACAATAATGTTCATAAATGCGATGGATGAATATTTTAAAAATATTATCAGATATATGTTATAAATAAAACATATTCTTACCAGCTTCTTTGGGGTGAATGTACAGTTGATAAGTGTATTGAGATTTATCTTTAGTGGAGTGCATATATAAACTAGCTGTATGATCAAACTTATCATTTAGATATTGAGTGCTAATTTGTAATCCAAATTCGGCAGGTATGTTGAACTTCCTCAAGTTGAATTCAACCGTTTGTTGTTGTTTGAAATAAGATTTTTCTGAGAAAAAATAAATTATTAAATTATACAATATTATATATAATAATAAGATTGCTCACGACGATATTAAAAGAACATGGTTTAAATATATTCGATTTCAATAATTGGATTTAAAGATTTGATTATGTATGTTTTAAAATTATGGATCTGATGATTCTAAAATACTCACTATCGGAGTCCAAAGTGGCTTGAAGTTTGAAATGTGCACAATCCTTACTTTGCTCGCAATAACTATTGAATACGTGTACTTCTTTATTCGTAAGTTTGACTTCTCCAACAATCGCGGATGGTCCGAAATTTGCATTTAATATTATAGCTACCCCAACTTCACCATCAGTTTCATGTGTCAATTGTTGACGAGTGTATTTGAAAGAGGAACTTCTTGTATTTTCACCGATTTTTAAGCTACCATTACCCTCTACAATAATTTTGCCTTCTTCCTGGCGCTTTTTGTAATTTGTACTGCGAACATAAAAAAATCTTAGATATGTCAGATTATTTTTAGCATAATTTCATGAATTTTTAGAAGTATGTTCTTATATTATTTTTATTATGAATAATAATAGGTAATGCGATCACAAATACCTTCCAGTTATTAAATTTTTGCCATCACTAGTGACAGTGATGATAATCCTTCTTCCAGTTTTAGCAGTCGGCTTATTAGCTATCTCAGCATGAATCTTACGTTCTTTTATTTTATCGCTGTCAAAGTTGATGTTAATTAAAAAGTTATCAACACTTTCTAAGTTGATTCGCGCATCGGCATTAACAAATCCTACCGGTGTATTTACTTTCCATTCACCTAAAAATCAAATAAACATTGAAGTATGTGTACTCGTTATTCGTATATTTCGAATCGAAAATTCAAATTGATAATTCAAATCACCTGTGTAATCATTATCACCAACTTTCTGAAACTTAGATAATAATTCTGTCACACCTTGTGGGCTGGTTAAAGTAAAGTGAATCATCGGTGTTATTTTGTCTTTTCGAATTTCAGTGCTCAATGTATATTTAGCATTATCCAATTGTAAGGTGGCATCAGTTTGTCTATAGTTGTCTGGTTTACTCTAAAAAGTTAATATAGCAATATTGTTACTATAATGTTGTGATACATCCTTGATATGTTCTTAAAATTTATTTAAAATACCTTGTGACTAAGATGAAGATCAATATTCTGCAATTTTTCCATAGTTGTCGTAGCTTTAGCGTTTATGTCAATCGTTGATAGATCAGAAGCATATGCACTGTCAAAAGACAATGTTCCACCTTTATCACCATAATACAATTTCATTGAGGCAGAACATTTTCCCATATCATCGGAGATGGCATTATTGAAAGTCGTTTCAATAGTCAAAGGTAAGAATTGCAGAGCAGTCAACTTAATCCTTCCAATACCTTCATTGTTATTATGATCGCATGTATATTTCGCATAGGTATTCAGTTTAATATTTTTATCGTTATTGTATGTAAGATCATCAACACTTGAATACTCCAACATTTTGTTTTCAAGAAGGAGAAGTTTAGAAGTGCAATGATATTTGATATTTTGTAAATTTTCAAACGGCAGTTTTATTTCTACATTATTATTGAAGACGGAAGATTTGTCTACCTTATTACCAAAAACGTAATCTCCATTTGCCTGCAAATTACTATTACGTTAAACAAATCGTTCAAATGTATAATTTAATATATTCTTAATTTCAAAAGATGGAATTATACAATAAAATAATATATGAGCTGACTGACGTACCGTAAGTTCAAAATCATTTCCAAGAGATGATTGGACTTTATATGTGACGTCACTTTTGCCATAATCACTGGATATTCCAAATGCGAGGGGTTTAGGTAAAAGCGATCCCGATAGTTTGATGTAGACTTCTCCGGTTTTTTTATCCGTATTTTCAATAGGAAGATTCTTCGTACCTATATCAACTACTACATCACGTCCATCAAAATTGATGAACTTTACTTGTCCTTTGTTATTGAAAATTAACAACTCAACGTTGAAATCTTTAACATCGACGTTGTAGATTATCTTCCGCGAACTACCGTCTTTTGTAACGTGATCTATTATTTCAGATTGCATCTTAATATTGTATTTGTTTTCTTTTTTGTCGGATTCTAGTTTATTGGAAAAAACTATATATCGTCCATTTGGTAGAAGGGTATCAGCATTGATCGTTAATTCACCGTTCTGTAGTGTACCTTTTAGTTCACCTTTTACGTTTAATTCTAGTTTAGATGAGAATACTTCAAGAATATTCTTTGTATCAATCGATGTCTTTGTTATGTCAGACAAAGATGACAATTTGATGCGTTTATTTGGATCTTTGCCTGCATCAGACAACAATTCAACATTAAGTGCATATTGTGATCCAGAAACGGTTAAATCTCCGTGTCCCTCGATCTTGCGATTGTACTTAGGAATATCGATTATAATACGTCCATTTCCTTTGCCATTTTGGTAGCTTAATTGTCCTACAGCGTTCAGGTAGTTTTTCAAATTAAAATTTAAGTTTCCATTGAGATGTTGATTACTGTGACTTTTCAGAACGAACTCTAGGTATTTATTCCCATCAACGGTAACGATACCTCGGGTATTAAGATTACCCGAATTTGTTTCGATAGCAGTATCAATTGTAACAATTTTGTTATTTAAATTGAGAATACCATCCAATTGTAAATTAATATGATTTTTATTTAAATCGTGAACGACGACACCATTAACCTCATATTTACCACCTGGCGATAGTTTAAGAGAGTTCTTGAACTCGCTCTTTTTTCTTAATTCAAGGACCGTACGCTTCGACTTTAATTCAATTTTATTCTCCAGAAGTTCAATCTCTAATTCGACCTCGTAGTCGCCTTTTTTAACCATATTGATTTTCCCGGACAATTCAGAACCAAATTGGAATTTTTCGTATTTTATTTCGACGTCTCCGTCAACCGATGCGTCGGTTAATTTACCTTCCAGTTTCAAAAGTGCCTTCATAGCAGGATATGTTATTTTTGTATATCCAGATAAAACGAAATCAGATGGAATCAATTTGTACACAGCGTGTTGGCTCAAAGTGAAACGATTGATTTCAGAATTTGGATCAACACCGTGAATAAAAACTAACTTCTGCTCAAATTCGTGTGGTTGCCTTTGGTATTTCCATGTAGCGCTAAATCCAACATTTGGATCTCTGGATGGCACAGCTGTCAATTTAACCAAATAATTTTTTTCACCTAGTCTATTACCATCCAATTTTAAGCTTAAATTCTCATCCCCATAACTAAGTTTTACATCGACGATTGCTTTGTTAAGTGTGGAAACCGCGAATCCGTCAAGACTAATTATCTTTCTGCCAGCAGCCGTGATGCCAACATTCTCAAATGTGTACTTTTTGCCATCTTCATGGTCGTTAATACTCACGATACCATCGACGTTATATAATTGACCATCTTGTCCACCCTTAACTCCAATCTTCGTGCCTGACAATTTTTCGATATGTTCCGGTACTTTATATTCCAATACAGGCTTGTACTTATTGCCATTCGCGAGAAGTCCAGCACGAAGAGAATATTCGATAAGATCATTGTGAACAGTAATCGAAAATGTTTGTTCCTCAGGTCTGTTTTTCAGGATAACTAAAGCCGAAGCCTTTTTGAGAGGTAAATTGAGGTCTGCCTTGATGTATTTATCCGGTTGAAAACCACCTTCTAAGAGCAAAGAAATTCGCCTGTTCGTTTTGCTGTTAGGTGTATCGAATAAAATTTCCAAGGAACGGGCATCCGGAACCTTTGTGTTATAATAAATTTTAAAATGATAATTCTTTACATCATTGTTTTTAATAGATAAGCCAAATTTAGCGGGACCACTCAATGGATAGAAGGGTTTCTTTTGAATGGATTCAATGTCATTGTATGGAAGTTGAATGTATCCACATACAGTCAGACCAAGGACAGAAGATAGTTGATCGAAACAATCAGAATATTCCTTGCCCTTGTTAAATTTAGGAGAAATGAGATTTTCACCTTTTGGTCCAGATGTAAATAGAACTTCGCTAGATACGCTGATAAGCTTTTGTGTCTTTTTAGGGATACCAAAATTAACGTCCAAGCCATACTCATCAAGTATTTTGATGGATACGTCCGCTGCTGTATCGGTATGAAGAGTTGAGACGAGAATCACACCAGAATTCTTATCCATTGCCTCAAGCATCATACTACCGGTGACTCTGATCGATGCACTTGGTTCAAGAGCAAGTCGAATAGGTGTGCTTTCTTTACTTAACAAGATGGATGCCATATCAAGTTTTCCTTTAGCTTTCATATGAACCACACTTGTTCCGGTTACACCCAGAGAAAGTGGGATACCCAAACCAGTTGGATAGACCAGTTCGGCATCCAAAAAGTGAAGATGATTTTGGAAATTATAATCAAAATCTTTAACTAGATCAAATCCTTTGTGAAGACTATCGAAAATCTTATCGATAAAATTCTTCGGTGTGAATTTCTCAGTATCATCTTGATAACTCAAATATGCGAGTTCGACGCCAAATAATTTCAAAGATAAGTCTATGCTAAGGTTTTCATCGACTTCGGTATTACGTAGGCGTACGTTCTTCGCAAATCTGTCGAGTTCTCCTTGTTTTACTTCACGCTTCATACGTTTTAATTGTTCGTAACGTTTGTGTATGTAGTTCTGTATTTCGAAGGCAGTATCGACGGCTTCGTTGGCTACTTTTATATCGACCGAATGTTTATTAAATTGTCCTTTCGGTCCGAAGTAGTGCTCTATAACTCTGTCAAGATTTTCTACACGTGTATCGAGCTCGAAGAAATTGAAGGATTGTCCGAATACTTCAGCAGTGAGATTCAAGCTTGTCGAACGCGGTACGAAACTATTTTGACTGTAGATCACATTACTTTCGGCAGAGGAACCGATACCGAAAGCCTCGAGATTATAGGACAATTCGTTATTGAAGGAAAATTTACGGAAGTCTTCTGGGAATTTAGTGCGTGGTTGGATGTGACCCAAGAGATTTTTAGCAGCTGCCTTGTTAGGATCCGTTGATGCTCTCAAATTGCGGAGATGACTGGTGATGAAAGATCCGACCTGATTAACGGTTTCCTTGTCTAATACTTCCTTTATTTTATCGGCAACATGTGGACAGGCACAATTGACCAACGACAGATATGCCTTTATTCTAATTTCACTGTCCTCATCGCGATCATTCAATACATTAAAAACTGTATTCTTCCATTTCATCGAACAAATAGTAGGCAAAGCTTCGATAGCAGCAACACGTACTCTATTACGTACTTGTTTGTCAGCAGCGATGTTTGCTAATTTCTGTAGGGTCGCATCATCCAAGAATCGCGTATTCCCAAGTGCCTTCAAAGCAGAAATCACTTGGTTCTCTTGTGTTCTGCTCTTTGTCCTCCCGTTTCCTACTTTTTCACGAATCTTATGGATAGCTCCCTTTATCTCGGGAATATTGTCACAGGGATGATCTTGACAGTGTTTGCCAATGGTTTGTCCAATTCCAAGATAACCAATTCGAGGTAAATCGGGTTGATTTAAAAGAGATGTTACAGCTACGACAGCTGGGAGGTTCACGTGTTGAATCAACGGGAGACTAGCGTAAAAAACGTAATTCTGTAGATTGGTTAGTTCATGATTCTTTATAAGCTCTACGGCCACTTCGGCTGCTTCGCCACTACCAGCGCGGAAAAGTGCATCCAGCAAGATTTTCTTGTCAGAAACTTTATTATAACCTGCACCAGCACTGACCTTGTGATATACTGAAAGAATGTCCTTCTTATTGCTCACTCGAAGTACTTTAACAAATTCAGCAAATTTTCCGGCTGCCTTTTCGTGAACAATGTCAGTTTTTTCTTTCGATACGGCCTTGAGAGCATTGCTAATTTCATCTACTGATGATTTCACGACTGGATGTGGAACATCGAAAATCAAAGACTTGGGAACGGATACTGGAGCAAGTGGATTATCACCTTTTTCGCCTTTAAAAATTAAAGTTGTCTCAACAACGGTTTTAGCTCCGGCTTCTCCATTGCTAAATGGCTTGTACTTATAAGTTTCCGTAGATGTTGCCTTATTTAAGATACCCTGTTTAAAGCGCTGTTCAATCTTTTGTTCAGAAGCGAGCAAAGGCGTAGACTTGATACCAGATGATGTGTCGAATACAGACGTGATTAGTCCTTGTCTGAAATTTTCGCGATAGGAGCATTTCGAAAGATCCTTAAATTTTTCTACGAGCAAGGAGTCACCCTCTTTTTGGAAATTGAATTCCGTTAAACAGTTGCCAAATATATCAGTCTAGGTGGAAAAACATAAAGAATAAATGAGAATTTAGAATTGATAATCTGATATTTGCATCTAATGGATTGTTAAAAGGAACTTGTTTTATTTTTTTTCATCTGCACGCATACATGCACGCTAATAGGATCCTATCCATGGACCGACTCGATCCCTTTTTTAAGTCGATCAATCAAACGATGTTATTATATTATATGGTCACTTAGTATGTATTATTATCAGAAGTTAATGCAATTCATGATCATCAGGATAAATTAAATAAGCTGATAATTGCATCTTCGTCTACCATGCAATGATGAATAATAGTCAGTAATTTTGATTTATCCTTGAACTAACGACTCTTGTCAATTGAACATTAAGGTTATTGACAGGAGGAGATTTCTTATAAAGTATATGTAAATAAACGAACAAATACGTTATATATTAATTGATAAAGATTCGTATATACCTCGCTGTGTACAGTAGAGCCGGATTCCAACTGAACAGCTGATTGGAACAAAGAGACAACGGCTCTCTTAATGTTCAGAGATGTTTGTGAATCATTAGGTTCTGCACAAACATCAGTATCAATGTGACCGTGATGATAGCTAAACTGAAGAGCGTATTTCTGAATGTCCGGCAGGGACACTACCTGAAAAATGTAATTATAGATACTTTGAATTTTCTGTCAATTTTAAAATGTGACTAAATAAATAAATCAATTTTATTGTTTAGGCACATTGTATCGTTAAAAATCCGGAGGATACTTACAGCATCATTCAAATGTACATCCTTCAGTTGCAACTGTAGAACACAGTCTGGTTTTGCAGTCAATTCAACAATGGCCTTCAAATTAAGAGTAGCATCGCCTTGAGAATCCGTTACAGATGTTGCAGACTTTCCTTCTAAACGATATATATAGGTATGTCCTTCTTGATATGTTTTTGGATATTGTCCTGCAATTATTTTAATATTATAAACTTGAGTAATTTTCTATGCGTGTTAGATGCATATTCATTTTAAAATTTTACTACTTACCTTTGTGACAACCTAGATTGCATTTTTCTGAAACAAATTACATTTTAAGCATTATATCGCTGTGTAATCATGATATATCTTAAAAAGAATTTGTATGTACATACTTTAATATATGGAAATATTATGGAATTATAATCTGTACAAACATACTGTACTACTAGCTTTACGATTGGAATCATGTGGAAATGTTTACGTTGATAGAGGGTCACTGAACTAATTCAAATCGTATAGGAAATGTTAGCGAAGCTGTTGTATTGCGAAGAGTCATAAATTTACTCCCTAATGACTAAGGGGCGTTCTCCCCACTTTCTCGGCTTTATGTTTCATCGTTTTTCTTATGTTTTGTTCTGCAGCTGGTGATTACGTATGCGACATGATAATTTTATTTAATTGTTTATAGAATTGGGAATCATTGGAAAGTCCTGCCGTTTAGAGAACTATATATAAGTACTAGAATAGCAACACGTTCATTTGTCAGGAAAAATAGCAAAATGAAGCAATTTAAGCATTAAAAATGAAAGAAAAAAAGCCATGCAATGAAAAAATTTAATAGCAACATTGATCAATGTCAAAGTTTTAATAATATTTTAATTACACCTCGTTTCTTTTTTATTTAGCACGATTTCAACATGATTTACTCCTTTTTCGTGATAACAAAGTAAGGACAACTTTGATAAAAAATAAATACGCGTGATTCGTTGTTTCATCGAAAAATAGCTAACATAGGGTCGATACGGTTCATCGATGCTTGCAGAAAGTTATGTTTTTTAAAAACAAGATAGGGAAGAGATAAAAGAGCGCTAAATATGTACTCTCGTACGTATTCTATAAAAGTTTTTTGTGTTTATGATTGATTAAAACTCGATTAAAGTTATTCTTGTATTCGAGTGAATGTAATTCACATCGTTTTCTTAATTAAGCAGAGATCAACATAAAGAGATCGTTATTTCTTTTCAATTTTTCATTTGTAAGATTAAAAATCACTTTCTTTCATGATTCAGTGATAATCGCTGTTGACTTATACCGCGACCCAAAAGTGATACGTTTAATAGTATCTTCTTTATCCATATCACTCTTCGAACTCTTGTCTTTGTAAACAACGGAATAAATTAGAGGCCGCAAATAATCTATTTATTTGCGGCAAATTTTATATAAAGATTATTAATCTTTTATACGCGTTTAGATGCATATTCATACAGCAGTTCACATTGAATCTTTATGAATAAGAATTCTAATACTTTCATAAATGTTATTTGTAAAAAATTTATTTTAGCAAAATAATATAACATACAATAGAGGTAAATAATAAAATCCATAACATTACGTCGCATTTCCTTAAAGTTCTTATCGTGCGAAAAATTGAATTTTATCGAATGAGAAAAAATTTATAACGACTGCAATGATAAATTAAAAATACTTGATAAAGATGAACTATGATCATCAACTTTTTATTTTATATATGATGTATGCATTAATTCGCTTCAACAAACTGAATCCAAACGTTACAAAATTTTTATATCTTTTGATGTTACTATATTTGTGGAGAGCTTCATATGCCTGCGTTATCGTTCTCTAGTGAGAGCGAGAAAGTTATCTCTTTATCAAATAATGTAAAAATTTGCTTACACAAGTTATTCACATATTTCTCGTATAAGCATCTTATCATAAAGAAATAAAAAGCTAAATTAAATGAAATTATTACATTATGAAATTATTACGTTAAAGTGGCAATCGCTAACCAGTAAAGCAGATAGTTCTTTTTATTCCCTCAAATTTCACGTATCATAAATCTGTCATTAAAGAACAAGAATTGTAATATATCATATAGATGAAAAACGGTAACGGGGTTACACATCTCTACGAAGTAATAAAAAGATTATTGGGAATTGACGATGGTAGGATGATAGCAGGGACATCAGATCAATTTACTAAACGTCCGGTTTAACCCTGGGGTCGTGTAATCACTTGAACGGTACAGACATCGTACTATGCAGTGATATGTTGTTAGCGTATGTACAATTTACCACTTTTTTAATTACCATAAAAATTACTTCCCGAAAGAATAAGGAACAAATTTCATGGCCCTTCTTAAAAATTCTCAACATTCAAAATTGTTTGATTTAATAAAGTCTTAATAGTTATATATTTATGAATAATTATTAAGATTTGAGATGATAAGAGGTTATTAATTTTTGGCTTCTTTTTTTACTCTGTAACTTAATATATTATTCAAAATATCAGTATTATATAATTTTATCATTAAGTAAATTAATTTTTCGTTTCGACATCTCGGTACTAAAATAATCTTTAACCTTGATATTACGCGTAACCTTTATGATTCATTAAATTTTGCCACCGACACTGATAATCGTCAACGCGAGTTGATATAAAAAAACGATGGATAACGTTGTCGTATTATAACATAATATCTGATAGTATATAGTCCGCTTAATTTTTTTTTACTATTTTCACATACATATACGTACGAACATATATATGAATATATATATATATATATATATATATATATATATATATAAATACGAATAATATATATAGAAATCATAGTAAAGTTATCAAGAAAGTATTTTTATTGTTAATTATTTCGTCATAATCAAAATGTTGAGTAACATATCTATGTGGGACCGTTGGCGTATTTATTATAGGGTAAATATTTATCTTCGACATAGTATAATAGAAAAAGAAAAATACAAAAATTATACTTATCGCCTATTTCATGGAATTTACAGTTAATCACAAAAATATTTGTGTATTTCTTGAAATTGAATAACTTGTAGCTGATAAAATTAAGTGTATTCAAATTATGAATTTTACGATATAATAACAATATAATAGTAATCTTATAATTTTTTTTAATGAATATAACTTGATTTATATAAGATTAACTGGACGTATGGAAAGCAAAGATCGTTTTTTAATTTTGATTCGAAAATTTAGTTAAAAATTACGAATATCACAGTTAAATAAAAGAAGAGAAAAGAAAACACAAAAGCAAAGAAAAGAAGAAAAGAAAAGGAAGTTACCAAATTCGTTAGAAAACGATCTTAAATGATTTTAATATTAAAAAAATCGATATTAACAAAGTGGACTGAGGTGGATCCTTTTAAAAAACGATTTTACGTTAGGGGTAGACTTACTTGTCGAAGCCGAAATAACGGATAAAAGGACAAAACCAAGGATGAGGAAGGCTCTTAGAAGCCAAGGTGGATGCCCCATGATGTTGCCGTTCGACTCGTTCGGCTTCCGGACCTTTCGTATAGTCCAGCACGAAATCGCCGAGAGACACGAAGCGACCACGAGAGCACACCACAAAAGCTTCGGTACTTTTCTTCGTGCGTGCTTTTATGCTCTCGTACCTTCTATCATATACCTCCCCGTCTTTCCGCCCTCTCTTCCCCCTTCTTCTCGGGGGCAGCGAGTTAACACGTCTAACCTTCGTATGTACCCTCTATTCATTTACTCGCTGTCGAATAAGATAACGATGACGAAAAAGAACAAGGAGGAAAAGGAGGAGGGAGGAAGAAAAAGAAAAGAAAAAAAGAGTGAGAAGGAGAAAGAGGAGTGAGAGAGAACGTTCCTAAGAAAGCAAAGCGACCATTTTAAACGTTATTTACAGGAACGAAGTCTCGGTCAGGGTAATAAGTACTCTATTTCTCGTGTTAACTCGAGTAAGATTGCTCGTGATTTTTCTAACGACCAAATGATTTTTGCGGATCGACGACCTTATTGCATTCATGCGCCTTTATTTTGAAATATACTAGTTCTACGAGGAATTAGTTTCTCGCACAAATACCAGAAATAAAGTCGAAATTATCAAAACGTAATTGTATTTAACAGATTCGTTTATTCGTTTATTTAATATATTTTATAGTCATATCATGGATTTACACGAGAAGATAAATAGTTACATTTCGTTATTTCACTTTTTCTAACTTTATGATCTTAATGATGTTACCTCCATATAAAAAAGGTATTACTGAATGAAAAAGTTAGTTAATATATTTAATATTTCTGAGTAAAGAACTGCATTCAAACTTTCGTAATCTGAAGTTTTGCAATTAAAAAAAAAAACTTTTAATTGAAATTTTGTTCTCCAATCTTTCAATTCGAGATATAGAATACATAGTTATTTTTTCCTCAGCTTTTCTAATTCGTACTTCTGTTAATTTTCCAAGTGTTTCTTGTTACAAAAATCTTAATGTATATAAATATTGTTCAAACATATAAAATCGAATTCCGTGTAAAAAATTTTGAGTTCTTTTAAAAGAGTAGATAATATAAATTAATACTCCTCAATTTAATTGATAGTGTTTATAATTAAAAGGTTGTTAGTTTTTCCTCCGGTAAACATGACAAAAGTAAAAATTGACATTTAAATAGGAACAAAGTTCAAAAGCAGACTACTGTACATAATAAGAAAATTTTCTAAATTTATTCTACGTTAAAGTAGCTGCATGTTGATATCTTTGTTCAAACGCAAGCTATCTTGCTTTGCGGAACAGCGGATGGAGTTTGACCGGTCACCTCCCTCTTCTATATAGATCTGAGGAAAAGTAAATATCTATCTTTCCATTCCGTTATTCTTCAATAAATATACATGTCTTTCGTACATTTAACTACTGGTATCTTAATCGTATTCTTTATACAATTTCAAATTGAATCTAATGGCATGACAGAATAATTTATATCGTTTTTATTTATAATTGTCGTTTACAGAAAATAATTTATACATTTTTTATAAATTTCTTAATATCGCTTAAAAAAGAATAAATAATAATCACACGATACTTTTAATACGATCGAAAAATACATATTCGAGAAGTTTCGATCGAATTGCTATAATATATATATAATAATGAAAAAAAAATTGTTCTAAAAAATTGAATATCATTTATTAAATCGGAAATGTTTATTAAAGACAAACATATTATCACATGAAAGATATTTTTTTTATAAAATATATATTTAATACTTAAGAAAATATTAAAATAGAAGAAGAAACGATCGAAGCGACTCTCTTGCCGTATTCTGTAGGTAATAAGTATCATTAATTCCTAGGTCGGTAACTATGACGATAAAAATTTCGAAAAATTGTAACATGAAAGTTGATGAATTACATATGATAAAATGTGTTTTGCGTTTATATTTACGAATATTCCAACATTTCTTTAATTATTAATATTATTCATAAATAAGTACATTTTTTAATGAGTATCAGTAATATAGACAAACAAAATTATTAACACTCGTTTCTCGAGTACTTTTTCTTTCCATTATAATTTATATTATAATGGAAATATTTTAACGTAATTAATGAAGTTATACTTACCATTTTCAAGTTTGATTTATTAAATGGACCATATTTAATTTTGTTTGGAGCATTATAGATTTATTTTCTTAATATGTTCATATAAGTGAAATAAATTTTTCCGAATGTTGATTGATTAATCTTATATTTTTTCGTCTGTAGGCACGACTAGACATAACTACGTGATTCATATGATATAAACATTATATATATGTTATAGGATAAAGCTTTTTTATATTCATTGATCAACTAGATATTACTTAATATATTCGTATCACAATTTTACTTGTATATTATGTAACTATATGATTTTTAAAATTAGATTCTATTTTAAATGATGTTGAAATATTACTACAATAATATATAAGAAAAATATGTATAAAAACAAAGTTATATATTGATACTGATTAAAAAACTCAGAAAAAAGTGATAAGAATTATATTGTCAAAGTCAACAATAAATTATATGCATTTAATGTTTTTATAATTATTGATTTTTTTCTACATTAAATATATATATAAAATATATATAAATATATAAAATAAAGAAATAACAAAATTTCGGACACTTATCACATTATATCGCTTCCAATGTTATCATCAATAGAAACAGATAGTAGCGCCACAGTGTCATCGGTTAGAAGTAAGATTAATACATGGAATATGAAACATGTATACACGTAGTAATATTTAAAAAATATTTTTTACGTTGTTTTAATCTAAACGATATATTTTATGAATAATTGAAAGATGAAATAATTAAATCGTGCTTCATTTTTTTTCGATAACTGTAAATTATTATTCACAGAATAATTATATAAAAGTGTGCATTCCTCGATTGCATTGAAGCATGAAAAAATACAAGAGTAATGCGGAAATATAGGACCGACGAAAGTATTTTAATCCGAGTTTCAAGGTTTTCTCTGCACGATTCGAGGTTTTCAATTTTATCATGTTAAATATGTAGTGCGATCCGGTAGATTGATTTTATATACTTATACAAACTGTACGATGTTTGTACCATAAAATCGGTAAAATTTGTAGTAGGAGGTAGTAGCGAAGCAGATGGTAAGGTCAACGTTAGGACATCTTCTTCGACGAGGGAGCGCTACGATCTCATGGCATCAGCCGAGTTGGGTCATGGCTGCGAAGATTCTACTCTATTGTCTCTTTTCTTTTACAACATGAGCAACAAAAACGCGAATGTCTACGTATATACACAGAATGTATGTGTAAAAATACATAGACATTAACAAGGTAAAACATTAAGACGTGTGAAATGAACTGCGTTCATCGATCAAATATGATTTTTTTTTTTCAAACCATCAACGCCGATGCACCTGTCCTCAACGAAGGATCAAAATTTCGCCAAGTCATAAATCGAACAGCTGAATTTTCGTAGAATCATCGATCATACTTTGAAACATGCGGAAGAGCTTCAACTCACGGATCAAGTACACCTGTCGTATGTTCTTTTAAAATGTAGCCACAAAATAATAGGACCTTTTTTGTCAAAGGCATCAGGCATCTATCAATGAAAAAAATATTAAAGAAAAGAAAAACAAGAAGTTAGTTTATCCTTCCTTCTCGTTTACTGATTTTTTCTCGATTATGGCCGTTTTATCTCCATCTTACTTCCGGCATTTTTATTATAGGGAATGAGGATACTATAATGCTGTATTTTTTTATTCCATCATTCTCCCATTTCAAAATTGAAAAAAAATTTGTAGTATCTACGATTTCTTGCTTTCTGGACGAGATAGTAATGTACGACCTTACCACAATGTTCGAGTATAGCGATGCATATTACCGCTCTTACCCCTTGACCCCTCTCGTCGTATTTTACCGCGTGACACCCCCAGTCTCGCCCTTTCACCCTACCATACATAGTCCTGCGCTCGCGCCTACCTCCGACCCAGAAAGCTCATCGTAAGGCCGCCTCATCCCTACGGTGGAGGTGGTGCTAGCGATGGTAGGTGTTGGTGGTAGTTGACGGACGGACAAAACCGACACCCCACGAACGTGTGTGTGCGCGCGCGTACCAACTCCCCTCTCACCTGGCTGTTCGTTGCGCTCGTTCATGGCCCGTCAGTCTATCGGTAGCCTGCGTACCAGTTGTGTCGCGGTGCTCGTGTAACAACGTCGTTATTATCTTTACTTATATATATATGTATAGATATATATATATATACATACATAGAGATATATAAATAGAGATATATATATATATATATACACATATATATACACATACATATACATTTTGGCGTTCCGTTGGCTCGTTTTTATAACGACTCGCCTTACTACACTTTTGAACGTCCCGTTTTTACGTCCACGCGCGTTCACATTGGAAGGAAATATCAGTACCCACGCCTACATTATCATCGTTTGTCTTGTTCGTTCTGATCGTCGTTAATAGTAAGTCCACCAACTACCCCATTTGGAAAGTTGCGCGCGCGTCCTTATCTCGCGCTTTTCTGCTTTTATGCACGAAACGTCCTCCTCCTCCTCCTCTACGTCGTCGGCATCGTCGTCGTCGTCGTCGTCGTCGTCGTCGTCGTCGTCGTCGTTGTCGTCGTCGTCGTTGTCGTCGTCGTTAACGGAGTTGCGACAAGAGAGAAAGAGAGAGAGAAAGGGAGACTTGCGAAAATCTGGTTAATAACAAGAGAGAGATATTTGGATACCGTATGTGCTCGCTCGAAAAGAAGAATATCGCCGTTAATTGAGGTGGAAGAAACGAAAGGTGTTCTTCGAATGTGTACGGAAGTTGCAACGTCATCAGGGAGAGTAATGATCGGAAAATAATCGGTGGTTCCAAACGTTGAAAAATACAACAATAGATTGTCAATTTATTTGCTCTTCTTTTCAGCATATCAAATAGTTTTTTAAGTTAAGTCAGAAGGAGAGGAGAAACATAGAGTGCACACACCGTGCGCGTGTGTTCGTATGTGTGGTGTGTATCGATTGCTCGAAAATAGACGCGTGGGAACACCTGCAGGCTACATAGACATTCGCGGACCCTCTCGTCCATCCATCTCGTCTCTCTCTTTCTCTCGTGGACATCGCTAACCTCTCCCGTCTCCGTAATCAGGCTCTCTCGTTCTATCTTAAAGACCCTTAGAGCGAGCGCGTGACAGGTGCATCGGTGACGACGGTGGCAGTAGCACCGCGACTTGCTTGGTCCTCGGCTGTCGTTGTTATCGTTGGTGGTGGTTGCGGTGGAGGTGGTGGTGCAGGTGGTGCTAGTGCTGGTGCCATCGTTGTTTCGTTTGGTGGAGGAGATCGGTTGTTGGTAGTGTTGGTAGTGGTGGTAGTGCTAGTGGAGGTGGACGTAGTAGTGGTGGTGGCGACGGCATCAGCGGCGACGGAGGAGGAGGAGGAGGAAGAAGAATTAGAAGAAGAAGAAGAAAAAGAGGAAGAAGAGGATAAAGCAAAGAAGGAGACGCATCGTAAGAAGCGGAAGAAGAAGTGAACGAAGGGGAATTAGAAAGAAAAGGAAGTGGAGGAAGCGGAAGTGGGCGGCAGTGAAGGAGGACGAGGAGGAGGAGGAGGAGGCGGTGGTGGTGGAGGTGGGAGAGGGGGAGGTGGCAAAAGGGCCGATTTTTTCTCCTCGAAAGTTTACTTCCACCGATACGTCCTGGAGGCGCCCGTCGTCTTCGCCGGTTCAACCATAACGCCTCCCGCTTTAAAACGCCCGAGACGGGATACGGTGGACTCCTCACCGCCACCCGCTCGTACCGCAGCTTCCGGTAAACCCGGACCGTCTGGCAAATTAGCCTGCACGATGGACGCGCCGCTCTCTCAGAGCATGGACTCCGTCAACACGGTGGCCACCGGTGAGGACGAGGTACGTATATGTATAACTCTACACATGCCCACATATGCATATATTTATATACATCATACACATTCTCTTGTATTCATTGGACAGCGGCGATGCTAGCTCACGCTCACTCGACGGAAGCAAAGCAACGCTTCCTCCGCGCCTTTCGTGTGCTCGTGCGCGAGCGCTCAAGCGACCCTTCGTTCGACTCGCGCTCTTGTCCGTTTCCCCGTTTCGTTTCTTCGTCTTTCGAGCACGCGCGGACTGACACACACATTCTCTCTCTCTCTCTTTTTTTTTTACTCCCTCCCCTCTTTTCGTTCCAACTCTCCCATCGTTCTTTCTTCGTTCCACCTTGCACGCGTCGTCGACGTACCTCTTTCCCCTTCTTTTCTTTACTTTACTCAGCGCAGACGCAATGGTAACGCGTGTAGGTGTGCGCACGCGCACACATATATAGATGTACACACATACTATTATGAAGATAGGGTATCGCGCGTCCCGTCACGCGTGTACCTTCGGGAAAAGGAAAGAGAGGGAAGGATAGAGAGAATTCGATCGCAAAGGTACGTCAGTGTGCCGCAGGTGACTCGTTTCCACCGAGCTCGCGCTCGCTCGATCGGTTGCCTGGTTGCCACCATCGTCTGTTCGCTGCCTGCCTGCCTGCCTGCCTGCCTGCTTGCCTGTTTGCCTGCCTGCCTGCCTGCTTTCTGGCTGGCTGGCTGGCTGGCTGGCTGGCTGGCTGGCCACCTCTCCTGCCACCAACTTCCTTCCTCTCGCGCAGCCAAGCAGGCGACCGAGCGGGCGGGCACCTGAGAGAGAGCACGACGCGCCACGCCATACCACGCTTGTTATTGATTTTTCTGCTAGGCGAGTGCCGGCGAGCGCAAAGGCGCCGAACTACGTTATAATCTATACGTACTATGTACTCTGTACGTACATACGTATATACAACGTCCTACATACGGATGTATGTACTCTACACCTACGTATGTAGCTTACTTACGTGCCATATCATATGGACGAGAATTACGCTCCTTTTGACGCGCGTGAGAACGTACGTACGCGTATGATATATAACGTTCCTACGTGTAGTTATATATCTATGTATCATACACATATGCATTTATACACTTTATGTACGTATACATAAACGAAGAAAGCAAAGGAAAATATCGAACCAAGTTGTACACTTTATCGTATCGTCGAACATTGTGTGATTCTCTTCTTGTCGCGTGGCTTTCTATAATCTATGAACTATGGAGGTATCATTTCTTTTTTTTCTATCTTTCTTCGAAATTGAAAACAAATTTCTTATCTAATAAACCGAAGCAATTCGCTTCCTACAAGTAACTCGTTATCGTCAAGTAATAATTCTGTTGTTTGACAATAATCGTTTCGGTTGTGCGTGAAACCGTGACGCCGTTTTATTCGTCTCTCCGTAACGGAACGATCGAAAAAGGGAACGATTCGTTGTATTCTTTCGATCGAGAGGCACTTTAAAAACGATGATTCTTAGTTTTACGAGACGTTCGCCGATTTCGCACGCTCGTTCGAGCGACGCGAGCTCTCTCTCTCTCTCTCTCTCTCTCTCTCTCTCTTCCTCTCTCCGCTCTCTTTCTCTTTTATTTTTTTGCGCGGTAAAACTTTTTTGACGAAGCCGCGCTTCGTATACGACGGGAAGAAATTAGCGCTCTAGAAAACTTTCCGTGAAAAAGAGTTACGCGATTTGCTAGTAATAGCAGCAGTAGTGATGTCTATATTTTGATACGAAATTGTTTTTTCCTTGGTCCTTCGAATTTCGAGACTATTAATTCGAAAGGAGAACAAAAGTTTTCGCTTTTTAAATTAGGCTATGCCAATTAGCGAATAATCACTAGTAAATTATTCATCGACTTGTCACATCGTTGAAATTCGTTCGATATATTTTTTAACGTAAAATTCCTCGTAGAAGTTGCAGTTTTTATGAGTTTTAAATTTACTAGTAAAATTGTGAAATCGATGAAGTCTAATGCAATTTGGTCATAAATTGGAAAGGAAAAAAGTATCAATAAGGAGAGTAAGAATAATATAATTTATTGTATTAAAATAAATTCTCTCGTATTTGTAAATGCATAAATTAAACTATAAATGAGTAAAAAACAAAGCACATACAATATTATACATATGATATTATATAGAAATTAAGAATCATTTAAAAACTATAATTATAACTTATAATTACAAATTATAAGACAAATATAATATACAAGTATAATATAATGTAAGATAGTAATAATTGGAGCGAGAGTAAAAGGAATAGAAATAGAAGATATAATAGCTCAGTATTCGTATTCTGGTTTAATAATTTTACACGTCGATCGATTAATATTTATGATAGGAGGGTAAAGAGATTATCTATATTACCACTCATTTTGCCTTTCGCAATTGTCGAGTTGATCATGTAATAAAGAAAATCGAGATTTTCTTGAAAATCCGGATTCCATTGATTTCGTCGTTGTAGTCATAGTCATCGTCATAGTCGTAGTAGTTGTATTCTCGTATTGAGAATCGCGATCGATCGATCGCGAGAACAGCTTTAGGAGTGGCCATTTCGAGTGAGCGAACAAACTGGACGAAGATGGTAAACCTCCCTCGTTAGCCAAAACGAATGGTATTACATTACATTTGTCTTTACATTTATTTCGTCGAGACTAATGCGGAATCTTCCTCCACCACCAGGATGAAAATTATTTGGTCGATAATATCGAACTAGCTACGGTGTCAGCACGAAAGAACTTTTATTTTCTTTCGATGCTCGACGATTTCTTCTTGTTTTCTTTTTGAACCTCTGTATTAATTAAAATAATCGAAACATAATAATTTTTATATACTGTATCCTTTAATTATTTACTTCCAATAGATAGTTGGATGGATAGATAATAAAAAAAAAGCAAGACAAATACAATTATTATGCATATGTATATGGTACTTACGAATAATTCGATATGTAGTTTAATCTTTCATTATAAATGGAATTATGAAAGGATTGTGTATTGTTTATAAATGCAGAAAGCTGAAAAATTAATGAATATAGACTTTAATGAATTAATGAATTAATGAATATTTTTTAGTCATTATTTTTGGTTTATTGTCGATGTATGTAAGACTATAATCTTTATATAAATAATAATCTACTGTACTTATATAATAGTTCTGAATTTTTCGTATAGCGTAGAAAAGATGAGGCATGGACACGCGTCGGTAGGAAGTTGGATCTTTCGCGCCGTTGTTACTGGCGGGAAACTTTGTGCCGCGAGGAAAATTTAATTCTCACGGTACTGCAAATAACAACATGTTTGTTGCACGATGTGCCAGTAGCGACAACACCGTGGAAGTTTTTATCTTTTTTCTATTTCACACGATTCTACTTTGTTACTGCCTTCTTTTTCTGGCTCTTATTTTTTCCTTTCTCTTGTATAAAATCGGAAACGATTGACGGAAAAATATAAACGTCAGGTTTGATTAGCAGATTAAAAATCAATGCAAAACGTGCGTTTGATAAAAGTTTTTCTTGCGATAACATTCGATTCGTTGTACAAGGCGTGAAAAAAGAATCACAATTCGTATGAAAGTACTTAAATGATGAACGATTATTAATTTCTTGAATATAATGACAAATTTTTATATAAATTCATGTAAACGTATATTCATTTATGAAATATTTGAACACTTTTTGAAATTGAATAACTAAATTCAGAATATATTTAAACAAAATATATTCTGAATTTTTTAATAGATATGGAGTGATTAGTGTGTATTAATTAAATCTAGAATTAAAACGAAATATATATGTTTTAGTAGCCATGCAAAATAATAAATTCAAGTTTTTTATTAAATGTTTTTATAAAAATTACGTAAATATATTTCATTAATTTAATTATCTTTTATACATCCTGCAAAGTTTTTCATGATCAAAGGATAAATTTTATGATACAATGACAATATAATTCTTATTTTATAGATATTTTAGTTAAATTTAGTTAACACGTTGCCGCACACTTAATTTGACGATCGTGCTGAGAAACACATTTTTTTTTTTCAATTGTTTATGACTGCCATATGAAATTGAGCGTCAGTCGTCATGTGCAAGACGGCTATAGCCATCATTTGCCTACATATCGCCAAAAATCGGACGGTTATAGCCGTCATTTGCGGTTAAACATGTTAAAATTGGTTAGTAGGATTTATCAATTTTTAAGAAATTTACAAGATGCAAATAAGACAAATAGATCTACAAAATGTATATATTTCTTTTTTTTTTTATAAAAAGCAAATATATGCATTTTGTAGTTCTCTTGATATAAATTTTTAAAAAGCTCATTTTGTATTTTTATCTCTGGTACAGCCAAAGAATATTTAAAAAAATGTTTTACATATTTCATTTTACGTACTAATTTTTTCATTTTACTAAAAAAGTTTACTAAAAAATCTAGAACGCTTTGTTTGGTCTAAAAAATATTATTCTATTTCACAAAATATCTGAATATACTTTTCTGAATGATTATACGTATGTATGAAGGTAAATAATTTTAATTTATCGTTGCATAAAGAACCTTAACGAAATCGAATTAGGTAGAACACTGGCATAAATTCAAACGGTTCTCTCTGGAGGTTCGCGTTTTAATGAAGAGAGGAAATTTAATTTCAAGCCTACGGTCATTTTTATTGTAATACACAGAAGAGTGCGAAAACGTTTATTAAAATTAATATCATGCGTGGTTCAAATTTATGAACGAGAGAGGTGTCGATATTTTCATTGATCGATTCAAACGTACGTAATTCGAAATTTCCACGTTTGCACGTAGATATTTATTATATATATAACTATCTACACATTATACGCATGCGTATTTGAATTGTGACAGCCTATCTCCAAATATAATGCGATCATAATTAATCCCTCCGTACGGCAACTCGTTAATTGGATTCGCGTATATAGCGAAATTCGTTCGTGGCAGCACGTGCTAACCGTCACATTATATTCTATTTATCGTGCGAAGTTTGCCATCGAATTAATCGCAAGATCAATGAATCAATATTTTACATAGCCTGATGAATCGATCGTGAGTTAGTTTTTTCAAAACTTCGGTTTTGTATTTTTCTTTAAAAATTCGAAAGAAAATTGAAATGTTTGGTTCTTCGTATTTTATTCGTACCGAAACAATTCTATTCGCGATAGGCTCTATGTAACAGGAGTTTTCACTTGGCCAAGTAAACCACGTAATAGGTCGTTGACTTCTCCAGTCGGACGCGATCGTGTGCCACATTGTTTTTTTTTCACTCGACAATGACGCGAAAAGTGTTTTCACATTTTTAATCTTCTTTTCTTTTTTCTTTTTTCATTTAAAATATATTATCTCGAGACGAAAAAATCTGGAGGTTGTAAAAGCTTCTCCCTGTTGCATTTAACGAGATTCTTCTTTTTTTTTTCTTCTTTTTTGTCGAATCTATTATAACGAGTAAAAAGATAACGCTGCTTTAATATAGCGTTTATATGTTATAATCGCGTTATCCTCTGCGTATTACCCGATTAAACAACGTATGTTCTTTTCAAGATAGAGATAGAACGAAAGAAAGATAGAGAGAGAGGGGGGGGAGAGAGAGAAAATATGTTGCAGATCGATCGCGCTATCGTGCTCGGTCATCTAAATATGGAAACGATACCCCTTCTTCTTCTTCTTCTTCTTTATCGTTACCATATTCCGTGGTATCGTATACGAGTACGTAAATTAATCTTGAATTTAAAGATTATTTCATTATTAAATCTAAGACATCTATCGTTCGATGAATTTCAAATTATTCTCACAAACGATGAGCAAATGTCGATTCATCGTAATTCGTCATTTCGAAAGGATAGGAAGGGATTTGTTCGACAAGTTTCATTTTAATCATTCGAGCGTAATATCATTTGTCATGGTCAGACGAATATCGATCTCATCTATTTGAAATTTTTTCTTTTTTTTACAATTTGCACCGTGCTGTTCCTTGTCGTAATAAAGAAACGAAAGGAAAGTCGAGGTGTCCTGGAACGAGAGATTAAATCGAGCTCGAAATTAGTGGTAAGAACGACGAACGAGCTAGCGAGCGAGCGAGTGAGTGAGTGAGCGAAATCCCCGTACGGATATCTCGGCTTGAGAGAAGGGAGAAAAGAAATTGAGGACGAAGAAATCGCATCCACGATTCGAACTGAAACGCTTAGCGCGTGCTCAAGCAGCGCGCCGATTCGTCTTTGCTGCGAGAGAAACCGCGCGCTCGTCAAGCCTCGCAAGAGGGTTAGGCCTCGTTGGATCTTCAGAGAGCGGAGACACTTCTTCGGATGGATTGAAAGAAAGAAAAAGAAGAGAAGAGGGAGAAACAGTAGAAAAAACTTTTGCTTTGACGAATACATTCGTTGAATTTGCAATTTCTATTTTTCACCATTTTTTACTTGCTGGATCTATCTTCGATTCTATCTTTTCAAATGTTGATAGGATTTTACTGGGGAAAAAGATGTTAAGATTTGTAACTGGGCGCGGAAATCAGACATTGTTGAATATTCAGAAAGGTCGTTAAGTACCAAGTAGATCGATACGATCTCGTGTGAGACGCGAATATTTCAAGAGAGAGAAAGAGAGAGAGAATAAGATAGAATCGCATTGGATTTGAACGGGTAGCAAGCGCCTTAAGATTAGGGATGCAAATCCGGTGGCATTAAGGCTGAAGAATGTTTGAAGCTCGTCTTCGTCGGTTGTTTCCGCCGTACTATTCATTTTCCTCGAGTAATTCAGCATTAATGGCTGAGAACCTCTCCTTACGGTCAAGAAAAATTAATCCTAGAAAGCGTATAACGAGGGATTTGGATAAAGTATGAAATGGTTGACTTTTCGAAATGATATGAATGCAGAATTAATTTTTACCATTTTCGAATTTTCCATTTGCGAATGACACTCGACTTGCATACATTGACTTCCCTTGACTTTCCATCTAAAGAAAATCGTTCCTTGAAGCTTCTTGTGAACGAACAAACGAACGAACGAATGAACGAATGAACGAATGAACGTACATAAGACAAGAGCGAATACGAAAAGATAGCATGGAGATCCTAAAGGGAATAAAGCTGTATAAATATTTAACGTTTCACCAGATGGAACTTCAAAGTGGAAAGTACTATTGCGTGAATATGGTAGTAGCATGTACTATTTGTAGGAGCATATTTTAGTCGTTTCAATAGATTCGGTGTTCCGCTATCAAAAAGACACTCGACAGAAGAAATAAAAAAAATAAAAAAAAAAAAAAAGTAAAAAAAAAGGAAATAGAGAGAAAGAGAGAAGTTTGAATTATCGGAGGTACTCTTCACTACTAATCACCTTTTCAATTAACGTATATACATCTGTTTATATCTACTTGGCCTCATAAGAAAAAAAGTTATATTTTTTCGAAAGGTTCGAAAATATTCATGCAAGCTCGATCGATTCATTCCTCTTTTTTCTTTTTTACGCCTAAGGGAAGTTTTCGAAATCAAATTTTCTTCCGCGACTGGATCTAATGTTCCCTTTTCCTCAACTACCACGACATATCCAGCCTATACACGTTACGTAGCAACGATATGTACAACGATTGACGCCGACGGTCGAATGGAAGCTATGAAAATCGATGCTCGCAGTGTACACGTAGCTTATACGTTTTGTGAACTTTATAGATGAAAAGAGTTCTAGAAATGAAATTAAAAAGAACAGGAAAAATTAAAAATAATGATAGAAAAAGAGATAGATAGATAGATAGATAGATAAATAGATAGATAGATAGATAGATAGATAGATAGAGAGAGAGAGAGAGAGAGAGAGAGAGAGAGAGAGAGAGAGAGAGAGAGAAAATTAGATTATTCGATTCACACCAGAATTTAAATATCTTTTTTCGCATTTCCCATTCCCAGTTATACAAGTTTGTTTATACATATGTGTATAGCAGATTAGCTTGTACACCTAGTATTCTATCGCATCGAATTTTATAGCAAGTCGAGAGAACGAATAACGATTGTATAACAATAGACAATGAGGGCTGGGACTTCAGCGGGCGCGGGCATTGTGGTAGAGCGGATGTTGTATAACGGTTAGCCAGCGAAGAGGAACAAGACGGGAGTAGCAAACCGTAAAAGCCACGAAAGTCTGACTTCTCTCCCTTTCTCTCTCTCTCTCTCTCACACACACACACACACACACACACACACACACATATATATATATTTACGCCGCTCACACGATTCGAAATAAAATCGAATGACCAATCGTATTTAATTTTTAAATATCCTGCTTAAAATTCTTATATATAAGTACTGTTTATATATATTTTTTTTTTAAAGATTACTCTCCTTTCCTTTTCTTTTCGAAAGTCCATTCGTTGAGCCTTAAAGCGTGAAAGTAGGTTTTTTTTTAGTTTCAGTGCAACGAATATGATTTTACAATCAGAAAGTTTAGCTAGTTTCTTGTGTGATCATGAAAATACAACGAAAGAAAACGTCGGAGTAACTTTGCAACTAAATTGAAACGACACCGTTCCTTTGGTAACGACTCCATAACTCCTATGCGGCCTCGAACGCGATCATTTTCCGCGAAGCGTCATTCGCACAGGAAACACTCGTCCGACCGGAACAAATGACAGCGTCCCTAACAGTGTCGCGTCTGGCGCATAAGTTGACCGTACCAATGAAGAATCCCACTGACCTAACTTGTGAGAAATATTTGCGTTTACTATAGGTAGTACGCCTGCTTATTTCCTTGCTTGCTTTTAAGCGAACAACTTGCTTGTTGTAACTCTTGTAAATGTACAAAGCAGTAAACTATGTTTAAAGTTCACGCGTAAAACGGAATGTTCTCTTCGTGCAAAAGTAATGACGCATAACAATATAGTAAAATAATAATGGTAATATATTTTTAAACAAAAGAACAAAAAAAGAACTATAGGAATGCTTTTAGTATGTTTAATTAATTAATCGATCATGGATAATGCGCCTTATCACAATAATCAAATACGATAAACAAAGTTATTCCAAAGTGTGCGTATCAAAAAGATGGAAATCATTTACTGCGAACGAGATTCGGTTCCGCCATTAGCGTAATCAAAATAATCATCGTATTGTTTGAGTTAGTCCAATTGATTTGCATTTTTATCATTTTTCTCATAAATATTTATTAATTTTCGAATATGAGAAAATACGCGTTGAATATAAATAAAAGAATAACCCATAACATTTTCTATCGTTTCTACTAGAAAGATTTTATTGGGCTAATGCAAGGTTCTCATAGATTTCAAATGGATCATGTATATATACTCTCGACAACTTTGAATGGTAGAAATGCATCGATGTGGCTTTTGCTATACAATACGAACTAAAGAGTAAGAGAGAAAGAGAGAGATAGTGGACGTAATCGCTCTGTAACCTAGCATTCAAAGGTTCGCTTTGTAGGCTACTGAGAGAATGGAGAGGGCTCGTCCCTTGATCCACCAGATCGATATCACGTCGACGGAAGCTGCGCGTATCATCATGAACCGGATACGATCAACATAAAGTATTCCCACCGCGGAATGATGGTCTAACCTTGGAGCATAAAGACTCTCTTACTACTGTCTATGCATGGACTATGTATCTTCGTAGATTCACGCTCGCTGGACGAATCAGCTTTTGCGAGAAAAAGAGGTCGCCCCCGAATCCTCCTTTTTTGTCCCCTTCCCCTTCATACCCTTCCTTCCTTTCTCCGTAATCTCTTTCGTTCCTCGTTGCAACCGCTCTTTCACCACTGTTTTTCTGGTGCATGTCGTTCGACTTCGATGCTCTCTGTTCTTTCTACTATTTTTTGTTTTTATTCATTCTCTCTCTCTCTCTCTTTCTCTCTTTCTCTCTCTCTCTTTCTCTATCTATCTATCTATCTCTTTTATTCGACATATACGTCTCTCTCGCCACTCTAATTCCGCCACGAGATCATTCGCGTTCATTGTCCCGGGAATGTAGAAAGTGTCTTTATCGAATATTCGTCACTTTTTTTTACAAAAAACAAGACAGGAGGAAAGTAAGTAATAACTGATTCAAATACCATCTTAAAAATTTAATACAATTCGCTGACTATTCTATACTTTCTCGTCGATTTTTGCTTATTCATTGTCTCTTTTCACATTAACTCAATGTGTCTAGATATATTAATTACCTTGTCTTTTAATAAAATACATTATAGTTTTTGTCGTTGTCATTTTCGAGTTAACATTTCGGCGATGATTATTTTGATTTATTTTGATTATATTGTTTCTTCATCGAATATTTCCTTCCATAGAAAATTATTATTTGACTATTCTTTTTAATATGTTACGTATCACTTCACTATCGTGTGATTAGATACGTGTTTATATGTTATACGCTATTGTGTCTTATAAAACTCGCGAAACGTTCGACTTGCGGTTACACTTCCGCAGTTCTCTTGTTGGTCGAGGTATATTTTGTAAAACGAGAGTTGATATACGACCCGTGATTCGTAAAACCGACATTTTAGCTATTGGGTCGTAATACTCACTTCCGACATGTCATTGACCAAGGTAGAGATGCGGTCAGAGTTCTATCTCTACATAAAATGCAAAAATGTTTAATGGCACTGTGAACATTTCTATTTTTTCTTTTTCCTTTTTTAACATTACCGACGTACAATGAGATCCATCTTTCATTCGTCTCTCCTATGCGCGTTTATACGTATACATATGGTATATATTTCACTCTGTTCCTATTTACAGACATTCACAACGAATGAGGTCTAAAACGCAGCTTTCAGAGATTGAACGACGATACGTTATTGTGAAATTCCTCTCCGTTAACCTGAAACTGAATCGAGGTTATGCGAACTGGTCCAGTTTTACCGTTCTTGTTTTGTGAAACATTTCCGCTGATTCAACGAAGAAAGTTATGGCCATTATTAATCCAATCTTTCGTTGAAAAACAGAAGAGTAGTATTTATGTTCGATTCGATTTAGCACAATTTCTTATGTAAAGGTCGTATTGGAAATAAATTTTGTTATCGAAAAGCGTATATCGTTATTGCAAATAGCTCTCTATAGATAAATTCAAATAATATATCCTCACATCCTCTCGTTCTCGTTGTAATTGCATTCAAGTGCATGGTATTTCAGTTGATATACAAATTGCACAGGTGATTTCTGAGAAAGGTTAAATCGATACATTGGTACGAGGGTAGTCGAATATTCCAAATTAATAGCTATTCGGAAATGCTTGATTACCAGCATTCATGTTATGCTACTAACTGGTAGAACTGATATCCATTAACTTATGTGTCTGTGTATGTCAGTCTTACATGTATTATGGCAATACGCCATCGAAATCAGTATTTCGATTAGCGTTGGAGCTTTTTACAAGTATTTATTTAGTGTTTGTTCGATATCTATGAGTTATTCTATGAGTGGAATAAATATTTAACATACAATGAATAAATCCTTTCAATTTCGGTAATACCTATAATTAATATTATATTTAAATTAAATTATTGAATTAACACGTCGATCACACGTACGCACGAATATATTATATATATTATATATTTTACATATATATATCGTAAATATTTTTTTCTATTTTTATATATTTCAATGAAAGATTTTCGCGTATAAAAGGGAATGAACAAAGTAAACGAGAACTTAAATACAAATTAAAACCTTTGTTCTTCAAGAGAGTTTTAAAACATTCGTATGAAATTGTATCAACGTTCTTGCATCGACCTCGGTCATTTATATGACACACTAGAGTTCCTATCTATGTAATAAAGTGTTTCCGGACATATGTTACGACAGTGCATTTTCGATCTATTTCATTGTGCCAATACCAATGTACGTATTTTATTTTCTTTTTTGAACAATTGCATAGCGATCTGTCATAACATATACACATAAATGTATATATAATATATATATACTTATATATATGTATATTTATTTATACGTACTAGTAAAAAACATCAGAAAATTAAATTCTAACAAAAAGAACGAATATCTTAATCTCTATTTTTCATTTCGAAATGATAAACAGGTTCCTCGAGTTCTAATGACGATATATTTAAAAGAGCATCGTGAAAGGTACTCTTATGTGACCCATCAAACACCACGCAGGTCAGCAACCTGAAACGAGTTTGATGCTGCTTTATTTGCTTTATTGATTGTCTCTTCCTTTAGCCATACGTGGCATCATGCTGAAAGTCGTAAAAAATTTTTTTTCCACGCGTACATTGAATCATGATTGCTTACTTTTAAAATACGAAGTTGTAACAGGAGAGTGGCGAGTAGAGAAATGGTATGCATTTATTTATTTTCTCTTTCTTTCTCCCACCTCGTCACATCTGCCAGGTATTTTAACCGGTTTTTCCCTTTTTTGGTGCGTTCGCACATTTTTTCTCTGAAGGGGCAGCAGCATACCTTCCCTCGTTCGATATCGATTACTATTTACCTCACGGTCTATCGAAGTTACTTTCCGAAAGGGAAAGGAAAGAAGAAAAAAAATGGCCGACCGTTTGTTCGTCATGTTCCTTTCCATTTCTATGTAAAAATAAAACATCACGCAAATAAATAACGGTTATAACAAGTTACAGGCGCTTTAACGAACGCTCTTTGAAATGAAAAGGGATCGTCTTTAGTACAAGACAGATGTACGAGACTTGACGCGCTTAGAATTCTCTGCATTTCAAGCGCGCATTAAAAGGACGTTCGTTCGCTTTCGTTCCTTACCATTTGCGCGCACCTAATTTGTATTCGATTCATGTACCGATAATATAGAGAATAGATTTTCGGATTAAAATATTAAATATAAAACTTTTAACGAAGCAAACCGATTATTAAATTATTAATCAACTCTATATTTATTTATTCATTTTAGATGTTTAATTGAACCTTAGAAAAATATAATTGTTCAATAATATATTCACTCTTTTATTTATGATTAAATAATATTATTTACTTAGTTATTCGTTGGAATTTGCTTGCAAATATCCATAAAATTGCGCTTTCAGCCATTTTTTCTTTTTTTTTCTTTTTTTTTTATAGCTCTTCTACTTCAGGGAACAATTATGATGCACGGTTTGATGGATACACGTATATAAAAATATGAACATACGTTATATATATATACACACGTCGTTTACTTGCGCGCGCGTACACATAACATATACATATATGTTGACTATTTGCATGAGTTAGTGCAATGTGTTACTCCACACATCAATGATTCGTGTTCACGAGCATAGAATTTTACACGCACGCTTAAATTTGGCAAGAACGCATTCGACTTGGCAACCTTGCTAAGGTATAGTATACAGACAAAATCCGTAATTGTAGTTCAATAAATGTCCGCACTTATAATGCAGAGTGCGCCATGTTATTGCTTCATACAGTAGGATATGTCGGTAATTCAGAATGCGCGGTGGGTAAAGACAGATTGCAAGGACATCTTTTATATTATGTTTTTATTTTTATACATATCGTTCTATTTAATTACATAAAATAAATTTACTGTCAAGTGGTAATAATGCGAAGCTATTAATCTAACGATATTAATTGTTTCATTGTTTTCACTGTAGTACCTATCATAGATTAAGATTGCGATCATCATATTTTGTCGATTTGGTAAGGTAATTTCTTTTTATGCGGATATTATTTCCCTTTTTTTTTAATCGATTTATAGTCACAAGTTGTTTAAATATTTTACGAGTACGATGGGAAACATAACGTTTTACATTCTGTGAGTAATAAAAATGTCACCTTTAAAATATTAAAGATAAAGAAGGCGAAGTAACGTTGAACGATGGAGGAAAAGTTGCTTGATTTTCATTTAATAGTCCATTGGATGCTAAAGAATCTGTAGTTAATGATTAAAGGCGCGTGTATATGCAAGGATCGATGAGAGAGAAAGAGAGAGAGAGAGAGAGAGAGAGAGAGAAAGAGAAAGAGAGAGAGAGAGAGAGAGAGAGAGAGAGAGAGAAAGAGAGAGAGAGAGAGGAGTATTCTATGCCGGTTATATTCGCATCGCGTAGTGTACGCATGCGCAAGCGTTTCTATCGTAGAGCGCATAGCTCGCATATGGTAAAATATTTGAACGACGTAGATAAGCCCGCTTTTGTTCTACGTTTATTCAACTTTGTTTTACATTTTGTAACGTAAAGGAAACAACGAAGAAAAGGATGGAATGTATGTCTACTTTTTATATTGTATACTTATAAAGATCATATATTTTTTTTCTTAAAGCATTCTTTAACATACTTGTTTCATCACAATACTGTATATAACGTATATACTCCATTTGAGAAAGCGTATCCTTCAGCTATAACGATTTTTAAAAAACGTCCAGTAAAACTTTTAATAAGAATCTAAAATACCTCGTTATATCGACCGGCATGCTTTGCTTTACTCTTTGGACATAATTTGAACTCCTATTATCCCACTAGAGAATCCTGTAATCCCGTTATATCTAAGGTCTCACCAGACCTTATGAATCATCCTTCGTAAGAGAGGAAAGGAAAGAGAGAACAAAAAGAGGGAGCGTTCAAAGCTGGGTGAATATGTACGATCGATAAAATGGATATTGATCGTATTATCCTTCTATTTATAAAAGAGTTTTCGACGATTGAAATTTTCAACGATCGTTCACTCGTATTATTGTCTTCTTAATTACTGTTTTAGAATGTATTATATTTAGAGTCAATTGAAATAAAGAAATTTTTGAAACAATCAATAGCAGCCCCACTTTCCACTTGAAAGTCGACCACATTCACACGTACGCGACTCGTTATCTGCAAACAAGCGAACCAAGGCACCCTCTCACGTTCTTCTGATCTCTCTCTCTCTTTCTCTCTCTCTCTCTCTCTCTCTCTCTCTCTTTCTGACCCTCTTTCTATTACTGCTCTCAACTTCCGCCCTTTCTTCGATGTCAATATCTTTCGGACAGTTGACTCACGACTCCATGGCACCCTGCCTGCTTTGATATCACCCTCTCGTTTCCTCTTTTCTAAACCCGAAGGAAATCACGATTCGCCATCCAAAATCGTTCAGGCTCTCAGGCATATGGCCGAAGAAAAGATGTCGATGAAAATTATCAATAATTGTGTCATTCGAAAGATTCAAAGGAATCGGTGCAGTCTTGTTGAATCATTCTCGCGAGACTCGTGCAATTAAAACTAGATATATTGATGGCAATTACAGAAGTATTTTTTAAAAACACAGTGCGTATTACACGTATACGCGAAAAAAAAATGAAGGTAAAAGAGATACAGCACGTATATATATATATATATATATATATATATATATATATACATATACATATATATGTATGTACACTACATCCATTCAACGCACACAAAGAAAAGACATAAGAAATTCTGAACATTGGTTCGCGTATACATATGTTAGTCTCTCTCTACGCAGAAGGCTGAAATCATTTCACAGCGTATGAATAAGTGATTCGCATGCGGTGCCTGCTTCTTTCGTTCCGGGCGTTGCACAGACACGACGGCGCCAGTATACCTGCCACCCCCTGCCCGATCCCTCTTCACCTACTACTCATACTTCGTTTTCCTTCCCTTTCTCTTTATTACCATCCCACATCCCTACCTCTTCCTACTGTACGCTTTCACTCGGTTGATACTTTTGCTCCACCTAACCTTCTTCTTCTTCTTCTTCTTCTTCTTCTTCTTCTTCTTCTTCTTCTTCTTCTCCTTCTTCTTCTTCTTCTTCTTCTTCTTCTTGTCCGCTTTATACCCTTTCAGGTTCTGGTTAAACTCAAACTTTTCAATCCCCGTCATCTTATACGTCCCGTTTGAGATTCGTTATTGAGCCCACTAGAATCCGCGAAATTTAAACTTTCACCTAAGAGCCTTTCCCCCCTTTTCTCTTTCTCTTCTTCTCTTCTTCCTTTTTCTTTTCTTTTGTTTTTCTTTTCATTTTTTTTTCCTTTCTGTCTTGGAAACAATGACAACGACGAGGACGGAAAGTTCGTCGCGTGTCGTGCCGAGGAAAATAGGTGAACTTTGAACGATTTCTTTTGGTTGGTTGTATGTGAAATAGGGTCGCGAGACCGTGATAATCATCTCTACGTAATGTATAACGCTCGTTATGTGTCGTTAAAGCTTCGACGTATTCCAGTAACTAAGCTACTTTATCTAATGACTCATATCGCAATATTGGAAAGTGGAAGGGAAAAATATAAGGTTGATGTTTGGATATATTTTTATATTTCAGTTTTTTTTTTATTTCTCTATTTACTAGGATGTATATATAAATTGCATAAATATCTCGAATTCGATTTTACGATCTTTGATATAGACTATCCATCTCTTCTTTTCTTAGGTCTAAAATCTTCCTTTAAAGGGTATCTCTTTAATCTTCTTTATCGTGCTTTTCATCTTTTTTTTTTTCAGGTGCGCACGCTGTTCGTGAGCGGCTTACCGATGGACGCCAAGCCTCGAGAACTGTACCTGCTGTTCAGAGCATACGAGGTCAGCACATGAATTACCACAATTTCTTTTTCTTTTTCTTCTTTTTTTTTTTTTTCTTTTTTTCTCTTCCTTCCCTTTGTCTTCTTTCTTGCACCCTCTCCCCTTTTATTATTCATCATAATAGTGGGGTCAGTGCGAGAAAGAACTTAATCGTCTTTTATTTTTCATTTAGACTTACGATTTTACGTCAGAAATAGAATTTATAGAAGTTATAGAAGGTCGATAATAAAAGCTTCTATACGTTCCATATGTTGCATGGACGAGTAATAGAAAAGTTGTAATAGAATCGATTATAGTTATTCATTCTTATTTCCCCGATTCGTTCGGATCAACGAAGAGAAGACGAGTGAATACTTTTTATTTTATTCCAGGGTTACGAGGGATCGTTGCTGAAGGTTACGAGTAAAAATGGGAAGACGGCGTCGGTAAGTGAAATATTTTTGATATAAAGAAATAAAAATTTAGTTTATTTTTAACAAATATGTTCAAAAATGTATGTAATAAAAGAAATTGTTTAACGTAGAAATTAAAAAGATAGATAATCATTATTCGATTCGTACAATAAGTTTTTTAAAGGAATCGAGAAAAATTTTATTTCTTTCTCATATACTCTGGTACTGAGTGAAGGAAACTTGTATTTCCCTATGGTAACGTAGTTGGAAATAAAACAGCAGGGATACCGAAATAAGAAAGTTACGGACGTAGCGAGGGCCATCTTACGAGGCATCGATCCGAGTTCCATTTTCGTTCGAAACTCCTGAAACATTTATCGGTTGGTAGACATATGAAGGTTGTAATGGATTAGATCGCGGCTTTGCAGAAGAACAGTTATGTTAGTTGCGATATAGTTACATATCTTTTAGTATCGGTTCTTACGATGACACTTCAAACGTTAGCTTCGAAATTAGTTAAATATTATCAATTATTAACATAATTGATTATTATATTAAATTATGTTAATAATTGACAATCTTTTAACTAATTTCGAGAACGAACAACCTCTAGAACGATAGCTTATCACGAAGTCAATGTAAACTAACATTCATGCGTGCAACTCATCCTTATAGTTGGTATTAGAATTCCTAAAGTTCATCGATCCGGAACGTACAATATACGTATACTGAACGCATATTATATAATACGCATAGTGAAGACATTGATATAAAATACAATAGTTCGTACGATTTCCAAGAATATCAAGAGATATAATGTGAAAAATAGGACAACGGACCATAGAGAGCTCAGGAACGTCCGTCTTCTTGCGTTCATCATAATTTATTATTTGCTAGACTTGGAATAGCATATTTTACTTAAAGAACATACTTGTGAAAAGCTTTGTATTTCGAGATTGCTATGTCTCAGAAGGAATTTCTTAAGTTGCATCCGTCATTTCGAGTAGGATACATGGTTTTTACGAAACTTTTGTACTGTTTTTCGTTCACTTAGAAAAATGCCTTGGTAAAGTTACAGTGAACAATATCCATATGACATACACTTGATCATTTACATTTATCTTTAGCCACATTGAAAATTCGTGAAATATTAAAACGACCTTTTTCGTCAAACGTATCATGAATAATGCAATGATTTCATCATGGTTATGCATATGCAAAAGAAAATTTTTATTGATTAACAAGATTGTTTAGAGCCGATCTGATGGCACATTTTTACTTTTTACTTTATACGTTATCGATAATAAATTTATAAATTTAGCGTGATTTATGATTTTGGTTATAAATAAGGGCTTACTGATCAAATCGCCTTACAATTTCAGCCGGTGGGCTTCGTGACTTTCCATACGAGGGCTGGTGCAGAGGCGGCCAAGCAAGATCTACAGGTAAGAATCTAGTTGTATTGAAAATGCTTTCGATTAATAGACAGGATTCAAGGAGCCGGAAAAAATACTTTTGAGAAAATTGGCTATCTATCTTTTGTACATATATACAAACATACGTTTAGACAAGACGTGCCATGGAATGTTAGAACTTCGTTATATCCAACTATAATATATACCCCAACTATACTTACACAAACACATACACACGCGCGCGAGTATATTGTTTGACTATGCCGTCCATTTGGCATGGATTAACGTTATTTAGTTCTTATTCGTTATATCCTCCTCTCATCCGGTCCACTCTCCTTCTCATTATCCAAGCATTAGCTTCTTTCACCTGGGAAAAGCTGCAATATCGTTCTTTTTTATAACACCACGTACGAAAATCGATAAATTTTATTTTTCCTTTTTTTCATGATAACCGTAACGCGTTCTACTTTTTTTTTTTAGAATCGTTTTCATTGCATAAATATTCATAGTTCACGTAATCGCGATAATTCTTTGGTAGAATTAGCGGAAGAACTTAACGGATTTCTTCAGTTTTTATCTATGAAATAAAATTTAATGTATTTTTATGTAACTTTTTAAATGAAAGCAGAGATTACAGTGGTCCGATAATGTTAGTTGTAGAGTTGTAGTTATTAAACTACTTTCGTATTTTACAAACTAATTGTATAGACGGGAAGTAGCGGTTGATAGGTAGGTACTTGTAAGCGTTTTCCAGCGTTTCATAAATATATTCCTTTTTTAAAGACCACTGATTTGCGTTTGAATCGCGCCCGTTGTTCCTGTAAGTACCCCCTTTGCAGTAATTGCGAGCATCAGTTTCTCCGAAGTAGGTTAGAACATTGAACGACGCTTAAACGTCATGATAATTGTTTGAAGGGTATATAATCGGAAAGAGAAAATCGGAACAAAGTTCAATTTGACATAAAGTCGAATAAAGTTTGCTTCGATGTAATTCTCGTTACGTCGAAGCAAATGGATTTATCGTATAATATTAATGAACATCGTTCGAAATTGAATTCGATAAAAGAATTCGTTTTTATTTTCACGGTATCATTCCCTTCCCTATCCCTCCCGAAAAATGCATCCGAGGCATTAATGTTATTTGCGAGATCGGATTGACGTCAGCATTCCTAATATTAACTTTGACCCGTTAACGAACGGACCGTGTCACGTTTTGAAAGCCTTCGAATATTGCCTGCGCTAGCGATAGAGTTTTTTGATATATGTATGTACGTCGATTTGATATTTTATAAAATGACGTTGCGATGTGTGGTAAATAAGGTGAAGGGGAGGAAGGAGTCGTATGATCTCTGATTGTATACATTATATATACATATATAGATATACGCATATATGTATATATTTTTTTTATTACACCACACTGCAACTGAGCTCACGCTATATTGCAAGTATGCAACAATAATGACAAAGACAATGACAACAATAACAATGACAATGGTTTTTAAGAAACATCCTCTTGTCGGATGGACACATCTCGCTCTGTATCGTAGAACTGACTGAGGAACGATCCACTTTGTTAAAACACGTACGCACATGCGTGCTCCTAATGCTGAATTCTTTCGAACCTATTACCCCTCGTGATTGGCACTACCTGTAGATGCATTATTTTCCGATTCATCGTCGCCAAACGTAAAATATTTATTCACCGTAAAATAAAAAACGAGAATAATAAAAATATCAACGAATTTTCATGATATTTCTATTTTAACGCTTTCGTCGGTCAAATAGGGTTGGACATGAAAATGTAATACGATGGCGACGATGGAAAGGAGACGTTGCTGAAATGTTCGAAAAAGCCTGACCCCTTTTCTCTCTCTCTCTCTCTCTTTCTCTGTCTTTTTTTACCTCCACACATATCACGACCCAGCTCTGTACGTGTGCTCCCGGTTTACTAATTTAGGGAATCTATTTCCAGCAGGGGGTTAGATTCGATCCTGATATGCCACAAACCATACGTTTGGAATTTGCAAAAAGTAACACAAAGGTTAGCAAACCCAAGCAACCAGCCGCTGCAGCAGCCACCTCGCACCCTGCTCTGATGCACCCTCTAACTGGACGTAAGTATGCACCGCCACTCATTCACTCGCTAACACACGACTCACCTATTCTACTCACCCACTGCACCGATTGTATAAACTTTATATATATATATATATATATATATATATATATATATATATATATATATATATATATATATATTCAATCCTATTGTTTTATTTTCCTTTTCATCTGTTTTACGTCCCTCATACGAGTATATACCTATCAATAATAATAGTAATAATATAATAATAATATGACCATTTATTATCACTGACTCATTTTACGAGCTCATGATTAGGAAGTAAGGCAATCATAAAAAAAGAATAAGAAAGTATTAAAATTAATTCTCCATAAAAATGATCCAAGAGAATTCTTAATCACGCTATTAAAATCAGTGAATAAAGAAAGAAGGGAAGAAAGCTAAGAACGAATTCGAGCGTTTATCAAGCGGGTTTTGCGGGTATCGTTCTATCGTACCATGCGCGGTTCTACCGCGAAGCGTTGTTTTATCGATTGGTACTTCGAAACATGGCAACTCTAAGCCATCAACAATTTCAGTGAAATTACTCACCGTCACGATTGATTTAATCGTCCTCGTTGAAAATTTATTGTCCAGGGTATGGACGTGTCACAGATGTGAAAGCGCGTCGCTTCGATCCGGCATTCGTGGAAATCTCGACGTCTTTTTTGCATATATGTAACGTAGATAAATATAGCACTTTTTCCAAGAAATTTTGCAAAATTTCGACTGAAAATCAAATTAAAAAATAAAAATAATCGCTCTGTATCAATTCGAAATACATACATAAAATTGTTATTGAATAATATATTTTCACATGATCATTTTAAGGTTCGTTTAGTATCGATTATTATCTATAAATTTCTTGAATACATTGGATTATCTATTAAAGAATATGAATGATCTGCAATGTTTCTCCTGATCATTTTAAGATTTATTTCGTATTAATTGTATTTTATAACATTATCAATATGTTTGGGTACATCGAATTGTTATTAAACATAAATTATAATATATTATGTTCATGAAAAGCAACAATCTTCTTTAATAATGAATTCTATTCCAGACATAGGAAGCCCATTTTTCCCCGGTGGTCCTGAACTATGGCATCATCCATTGGCGTATTCAACAGCTGGAGAATTACCAGGCGCTCTACAACATGCAACGCTGGTGCATCCAGCGTTACACCCTCAGGTCCCCGTACGTTCCTATCTTTGACTATCAGCAGACAAAGCTCTGGAGCCGCCGACAAGCGCCCCGATGCACGTTAGTGATACACATGATCGTTATACTCGATTACTGAATCATGCGGTGTCCAAATAAAATAGAGATAAAAGATACGTAAAGTTACATCGAAATCAATTTCATCGACGTGACTCAACGAAGACTACGACGAGTACGACATAGCTCGGCTTCCTACCTCGGATCTCTTTGCTTCGATCGTCTGAATTATTTATTTGCTCGATGGACGTGCTTTTATACTCGCGTAGATGTTTTGACGTGTACATGTTATATCTATCTAATACGTATCGGTAGATCGAATGAATCGAATAAAGATAGTTTGCGGTCTAGAGACGATTTTTATGGAACGTGGGAAGGAATGTACGGTTAGGTGACTGGATTAGGAAAGAAATTAGAAATATATCCATTTTTGGATATATTTAAAAGTTGGCTAAATACTAATAAATTTGACTTCAAATTTATCAGAATTTTCTTTTTCGATTTCTTTGATCCAAAAAATAAAAATATATTCAAACGTTTCTTAATTTCAGGCTCCTATGTCTTTACCACATCCAACGACTTTAACATCAATACACGCATCGCTGCCACATTTCTTACCATCACCGGCATTAGCGTCACCCGTTGGATCGCCGTCATCACAGCCGAATATCGCAGTTAGCAACGCTCCGTGCTCCACCCTGTTTGTCGCTAATCTCGGTCAATTTGTGTCCGAACATGAGCTCAAGGATATCTTCAGCAGGTCAGAAAGTTTTGATATATCTACGACGTTTAACAGATTGGAGATGGATTAAATGCTTTAAGCATTTTTACACTTATCATCGAACAATCGTTCAAATCGATAAGTATAACAGTTTTGCAACTGCCCCTCGTTTTGCTTCGAACGGTAATTAAAAATCGGATTCTCTTTTCGTCTAGAGTACGTTCGATTGACACCGAATAAACAATCTCAACGGTATCGATATTTAATTTTCAAAGTTGACAGTGCGCGATAAAATATCTAACACCGTTCATCATTTTAACATGATCGCAAATCGAAGACAAGGAACTCGAAGAATGAAAGAATCTTATCTTTTATCGCACCAACAATCATTTCACAATGGTAACCATCCATTCACAGGATTCGAAAATTCCGGTATAGGTTTCCATGCACCCAACCATTTATCCTCTTTTTCTCTCCCTCTTTCTCTTTCTCTCTCTCTTTTTCTTTCCTTTCTATTTCTGTTTCTCTCTCTTTTCTACGCATCACACGCGTGCACCGGCTTTGTACCGATCGAAAACAATAATAAAATTTTGCACAATTATCACCAGCAATTAACTACCCTTAAGACCGTAAACCTTCCAAAACCCTTTTAGCAGCAAAGAACCTCTGTACAACTAACAAAAGCACGTTTTATCTTATTTATGCACAGTTTCCCTGGTTTCTCCCGGCTTCGTATGCACACGAAGGGAGGGTCACCGGTGGCCTTCGTCGAATATCAAGACGTACGCTACGCGGCACAGGCGATGTCCACTCTCCAGGGGTCCCTTCTCCTCTCCTCCGACCGAGGAGCGATAAGAATCGAATATGCAAAATCAAAAATGGCCGAGGTGGGCTTTACAAATCTCTGGATCGAAGTAGGTTTCATTTTGTCTATGATACACAACCGGCTAATTCTTTGTCTATATTTCTCTTTCTCTTTCTCTCTTCCTCTCTCGTTCTCTCTCTCTCTCTCTCTCTCTCTCTCTCTCTCATATTCATTCTTTCATTCTCTTACTCTCATGAAATATTCGACGAACGCGCAGTTTTGCTCGCTGTTATATACATACATATACGATGCTAAGCCACTCGGAACCTTTCCAATCCTCTCCGTCAATTTTAAACCGCATAAACGCACGCCCGATGATTCTTTACGCTTGATTACCTGCTCCTGCACCGATTCTATTTACGTCATTGTAGTAACGAATGTAAAAGGACATCTGTATCTGTATAGTCGCACAACGATCGAGGTCTATGTCGTACATCGTTTTTACAGAAAGGATCACGAGCACAACATTGCGTTTTCGTCGTTTTTGAATCGTTATTCGATATAATTGGCCACAGTGGAGTTCATTAATTATTCTTTTCTTTTTCTTTTTTTCTGTTTTTTACTTTCGTTTCTCACCCTGCATCTCTCGATCTCATTAGCGTCAGCCTTATTCAAGTTCCCTATCTTCAATTTTTGCGTTCTTGACTTTGCTTTTCGCGAAAAAAAACGCTGATCTTAATAAGTTCATATTTATTTTTTTTCTGATCCTCTCTCTATATATACACATATGTGTTATGCTGAATAGTGCTTCGGTGGGACGAATTTTGTTTCTCTGTCTTTGCACGATCTCGTTTTTAAATGATTAGATGCTTGCGTTTACAGAGATACGTTAAGTCGGTTGAATAATCGTTTCTAAAATATCCTGTAAATGTTGAGTTTCGCATTTACCTAGATCTCAATTATTCTGTTAAAAATAATTTTCTTTTAGTTTTAATCCATTCTTTCTAGTTAGTATGACTCATATCTGAGATAAAAACATTGTCAGATAATATTTCAATTAAAATTTTCTTTTTAATAAAAAAGATTAGAAAATTTTGTAAAAGAATTTCCATTTATTTTCTATAAAAAAAAATTAATATAGCGCATTTGAAGTAACGTTCCGTGGAATCTCTAAAGTAACTCATTCTTTACAGCAAGTTTATTATTATTTATCTGTTGTATTTAACAGCGAGCAGACAAGGTAGAGATATTTTCCATGCATAGGGGATAATAACGTAGCGACGCGTTCTGTTAACTTTGAAAATTAATTTCTTTTAAAGTTTTCATTTATTTTTTTGTGTCTTCGTTCATCTAGTTTTTCTTGAACATAGTGATAAAATCAATTTCAATTTAATATTCACAGAGTAGATATCCTTTGTATGTTAAACAAAGGGCGTTATACGAAGGGCGAATTAAAAATATTTAATTAAAAAATTACTTTGACATTTTTAATATGAGAAGGAAAAAAGTTTATTTATAGACGATCGTTACAGTTGTCCCTAAAAGATTCTAATTATTTCTCTTTATTTTCTCAGGGATCAAAGAGAGAAGAAAACGGGCAACCTTAAGATCGACATTAATGGCATATAAGAAGAAAAACAAGAGAAAAACGGCATATTCTTACGGAGAAGGGGAAAAAAACGCAGGCGTTCATAATGAATTGGAAGATTTCGCTATGGTACAACAACACGATGACAAACAACAGGAAACACAGCACAACAAGAACAAGAAGAACAACGATAATGGGATATATATCTGGCGTAAAAAATTTCCATCTTAATGTGGAAAATAAAAATATATATAGGCGCGTATTAACGTATCGTAAAGAATAAAAATAGCAGACGCACATACATATACACATACACATACATATACAAATAAACGCGAAATAAAACAGGGATTTACACGTAAATACAGAGAAGAAGCAAAAAAATGGAGAGATATGAAAATACGAATCACGAGGACGGGGTGAGGAGAGTCGTTCCACCTTGATCCGAGCAGCACCAATAGATAAATTTTGTAATTTATTCGGCGCAATGGCGTTGGTTCGCGTCTCGCCGGGGGCCCAATAATCGTGTATTCCTAGGTATACATAATATTTTTAAAGGATTTATCTTACCGATTCGTAGCCGTGCGTTTTTCCCTATTTTTTTTATTTTTTTCTATTTTTTTTTTTTTTTTTTTATTTTCACTGGATTTTACATCAGGATGGATGGACGACGACGAAGTGAAAGAGGAGAGTGAGAAAAAGAATAAATTCAGGCTGCGTGAGATGAAGAGAGAATGTGCGCGAGAAAGAAAGATAAAGAGAAAGAGAGAGAGAGAGAGAGAGAGAGAGAGAGAGAGAGAGAGAGAGAGAGAGAGAGAGAGAGAGAGAGAAAGAGAGAGAAGAAAATGAAAAGACGAAACTAGAAAGAGATGAACGAAGGTAACAGTCGACGATAGAAGCAAGTAGAGACGAAGGATCCGCATATCGGGGAGTATGTAATTGAAGCTAATTAAAGCTAATTATTAAAGAGCAAAACCACGCTTGTGCATAGCCTTGTTGTCGAAAGACGATCGGTTCGTATTATAAATAATATAAAGAAGACAAGATGACACTTACAAAGAAAAAGAAAAAAAAAAGAATAACGGAGATATGACACACCGAAGAGCACATATAATTTATTTGCACGTCGCGCACAGAAGATCGAGTAAGATTCTCCTTAGGAGATAATTCGTGCCTCAAAATGCCGGCGACGACGCCTCGACAGGAAAAAAAGACAGGAAAGGAAGAAAAACGCAACGAGCGTGTGCGCGCTGTCGTCTTGATAAAAAAAAAGAAAGAAATTGCGACAAAGAGAGACGTATGAGTAAAACAAGAAAAAACAAATAGAATAATTATATTATCCAATAATAATATTAATATATATTAATAATAATAATAATAATATTAATAATAATAATAATAATAATAATAATAATAATAATAATAATAAAAATAATAATAATAATAATCAAGCGCTCGCGCAAGTAACGCTATCCTTCGCAGCTTTTTACTTGAGACTATAAGAATTAAAAAGAGAGAAAAAGAAAGAATAAAAAATAGGTTTTATACAAGATGGTTATCGTCGCCATTGAACAAACGATCTCTGTAAATAATGATTTTTAAGACGAACGACGAAGGAACGTTTTCGGTCGATGCTTTCGAGATGACTAATTAGCGCGCGCGCACACGAACACAAACATACATCTTTTATGGACGATGTTGGTGAAGAGAGATAAAAGAAAAAAATAAGAGGAACAAGCGTCGAAGGCTCGTAGATGAAGTTACGTATTTATTATACAAAGCGGTGAAAGGAAGATGAGTTATGTACATCAAGCTTAATACCAAAGGTGCCCTAAGATGCGTGTATTTATGTTTTATTATCGGCGGGTTGCGAAGGTGCGAGCCACATGCGTTGCATGAATATGTATCTTGTTGATAGGTGTGCATCTATTCACATAGAATGGATAAAACGAAAGAACGTGGGTGTTCAGGTGGGATGTTTAAAAGGATGATGTTGGTAAGGGAAGGGAGGTGTGTAATGAAAAGAAAATATAAAAAATAGGAGAAAAAGGACGAAAGATTTAATACGGCTTAGCGAAAGAGAGGGAGAGAAAAAGAAAGAGAGAGAGAGAGAGAGAGAGAGAGAGAGAGAGAGAGAGAAGGGGGGTGGAAGAGAGATAGGAAGAAGGAGAAAAATTATAAAAAATCGAACGAGTATTAAGTGATAACCTTATTCATATACATAACGAATGTGAACATATCATAGGATTAGGCAATTAGGCAAGGGCAAAGAAAAAAATTGAGAAACGTTATTATACGATCTGTTGTCGTGATGTATCGGAGAAGGAAAAAAAAAGAAAAAGAGGGGAAAAAAAACGAGAGAAGAGAAAGCAGACAGAACAGGTGTTTTGCCATGCGTGCTAGAAAAAAAATAAATAAACAGCGGCCAACTCGGCACGTAATTTGTCCAAGTGCCTTCCCGTTGGTCGAGTCATGCTTTAATCGTAAACTGTAGATAAAAGAGAAAAAAAAGAATCTCTCGTCCGGATGTTAAACGTCTGAAAAAAAAAACAAAAAATTCAATGTTTATGCCTCTAGCGCTGTTTTTTTTTTTCTTCTTTTTATATATGCACATATGTATGTATGTACGTATGTATGTATGCATGTATGTATGCATGTATGTATGCATGTATGTATGCATGTATGTATGTATGTATGTATGTATGTATGTATGTATGTATGTATGTATGTATGTATGTATGTATGTATGTATGTATGTATGTTGTATGATGTATGTATGTATGTATGTGTATGTATATATATATATATATATATATATATATATATATATATATCATCCGCTGGATTTAGGACGGTTTTAAGGCAAAATTTTCCGCGTCTCCCTCCGGTCTGTTAATGACGTCAATACTGTATTGAAAATATCGAGTAAAATACATATCTTAAACGCGCTGTTATTAGAATTAAATCAAGAATCGAATGAAATCGAGTTAGACGAAAAAAAATTAAATAATAATGAAGCTCGTGTCATTGCCTTATGTATATAGGTACAAGTTTCACGCAGAAATTAAATGATTGACGAATAATTGCATTTTAGAAATTTTGAAGATCGTCTGTGTTTTAATTCGCAAATTGTCGAAGTAAACCTTACTGTTTATACCAATATCTTTGTCGTTCATCGATAAATAACAAAAAAGGAAGAATTCATAAGTAAAAGATCAATGAAATTTCTATTGATTATCATCTATACAATAAAATATCGATGTGACACCAAGTCGCGGTTTATGCATTTTGAGACTCCGACGCTCATAGGATATGAAGGGAGATAGATGGATAAATAAAGAAAAATTAAATAATTAATTAAACAAAGTCGCGATCGAAAGAGGAAAGGATTCCCTTTCGTGACGTTTACAATATTTTACTTTTTGTATTCTTTTTTCTTTTTTGAATAACAAATTCGTAACAAGAGAATAGCGCTAGAGTTCCGTGGATTTATAAAAACTTTAATTGGTTTGACACTCTTTTTGTAATATCGACGAGAAATGTTCTAGAATAATTTCGGTAGATTGATCACAATCGTCTCGGCTCTCGTTTTCCATTTTCCATGATAAAAAAAAGAGAGAGAAAGTATTTATGTTCCATCGCGATAGACACATATCCTTAGCCGTCCTAACATCGCACTCATGTAATAAACTCACTGAATATCGGTGGAATTTGGATAGGACAGAACAATCAATACGTTCGTAATTATTTTTAATAGACTTTAAACTATGAATCGAAAGTATAATGATCGTTCGCCGAGTATCGCTCGGTTGAATAACGTTCATTAATTAAGCTCGATGTATTAAATGTTTTCGCGTACGTTTGGAATGTCCAGTGAGCGCAAAAATTGCTGAAAATCGACCGTTTAACTAGGCCGACGTAATTGGGTGAAAAAAATAATATAAAAGAGAAAGTATGAAAACAAAAAGAAAAAGAAAAAAGAAAGAAGAAAAATAAAATGAAAGAAAAAAAAAACGTGTGCGAACTTTTCATATAAGTTGGGACAATTGATCGCGCAGTGGACGTTCGTATAGCATTTTATTGTTCTTTCAGAGAGATAGAAACGTCTCTCGCGTAGATGAAAAAGAAGTAGAAAAAGAAGTAGGGAAAAGAAGAAGCACGTCGATACATCTGTTTGTTGATCCGAGAACGGATCGATGAATTTACAATTAGACGACAAATTATAGTGTTGATATTGATTATGATAATATCGAATAAATATAAAATACACACACACACACACACACACACACACACACACACATATATATATATAGAGTGGGACCGAATTATCGTTTTAGGGTAAACGATGGCCGAAAGTATCATATCGTGTGGAAAGTGATAAGAGTACGTTGCAAATGGTATTCAGGGTCGTTACACTGTACACATATATATATATATATATATATATATATATATATATATATTATATATATTTCCTAATCTTGGATTAGACTAAAAAAGCCCAAATTACAAGGAAACGCGAGCGACCGTTTTGAGCAACGTAATTTTATAATTACGGGAAAGTAAATCCACGTTAAAAAGAAAGTAATAGAAAATAAAATGAATTTTAAATGAGAAAAATACAAAAATAAATAAGTAAATCAAACATCATGGGTATTAAAAATTGCAGCAACACGTACAAGATATCGATATACGAGTTACATTACTTTTAAATCATTCCATGAGGACGATTTCGATTCCGCGTTTTTTGATCGACGTCATTCATCAAGGCATTCTCGAGGTGTATTTTAAAGTAACAAGATCGATCAGTCCTTTTTTGTACGGTTTCTTTTCTTTATCCTATTTCAATAAATGCTGATATTTTAATATGATTCAATATATTCCTTGTTTCGATATATTCCAAACGAAAAGATTGGTGTATCTTATGGGAATCGAAATTTTGTTGGCAAATTTCTATCGAACATGAAAAAAGAAAAACAAAAATAAATTACTTCTTTTTTGCGAAGTCGCGAGCATGAAATATCACGAACGAAATGTTTTCCTGAATTGACTTTTTTCAGTGAACTCTATTTTCTGCACGATATAAATATTCTGAATTATTATGTACACATAATAGGTTACAATGCTACAATATGCAAATTACAGCACGTAATAGAGCTTATCGCAACTCAATTAAGAATTTCACCTTAAAAAAATTAATGCACGTGATACGAAACACGAGTCGCGCTATTCTCATTTTAATGAGGTTTTCCAGCGAAGAGACCCATAGTATTTAGATTATTATTACTTGCAACAACAATGTAAAGGTTCGATATTTATTGTATGTTAATTATTTATTTATATTCTTTATCTTTACATGGTGTTTCACGTGATATGTTTGAGTTAAACGATTTAAGTCGTTAAATTTGATTATAGTTATCGATATACGTAAATTATTATTATTCATATGGTTTTATTATAGATTGATTTATATTTCTATCTTTAGGTCGTAAATTCCTATTTTTATTTTTTTTTTATTTTTCTTGTAACTTAGCCGAGCAGCGATATTTCGAATCGATCGTGAGTGATTAAATCGAAAAGCATAGAAACGTTTTTTAATTTATTTTATATCTCGAGTATCGTTAAAAAATGATTTTTAATCCTATTATTAATTTATTTATGTATTATATATTAAAGCGAATTCGGACGCAGTCATTCGAAGGCTACATTCGAAGTTTGTACTTATGGTTAGAAATGGTAACGATTAAAAATGTTAGACGTTATTTTCAAAAATAATAGAACAGTTTTCGAAGCTGTAAGCCAAACGAGGCCTTACATCCCATGTCGAGGTTTCAGGGAAAATCATTAACATTAACGAACGAACGTTGAATAATCTTGGAGTTCTTCGAACTTCAATTTTTCTTTACTCCAGCTCAGTTTATTTTTTTATTTTTTTTTTTATTTTGTTCTCTCCCATTTTCGTGATTTATTAAACATTTTTACCAAAGAGCTCGCTTTATAGTTAGGAAAATACGTACAATGAAACGAAGCGATGATATATTATGGCATATTTTCTTCGGAGGAACCGACTTGGTTAAACAATTGTACACATATATATCAATTGTATAATTATTTATTCGAAATTCGAGATAAATTTCTCATAAGTAATTCAACGTCGTTTAAAGAGCGATCGCTTGGCGAAATATTTGAATGAAATAGAAATCAGTGAGAGGATCAGTGTGCAAACAATGCCAAATAACTTAGTCAATTGAAGATAAACCAAAAGCCTCGTAGGAAAACTCGTTAATTTATCATCATTGAAATTTTTTTCTTCCTTGAGAGATACACGATTCGGTGCACGATTAATTCGTTTCGTCGAGAAAAGAAAGATTCTTTTTTCGGGACCGTTTTTAAAAGTAAAAAGTTACTCTTCGATTATCATCTTTCCTTTTTCTTTTTTTTTTATTTTTTTTATTTTTATTTTTACTGTACGAACGCGATTGCTCGAGCTTTGTCGCTCGAATAGCTATATTTGGAAAAAGATATAAAGAAAAGAAAGAAAGAAAGAAAGAAAAAAGAAAAAAAGAGAAAAAAAAAAAGAAAAAAAAATATCAATGTAGTAAGAATAAAACGTACACAGACCGACGATCGCGATATACATATCTATGATCCGACGAACGAGCTTTGCCCGTGCTCCGCGTGCAAATCATCAAGAAAATGATATATATAGGTAACATATATATATATACACATTTTGACGTCTCGTGCGATTAGCGAAATTCTCTAGTTTCCCCGATTGGCCTTTTCGACGAGGGAAATCGACGAGACTCAATCGATGAGAACGGTGTAGATACGAAAGTATAAAATATATCTGTTCTCCTCTTTGCTTTTTGTAGAGTTTCTATCGCCGTAGTTTGATAAAATATTTCGATGAAGGAGGAATCATCGGGATCGGTGAAATATAGCGCGAATTCATTCCGTGTAATCGTAACTGGTTTTCTGCATTTTAGATCGTAAGGGAACGTACTCGTTGTCGGCGATCGATGACGGATCGTTAGGTTGAATTTTAAAGTGCTTTACAAGTGAACTAACTCATATCAGTAGATAGTACTGCTAGTATGTAATTCTCTATAGTAGCGTTTACGCGTAAATAAGAATATTAGAATAATATATATATATATATATATATATATATATATATATATATATATATGTCTATATTAAAAGTGAATATATATATCTATATATATACGAAAAGGAATATATATATGCATACATATATATATATATATATATATATATATATATATATATATACAAACATATGTATATGTATATACATGTATGAAAATAGAAAAATTAAGACGCAAAGAGAGAGAGAGAGAGAAAGAGAGAGAGAGAGAGAGAGAGAGAGAGAGAGAAATATATAAAAGAAAAAATAAAAACACACACATATACAAACACAAATTCGCGTATAATGAAGAGAGAAATATGTACATTGTCTATCAGATATTTTGTACCGTAATAAGGAAACGAAGAAAAATAAAAAGGGGAAGAAAAGAGAGAAAGAAGATAACGAGATAACATGAAAAAATCACGCAAGTAGGAGAGGAAAGAGGAACTTCTAACGACTCGATTACTTGTTTTTTCTTTTATACAATGTATTGCAATATCATCATGTAAATTACATTAACGTAATAATACGCAATTGCTATACGAAAATGTAGATACCAGATAAAAGTATTCGATAGGATACATGTAAAAAGTTCACACATACACACACACACACAAACACAGATATAAACATACATATATTACGTGACAAAAATCTTTTACAATGATATGGATCGGTATTGCTGGAAAGAGATAAATGATGCGTGGATTCGCACCAACGAAATTTGCCATAAAAGCAATTCGCGAAGAAATGTTTGTTATCGCATCGATTTCGAGTGATAGTCGATCTATCAAGACGATTACGAGTGATAACATCGTCTTATACAGGACATTTACCTTTCACGACGATTTTTGACAACGTTCAAAGTCGTCCATCATAAGCCGAAGGCCTTCAAAGAAAAATATATGAATGAAGGAGCATGAGAAGTAAAAAACGAAAAACGAGAAATGAGAAATAAGAAGAAAATAAAAAACTAAAAAATGGAACGTCTCGCATTACACATTGAAGATCATCATCTTACGAAATATTCTGCTTTTCTTGCTACAGGCGATCGACCAAGATGTGTTAAACGTAAAATATTATGGAAAAGGTTGTGTTTGAAAAGGGTGAATGGTCGTGAATAAAAGAAAAGCAGAAAAAAGAGAACGCGTGAAATCGTTCTAGTTTGGTCTTGTGTGTATCATCGAAGGGGTTTAAAGAAGATAAAAATTAGAAGCCTTGGGTACTCAAGGTTATCTAGCCTCGGGTTAGTCGAGATCAAGCTCCGAAAGAATATATTCTCAACCAAAGATTAGCAATGTATGTATATCTTTCCAAAGATTAAAAGAGCAAGACGAAAGAGAAAGAGATAAATAAAGAAGAAGAATAAGATAAAAGTGAAAAAATGTATAAACGTTGAAAGAAAGATAACAGAATATGAAAGTTTTATCTATTACAATCGGAGAAAGAGATCTCGATCGTCTAGCGTTTCATCGATCATGATTATCGATCCCATTGAAATTTATCGATCAATTCGGGATAAAACAAAGCGCATATTTCCTTTCTTTTTTAGACAAAAATCATCAAAAAGATCAATAAAAAATAGAGCGTGGAAAAAATTCGCAATTGACAAAATTTTTGTCTTTGGCTCAGTGAACAACAAATTGCTCGATAATAAATAAAAATTGGATAATATTTTGATAATCGATCGACAACGATTCGATCCTTCCAAGTTTTATACAAAATTATAGATACACACTTTTGACATGCAAAAAAAACGCGTCTAGTTCATTATATTTCAGACTCAAGAAGAACGCGAGCCTTATAGCTAAGTTTTTAAGTTTTTCAAAATCTACGAACCGAACTTAACAAGCGAGATAAGTTATTAATACATATCATTATATTTACAAAGATAAAACTCGAGTTATATTACCTCGTTTATAGAGACACGAGCATTTAGGCGGATCGGATATTAAAAAAAAAAACGCTGACATATGAATTTTTCTTTCAATTCTTTTTTCTTTTTTTTTTTCCTTTACTTTTTCCTAATGTAAGAATCCACGAAGAAAATTTTATCATTTCGGTGAAATATATATATTATATTAACGATTACTGTGAGACTATATCATACGGTGGTTGTGCGTAGTTCAACGTACTTAGAAAAAGAAACTAGCCTTTTGGAGATTAAATCAGAAAGAAGCATCTAATTGCTTGAGGTTCAATTGACGAAACAAATATCAGTATTATTCTTACACTATTCCGTCGAGATCCGTCTTGTTCTTATTTGAACAATTTCAGTGAAACTCATCGAAACGATCTAACAGACAAAAACAACAAGAAACAAAAAACAACGTCCAGGAGTTTCGTAAATCACGAATGCTCAATGATGTTTGTTTATCATTTTAATAGCATATTTTTTAAACAGAGTTTTGTGTTCCCATAGCAGCGTGCAAGGTGTACGTCTATTTTCGCTTTTTTTCTTTACGATTATGAATAACATTAGATGTATCATAGATACATTATATTCTGTTGATACTATTATTATTTACGTAATTATCGATTATTAATGATCATTATCGTACGTGACAAGAAAAATAAAACAGGAAAAAGAAAAGTAGAAAAATGATGATTTTTTCATTTCTGTTTTAAACTTTAGTTTCAATTAAAGAATAGGTCCATTAAGCGTTTATTGACGTACACATGCTCTGTCGTTCATGTGAACGAAAACACGCTTATCCTGCATATTTTCTCAGAAAATGAACATTTTTTAATTTTAAATCTAAGATTTAGCATCTAAGATTTATCTAAGAATTTCGTTCCTACTTATATAAAGTTGTACGAAGAAAATGTGAAAAAGTAGGATAAAATTTCCAGTGATTATTTCATGAATGTATTATCGATGTAAGAGCGATTATATATATATATATATATATATATATATATATATATATATATATATATATATTTTATTCTTTATATGTACAAATTGAAAAAGTTCGCGTCAGGCAGGTTCAGCGATTTTTTGCATATCAGGTGAACATTATGTGATTATGAATAGCAAATTCATCGATCATTTATGAATAGTTATACGTTGGACTAAAGCTGTTTGATTGCGTAAATACTTTTTTATTGTCACCTTTTACCGCCTATGTTTAAACCAAAGCTATTTGAAAAGTTAGATAGAGATTGATGTGATACAAAAAGGCGCGAAGTATGAATTGTGATTCTTGACTCGATACGAATTGAGCATAATTCATATTCTTAAAGATCATTATGCTCATCGCCGGAAAACTGATACCGATTCGATTTATTTAAGCGAACAGCTCAAACAGCGAGTAAATCTGTTAGAGAGATTTCCCGATTAAACAAAGATACGATAAAAAAGTAATAAATTTGTTATTTGTTTCGAAAAATATAGGATACGCTTGCGAGGAAGTTAATGAATGGGATTGTGATATACATACATACATATACATACTACATACAAAGCATCGTATACTGGCAGTATATTGTACGAAGCTAACAACCGAATTTGAACGTCCAAAAGGAATATTTACAAGATAAATAATTTATTAACGTGTTCATTCGACGTCGGTCTTCACGCGCGGAGATCATACGTTGCAATATTGTCATATACTATACATATCTATACATATTTACGTATATGCAAACAAACATATACACACACATAGACACACACACACACACACACACACATATGTATATAATATAGAATTTCTCTGCTTTTAAGTAGTTTGAAGTAACGAACGACCAAATATACAATATTTCGTACTAAACCATTGCGAGTCAAGAAACCAAAGTTCACTCTACTTCTCAATGGCGATCAAACGATATACTTGTCAGCTGTTATAAGGTTTAATCTGTTCATTGATGATATTTCTCCGCGCGTGGATACTTTAGTGAAAAAGTAAAGAAAAGAGGACAAGACAAGACAAGACAAGAAAGGAAAAGAGATCACTGTAATAATCATGAATTCAATAATATGTCAAAAGCGTATACATATTTTGAATGAAAGTATGAAGAAATGGCAATTAATAGATCATTGAATGGATATTTTTTATACTCTTAAAGTGGAAAATAATACATACATACATATACAAATACATGGACACACATACATATGATAGTTAACATTTAAGATCGGACAGTATATACGATAGGGTTGAAATTTGGGAGATAATAGGAGGAGAGGATAAAAACAAAACAAAAATACATAAATAAGTAAAAAACAGAGGAAGAAAATTTGTAAAGAAAGTACCGTTGACTCATACAGAAATAGCAATGATTACAATACTGATACTAATAAAAATGGAGGGGGGAGATGGGGATGGGGTTATTTTTTATCCAACTCGCGAAACAGTAGGTAGTGCTCGTTCGTGCGAGAATTTTAAATTTGAAATGTACGATTGAGTGACCTGCATCGTTTCGTAATCGTATCCTAATGGACGCGTAATATCAATTTTGAATTAGTTTAGGGAACGTTTCGAGAATGTATATTCTTGCAAAGGAAAGAGCTGGAATAAAAAGAATATGTGATGGAAAGGAATAGAGATAAGGAAATAACTTGTGAATGAATCTCAAGATCGAAGTAGCGACGACGACGACGACGATGTTGACTTTGATGATGACGATAATGATGATAATGATGATGTCGATCATGCCGATGCTTATGCTGACGATGATAATGATGATGATAATAAGTAATATTAATAACCAGTAGGAATAATCGATAGTAATAAATTGTAGCAGCTTTCTGTGTAAGGTTATTGTGATATTTAAGTAATGGTAACTTTACCGTAGCGATAAAAATTAAAGAGAAAAAGAAATACATTGGACACATACGCACACACACACATACACATACACATACACACACACACACACACACACACACACACGAAAAGACACATACATATTGACGCAGAGACATAAGAATCTGATATATTAGCGAGCGTAGGAGTAAAGTAATTAATCAGTATGTCGACGAGGCTCCGAACGCTGCCTCTTCAATGGAAAAAAAGAAAAAAAGAAAAAAACAATGGAAAAAAAGAAAACGGTCGATTCGCCACGAGAGATAGTAAAGTATGTATAGCGGTGAGTGTTTCGATATAGC